>NC_073266.2:28812441-29412441 GCF_029289425.2 Pan paniscus | reverse complement strand
TCACTTGAACCTGGGAGGCAGAGGTTGCGGTGAGCCAAGATCGCGCCACTGCACTCCAGCCTGGCGACAGAGCGAGACTCTGTCTCAAAAAAAGAAAAAATAACTATTAAAATGGCAGCTCTCATATTAGGTGTTCTTACCACAGTAAAATAAACATAATTTTTTTTAAATGACAGAGACAGAAAACAGAGTAGGATACACTTCAAAGTACTTGGAAACAACATTTATGTACATCCAAATGTTCTAGACTTTTTATTCCAAATTCAACAGGAAAAGTCTCAATAGTGAATGCTGAGTAGTAAAACACTCAGAAAAAAATATATAATTTATTCTATGTAGGAGCTAAATCAGATAGGAGAGCTATTAATTGTATTAATAAAATCGAATAATGCATGTTCCTAAATATTTTTTTAATGGTTATTTTTTTCTCTTAATCAAGTAGAATTGTAGACTCCTCAAGTTTGTATATTTAAAAGCTTCTTCACTATCTGGGGGTTTTGTTTTCAGATATTCTGTTTAAGAATTATTCTTCCGGGCGCAGAGGCTAACGCCTGTAATCCCAGCACTTTGGAAGGCCAAGGCGGGCGGAACACTTGAGGTCAAGAGTTCAAGACCAGCCTAGCCAACATGGTGAAACCCCATCTCTAACAAAAATACAAAAATTAGCTGGGCAAGGTGGCAAGTGTCTGTAATCCCAGCTGCTCGGGAGGCTGAGGCAGGAGAATCGCCTAAACCCGGGAGGTGGAGTTTGCAGTGAGCCAAGATCGCGCCACTGCACTCCAGCCTGGGCAACAGAGCAAGACTCCGTCTGAAAAAAACAACAACAAAAGTATTATTCTAAATATTGAGACTAATTAACAGGTACTAACAATCTCCCCCTCAGTGCTTCTCTCAGGTATGACGTGAAAGAAGAAAACAACTTAGGCCTAATTGTCTCTTAAAGTAGGGCTGGAGAACTTTTTTTAAAATCAACAATTATTAATCCACAGGAAGAGAAAGAGAAAAAGTTACAAGCCACCTGGTTTTGTTTTTCTGCTTCTTTTTAAAAAGAAATTTTATTTTTAAAAGAAAGAGTTTAAAATCTTCTACTTGCCTGCCTTTTATATTAATAGCAAGAAATATACATAGTAAATGATTAGATAAATTAAAATATGTTTTGTTTTTATATTAAGACCAGTTATAGAGGGGCTGGGTGCGGTGGCTCACGTCTGTAATCCCAGCACTTTGGGAGGCCGAGGTGGGTGGATCACCCGAGGTCAGGTGTTCGAGACCAACCTGGCCAACATGGTGAAACGCTGTCTCTGGTAAAAATACAAAAATTAGCCAGGCGTGGTGGCACACGCCTGTAATCCCAGCTACTTGGGAGGCTGAGGCAGAAGAATCACTTGAACCCGGGAGGCAGAGGTTGCAGTGAGCCGAGATTGCGCCACTGCACTCCAGCCTGGGCGACAGAGCAAGACTCCGTCTCAAAAACAAAAAAACAAACAAACAAACAACAAAGACCAGTCATAGAGAAACATCGCAGGGAAGAAAAGTAACACAAACAGAGAAAGGGGCAAGGATTCAAATACATCTATCGGGAAAGGGCAGACAACACGCATACAGAAAATCATGCCTGGCAAATAGCACAGCTTAGACTGTCATGGAACAATAGCTGTTTTTACCTCCCTATCCAGATATTTCACCTGAGACTTTTTTTTTTTTTTTTTGAGACAAGATCTCACTGTCACCCAGGCTGGAGTGCAGTAGTATGATTATGGCCCACTGCCGCTTCAACCTCCCAGGTGCAAGCAATCCTCCCACCTCAGCCTTCTGAGTAGCTGGGACCACAGGCAATGCGCCACCTTGCCCAGCAAATTTTTGTATGTTTCATAGACACGGGGTTTTGTCACATTGCCCAGGCTGGTCTCAAACTCCGGGACTCAAGTGATCCACCTGCCTCAGACTCCCAAAGTGCTTGAATTACAGGTGTGAGCCACTGTGCTCAACCTCACCTGAGACTTTAAAAATCTTTGTTGCATTGGTGCAGACCTCAGCACAAATATCAATATCACCAGGACCAAAAGGAACTTCAGCATGAAGATGGTTCTACTCACTAGAGCTCTGAAATTTCAAGTCTATGAAGCTACTCACTCCATTCACCTGGGGATTTAATTTATCTTTAATCCTCACCTTTTGATATTTGGTAAATCAGGAAATCCAAAGGCAGCCACAACCTCAGATCAAGTCCCAGGCAAAACTGGGAGAGGAAGCAAAAAAGTTTCAGGTCCTTTCCTCCTCTTTTTGGACACCTATCCCAGGAGCAATATGAGCGTCCCAGTGTCCTAAGGGACAGCATCCCTTGGGGTAAGAGCAGGAACTCTAGCCACCATCACAGAGACTTCATGGAGGTGAAGACAAGTGCCACAACTTATTAGTGACTTTCGGAAACAGCTTCTGCTGTAAAATCCAGACAATAATCATAGTACTGGACTTACTGGTAAGATTTTGTTGCATTAGAAGAAAAAACTATTTAAAATGCATAGCACGGTGCTTAGCATTAATAAGCACTCATTAGGTACTAGCTATTGTCCTCACTAAGCCTACCTTCCCTTGCCCTGGTCTGTGTTGTCTAGACAATCGAACATGGCTTATAGGGAGACACAGTTTCAGCTCCACAAAAAGTCCCCAGCCTCTCAAAAGGAAGCACATGTTTGTGAAAAGTGTCACATGGAAAGAATATGGATGAGATGATTCCTAAGGTTGCCTGCCACTAAACACCCCCAAGATTCTGTGAAATCTGAGATCCTTAGTAAGAGACCTGGGGAGGCAGCCATTCTGCCCCCTCATGGAATCACAACTGCCTCCCACCCTCTCTTCTTCCTTCCTCTAGCACAGGGGTCCCTAACCCCAGGCCACAAACTAGTAGTGGTCCGTGGCCTGTTAGGAACTGGGCTGCACAGCAGGAGATGAGCAGAGGGCAAAACGAGTGAGTGAGGCTTCATCTGTATTTCCAGCCACTCCCCATTGCTTGCATTACCACCTGAGCCCAGCCTCCAGTCGTAAGATCAGTGGCAGCATTAGATTCTCATAGAAGCACAAACCCTATTGTGAACTGTGCATTTGAGGGATCTAGGTTGCATGCTCCTTATGAGAATCTAATGCTTGATGATCTGTCACTGCCTCCCATCACCCCCAGATGGGACTGCCTAATTGCAGGAAAACAAGCTCAGGACTCCCACTGATTCTACATTATGGTGAGTTGTATAATTATTTCATTATGTACTACAATGTAATAATAATACAAATAAAATGCACAATAAATGTAATGCACTTGAATCATTCTGAAACCATCCCCCAACCCCCATCCATGGAAAAAATTGTCTTCCATAAAACCGGTCCCTGGTGCCAAAAAGGTTGGGGACCACTGCTCTAGCACACAGCTGGAGGAATCCTATTAAGGTTCCTCTTTAATGAAGGACTTAAAACAAAAGTTATGCTTTGCTCTGGAATGGGAAGACTCACTCCTGTGTAGCAAGGTGCTGACACAGCCAATTTTACAAATGATGCTAGTTGTATCTCATTTATTTATTTATTTATTATTTTATTTTATTTTATTTTATTTTATTTTATTTTTGAGATGGAGTCTCACTCTGTTGCCAGGCTGGAGTGCAGGGTGCAATCTTGGCTCACTGCAACCTCTGCCTCCCAGGTTCAAGCGATTCTCCTGCCTCAGCCTCCCGAATAGCTGGGACTGCAGGTGCGCACCCCCATGCCCACCTAATTTTTGTATTTTTAGTACAGACGGGGTTTCGCCATGTTGGCCAGGATGGTCTTGATCCCTTGACCTTGTGATCCACTCGCCTTCGCCTCCTGAAGTACTGGGATTACGGGCGTAAGCCACTGCACCCAGCCTGTATCTCCTTTTAGAGGTGAAGGCTGTAAGTCACTCTAGAGAAAATGTTTACTATTATAGACAAAATCACTTTGGTGACTTCTATACCTTTGCATTAGACCAACTTATCTAACAAGTTGGACACTGGGATGGCAGTGGATACATTTGCATAGAGACTATGGAGTCTCCTGGGAGGAAAGGTTCTGGGGCTTTCTCTTTTGAGTTCAATGTTAGAACAGCTCTAATAGGTTGAAGGCATTCCAAATGATGAATGTTAGCAAGAAAGAACACAAAGGACTCTTTCTTGAAGGTCCTGAGGGAGGTGACTTAGGCTTGGGTGCTGTATTTGCAGAATGACTGTAGCACATGAGTGTGAATTAAAAGAACAGTATCCTTGCGGCTCTGGCAAAGAGCTCTCTTAATCAAATTGGACCAGTAGAAATGTCACTGCAGGGGAGAATAAGAATACATCAAACTCATATGATATGCAAGGGACCCCAACTAGCCAAAACAACCTTGAAGAAGAACAAAGTTGGAAGACACACTTCCTGATTTCAAAACTTACTACAAAGCAATGATAACCAAGATGGTGTGGTACTGGCACAAAGATAGACATATAGACCAATGAAATAGAATAGAGAGTTCAGAAGTAAACCCATACATCAGTGGTCAATTGAATTTTAACAAAGGTGCCAAGATTATTCAGTGGGGGAAAGAATTGTATGTCAACAAATAATCTTGGGAATAACTGGATATCCATATGCAAAAGAATGAAGTTGGACCCTTACCTCATGTCATATAGAAAAATTAATTCAAAATGGACCCAAGACCTAAATTTAAGACCTAAAACTGTAAAATTCTTAGAAGAAAACATAGGGAAAATTTTCATGACATTGGATTTGACAATACTTTCTTGCCAAAAACATAGACAATAGCAACAACAACAACAAAAATAGATATATTAAACCACATCAAAATTTAAAACTTCTGTGCATCCAAGGACACAACGGACTGAAGAGACAACGCATGGAAAGAGAGAAAACACTGGTAAATTATCTATCTTATGAGGAGTTAGTATCCAGAATATATCAGAACTCCTACAACTCAACTGCAAAACAAAACAAAACAAAAATCCTGATTTAAAAATGTGCAAAGCCCATGAAAAGATGTTCAACATCATTTGCCATAAGAGAAATGCAAATCAAAACCATGAGATGCCACTTCACACCCACTAGGATGGCTAGAATTTAAAAACGGAAAATAACAAATGTTGGCCAGGCATGGTGTCTCACACCTGTAATCCCAACACTTTGGGAGGCCGAGGCAGGCGGATCACAAGGTCAGGAGATCGAGACCATCCTGGCTAACACAGAGAAACCCTGTCTCTACTAAAAATACAAAAAAGTTAGCTAGGCGTGGTGGCAGGTGCCCATAGTCGCAGCTACTTGGGAGGCTGAGGCAGGAGAATGGCGTGAACCTGGGAGGCGGAGCTTGCAGTGAGCCAAGATCGCACTACTGCACTCCAGCCTGGGCAACAGAGCGAGACTCCGTCTCAAAAAAAAATAAATAAATAAAAAGAAAATAACAAATGTTGGCAAGGATATAAAGACATTAGAACCCTCACATGTTGCTGGTGAAAATGTAAAATGGTGCAGCCATTGTGGGAGACAGTTTGGCAGTTCCTCAAAAAATTAAAGAGCCAGCCGTGGTGGCTCCCACCTGTAATCCTAGAACTCTAGGAGGCTGAGCCCGGTGGATCACTTGACCCCAGGATTTTGAGACCAGCCTGGGCAACATGGTAAGACCCCATCTCTACAAAAAATACAAAAATTAGCTGGGCGTGGTGGCACACACCTTTAGTACCAGCTACTTAGGAGGCTGAGGTGAGAGGATCACTTGAGCCCAGTGGGTGGAGGCTTCAGTGAACTGAGATCCTCCCACTGTCCTCCAGTATGGGCAACAGAGTAGGGCACTGTCTCAAAAAGAAAAAAAAAATTAAAGATAGAGTTAGCATATGATCCAGCAAGTCCACTCCTAGATAGATACCCAAGAGAAATGAAAACATACGTCTACACAAGCGCTGGTACATAAATGTTTTTAAAAACACTATTCAGCCAAAAGATTGAAACCCAAATGTCCAACCACAGACAAATGAATAAACAAAATGTAGTATAGCCATAACTGTCTGCCATAAAAAAGGATGAAATGTTGATACACTATGACATGGACCAACCTTGAAAACATTATGTTAAGTGAAGAAAGCCAGACACAAAATAGCACATATTATATAATTCCATTTATATAAATGTTCAGATTCAGCAAATCTATAGAGACGGAAAGTAGATTCGTGGTTACTTCTGGCTGGGGCTGGATGGGCCATCAGGAGGGTAAGAGCTAAAAGGTATAGGGTAAAGCACCATCCTGAGATTGTATGCCCCATGCCTGGAACCCTGGGTGCTAAATAAATGTCTGCTGACTTGTATTCGCTTTAAATTCTAGTTCAAAGAAATAAGCATCTGACATACCTATAGTTAGAGAAAAACATCAGTCTGAACCCTAAATACATCCACCCTCTTCAAAGATCTGTTGCTTAAAATGTCAAACCTCTGTAGGTTGCTTCCTCACCAGAGAAAATGAAAACAAATGCAGCTCTGATCATAAACTAGGTAGATATTGTGTTACATAAACGTTTTCACATCACCCTAGCAAAGATGCTGTATCTGCTATATTTGCATGTGTAAAATGGAAATTTAACACCAGCCTAATAAAGTTAAATTGAGGATTAAACTAAATTTTTATATAAAAGTACTTAGCAAAGTACCTGAAACAGAGTAAGTCCTCAATGAATGGTAATTACTGCATTACTACTATTGTCCCCTACTAGAAAAGTTAAATGCACCTTCACTATGGATCTGCCTATCCAACCAAGAACCAGATAGCAAATTGCATTGATGTAGCATCATTTCAATTTCTTCCACTTTCTGACTTGAGATAATTTATTTAAGCAAAATAGTTAGCTAAAAAAATGTATTGAAAAAGTATTAATAATGGGGGGAGAAATAAGATATGTAACACTTTAATAAACAAATTGATGTCTTTTCATTGAAGTGCCAATAGAAATCCAATTTTACAATTGTGCCAGCAGTTAAGGAGCTTTTCAATATTTGTGACAAAGTAATGTTCACCTAATTATTTGGCCACAGCTACATAAAGCCCTCTTTTAAAAATTCTATACAAATTGCAAGTATTGAAGTATTGGTTTTACATATGTAGAAAGGATACAAGAAAGGGCTTTAAGGCTACCAGCCCTGAGTATTTTACTTCAAAAGCTTATTTCAAAACACTATGTTAAGGCCGGGCATAGTGGCTCACACCTGTAATCCTAGCACTGTGGGAGACCGAGGCGGGCAGATCACTTGAAGTCAGGAGTTCAAGACCAGCCTGGCCAACATGGTGAAACCCCATCTCTACTAAAAATACAAAAAAAGGTGGCCAGACGCGGTGGCACGTGCCTGTAATCCCAGCTACTCAGGAGGCCAAGGCAGGAGAATCACTTGAACCTGAGAGGCGGAGGTTTCAGTGAGCCGAGATCGCGCCACTGCATTCCAGCCTGGGCAACAAAGCGAGATTCTGTCTCAAAAAACAAAACAAAACAAAACAAAACACTATGTTAAAAATGAAATGCATGAGATTCAGAGGAGTGTGTTGTTATTTGGAGTCTGCTGTGAAGGGCTACCACTGCTGGCATAGCTACATGATCACTAGATGGCTTTCAAGGGAAGATCAGCCACCTGCTGTGAAGAAGAGCAGCCGCATGGTTATTTTGCCCTCGTTGGCATCTCCCTCATTAAAGTTGCATCCAAAATGCTTCTAAAACATTGATTTCAATTTCATGAAACTTCAGTATGACTTCCTCTCTGTTCCTCTCTATCCACAACCAACTCTTTACTCAACAAAATTGAAAATTTAGCTCAGTTCTCCTCCCCATTCTGCCATGTAGAAGATAGTGATTTATCAGGCAATGAACCAATGACTGCCAATGCCAGGCCTTTTGTGTCTTAAAATATAATCCTGGGCAGAGATTCCTTCAAGTTTGTAATCTGAAGGTGTTGTTCCCCAGTTATTGAAACTAAGGCCAGTGTTTGGAGAATGGAAGCAGTAAAGAACGATGGGTAGGAGCTTAGACACTGCAGTTATGCACCTGATGCTAAAGGTCCAGTTTCCTCCGATCTCTCATCTCACCACTCCTACAACCTCTCAACCCCTCCCACCCTCCTCTGCTGAAGCCACATCCTGAGGCTGAGATTTTTACGTTGGAGGTTGTTGGAGAACACCATTTGTAAGAAGGAAGAGGAAGCAGGATTGGGCAGACAGAGGAGTCCAGTTACAAGTTATTTGCGATAGAGGCCTCAGTTGACCCCACAGGAAATTATGGAGCTCTTCTGACTCTTCAGGGTTAGTCTCCCTTTGATTCTCCTTGCAAGAAATTTGAATTGGCAGAATCGATCAGTCACAGAGACTTGTAGCTCAAAGAGGTCACTAGGATTGTAGGACCTCAAAAGTCTGCAGGTTTCCCAACACCTTTTACCTGGTAGATGCACAAACCGTATGGTCTATCTGAGTGCACAGGGACACTGAAAAGAATTCAGCTCAAATTGGATCCAACAACAGTACACTGACTTGGTACAAAGTGTGCCATCCACAAGTTCCTGTTAGGTTTCTTTTTCCAGTGAGAAGCCTGCCCAAACCCCATCAGGTAAATACTTATGCCCCTCCCCCTACAGAACTGGATATGATAATCACCTTGGTATCTGTATTCAACACAGCCATAAAAGTTTGACTAACTACCCTCCACCCATCACCTAAGTTCCCCAGTGCACTTAAAAAGGTGTATGTGACCCAGCACTTCCTCCTGCCTGGAGGAGAGTGAGCAACAACTAAAGCACCATTTGGAAGGTACTTGTTTCAATTCTTGCCATACAGCCTCTAAACCATTCATTAAGAGCTAAGAAGTGGGAGATCTTACTCCCTACCCACTACCACTTGGGCAAGAGCATTCACAATCAAATCCCAGGAATTATTCTCATGTCACCTATCCTAACCAGGGACCTTTTTCATTCCCCTTCCAGAAAGCCATGACTCTTTCTGAATCATATTTTCATCACCAGAACTGCAAGAAGTGGGAAGAGTCTGAGATTTTGCACTGATTGTACAAGTTAACAAGTTAGCCTGTTACTATTTCATGGATGCCAGCAGAAGACACGAGACTCCTGAGTCAGAGAAAAAGGACTTTATTACTCATAGCATAACAGGAAGCTGGAGCTTCAGGTTTGTGTCAGTTCCCCTTGCCCACCAAGTCCCACAGGGGCAACTTGCATGGACCCAATAGATGTTATGCCTACAGTGGGTTTGCATCACATCTGAGGAACCCTAAACTGCAAGCAAACCTATTTGACCTTTGCCCAAGGGTGAGGCATTATCTTTATTATACTGGACAGCAAACAACCCTGCCCTCTGTGCTATCTTCCAAGATCCTTGAAAAGATAATCCAGAAGAAAAGCCACCAATACTTATGCTCACAAGACATTCAGAAATGTGAGGGACCCATGGAGAATTGTCTTCCAGTAGTGACACATTCCACCTCTTGAAGAGGAAATGGCAAGTTTCCAGAAAAGCATTTATGATAAGTGATATCGTTGGGCTGTGTCCCCACCCAAATCTCATCTTGAATTGTAGCTCCCATAATTCCCAAGTGTTGTGGAAGGGATGTGGTGGGAGATAATTAAATCATGGGGGCAGTTTCCTTCATACTGTTCTCTTGGTGGTGAATAAGTCTCACGAGATCTGATGTTTATATAAAGGGTTTCCCCTTTTGCTTGGCTCTCATTTGCTTTCATTGGCAACCATGTAAGATGTGCCCTTTGCCTTCCACCATGATTGTGAGGCCTCCCAGCCATGTGGAACTCTTCTGAGTCCATTAAAATTCTTTTTCTTTATAAATTACCCATCTTGGGTATGTCTTTACCAGCAGCGTGAACATGGAGTAATACAGTAAATTAGTACCCGTAGAGTGGGGTGCTGCTATAAAGGTACCCAAAAATGTGGAAGCAATTTTGGAACTGGATAACAGACAGAAGTTGGAACAGTTTGAAGGGCTCAGAAGAAGACAAAAAAATGTGGGAAAGTTTGGAACTTCCTAGAGACTGGCTGAATGGCTTTGACCAAAATTCTGATAATGATATGGACAATGAAATCCAGGCTGAGGTGGTCTCAGATAGAGATGAGGAACTTGTTGGGAACTGGAGTAAAGCTGACTCTTGCTATGTTTTAGCAAAGAGACTGGCAGCATTTTGTCCCTGCTCTAGAGATTTGTGGAACTTTGAACTTGAGGGAGATGATTTATGGTATCTAGCAGAGGAAATTTCTAAGCAGCAAAGCATTCAAGAGGTGTTGTGGGTGCTGCTAAAAGCATTCAGTTTTAAAAGGGAAACAGAGCATAAATTTTGAAAATTGCACGCTGATGATGCAAATTCCTATTTTCTGAGGAAAAATTCAAGCCAGCTGCAGAAATTTGCATAAGTAACAAGAAGCCAAATGTTAATCTCCAGGATAATGGGGAAAATATCTCCAGGGCATGTCAGAGACCTTTGAGGCAGTGCCCCCATCACAGACCCAGAGGCCTAGGAGGAAAAAATGTTTTCTGGGGCCAGGTTCAGGGCCCCCCTGCTGTGTGCAGCCTAGGGACTTGGTACCCTGCATCCCAGCCGCTCTGACCTTGGCTAAAAGAGGCCAATGTACAGCTTGGGCCATGGCTTCAGAGGGTGCAATCCCCAAGCCTTGGCAGCTTCCATGTGGTGTTGAGCCTGCAGGTGCATAGAAGTCAAGAATAGAGGTTTGGGAACCTCTGCCTAGATTTCAGAGGATTTATGGAAATGCCTGGATGTCCAGGCAGAAGTTTGCTTCAGGGGTGGGGCTCTCAAGGAGAACCTCTGTTAGGGCAGTGCAGAAGGGAAAAGTGGGGTTGAAGCCCCCACACAGAGTCCCCACTGAAGCACTGCCTAGTGGAGCTGTGAGGAGAGGGCCACCATCCTCCCGACCCCAGAATAGTAGATCCACCAATAGCTTGCACCATGTGCCTGGAAAAGCCACAGACACTCAACACCAGCCTGTGAAAGCAGCTGGGAGGGAGGCTGTACCCTGCATAACTGCAGAGGTGGAGCTGCCTAAGACTATGGGAACCCACCTCTTGCATCAGTGTGACCTGGATGTGAGCCATGAATTCAAAGGAGATCATTTTAGAGCTTTAAGATTTGACTGCCCCACTGGATTTCAGACTTGCATGGGGCCTTTAGCACCTTCATTTTGGCCAATTTCTCCCATTCAGTATGGGTGTATTTATCGCTGCCTGTAATCCCATTGTATCTAGGAAGTAACTAACTTGCTTTTGATTTTACAGGTTCATGGGCAGAAGGGACTTGCCTCATCTCAGATGAGATTTTGGACTGTGGACTTTTGAATTAATGCTAAAATGAGTTAAGACTTTGGGGGACTGTTGGGAAGGCATGATTGGTTTTGAGATGTGAGGACATGAGATTTGGGAGGGGCCAGGGATGGAATGATATGGTATGGCTGTGTCCCCACCCAAATATCATCTTGAATTGTAGCTCCCATAATTCCCACATGTTGTGGGAGGGACCCAGTGGGAGAGAATTGAATCATGAGGGCAGTTCCCCCCATACTGTTCTCGTGGTAGTGAGTAAGTCTCACAAGATCTGATTTTTTTTTTGAGATGGAGTTTTGCTCTCGTTAAATATGAATATTTAGACCTACTATATAATATGTAAACCAGGCTATATGAATATTTAGACCTACTATATAAATATTAAAACCTACTTAAGTGCCTAAGTGTCAAATTTAAATATGAATTGCAAATTTCACAACTGTGGTGTCTATTGCCTCTTAAAACCACCCAAGCTACCTATTGTGGGGAAAACTATTCTATAAGATGGGTGATGAGATTTTAAAAGTGGTTTACTAACTTCTTAACCATAAAAACAATGGGAGGAAAGACTGAGAAAATAACTCAGTACATCTGACTAAGTAACATTTTTCAATTTTTTTAATGCTAAAAGTCAAATGGCAGGCTAGGATGATTTTACAGTGGAATAGGAAGTCCAGCAAACACCGTGGAAAGTGTAAGACAGGAGGTTGACAACAAGGGGAAGCACAGCAGTAGGGGCTGGGAGAAGGAGGGACTGGAAGACCAGGAAAATTGGGATTTTGGATGGCAGTGGCAGAATATGGTGAAACATGGTGGGCTTCATATCCACAAGTTAGTAATAAAATGGGTAGAGCGAGGACCTGTGACTATGCAAACTAGGGCCCCAATGTATGTTTTGGGTCTAAATGACCTTGAAAGTCTACCACCTTCACTAGCTTTAGCTCAGGGTTGGGAATGGAATATGGAATAATGCCATATTATCTTATACCTGAGAAGCTCATTCCCTGGCTGTAAGGGAAGGAGAATTCATTCACTCTGAAAGCCTTCACCTTTTAATGGAACTAATAACTGCCATGGCAAAATGGAGAGCTGAGGCTTCTGAAGAATACTAAATGTCCCTACAATGTCTTAATGAACAAAGAGAAATATCCATGGTAACTCACAGCCGCAGGATGGAAGATCTCCTAGTACTGGGATTCCCAACAGTTCTGACATAATTCTTTGCTGCCCTCACCATTTTTAGATACATTCTTGTTTGTCCACTCCCCCTTTTTCTCTGCTGAGTTAGTATCTCAACAATAAAGGTCCCTCATATTCTCCAAAAATCAGGAGAAATAAACATCCTTTCAATGTACTTTTCCTCTTCTTTTTCAGCAGGGAAACTGGTGCTATAGCTGCCCAACAGGTTCTTCTCACCTGCTGCCCAGATAAAACCAATGTATCAAGGCAAGGGAATTGCAATAGAGAAAGGGTTCAAGATACATAGGGCCAGCTAAACAGGAGAGCAGAATTTTATTATTATTCAAATCAGCCTCTCCAAACATTCAGAGGCTAGGGTTTTTTCAAGATAGTTTGGTGGGCAGGGGGCTAGGGAATGGGTGCTGCTGATGGTTGGGGATGCAATCATAGGGATGTGGAAAATGGTCCTCATGCCCTGAGTCTGCTTCTGGGTGGGGACCACAGGACCCATTGAGTCATAAGTCCAAATGGAGTCATCTTGGTCATCAGAAAAGCTAAAGTCTGAAAAGATATCTCCAAAGGCCAATATTAGGTTCTACAATAGTAGAGGTTATTTATAGGAGTAATTGAAGAAGTTACAAATCTTGTGACCACCAGAACAATGACTGGTTATTCTTTAACTATACCTACATCTTTGCAGAACTCAGATTCTTCTCATAACCCTAACCTTGTGGCCTTTCATTAGTTTTACTAAGGCAGTTTAATTTGGGGAGGGATATTATCATCCTTGCTTTAAGGATAGATTTCTCCCAAAGTTTGCTTGGCCCACACCCAGGAATGGAGGTCACAGGCAAGATGGAGTTGGTTAAGTCAGATCTTTTTCACTGCCATAGTATTCTCACTATTATAACTTTTGCAAAGGTGGTTTCAGAGATGTGCAATGGCATAATGGTTATGAACCCAGACTCCAGAGGCAGTCTGCTTGGATTTGAATCCTAGGATTTTCATCTAGCTGTGTGACCTCAGACAAGTGACTTAACGGCTCTGTGACTCCAAGTCTCCTGCTGTAAAATAGGGATGATAGCATCTTTTCTTGGTGATGCTGTGAGGAAAAGGAGTTAATCTGTGTAAAGACATTTAGAAAGGCCCTGGCACACAGTAAATGTTAGTTACTGCTATAGAAGTTGCTGAATGAATGATTTCAACAATAGTCCATGTGGAACATGTAAACCAATTAAATATTTGTTCCTAAAGGAACAGAATATTTATAGACATATAGCCTATTTATTTTCTTCTACTGAGCAGCCGACAGTAATAGTGGATGTACATGTTTGTCTTCTTAATAGGAAAGAAGTAGGCTTAGGTTGACTGAGTGCCTACTGTTTGCTAGGCACAGTATAGATATCTTTTCACCTTATTCTCAAAACAAGCCTGAGAATTAGGTATTTTATCCCCGTTTTTCCTAGGCAGAAACTTGCCCAAAGTTGCACAACTCGCTCCAAATCACAGTGCCTAGCAAGGTCTAGGCAGGAATTCAAGCCCATCTGACTACAACATACAATGTGTCAACACAGATGTCCACAACTTTGCTTTGTATGTAGCCACCTGAAAGAGAATGAATTAGAATAATTATTTTTGAGGGACTTCAGTGCCACTAGGTGCCAAATTATTTATTTGCTATGCCAAACTGTATGGTTTTCTATTTAAACAGAGCTTTGGTCTAGGTGTAACTGTAATATTCTAGATAGAATATTACTTGTCTGGTGGCCTATCTCACAAGAAAATAAATAAATAAAATAAAAATATTGCTGGAACTTGAAGGATAAATCAATATAGATGCCTCAGAAAAGATGGGGTAGGGTGAGTGGAGTAATAATTTTGGGAAATGTAATGACCAGAAAATAAACTATCACTATTGCTGCATTTTGCTTTTGTCCAATATTCTCTTGGCATGTATGGACATGAACTACCATTCGGTGAAACTTACATGTTCTCTCTCCTTTGGGAAGGATCATGGAGGTTTCTGGTGCCATCGTTTTAAATGTTCCAAATAGAAGCAAACATCTACTGTTAGAAAAGTAAACCAAGTGAAGAAAAGAAAAGAAAATGACTTGCATTCTTTTGCATAGATATGGCTATATCAAGTAATTAGGGTTGTACTAAAGAGGTTGGGAATATATTTTATTTATTTGTTTATGTGACTTTTACTCATTATTTTCATTTTGTGGTGAGTAAAGGGAAAAATGTAGTAAGAACAAAATGACCTTTCCATTTTGTCCTAAAACCAAACAGGAAGAGGGAGTACTGCCATCTTTTGGTTACACAATATAATAATTTTAAATCGTTACACTTAACAACAGCCAGATGAATGCCAATATTAGTCATCACCAAATGAACAGAAACACTGACTTACCTGGCATGAGTTAGTTCCTTAGACTATTTCTTCATAATAGCTTTCTTCTGCAAAGTAATCACAGAGACTCCAAAATCTCATTTTTCTTTCAACTGTAGACAGAAAGAGAAAGTACTGGTGGGCTAAGTAGATTATCTTAAAGAGCACTGACAGTTCTAATATTTGTATTTAATGATTCTAAAGCATTCAGAGTAAACAAAGATAAAAGAGAACTTTTACGTTTAATTACTAAAGTCAATTTCACAATTGCCCCAGGGGTGAAGAACTTGAGTGCAAGGCTGAACTTCCTTAGACCAAGGAAACACTATGGCAAAGCCTGCCAGGTATCCACTACAGGGCTTCGTCTACACCAAGCAAGACAAAAAGTACAGCAAAAACACAATTGGAGCATTCCTGGAATGTTCTTTCTTTTTCTTTTCTTTTTTTTTTTTTCTTGTGAGAACAGAGTCTTGCTGTGTCACCTAGACTGGAGTGCGGTGGCACAGTCTCAGCTCACTGCAACCTCCGCTTCCTGGGATCAAGCAATTCTCCTGCCTCAGCCTCCTGAGTAGCTGGGTGTACAGTCACCCGCCACCACGCTCGGCTAATTTTCGTATTTTTGGTAGAGATAGGGTTTTGCCATGTTGGCCAGGCTGGTCTCGAACTCCTGACCTCAGGTCATATGCCCGCCTCGGCCTCCCAAAGTGCTGGGATTACAGGCGTGAGCCTCTGCGCCCGGCTGATTTTTTTTAAGGAAATATGGTACTACAATAGAAGGAAACTAAAGAAGTTTATCAGAGTGTGCTATAGAGGGCCGCCTCTCAGTGAGCTGAGTTGGCTGCAGGGAGGCCATAGACACTGTTGTTACAAGACACGTTTTATTAACAGCCATCCTGAAGAAAAGACTTTGAATAGGTTGAGGGTATATATTTTAAAGAGGAAACATTAATTTGAAAAGGAGAAGAATCTGGAAAGGAAATATAATCCCCTCAAATCATGTCTAGATCCAGAGAAGCAGCTATCCAAATGAGGTTTTTTTAAGGCTTATCAGGGTGGCAGAAAATAGAATATAAAGCCCCGAAGGGGATCTTAAGATATTTGGAATAAAAGGGAAATATGGAAGTGTCATGGCAGTTGAGTGAAAGGAAGTGAACTGAACTTGACATTTATTTGGATAATATCACTTTTCTATATGCGCAGTACTGATATGTTTTTAAAAATAAAGGCATGAAATTTTTGTTATTTGTAATTCTTATTAAGAAGTTAAATAAGTAAACATTTTCATAGGGTACCAGAGAGGAGAGCGGGCGAAGGGAGGACCTGGTTTCTAGTCATAGGTCTCCACTGACTAGCAGGCTGCCCTTATGCCACTTAGACTCCCTGAGTCTTGGTTTCCTCATCTACAAAGTAAGTTCGCTGGATGCCACCATAGCTTCTCAAGCTGAGTTCTGAGGACTCCTCCGCATCTATGAGTTATTTTCAGAAGCTGATAGGTTCTCTGCTTTGAGAAGTATCAGACTCAATCATTTCTAATGGCTTTGCTAGCTCTAAAATTCTAAGATATAAGATATATTTTTCTTCTCTAATTCCCTCAGGACCCAGAAGAGGAAGAAAAGTCAGCATACTTATTTTTTTCCTGTTTTCCTTCTCCCTGACATGCAATTATTCTATTGTTCTGAATTTCTAGAGCAGTGCTTTCCCACAGAAATACATTTAACTTAAAATTTTCCAGGCCAGGCGCAGTGGCTCATGCCTGTAACCCCAGCACTTTGGGAGGCCAGGGCAGGGGGATCACTCGAGGTCAGGAGTTCAAGACCAGCCTGGCCAACATGGTGAAACCCTGTCTCTACTAAAAATACAAAACTTAGCCAGCCGTGGGGGTGAGCATCTGTAGTCCCAGCTACTCAGGAAGCCAAGGCAGGAGAATCGCTCAAACCCAGGAGGTGGAGGTTGCAATGAACTGAGATTGTGCCACTGCACTCCTGGGCAACAGAGTGAGACTGTCCCCCCGAAAAAATAAAAAATTATAGTAGCCACAGTTTTTAAAGCAAAAAGACATGGGTGAAGCTCATTTTAATTATGTATTTTATTTAGCCAAATATATCCAAAATATTCTGATTTCAACATGTAATCAATGTAAAAATTAATGAGATGGTTTATATATATTTTTTGTACTAAGTCTTAGAAATCCAAAATGTATTTTACATTTACAACACATTCCAATTCAAAGTAGCCATATTTCGGGTTCCATAGTCACATTATAGCACCAGACCCATCTGATTCATCTTTTATGTAACAAAGTTGTGGGTTGTTTTTCAGTTGCCCTGGACCCTTGGGTCACGTGACCTGGGCATGCCCAGATGAACCAAGAATCACAGGGGGAACCTAAGTGCTCAGGCTGAGGGCAGGGGACTGGATTAAGAAGCGGACACCACATGGCAGGATCCAGGATCCAATCAGATCTAGCTGTGGCGTCACCCCATGGCAGGATCCAGTGAGATCATGCCTCATTACCCTTTGCTTATAAAAACCAGATCCAGCTCCCAGTCCCGGGAGGTACTGCTTTGGGAGCTATCCCAGGTGTTCTTATCTGTTGCAAGTAAGAAAATCCCCTTGTTAACAATCCTCTTTGGTTCTGGTCATTGGACTGTCATTCACCAAGCAACCAAACCCACCCATTGTATGGGAAACAACACATGGCTGATGTGGGAAGGTCCTATGTCTTGTAGTGGACAGCACAGTGACAACCCTATAGTTGGAGAGCTGATACGTGGCTGTTCGGGTACCCTGAAAAATAGGCCTGTTGGTTACCCAGTATCACAACCTAGGGATGGTCTGGAATGCATAGAAAAAGCTCAGGACCTAGAGGAAACATTTCTCTACTCAAAAACCTGCAGTGTACATGCCTCCTTCTCAGACCATCAGTCCCTCCCTTCCAGAACACATGAGAATCAGTATTTCTTTCTTTTTTTTTTTTTTTTTCCCAGCCCTAATGCTGCTTCTCAGCAACAAAGCTGGAAGTGTTTTTCTCAACAGACCATTCCCCGGAGAAGAATGTAATTATATCTCTGTCTTTGGACTCAGGCAGATAATGATTACCCACAAAAATCCCTGCTGTAGAAACAATGAGCATTTGTACTAGTGCTCTTCGTTTTTTAAATGATGCGGAAACTTCCATTAATTCACCAACCCTATTGCAGGAGCCTGATTCAGAGACTGTCTGCAATTAATGCATTTTTTGTTGTAAGACATGAGAGCAGAAGAGGATAGAAATAATTAGAATCTAATTTGGAAGTCAGTGATGTAGACTTCAGTTTGAGATATCATGTTTGTCCTTTTATAGAAATGCTTGGAACAGTGAGTAAGAGGAGTAATAAGAAGTTTTGCACATTAAAATAAGACAGACTATTTTGTATGGGGGAAGATAAAGATTTTTAAAAATTCAGCCAATACACTCTGTGAAATAAGAGTATTATATATGTATAGAAGTACAGAGCTTCCTACTTCTTATCAAAGTGGCTTCTGGCATCTTTCAATTTCATCATCTTTCCATTTTCTTATCTTTTCCTATTGGGGATGGCAGTGTAGTTCAAAGGGATAAAAGGAAATATTGGAATTAAGTATTTCCTACTTTCTTTTTGAGACAGGTTCTTGCTCTGTTGCCCAGGCTGGAGTACAGTGGCATGATCAGGGCTTACTGCAGCCTCAACCTCCTGTCTCAAGCAATCCTCACACTTCAGCCTCTCAAGCAGCTGGGACCACAGGCGTGCACCACCATGCCAGGCCAGGCTAATTTTTTTTTTTTTCCGCAGATGGGATCTTACTTTGTTGCCCAGGTCTCAAACTCCCAGGCGTAAGTGATCCTCTCACCTCAGCCTCCCAAAGTGCTGGGATTACAGGCATGAGCCACAGGGACCCTTCTACTTTCTTAAGGGGGCAAGGGAAAGACAGAGTATGTCTATCAACATCAGGTACTTATGTAACATTTGTCACAGTGTGTCAAACTAACCCTCTCCTCATCCCTCTAGGAACAGACTTGGCAAGCCAGAGGGCTGAAGAAGCTAGAGGGGCCACAGGATAAACCACTGATGAAATCACTGGTGGGAAAATGAGATTTCCCTGTATCTCACTCAAGCCTATTGCTGCAGTATTGATTAATCCATGTGCTTTTTGTGTCAATGGTTCCAGACAAGCGCCATCATGCACTCTCTCCCTTTTTCATCATTGATATCAACTCAAAAAAGATGGGCTCCAATAGAAGGAAGAAGGATTACACCGCATATAATATAAACAATAAATTTGGGGCCAGGTGTGGTGGCTCACACCTGTAATCCCAGCACTTTGGGAGGCCGAGGCGAGCAGATTGCTTGAGCTGAGGAGTTGGAGACCAGCCTAACCAAGACAGTGAAACCCCATCTCTGCTAAAAATACAAAAATTAGCCAGGTGTGATGGCACGTGCCTGTGATCTCAGCTACTCGGGAGGCTGAGGCAGGAGAATCCCTTGAACCTGGGAGGCAGAGGTTGCAGTGAGCCGAGATTGCACCACTGCACGCCAGCCTGGGCAACAGAGCAAGACTCTGTCTCAAAATAATAATAATAATGATAATGATAATAATAATAAATGTGCAGATCTTCAGGTATTTAGCACGTTTCTAAATTAGAACTGTCCTTTTTTTTTTTCTTTTTTTGAGACGGAGTCTTGCTCAGTCACCCAGGCTGGAGTGCAGTGGTGCGATCTCCGCTCACTGCAAGCTCCGCCTCCCGGGTTCGCGCCATTCTCCTGCCTCAGCCTGCTGAGTAGCTGGGACCACAGGCACCCGCCACCAAGCCCGGCTAATGTGTGTGTGTGTGTGTGTGTGTGTGTGTGTGTGTGTGTGTGTGTGTTTAGTAGATACAGGGTTTTACGGTTTTAGCCAGGATGGTCTCGATCTCCTGACCTCGTGATCCACCTGCCTCGGCCTCCCAAAGTGCTGGGATTACAGGCCTGAGCCACCGCGCCCAGCCAGTACTGTCCATTTTTAAAAGGTGATGCTTACTGAAATGATATCTCCTTCTGGTGTTCCCATAGACAATAAATAAACTCTTCTAGGCCTTGTACTTCCCCCAGCACTTCCATAGGCATCTGCTGGATGGTCCCTCACTGGGCATCAGCGCCACACAGAAGGGAGGTGGACTCCACAGTAATTAATGTGAATGAGGAGGGTCAGCACACCAGTGGTCTAGCCAGGCTAATATGTCTTAAAAGGAAATGGCGAACTGATTTTCTTTGTAAAAATTCAGGCCCTGCTCTTTTTTTTTTTTTTTTTTTTTTTTGTGGCCTTGCCAACTGTCCCTCCCTAGGCAAAAGTGGACTTGGATTTCTTTTGTTTCAGCAATCATTATCTGCTACCTTTACTCTGAAAATGCACTTTCCACCTGTCCCCATCTTCTACTTAAGCCTAAGAGATTACAAAAGGACTCATGTTTACCACTATATGTTGAATCAAGGAGTATCAACAAATTGGAAATTAGCCTAATCCCTTAAACTTCATATAATCTGTTTCCTTCATTTTGCTCCCATCTCCAAATATTTCATTCAGTACCAAAGTCCCCAAGAGAAAATGGATTCCTTCCTAGCTGGACCTGGGGCATCTGGCCAGATCCCCATCATGTTTCACCCCAAGCTACCCCTTAATCCCAGATGGAGCTTTAGACTCCTTTGAGAGAGATGAGGCCTGTCAAGAACTGTAAAAGCTCTGGAACTTTCTCCAACTTACACTGTTAACTGTTTCATTGATGCTGGCAGAAGACATAAGACTCTTGGGTCAGAGACAAAGGATTTTATTACTAACAGCACAGCACAGCAAACAACATGAGCATATTTGCACTAGTTCCCTTCCCCATACACAACATAGGGATGACATGATAGTCCTAGATGATACCTGCACATGCAGTGGGTTGCATTACAGGAGAGGAACCCAGGGCTAAGGGCCCAGCCCTTGAGCAAGCAGCAAATAAGCCAGTCTTTCTCCACTTTGACCTGCTTAATTGCCTGTGTGACTAACCAGAGAAACCATTCAGTATCAGGAGACAGATCAGTCTTAAAATCCAGTACACTCGGCTGGGCGCAGTGGCTCACACCTGTAATGCCAGCACTTTGGGAGGCCAACGCGGGCGGATCACCTGAGGTCAGGGTTTCAAAACTAGCCTGGCCGACATGTCTCCACTAAAAATACAAAAATTAGTCAGGCATGGTGGTGGATGCCTGTAATCCCAGCTACTCGGGAGGCTGAGGCAGGAGAATAGCTTGAACCCAGAAAACGGAGGTTGCAGTGAGTTGAGATCACGCCACTGCACTCCAGCCTGAGCGACACAGTGAGTGAGACTCCGTCTCAAAAAAAAAAAAAAAAAAAAAAATCCAGCACACTCAGCAAGAACAGGCAGGGACCTTCAGGGTCCATGGTGGGCTGCCTTTCCCAATAGGACCTACATACTTCTCATTATTCTGATCTTTCCTTCAGAATTACCTAGTCCAAGGGGGTACAACACTGAGAGCTAGTGGCCCTGGGCTAGCTGTTAAAGACTGCGAGAAAAGTACTACTAGTTGCTGAAGGAAAATGGATTGTGGGATGTAAATTTGTCTCCTTATATTTAAACAAAAACACTCAAAACCCTCTTCCCCAACCCTTCTACTGTTTCAGTTCCTACTGGTCTGTTCTGTAAGTTCTCAGTTCCTGTTAGATTGTAATACTGAAAAAGAAACCCTGTTTACCCTCTAAGTTGGATGGAGAATTCAACATAAATAAGAAAGACATATCTACTAAGCAACTGAAACTTAATATGTCCAAAACCAAACTTCTGGACTTCTTCACACACCATGCTGTCTTCTCCCATACCTTCCCCTCCATAGAGAAGGTAACCATCATCCTTCCAGGCGCTCCTGCCAGCAGTCTCGGAATCAGGCTTGATTCCTCTTTTTCTCTCCCATTTCATAGCTTGCTCAACCTCCCAGGCTATCCAGAACCTGAGTGGCTCCCTTCCTCCATGATGAAGCCACCATCATTTCTTGCCTGGATTGTTGCAGTAGCCTCCAAACTGTTTTTCTGCTTCAGTCTTTACTTTCTCACACCATTCTCAATTCAGCAGCCACAGGGTCCTTTCAAAATGGAAAACCACATCATATCACTTCCTACTCAAAACCTCCCATTGACTCCCAACTCATTCAGAATAGAAGGCCAGCCAGGTGTGGTGGTGAACACTTGTAGTCCCAGCTACTCGAGAGGCTGAGGGGAGGACAGCTTTAGCCAAAGAAAGAAGAAGAAGAAGAAGAAGGAGGAGGAGGAGGAGGAAGAGAAGAAAGCTAACTTCTTGTAGTGACGTGCAAGGTCCTACATCTCTTTGATCTGATTACTGTCCTCTCACGGCCTCCCCATGCCCCACCCCCCAATACCTGGAACACAAATGCCCATGCCTGGCCCTTGGCATATGCACAGCCCCTCCCTCCGCCCGGATGCCCCCTCCACCAGCTGTCCACGGGGCTTATTCCTGCTGCTTCTTCAGGGCTCCCCTACCCCAGCATTCCCCATTGCTTTATTTGTTTGTTTGTTTTGAGACAGAGTCTCACTCTGTCGCCCAGGCTGGAGTACAATGATGCAATCTTGGCTCACTACAACCTCCACCTCCCAGGTTCAAGCGATTCTCCCACCTCAGGCTTCTTAGTAGCTGGGATTACAAGCGCCCACCACCATGCCTGGCTAATTGTTGTATTTTTAGTAGAGATGGGGTTTCGCCATGTTGCCCAGGTTGGTCTCGAACTCCTGAGCTCAAGTAATCTTCCCACCTAGGCCTCCCAAAGTGCTGGGATTACAGGCGTGAGCCACCATGCCCAGCCCCCTGTGTTATTTTTATCCATAGCACTTATCACTATCTGAGGTAGTGAAGATGTTTATTTCCTTGTTATGATCTATTTCCTCTGACTACAATAAAAACTCCATGAAGTCAGGGATTCTATTTGCCACTGTGCTCCAAACCCCAATGCCTAAAAGGTGTCTGTCATACACTAGGTATCTAATAAATTGTTGTTGAATTCATGAATTCTACTCATATTTATCATTTACTTTTTTCAATTGCAGTTCAAGGGGGAGAGAGAGACAAATCAACAGGTACTTATAATACAGTGGGTAAGTGCTGTATTTGGAGAAGTATAGGGCATTACAGAGTAACAAAGGAGAACCAGATGTGAATAAAGAAATAAGGAAATATAAGCGCCCTCAGAGAAGTCGTCTGACATCCTGCATGCTCCAATTTGGCATACCCAGCATCCTATCTGACCTGGGGAGTTCTGGTGCTTTTGTTTTAATTTGTGATTATAAATGTGTCAGATGTGTCAGTCATTGCCTTCCTAGGCAAATGCAAAATCACAAAACATTTTCTTATCAAAAATAATAGCCTCGGGCCAGGCGCTGTGGCTCACACCTGTAATCCCAGCACTTTGGGAGGCCGAGATGGGCAGATAACCTGAGGTCGGCAGCTCAAGACTAGCCTGGCAAACATGGTGAAACCCTGTCTCTACTAAAAACACAAAAATTAGCCAGGCGTAGTGGCGGGTGCCTGTAACTCCAGCTATTCGGAAGGCTGAGACAGGAGAATTGCTTGAACCCGGGAGGCAGAGGTTGCTGTGAGCTGAGATTGTGCCACTGCACGCCAGCCTCTGACAGTAAAACTCTGTATCCTAAATAAATAAGTAAATAAAATAAAATTGTAAAAAAAGTTATAGCCTGGGAGTCAACAAAAACAATGTTCCTATGGGAACATAGTTTTGTCTTTTTTTGTTTTGTTTTGTTGGGTTTTGTTGTTGTTGTTGTTGTTGTTGTTTTTGAGACAGGGTCTTGCTCTGTTGCCCAGGCTGGAGTGCGGTGGCACAATCACAGCTCACTGTAGTCTCAACCTCCTGGGCTCAAGCGATCCTCCCACCTCAGTTTCCTGAGTAGCTGGGATCACAGGCACGCCACCACACCTGACTAATTTTCTGTATTTCTTTTTTCTAGGGATTAGGTTTTGCCATGTTGCCCAGGCAGGTATCAAACTCCTGAACTCAAACAATCCACCTTCTTCGGCCTCCCAAAGTGCTGGGATTATAGGCTGTTTTATACTTTTTATGTGATTAAGTATCTTTAAATATTTACCGAACAATTTATTTTAATTATTCTAAATTTTCTTCTAATTATTATGAATGCAGATACATGTTTCACAAAATTACAATTATACTCACATAAAATCTATACAGGCAGTGGCTCGCGCCTGTAATCCCAGCACCTTGGGAGGCCAAGGTGGGTGGATCACCTGAGGTCAGGAGTTCGAGACCAGCCTGAACAACATGATGAAACGCTGTCTCTACTAAAAAGACAAAATTAGCCAGGTGTGGTGGCACACGCCTATAATCCCAGCACTTTTGGGAGGCTGAGGTGGGTAGATCTCCTGAGGTCAGGAGTTTGGGACCAGCCTGGCTAACATGGTGAAGCCCTGTCTCTACTAAAAATACAAAAATTAGCCAGTCATGGTGGTGGGTGCCTGTAATCCTAGCTACTCAGGAGGCTGACACAGGAGAATCGCTTGAACCTGGGAGGTGGAGGTTGCAGTGAGCTGAGATCATGCCATGGCACTCCAGCCTGGGCAACAAGAGTGAAACTCCCTAAAGAAAAAAAAAAAAAAAAAGCTATAGCTTTTCATGGAATATCTGCATTTGCACATACCTCTCCTCTGCATGACATTCTTTCATTCACCCAATTGTTTTCTTCTTTTTCTTTAAGCAACATTTATTCAAAGAAGTCATCACCATGGAGGCTTTTCCTATATGCTCAGGTACAAAATCAGCTTTTCACATCATTTTCCCCTTGGTATCTTCCTCCTCCTCCTCCTTCCTCCTTTTGTCTTCTATTCCTAGAAGTCTGTGGCTTTTCATAGTTTGGGGATTTTGTTGTTGTTGTTTTGACAGAGGAATTAAGGTCACACATGTATTTAATGCCCTGAGCCAAGTAGTGTCTTTTCCCAAAGGCCACGGAGCTTTGCCTAGGTGCCTCTGCACCGTCATCACTCTCTCATTGACCTTCCTTTCTCTTCCTCCAGGTCCAGGGGAAGCAAAAATTCCAAATCAAAAATCCCCTTAAAGCTTTATAAAAATGAGAGCTAGAAAGAAAAAAAAGATTAAAATAAATAAATGAATAAATAAAGAGCTAACAGCTAATATTTATGACGTGCTCACCATGTGCTGAGCATGCTACATAAATTCTGTCACTCCCACTTCACAGTACCTCCACGAAGTAGGTACAAATGCAAAAATCTCAGCCTCAGCGAGGGTAAGTGACTTGTCTGAGGTGCTCTGAGTACTGAATGATGGAACATTCATGTGTACCTAAACAGTCTGACCATGCAGCCATGCTCCAGCGACAGTGCAACGTGCAACACTGGTCAGGGGAGCTAACAAGGAGTTAACAAGGCAGTGAGTAACACTGCAGCTGTTACAAGAACCACTGGAAATCGTGGATTTGTAGAATATCAACAGTATTTTGTCCTTGTCTTGAAGGAAAGGTACTAGGGCTAGGATTACTTTTTTTTTTTTTTTTTTTTTTTTTTTGAGACAAGGTATCGCTCTATCTCCCAAGCTCACTGGCTCACTGCAGCCTTGAACTCCTGGGCTCAAGCAACCCTCCCGCCTCGGCCTCCCTAAGTGTTGGGATTATGAGCATAAGTCATGGTGCCTGGCCTACGGTTACTTTTAGAATGTCTTCTTTCAGGATTCTCTAGGTTTTACTCTAGGATTTGGCTTGAATAGAATGCTGGTAAAGCTACCTAAGGTTTAGGTCCCCAGGTGATTCCCGGTAGTGAGATTCTTAGCAACTTTCAGAACCCACATCCGTGCTTGCTCCCTTTTTACTACATCAGCCGCTGACTCAGGACCAAGCTTTATTTGGTCTCAGCAGCCACCTGAGAACAGCAGGTTGCTGCTCAGAATTCTGCCCTGGTTGCTGGGGTTTCTACCTAAGGCCCTACCCTGTCTGGTCCCAAAGGTTCCTCTTCTTGGATTCAAGCTAACCTTGGCCTGCATTGATTTGGATGTTACCTTTTCCCTATACCGGCTCCACCCTGGAAGTTTCTTTGGCTCAGACTCCTAGAAAACCAGAAGCTGCCCTTGCCTTTGCTTTCTGTCCTTCTCAGTTTGTCCAAAATATTCCTCACCAAGCCATATAGGCTGGCTTGACCTTAAATGAATTTCAGCCCCTCTTCACTATGCTGTTCAGTTGGCACCTGGCCTGTTCTCAGTGGGGCCTGGTGACCGCAATGGCAGGTGCCTCTCTTGGGGAACCCAACCGCCTTACATGGGATCTTCCAACCCAACTGTTACTTCCTATTTGAAAGCTTTAGACCCAAGTAGGTCCACTACAAACTCTGTTTCCAGCCAGGGGGAATTTTCTAATTCTCAGTTCATTTGCACAACAGAAATGACACCAAACCCAGTGGGTGTTCATGTCCCTCCCAGATCAGGTGACCAGCTCTGCAACCCCACTCTCTTCCCCTGGTTCCTTCTGATGATTCACCTATGAGTTACACACCTTCCCCTGTGCTAGGGCTGTCCTCTAGCCTAGACCCTACCGAGATATTCTGACAGTGTTGAGCCGTGCTTTTCACATTTCAGTCTTTCATTTACAGTGGTCACAATTTGTGTCATAGATTAATAAGTATCATCCGTACTATTAGTTATTTAATGTCTTTTTCTTTAAATCACTTAGTTTTTAACTTTAAACCCAATATTCTTCAGTGTTGTCCTAAATAATATTACCTTCAAGATCAGTGGTTGGATATGCTAGTTATATATTTACTTTTTTTATTTTTTGTTTAGTTTTTTATTTTATTTGAATCATCCACCTCAAAATGTCACTAGTTATATATTTTCTTTTCTTTCTTTCTTTCTTTTTTTTTTGAGACAGAGTCTCACCCTGTCGCCTAGGCTGGAGTGCAAACCTCCACCTCCTGGGTTCAAGTGATTCTTGTGCCTCAGTCTCCCAAGTAGCTGGGATTACAGGCGTGCACCACCACACATGGATAATTTTTGTATTTTTGGTAGAGACGGGGTTTCACCATGTTGGCCAGGCTGGTCTTGGAACTCCAGACCTCAGGTGATCTGCCCACCTTGGCCTCCCAAAGTGCTGGGATTACAGGTGTGAGCCACCTTACCTGGCCTAGTTATATATTTTCAAACACACATTAACTAAACAAATAATTATGAGCACTGAGTCCATCAATGTCAATATGACACAACTTTTTTTTCCAGGAAACACTCGCCCAGGAAAATAAGACTGTAAGCCAATATGTAACTTGGCAATTTGCTTCAGAAAATTCCTGCAAATCAATGTATTTGGGCAGGCAGTTTGCTTACCTGGGCAAAGAGCTCGTTTATTAGACAAGTTTACTCCTAAGGACCCTTGCCTCACATGCCTTCCAATCCTGAACGATTATGTCAGAAACTGAGCCCAACCCAACCCCAATCTGTTCTCACGGTTTTGCCGCCTTGCCCAGACCGGTCTCAAACTCCTGAACTCAAGCAATCCACCTGCCTCGGCCTCCCAAAGTGCTGGGATTACAGGTGTGAGCCACCATGCATGACCTGACATTTTATTTCTTTTTTAAATTTATTTTATTTTCATCTTTTTTCATTTTTTGTCCTGAAATTTCATATGTTCAACTGTTTACCACCTAAAATCATCTCATCCATTAGGAGTGGTAGGCACAGCAGCCTTTGATGAAACATTTCCCCTAAAAACACAATAAGAAAGTTCCTCTTCCAGCTCTCCACTGTCTCTCCCACGCCTTGCCTTTCTCCTCCAGTCTCTTATGTCCCTCCTCCTCCCACACCTTTACCATCAATGCCTTTTGCACCTGAGGTCTGCCTGCTTTCTATGACTCAGAAGGACATAAACTAAGGGAGAAGGTGATTTCCAGCAGATGAGCAGACAGTATTCCAGTGAGACTCATAAAGTGGTAAGCAACCTCTGTGCTTTGAAAACATTGTTAACTTAAAATGGAATACTAGACCATCATAGAGCTCATCGTGACACTGGCCACTGTGAAGCCAAATTTCAAGTACGGAAAGTCACCCAATACAGTGCAATGTCACTGCAGTTTACACGATGTGATATGAGAGTCTGTACCAAGAAGGCTCCTCTGCCCCAAATTTCTTGCCTTTCATCCATTTTCCCCACAACTCACGGGTGTTAAAGGGCATAACATTTTAACTACAACTTAAGGGAAACTAACTTTTTTGTTTTGTTTTGTTTTGTTTTGTTTCGTTTTGTTTTGAGATGGAGTTTTGTTCTTGTTGCCCAGGCTGGAGTACGGTGGCACTATCTCAGCTCACTGCAACCTCCGCCTCCCGGGTTCAAGCTATTATCCTGATTCAGCCTCCCGAGTAGCTGAGATTACAGGCGTGTGCCACCACACCTGGCTATTTTTTGTATTTTTAGTAGAGACAGGGTTTCACCATGTTAGCTAGGTTGGTCCCAAACTCCTGACCTCAGGAGATCTACCCACCTCAGCCTCCCAAAGTGCTGGGATTACAGGAGTGAGCCACCGCACCTGGCCAACTTCAACTTTTTAACTTTAACTTGAGCACCACTTTTCTGGTCCTTTGAAGGCAAAAAAATCTGAGGAGATATGAGTATAGCAACCATTGGGACCGGCACGGTGACTTGTGCCTATAATCCTAGCGCTTTGTGAGGCCGAGGCGGAGGGATGGCTTGAGGCAGGAGTTCGAGGCTGTAGTGAACTATGATCACACCACAGCACTCTAGCCTGAGGGACAGAGCAAGACCTTCCCTAAAAAAAAATAAATAAAATAATTAAAAATTTTTTTTAACTCAACCATTGGTACTTATGGATCACTTATAGTAGGTAGGATGTTTTCAAGGTCTCCACTACAGTGCCTGTGTGCTTTGATTCTTAAAGAACCCTGTGAATGGTAGGTATTATTTTCCAGTTTACAAATGAATTAACCCAGGCTTCAAAAGGTTTGATGATTTGCCTGAGGCCACACAGCTGGTAAGGGGCAGGCCACGGTTGCCTCACCAAGTCCCTGCCCCTAATGTTACTGGAAGTGGATCCATAACATAAAAACAGCCTCTGGTGTTTGTGTAGCCCTCGTTGGTCTTATAGACTGCTCGTTCATTTTCTCATTTCCTCACGGGACACCCCCTTGAGGAGGCAAGCTGGGGGTATTTTTAGCAATGGTTTGTCAGTTCCACTTCCTCTGGGATAAGCTGCAGCAGGTGGGCGAAAGAAGGAGGAAGCAGAGAGGGACGACTGAGGAGAGAGACCGCGTGGAAGGGAAGGCCGTCACTCCTCCCCAGGCCCGTCCCACTCACGCAGAACACTGTCCTGATGTTTGGGCAGCAGGAGGGTGCCCTGCTTCGAGAAGGAAAATTACCAGGGACCCGTGTGCTCTGTGAAATATGTAAGGCTCTACACAAGGAAGGAAAGCAGTTCCGCTGAGATTGGTAATAAATAACATAGTTGTAAACAGAGTAAGAGAATAGAGTTAAGGGTCTCGCCAGACTGCCCCAAAAAAGAAAAAAGTCCTTGTTGGGGTTCAGGCTCAGCTGTAGGCTTTAAATTGTTTAGGGATATTTACAGTTCTAAGATATAGAAATCTAGGGCAATGAAGGCTTCTGCAACTATTTAAATGGTATCTGTGAATTAGTGATTTATATTATTTCTTTTTGTTTGTTTGTTTTTTGAGACAGGATCTCACTCTGTGGCCCAGGCCGGAGTGCAGTGGTGCAATCATCAGTCACTGCAGCCTTGACGTCCCACCTCAGCCTCCTGAGTAGCTGGGACTACAGGCGTGAGCCACTGTGCCCGGCTAATTTTTATTTTTTGTAGAGACAGCGTCTCCCTATGTTGTGCAGGCTGGTGTCAAACTCCTGGGCTCAAGTGATTCTCCCACCTCAGCCTCCCAAAGTGCTGAGATGACAGGCATGAGCCGTGGCACCTGGCAACTCGTGCTATTTCTAATAGCTACTTATGTTAAGCACCTACCATGAGGTGGGCACATCACCTATTGGCTTCTCATTTTCAGATTAGGATGCTGAAGCTCAGCTAGCAAGTTTCTGCATTGAAATTCAAAACTAGGATTGTCTTGCTTGAATGGCTTTGCGTCATCATGATGGAACTTCCAGAGATCAGTCATATGTTACCCCAGCATCAAAGAGAAAAGAATAGACTGGACTGGCGAGCATAGAGTTCCCATTTATGTGCCTCAAATTCCACCCCATTTACTACCTTGGGCATTTTAACAGCCTTTTAAAGAAATATGGGCAGGCACGGTGGCTCACACCTGTAATCCCAGCACTTTGGGAGGCCACGGTGGGTGGATCACCTGAGGTCGGGAGTTCAAGTCCAGCCTGACCAACACGGAGAAACCCCCGTCTCTACTAAAAATACAAAAATTAGCCAGGTGTGGTTATGCATGCCTGTAATCCCAGCTACTCAGGAGGCTGAGGCAGGAGAATTGCTTGAACCTGGGAGGCGGAGGTTGCAGTGAGCTGAGATCACACCATTGCACTCCAGCCTGGGCAACAAGAGCAAAACTCCATCTCAAAAAAAAAAAAGAAAGGAAAGAAATATTTAGAAACTGGCCAGGCATGGTGGCTCGCTGTAATCCCAGCACTTTGGGAGGCCGAGGCGGGTGGATCACCCGAGGTCAGGAGTTCGAGACCAGCCTGACCAACACTCAAAATACAAAAATTAGCCAGGCGTGGTGGCGGGCACCTGTAGTCCCAGCTACTCAGGAGGTTGAGGCAGGAGAATCACTTAAACCTGGGAGGCAGAAGCTGCAGTGAACTGAGATAGTGCCACTGCACTCCAGCCTGGGTGAGAGAGCAGTACTCTGTCTCAAAAAAAAAAAAAAGGAAATATATATATATATGATATATTCTATATCTAGAATATATATATATAATATATCATTCTATATATAGAAACCTGTTTATATACAAGAAAACCTAATTCATTCGAAATACAATGAGGATTTTAGCTTTAGTTTGATTTTTTAGAACAATAGAACAGAAGCTTCTAAACATTTTTGAACTTGACCTACAGAAAGAAAAGCCCTTTACATCATGCCCTAGTATACACAAATACACATGTGTGCAACAGAAGTTTCACAGAGCAACACTCACTCTACCTGTGAGAAGCACTCTGACATTTTGTTTTATTTTATTTTATTTTATTTATTTTTGAGACGGAGTCTCACTCTGTCGCCCAGCTGGAGTGCAGTGGTGCAATCTTGTCTCACTGCAGCCTCTGCCTCCTGGGTTCAAGTGATCCTCCCACCTCAACCTCCCTAGTAGCTGAATTACAGACATGCACTACCACACCCAGCTAATTTTTGTATTTTTAGTAGAGACAGGGTTTCACCATGTTGGCCAGGTTGGTCTCGAACTGCTGATTTCAAGTGATCCACCCACCTTAGCCTTCCAAAGTGCTGGGATTACAGGCATGAGCCACCATGCCCAGCCCCTTCTGACATTTTAGATTCTAGTCTAATCTTTCTCTTTTTTTATTTTTGTTCATAGTCTTCCTTAATTATCTTTAAAAAAAAAAGTGGTAAAAACGTAACATGAGCTCCATCCTCTTCACAGGTTAAGTGTACAATACAATGTTGTAAACTATAGGCACAATGTTGCACAGCAGATCTCTAGAACTTATTCATCTTTAATAACTGAAATTGTATCCCTTTGAACAACTCCCCATTCCCCCTTCTCCAGCCTTCCCCAGTAGCAATCACCATTGTACTCCTGGCTTCCATGAGTTTGACTATTTCAGATATCTCAGGTAAGTGGGACCATACAGTGGAAAACAGTAAAGAGGTTCTTCAAATCATTTTTTATTTAATTAATTAATTTATTTATTTGTTGAGACAGGGTCTCACTCAGTCGCCCAGGCTGGAGTGCCATGGTGTGATCTGGGCTCACTGCACCCTCCATCTCCCAAGTTCAAGCGATTCTCCTGCCTCAGCCTCCCAAGGAGCTGGGATTCCAGGCATACACCACCACGCCCAGCTAATTTTTCTATTTTTACTAGAGACAGGGTTTCGACATGTTGGCCAGGCTGGTCTCGAACCCCTGACCTCAGGTGGTCCACCCGCCTCGGCCTCCCAAAGTGATGGGATTACAGGTGTGAGCCATCATGCCTGGCCTCTTCAAATCATTTCAAATAGATCTGGCCGGGTGTGGTGACTCACACCTGTAATCCCAGCACTTTGGGAGGCCGAGGTGGGCGGATCACCTGAGGTCAAGAGTTTGAGACCAGCCTGGCCAACATGGCGAAACCCTGTCTCTACTGAAAATACAAAAATTAGGCTGGGCGCAGTGGCCCACGCCTGTAATCCCAACACTTTGGGAGGCGAAGGTGGGCGGATCACGAGGTCAGGAGATCGAGACCAGCCTGGCCAACATGCTGAAACCCCATCTCTACTGAAAATACAAAAATTAGCCAGGTGTGGTGGTGCGTGCCTGTAGTCTCAGCTACTCAGGAGGCTGAGACAGGATAATCACTTGAACTCAGGAAGCGGAGTTTGCAGTGAGCCGAGATCGAGCCACTGCACTCCAGCCTGAGTGACAGAGCAAGACGGTGTCTCAAATAAATAAATAAATAAATAAATAAATAAATAAATAAATAAATAAATAAATAAATAAAATAGATCTTTCCTTTTTTTGATGCTGCTCATATTGATATCAGGATCCACTAATACGTTGTTTCTACAACAATGGAACCTGAAGCCTGGGTCTAGCATTGTTTTGCCTGAAATGACACACTATAGTAATTAAAGGTTCAAAAGTAGATAGGAAAGACAGAGAAGGAGAAAAAGAGAAATTTAAAAACTTAATTACTGATGGCTACTCAGTGGAAATATTACCACCTTTATGCATTTTTAATTCTTGAAGAGATGCCATTTATAAATGCTGCTTATTTTTTCCTACAGGCTGATCGAAGATGATGAAATGCCACATTCGCTTCAGTAAACAGACATTTCAAAGTCCAAAGGAAACAAACTCAAAGGTTAGTTCATTTGTGTCTCAAATAATATTCATCAGCCGGTTTGCTAACTAGGGCAAGTCTCTCTGAAGCAAATGCACGAAGGAACGCGGGAATCATTATCCACTAGGTGGCAGTATAGAACAGGAGTAGCCTTAGCCTTAGCCTATTTACTGACACGTGGGTGGTGTGAACCGCAAAAGAATTTCGAAATCCAGGACTCCCCAGTAATTCACATGGATTCAGACTGAAAGTTTACTCAGTGCTCCTGGCATGTTTCTGCCCTTTCTTGGAACAGCCCTGAATTTCAGCTTCATTCTTGCTGACGGGCTGGTATTTAAAATTAGTAATATCCCTGGCTACTTCCTTGTGGCAACGTAGATGAACTGTTGCTGTGTAAAGTCAGAGCCATAGTGTTGCCTGTATTTATTAATGATCTACAAGGTAAGCATATGCCGTGAAGGTTTTATCTCTCGCCCCCTACCATCTAACAGCTTAAAAATACTGAGTTCCTCACATCATTCCCATTGCTAACGATTTTCATATTTCTTTTATTTTTATTTTTATTTTTATTTTGAGACAGAGTCTCACTCTGTCACCCAAGCTGGACTGCAGTGGTACGATCTTGGCTCACTGCAACCTCCGCCTCCCGGGTTCAAGTGATCCTCCTTCCTCAGCCTCCCAAGTAGCTGGGACTACAGGCACGTGCCACCACACCCAGCTAATTTTTTATTTTTAGTAGAGATGGGATTTCACCATGTTGGCCAGGATGGTCTCAATCTCTTGACCTCGTGATCTGCCCGCTTTGGCCTCCCAAAGTGCTGGGATTACAGGCGTGAGCCACCATGCCCAGCCCAATTTCCATATTTCTCAGTTGCTCTGCAAATTGTAAAGTCACTGGACATATTTGATTAACATTTTGGTTCTTGTTGTTCAACTGAAAAGGATGGTCTTCTCAAGTACATATTGGCAAGACATTTTCCCTGCAAGAACTAATAGCTGATAAGTTAGAAATGTATCATAAACAAAAATGTACACTTTACGCAATGTGATCATATTCTTTTGAAATAACCACATGTATGGGAGATTAAAATCCCCACAGGTAACGCTTGTTCATAAAATTTCTTTATATTAACTTAGAAGTTTTACTTATTTTATAATATTTTTTGAAGTAGCTAAAGAGAAGACATTTATAAATGATTTTCTCTTACTAATTTATGACATTTTTATATCATCTGAATCTTTATGAATACATATTACTTTTACAAACAGAAAAATAAAAGTGTTTTGTTATAGAATAATACATAACTATGAGAGAAAAACGTGAATTTTAGTATGGCACAACCTAGAAAGTTATTACTAATGAGTCACATAATTTAAGTGCTAAGTTCATCTTGACCATGAATTGCTGATTTTGGAAATATTTTTGAATTTAGGTCACTTCTACCTATTCTTATCTATAATTAAGCATTCTTCTCAAAGTAGAAAGATCAAGTTGCTCATTATTCTTACTGTGAATACAATTAGTAAGACACCTAATAGTAGCACTTTCAGTTGTTAAAAACAGCAAAACCAGTATATCTAATATTTTTTGTTATTTTTTACACCACACAGTAACTCACATCCATGTGGTGGTTCACAGGTTTATAGCATAAGAAGCACTCTCACTTACCTCTGCACCTTTCGTATTCCTAATAGATGTATGAAATGGGTGGGGCATCTATAGGGACTCTAAGATACAAACTTCTCCATGTAAGACCATACATCTACGCAGTCACAGAGCCAGGGAAGAACTAATCATTGATTCCGAGTCAGGCTATTTGCCTTTCATTTCTGTGGGCCTGAAGCCTGTACCCATGAATGCTCCATACATGTTGATGAGGAAGAGGATGCCTTTTTACCAGGCATTCAATGTACTAGATGCTCTTTGTTGCTTTTTCTTCATCTGCACGTGGGGAATGAGCTGGAGGGCGTGAAGAGGAGCACAGAAGGACAAGAGTAACCCAGAACAGACTGTGAGCACCCGTAATGCTCTCACTCCCAATGTGGAATGGGTTCTTCATAACAGCTCTGGGAGCATGGCAATATAGGTCTTATTCATGCTCAATCTTTTTTTTTTTTTTTTTTTTTGAGACTGGCTTTCACTCTGTTGCCCAGGCTAGAGTGCAGTTGCACAATCATGTTTCACTGCAGCCTGGACCTCCAAAGCTCAAGCAAGCCTCTCACCTCAGCCTCCCAGGTAGCACCACCACGCCCAGCAAATTTTTGTGTATTTTTTGTAGAGACTGGGTTTCACCATATTGCCCAAGCTGGTCTCGAACTCCTGGGCTCAAGTGATCTGCCCGCCTCAGCCTCCCAAAGTGCTGGGATTATAGGTTTGAGCCACTGCTTCCAGCCCATGCTAAATCCTAATGCCATATTCATTTATCACATTGTCCATTACCTTTCAAATTCTATGGCAGCATAGCCATGTGTTCATTCAATTGTGAAGTATTTGTTGAGCATCTTCTAAGCACCAGGGACTATGTTCGATGCTGAGTCCAAAGTTGAGAGCAGCAGACAGGCTCCCTGCCTATGTGGAGTTTGGAGTCTAGCAGGAGAGAGACATTACATAAAAAAGCACAAAGACATAATTACTAATTCTACGGGGAAACAAAAGAAGAGGCTTTATGAGAGACACTAGCAGGAAAGAGACATAATTAGGATGGAGGAGGGGTGTGTCAGGAAGTTTTTCTCAAAAAGTATCATTTAGGCCCGTCTCGTGGCTCACACCTATAATCTCAGCACTTTGGGAGGCTGAGGCGGGTGGATTGCCTGAGGTCAGCAGTTTGAAACCAGCCTGGCCAACATGGTGAAACCCCATCTCTACTAAAAATACAAAAATTAGCCAGGTGTAGTGGTGCACGCCTGTAATCCCAGCTACTTGGGAGGCTGAAGCAGGAGAATCTCTTGAACCCGGGAGGCGGAGGTTGCAGTGAGCCGAGATGACGCCACTGCAGTCCAGCCTGGGCGACAGAGTGAGATTTCATCTAAAAATAATAATAATAAAAATATTATTTAAGCTGAGACCAAATGATGAGTAGGGATTTACAAGGAAAGATTTCAGGAACGGTTTCAAGAACAGGAACTCCTCTATACCAAGGCCCTGAGGTAGGAAAATGCTTAGTTTGTTGGAAGAATTGAAAGAAAGCTCATGTGGGCAGAGCAGACGATGCAAAGGAGTGTGTGGCCAGAGACCAGGCAAGAGAGGCCTTGCTCCCCGTCTTAAGTACTCTGTGGTTATCCTAAGATCAGTGGCAAGCCATTGCTGAGTTATAAGTAGGGAAGAGACATAATCAGACCTATGTTTTTAAAAGATGGCATTGGCAGTTTCTATTGGGTTAGAATGGAGTGGGAGTCCGCGTGGGAAATCAGTGCAGAGGCCCCTGCCGTGCTCTAGGGACAGATGGTGGTGACGGCACTAGGGCAGTGGCTGAGGCGGTGACAGGAAAGGGAAACATCTAGACTTGGTGTTGGATGGGGTGAGGGGAGTGAGGGAGAAGGACATGCCTCCAAGGTGTGGCTTGATAAAGAGCGCGTGGGTTTGTCACTCATGAAGATGCAGAACAGGAGGGGAACAGCTTTGGTGACTGGGGAGGTGGCATCATCAGGAGCTTAGATGTAGACTTATTAGGGGCAAGCCGCCTAGGAGACATTCAAGTGGAGATGCCAGGGAGGCACCTGAATGTAAGAGTGTTGTTGAAAAGAGAGCCTTATGCTGGAGCTGATTGCTTTGGGAGGTGGTACTAAAATTCATGAAAACTGATGAGACCATCTCGGGCAAAAGAGTACAATGAAAAGAAAGGAAGACCCAGAACCAAGCCCAGAGAAACTTCTACTCTTAAAAATAGATAAAGGCTGCTGGCACCATGGTCATACCTGTAATCCCAGCACTTTGGGAGGCCAAGGTGGGAAGATCGCTTGAGCCCAGGAGTTCGAGATTAGCCTGGGCAACATGGTGAAACCTCATCTCTACTAAAAATACAAAAATTAGCCAAGCATCATGGCACACACATGTAGCCCCAGCTACTCGAGAGGCTGATGTGGGAGGATCACCTGAGCCAGGGGAGGAAGAGGCTGCAGCGAGCTGTGATCACGCCACTGCACTTCAGCCTGGGCAACAAAGTGAGACCCTACCTGAAAAAAAAAAAAAAAAAAAAGGCAAAGGAGAAGGAAGTAGTTAAAGAGCTGGAGCAGGACCTACCGGAGAGGTAGGAGAAGAACCAGGAGAGTGTGGTGTCTAACGAGTCAAGAGAAGAGAAAGTTCCATAAGGAGGAAGTGGCCAGCAGTGCCCAATGTAGCTGGGACCACTACTCATGAGTAAAGCATGCAAAGCACTCAACAGCAGTTCAAAGAGGAGAGCACTGCACATGAGAAAGGAAAAGATACCTTTATAGAAATTTCAACCGTGAGTAGCTGGTTTATTTTCAAGAGGACCTTTTACCCACATTTTGTGGCAGCCAGATAAGTAGGAACTGTCAGTACCATTTTTATTTTCCTAATATTTATTTATTTATTATTTATTTTGAGACAGAGTCTCGCTCTGTTGCCCAGGTTGGAGTGCAGTGGTGCCATCTTGGCTCACTGCAACCTCCGCCTCCCAGTTTCAAGCAATTCCCCTGACTCGGCCTCCCGAGGAGCTGGGATTACAGGTATGTGCCACCAAACCTGGCTAATTTTGTATTTTTAGTAAAGATGGGGTTTCTCCATGTTGGTCAGGCTGGTCTTGAACTCCCGACCTCAGGTGATCCACCCGCTGTGGCCTCCCAAAATGCTGGGATTACAGGCATGAGTCACTGCACCCGGCCGCCCAGCTGGTTTTTTTTGTATTTTTAGTAGAGACGGGGTTTCACCATGTTAGTCAGGCTGGTCTCCAACTCCTGACCTCAGGCAATCCACCCGCTTCGGCTTCCCAAAGTGCTGGGATTACAGGCATGAGCCACCACACCCAGCCTATTTTCCTAATATTTAATTAGGAAATTTTTCAAACATAAAAGTTGAATGCATTACACAATAAGCACCCAGGTGTCTATCACCTGGATTCCACAAGCAACGTTTTATTATACCTGCTTGATCACGTTTCTATCCATCTAACCATCCCTCTAACAATCCATCTTAATTTTTGGATGCATTTCAAAGTAAGTTTTAAACATAATATTTCACAATGAAACACTTCAGCATCCATATAATTAACTAGAATTCAATATCTGTTTATGGTTCTTTTTCTTTTTCTTTTAGGAGATGTGGTCTCACTATGTTGCCCAGGCTGGACTTGAACTACTCCCCAAGCAATCCTCCTGTCTCAGGCTCAGTAGCTGGAACTACAGGCACTGCCACTGCCCTCGGCTGATAGTTCTTTTTACTTTAGGGTAAAATTTAAAAAGAGCAAACTGCACAAATCTTAACTGTGCCGTTTGATGCTCTTTTTTTTTTTTTTTTTTTTTTTTTTTTTTTGAGACAGAGTCTCACTCTGTCATCAGGCTGGAGTGCAGTGGTGCGATCTCAGCTCACTGCAACCTCCTCCTCCCGGGTTCAAGCAATTCTGCCTCAGCCTCCTGAGTAGCTGGGACTACAGGCGCGCGCCACCACGCTAGGCTAATTTTTGTAATTTCAGTAGAGATGGGGTTTCACCATATTGGCCAGGATGGTCTCGATCACTTGACCTCATAATCTGCCTGCCTCAGCCTCCCAAAGTGCTGGGATTATAGGTGTGAGCCACCATGTCCGGCCCTTTCTTTCTTTCTACAGGCAGGGTCTCACCCTGTCACCCAGGCATAGTGGTGCCTCATGGTTCACTGCAGCCTTGACCTCCTAGGCTCAAGTGATCCTCCCACCTCAGCATCCCAAGTAGCTGGGACTACTGGCACATGCCACCACGCCCAGCTAATTTTTTTATTTTTTGTAGAAACAGATTCTCCCTATGTTGCCCAAGCTGGTCTCAAACTCCTGGGCTGAAGTGATCCTCCCACCTCCGCCTTCTAAAGCTAGGATTTCAGGGGTGAGCCACTGCACCCTGCCTGATGCTTTTTGACAAATGCGTATCTTGCACGTGTCCTATTAAGTTATAGAATATTACATCGACCCAGAGTTTGTCACTGCTGCTTTATCTTTCAGAAAGTGCAGAGAGCGTAAGGAAAGAGCTCTGGTCCTGGGCTCACGGTAAGAACACAGCCAGTGTTCATTCCCTTCTCCCTTCTGCAAGGGGACTCTACCATCACTCACACAGATTCACCCACATTTTCACCAAGATAGAAATAGACATTGAACTCCTCCTAAAAGTGCTTTTGTAAACGTTTCACAATAAACCCTTTGTAGAGGACAATGGTGTCCAGTGAACCAAGCCCAGCCTAGGAAATCATAATTCCTCACTCAGAATCCTGCTCTGGGCGTGCTGAGCAAGCTTATGTTAAAGTTCTCTTACTTGTAAAACAGGAACAATAACCATCTGCATCAGAGAAGTGTAACAATTACCCTGGCATTTTCATGTATTAACTAAAATAGCCCCAGAGAAAAAGGTGAAAAGATTTCAATACCAGGTTATGAACATTTTTACCAACCTGCCACATTGTCACAGTTTAACCCTTTGGTGCCCTAACCTGGCCATGCTACTGAGGAAAGGCCTGTTGGGCACCAGTTTGAATCAGGGACGTTCTGTGTGGAGTGCTGGGCCTGCTCAGATTTGGCACTGGAATCAGGACTGTGGTTGCTTGTGATGTCTTCCCAGGTCAAATATCCATCGCTAACAACCCCTGAAAGAGGATGTGGGCTTTGTTTATTTGTTCATTTTATTGCTTGTGTTTGTTTTGTAACTCTGGGCTTTAAGAAGATAGTATTAGAAACTTATCGGTTGGAAGGAAGAGAGGGTTTCCAAATTACTTGCCCTAAATCTGGATTTAAGGAACTCTGAGACATAAATTGAGATAAGAGCAACCTTTTTTTTTTTTTTTTTTTTTTGAGACAAAGTCTCGCTCTGTCCCCCAGCCTGCAGTGCGATGGCATGATCTCAGCTCACTGCAACCTCCGCTTCCTGGGTTCAAGCGATTCTCCAGTCTCAGCCTCCCGAGTAGCTGGGATTACAGGCGCCTGCCACCACACCTGGCTAATTTTTGTATTTTTAGTAGAGACGGGGTTTCACCATGTTGACCAGGCTGGTCTCGAACTCCTGCCCTCAGGTGATCCACACGCCTCGGCCTCCCAAAGTGCTGGGATTACAGGTGTGAGCCACTGTGCCCGGCCGATAAGAGTACCTTTTAAGATTTAATTAAAATTTGCTTGAGGCTTCTTCCCAAGCTCTGTGAGGGGTCTAATTATTTCCCTGGGTTTATGTTAATTCCTGAGGTTTTGCAGACACATGTTCACTTCCAGTTCCACAATCCTGCTCTTGCTGAATGCACGCCTCTCTTGGTGTCTACTTCTGCTGTTGTCATCCTTTTCTGCTCTGGGACAATCTCGTTCTGGAACTCAACCTCTTTTCTTTGATTTATCCCAAACCACTTTCCCAAGGCAAAGCCTTGTACAATCCCATATCTGTATCTTTAATTTTTCTCCCCTCTCCTCTCTTTTTTTTAATTTAATTTTTTTAATTTAATTTTTTTTTTGAGACCAGTTTCTGGAAGTTACACTCTTTGACCCAGGCTGGAGTGCAGTGGTGCGAGCTAGGCTCACTGCAGCCTCCACCTCCTGGGTTCAAGCAATTCTCCTGCCTCACTCTCCCGAGTAGCTGGGATTACAGGCATGTGCCACCATGCCCAGCTAATTTTTTTAATATTTTTAGTAGAGACGGGATTTCGCCATGGTGGCCAGGCTGGTTTCGAACTCCTGACCTCAAGTGATCCGCCTGCCTTGGCCTCCCAAAGTGCTGGGATAACAGGCATGAGCCACTGCGCCCGGCTCCCTCTCTTCTCTTGACTGTTCTACTCCCACTCACAAATTATTGTTGATGTTTAGATGTGGAGTGGTTTAGCTATAACTTTACTATCTTATATTCTTTCATCCAGTGGCCCCAGGGTCTTTCCACCCACAAGTGGCTAATCAAGGCATTTTTCCAGACAAAGACAGTTCTCTAAGAGGAACTTCGGTATAAATTCTTTAAAGTATATATGTGTGTGTGTGTGTGTGTGTGTGTATGCACATATACACATCTATACACACAAACACGTACATATATACACATATATATATGCATATACATACATCATATATCATGCATTGTAGATATGTATATAATATATAAAGTATACAGATAATTACATGAATACATATTTATTTATTTATTTTATTCATTTATTTTTGAGACAGGGTCTCAACTCTGTCACCCAGGCTGGAGTGCAGTGATGCAATCTTGGCTCACTGCAACCACCACCTCTTGGGTTCAAGCAATCCTCCCACCTCAGCCTTCCGAGTAACTGGGACCACAGGCACGTGTCACTATGACTGGCTAATTTGTATTTTCGGTAGAGACATGTTGCCCATGCTGGCGCATAAATACATACGTATTTAAATCTATATACATATTATATGTATACACACACACACATATATATATACTCCACTGCATAGATTCAGTCATCTACACATCTAAACCACCTTTACTGTGGAATTAGTGAACTCTTTAGCTCCTCCCTTAGTCTGTTTCTTATTCTCATCTTTATTTCTCATTAAACTGATTATAATATATAAATATATTTCTTATATTTATCTCATCTTTATTTCTTATTCTCACCATCATTTTATTTCTGCATTGCCATACACCTTTCTTTCTGATTAAAATTAATCCCATCCAGTTTGCACTGTTGAGTTTATAAAATGGGAGACTGGAAATATCTGTTCAGTCACACATTGATTCAATCATACATTCATTCAACATACAATAATTGAGCACCTACAATAGAATACCATATTGGGTCCTATAGAAGAGATGGATAAAAGGGAGGGGGTCCATGCCTTCAGAAACTTAAAATCCAGCTGGATGTGCAACACTTAACACACACAAAACAAAGCATCCTCAAATGCACAATTCTCATCAGAGGAACAGCAAATTAGAGCAGAAAGCTAAAGCTTTGCCATGCACACCAATGCTGCTATATCAGCAGAATGAGCAGGAGGGGGAAAAAAGCCACTGTGGTTAAAAGAAACTGCTGGCCTATGGATTTTTTTAAATTACAATTTGCATGCTCTTCTAACAGTGTTAGTTCTGCTTAGGTGGCAGAGTGGCTTTCCTGAAAGTATGAGCTCAGCCTTGTCTTATGCCTGTTTAAAGAAAGAGGTCAGGTAAAGTGATTGTAGTAATAGCACCAAGCTGGTTGAAAACCACAGTATCTCTCAGATGGCACCAAAAAAACCCACACGATGGAAAATTTTTGCCTGCTAAAAACCTCCTGAAGTTGTTTCAGAAACACATATGAGCAGTATTTGCTCTTCTCCTTGGGAGTGTTCTCGAGGAAAACAGCTTTCCAAACTTAACATGTTAAGGTAGTAGAACAGTCTAGTGGCCTGAGTGAATTTTGGGTTGAGCAGCAAGTGGGCCTTGAGTATTCAGGTAGCAAGTGGTCAAGGAGAATTTGGAGCTGGTCAGTGCCTGGCTAAACTGCATGTGCCTTGAAGAGAAGTCCTTCAGATCCACCTGTGTCTACACAAATTCATGAGTGACTGGTGCCGTGAATTCAGTCCCACTGACGCACCAGCTGTGCTTTTTGGTAGTTGTTTCCTTTTCTTGGCAATTTGGTTTTAGGTTGTGTCAAAAGGGGAAGACACAGAACTGAGACAAGGCAAAATTATAAGACATGTATCTTATTTTTTAGCTTCTGTATATCACTATATTTGAGGTGAAGGATTTAATCCTTATATAGCTCTTCCAAATCTCTTCATACAGTACCACAATTTATAACTGAACTCTATACTGAATAATCATTTAAAGCATTTTAAACTACCTTGGAAGAGAAATGAGTAATGACTCAATATATTTGCAAAAACCCATACTGTATATATTTTAGGATGTCTGCATAAAAACTGAATAACCCCATCAGTGTTCATTTGACATCAAAGTGGACCCAGGGGCAGAAAACAAAAGGACTCTCATCTTAAGGGCTGATAAATGTAGTCTATGTGTGGTATTGATAATTTTTTTAATTCACAGATCAAATATATTTTAATGTACACATGGAAGAATTTAACTATGAAGTTCATGAAGAATGGCAAGTATTAACATACTGAAAGATGGTGTTCATGTGCAGGAGAAAGATAATCATCTGTTTCTCAATGATGGCAACATGCAATAAATGACTTCCTTCCGTAGAACCTCCAAATTAGAGTAATTCGTGTATTTCCCGTTTCACATTCTAGGAAAGTAAGTTATATCATGCTTTTCTAAGAACTGGTTGTTTTTCCTTGCATACTTCTATGACAAAATTTAAAATAATTTATTTGTAAGAGGATATACTGATGGTCTTAATTTGAAAACATTTAGTGAGATGTACCTGGCATACTAGATGTGATACTAAAAGAACTTGTGGGGCCGGGCACAGTGGCTCATGCCTGTAATCCCAGCACTTTGGGAGGCCGAGGCTGGCAGATCACCTGAGGTTGGGAGTTCGAGACCAGCCTGACTGACATGCAGAAACCCCGTCTCTAGTAAAAATACAAAAATTAGCCAGGCATGGTGGTGCATGGCTGTAATCCCAGCTACTCAGGAAGCTGAAGCAGGATAATTGCTTGAACCCTGGAGGCAGAGGTTGCGGTGAGCCAAGATCGTGCCACTGCACTCCAGCCTGGGCAACAAGAGCGAGACTCCGTCTCGAAAAGAAAAGAAAAGAAAAGAAAGAAAGAAAACTTCTGGCCAGGAGAGGTGGCTCACGCCTGTAATTCCGGGTGTCTCTGGCTCTGGCTCTGTCTCTCTTGCCCAGGCTGGAGTGCAGTGGCGTGATCTCAGCTCACTGCAACCTCCACTTCCCGGGTTCAAGTGATTCTCTTGCCTCAGCCTCCTGAGTAGCTGGGACTACAGGCACGTGCCACCATGCCCAGCTAATTTTTTTGTATTTTTAGTAGAGATGGGGTTTCACAGTGTTAGCCAGGATCTTCTCGATCTCCTGACCTCATAATCTGCCTGCCTTGGCCTCCCAAAGTGTGCTGGGATTACAGGCGTGAGCCACCATGCCTGGCCTCCGGTGATTTTTAATATATTTCTCTCTCTCTCTCTCTCTACATACATACATATATATATATATATATATATATATATATGTGCGTGTGTGTGTGTGTGCGTGTCTGTGTGTGTGTGTGTGTGTGTGTGTATATATATATATATATTTTTTTTTTTTTCTGAGACAGAGTCTTGCTCTGTTGCCCAGGCTGAAGTGCAGTGGTGTGATCTCAGCTCACTGCAACCTCCACCTCCTGGGCTTAAGCGATTCTCCTGCTTCAGCCTCCTGAGTAGCTGGAACTACAGGCATGCACAACCATGCCCTGCTAATTTTTGTATTTTTAGTAGAGACAGGGTTTTGCAATGTTGGCCAGGTTGGTCTCAAACTCCTGAGCTCAAGCAATCCATCAGCCTCGGCCTCCCAAAGTGCTGGGATTACAGGTGTGTGCCACCATGCCCATCCAATTATTATTTGAATTTTAACAATGATCATTACTTCTATCATCAGAAAGACCCATTAAAGATATTTCCATTGTAAAAATAACTGCATAGAAAAAATTGGCTTCCTATACTTAAATAAATAATATTAGATCCATAACGGACACTATTCACAGGTAAGTTACAGATAGAACTGTAGAAAATATATGAAACAAACACTTTATATTATTATAAGATTATCTTCATGACCTTGAATGAAGCAAAACGTCTTCTTTTAAGACAAGGTGTCACTCTGTCACTGAGGCTAGATTGCAGAGGCACAATCACAGCTCACTGCAGCCGCTACCTCATGGGCCCACGCAATCCTTCCACCTTACTTTCTGGAGTAGCTGGGACTAGGGGTGTGGTGAGCTACCAGGCCTGGGTATTTTATTATTACTATTTTTTGTAGAAACAGGGTGTCCCTATGTTGCCCAGGGTGGTCTCGAATTCCTGGACTCAAGCGATCTCCCCACCTCTGCCTCCAAAGTGCTGGGATTACAGGTGTGAGCCACCACACCCAGCCAATTTCAAATTTTATTTTAGATTAAGGGGTACATGTGCAGATTCATTATATGAGTGTATTGCATGATAGTATGAATCATCGCATTACCCGGGTAGTGAGCATAGTACCAAATAGGTAGTTTTTGAGCCCTCAACCCCCCTCCCTCTCTCCCATATCAAGTAGTCCTCAGTGTCTACTGTTCCTTCCCATCTTTATGTTCATGTGTACCCAATGTTTAGCTCCTATTTGTGAGAACATGTGGTATCTTGTTTTCTGTTCCTGCATGAATTCACTTAGGATAATGACCAGCTGTATCCGTGTTGCTTCAAATAACAAGATTTCATTCTTTTTTATGGCTGCATAGTATTCCATGGTGTATATGTACCATATTTTCTTTACCCAATACACTGTTGATAGGTATGTCAGTTGATTCCATGTCTTTGTTATTGTGACTAGTTTAAGCAAATTTTCTTAACACAGAAAAGACATGAATCATAAAGGAAAAGTTCTTTTTTGAGACAGGGTCTCACAGTGTGTCAGCTCACTGCAACCTCTGCTACCTGGGCTCAAGTGATCCTCTTGCCTCAGCCTCCCAAGCAGCTGGAACCACAGACACGCACCACCATGCCTGGCTTTTTTTTTTTTTTTTTTTTTTTTTTTGTATTTTTGGTAGAGACAGGGTTTTACCATGGTGCTCAGGGTGGTCTCAAATCCTGAGCTCAAGTGATTTGCCCTCCTTGGCCTCCCAAAGTGCTGGGATTACAGGCCTGATCCACCACACCTGGCCTATAAAGGGAAAGATTTATAAATCTGCTTGTATTTTAGAGATGACACTAAAATTAAAAACTTAATTTAAAATTGAAGTTACAATACAAGCCACAGAACCAAGAAAAGGTATAACATGTATAACAAAGTATTAGTTACAAGGGAAACATTAATAAGCAAAAAAATTTTGTTTAATAAGCAAAAAAAATTTTGTTTAATGGGCAAAAATGTGAACAGGAAGTGGAAAAGGAAAACAAAATCACCAAAATCACAAAAGTGTGCTCAGCCTCACTGTAATTAGTGAAAAAAATTAAAATGAGATACCATAGTATGTACATCTGATTATCTACAATATTTATCCAGACAATATGAGATGTTGAAAAGGATGTAGAAAATAGGAACTTACATATTCTAGTAGTGGGAGTGAAAACTAGTACAGCCATTTTGATATTGAATTACTGATACCTAACAAAAATGTATGTTATTACCCAGAAAATCTTTTTCTATAGAAACTTGCAAATATTTGCACAGATGACATCTATAGAAAGTTGGAAACAATCTACAAGTCTATCAATAGGGAAATGAAAAATAAAGTGAAAATTCCCAAGAACATTGAATCAGCAGTTGATGCTGGATGTGGTGGTGTGCACCTGTAGCCCCAGCTACTTGGGAGGCTGAGGTGGGAAGATCCCTTGGGCCCAGGAGTTCAAGGCAGCGGTGAGCTATGATTGTGCCACTGTACTCCAGCCTGGGCAACAGAGCAAGAAAAAGCAAACAAAAAATCCCCAGCAGTTTAAAACATGAACCAGGTCTCTAGGTACTGATGTTATTAACAAAGATCACCAAAAAAATCATTGAGAAGAAAAAAAAGCAGGTTGCAAAAATATTTCCATAGTGTGATAAAATTGTTTTAATTGTAAAAACACCATATATATTGATAATGGATACATAGAAAATAATAAAGAGAATCATATACTAAAGGAAACTATTAGTTATTGTCTCTGGGGAGAAAAGTGGAGGAAAGTAATTTAAAAAGGTAGCAAAATGGACCTGATCTGAATATTATGTCACTTTTATTTAAAAAAAATAAAAGCAGCTGGGGATGGTGATTCACGCCTGTAATCCCAGCACTTTGGGAGGCCGAGGCAGGTGGATCACCTGAGGTCAGAAGTTCAAGACCAGCCTGGCCAACATGGTGAAATCCCATCTCTACTAAAAATACAATAATTAGCTGGGAGTGGTGGTACATGCCTGTAATCCCAGCTACTAGGGAGGCCGAGGCAGGAGAATCACTTGAACCTGTGAGGTAGAGGTTGCAGTGAGCCAAGATTGTGCCACTGCATTCCAGCCTGGGCAACAGAGTAAGACTCTGTCTCAAATATAAATAAATAAATAAGTGAAAGCATATTGCAAAAAATAACAGTGGTGTGTTTAGACTCTTGCTGCTGTTCCCCATAGATCCTGACAAGCCTCCTCTCTGCCCTCTGACCACCGAGCTGCAGAGCTCCGGAGCTGCAGGAGGAGGACCTGCAGGGCCTGTGGGTGCAACTGTACACTAGTAAGCATGGGGATAGAGCAGGGCTCTAACTTCAATTTCCATTTACAGTCATGACATGCAAAAAACATTACTTGATGCCCAGCATGAAGCTCACTCACAGACACCCTGAAAATAGTCACTGATCGCACTGGAGCAAAAAAACAGCTTTCAGCCTGAGGAAGATCACATTGAGAGAAGTTGAAAGCATTTTGAAGAAAAACTCAGATTGGACACAGATTAGTCAAGTTGGTCTGAAAGTATCCCCTTGTCTTAGTCTGTTCCTGCTGCGGTAACAAAATACCACAGACTGGGTAATTCGTAAAGAACAGAAACTTACTCTCATAGTCCTGGAGGCTGGGAAGTTCGAGATCAAGGTGCCAACATATTCAGTGTCTGCTGAAGGTCCAGTCTCCACTTCCACAATGGCGCCTTGTTGCTGCATCCTCCAGAGTGGACAAACACTGTGTCCTCACATAACGGAATGGATAGGAGGCAAAAGGGCCTAAGCTAGTACCTTCCACCCCTTTTATAAGGCATGAATCTATATCTTGATGGGGAAGCCCTCATGACTTTATCACATCTCACATCCAAAAACCCTGAGTCTTAATACAACCACAATCCGAATTATGTTTCAAGATGAATTTTGGAAGGGTAACATTCAAACCATAGCGCTTCCCAGAAGATAACTTCTTTAAACAAACATACAAAGCACACAGCATCTCTCAGCGTGAACAACACGTGTTATGATGAAAGGGTGTTTCTTTCTTTCTTTCTTTCTTTCTCTCTCTCCTTTTCTTTTCTTCTTTCCTTCCTTCCTTCCTTCCTTCCTTCTTTCTTTCTTTCTTTCAGACAGGGCCTCCCTCTGTCATCCAGGCTAGAGTGCAGTGGCATGATCATGCAACCTCCACCTCCCAGGCTCAAGCAATCCTCCCGCCCCAGCCTCCCAAGTAGCTGGGACCACAGGCATGCACCACTGTGGCTGGCTACCTTTTTTTTTTTTTTTTTTTTTTTCTGTAGAGACAGGATCTCGCTATGTTGCCCAGGATGGTCTTGAACCCCTGGGCTCAAGTGATCCCCCCACCTCAGCCTCCCAAAATGCTGGGATTACAGGCACTGCACCTGGCCAAAAGGGAGTATTTTCTAAAAAGAATTTTTGAAGGTGTTTCTTCCATCTCTGCTTCTGTCTCACCTGCTGGCCCTTGGATTGGGGATCTACGTCAGGGAAAGCGTCTGACGACATCAATCAGTACCTTCAGATGAAGAATTGAAATCTGACTTGGTTCACACAGTGGAGGCTATCTACTGAAAACTGCACCTAACTCTGCTTTTTATTATTTTTTAAGCAGAAACTAGGAAACCAAGGTACAACTCCACAGTCGAATTTATGCACTAAAATGTGTTTGCTGATTTGTGTGCTCTTAGAATCAGCTTTCTTTTACGCAAGGCTGTGTCTGTCAAGAGACTGGAAATAGAAAAAAAAAATCTTTGCTAAATTCTTCAGAGATTACAATATTTGCATATAGTTTAAAACAAAACCTTATAAAAGGCTTTTTGATGAAACCAGAAAAAAAAAAAGTTGTTTACTTAAAAATAAACACTTGCACTTCCCCAGTGTTACTAGGCCCCTTGCAGGCTTGGTTTGAGTGGCTAGAGCTGGAGCCAGTTGCAGCAGTAAAAGTGACCCATATTTTTTGACTTTTCTTTTTTTTTTTTGAGACGGAGTCTCGCTCTGTCGCCCAGGCTGGAGTGCAGTGGCGCGATCTCGGCTCACTGCAAGCTCCACCTCCTGGGTTCATGCCATTCTCCTGCCTCAGCCTCTCAAGTAGCTGGGACTACAGGCGCCCGCCACCACACCTGGCTAATTTTTTGTATTTTTAGTAGAGATGGGGTTTCACCATGTTGGCTTTTGCCATTTAAGAGCTGGGAGGGTTTAGGAGGTTAAGAGGCCACAACAAAACCATAGTCACTTCCTTGGGACTTCACTGGACCTTGCCTGACAGAAATGGGGCTTGTGGAATGACTTAAGCCTTCCTCCAGCTTTGCCCAAGGAAATCGAGCTCTGTGTTGATTTATAGTTGTTAGCCACTCTTTTATTTGTCAGTATTCTAAAAACTGTTGGGAAGCCTACATCATTAAAAAATATTATCTGTCAGACCAAAGATATGGTAAGTCGTTTTTGTTTTGTTTTATTTGTTTGTTTGTTTGAGAAATGTACAGCTTAAGAATTTTGTCTCCTAGATTTCTTGGTCAGTTTAAGGACATTTGATGCAAGTGTTGTGATTTAAATAGCCACATTTCCCAGAAAGCTCCTGTGTTTTTTGTAACCTCCTCTCTTTTCTAACAGGCCTAATACAAAGTTAGCCTCATATGTGTGAGTCCTGGAAATAGAACATTCAGCAGATTCTATGTAGTAATTACTATCTGGGACATCAACAGATATGTACTCCTGGTGCTATCTGGCAGACCCCTGGAGTCAGGGCTGAAAACACTGGCATACTGGCCAGCATCCGTCTTAACTTGTTAGCACCCGAACCTTACCAGGAGTTCAGCATTGTGAATATTACTCTGGCCCAGGAGGTCATTATTGCCCCAGGTGCATGGGTCTTGGCATGTTTAGTGCCTCAGCACTGAAATCTGGCTTTGGACCCTTTCTACTCCACAGCTTTTCCAGCCTTTCTCTTCTCATTGTCAGGCTATTTTCTTCGTCCTCACCCTTTAACTCATACCGTCTCTAGGACCCATCAAACCTTAGGCAGGAATTATTTGAACCTCTCTTCTCATCACCCTGGATGTAATGCCAATTCTCCAGCAGGGAAAACATGACCTGACACCCTGAAGACCTCTCCATCCCACCCCCTGCACCCCACCTCTCTGGAACACATGCATGCACACACACTCACGTACACTCCATGGCTCTTGCAATGGGCCAGCCTGCTTAACATCCCTGGTGATGATGCCTAAGTCACACAGCTTTCTCTGACTTCTGTCTGAAAAGCATCATCTTCAGCAAAAGTGGTCGGCTGGTAAGAGGAAGTAACGTAAGAAAGGATATGATAGGGTTCTTTGATCAATCATGTTTCTGAGAACATCATTATCTTCTATCTGTATTTAAAGCAAGTTCTGATTCTAGTGGAAAGCGTGGCCTCTCAGAGCTATCCTTGCTTACTCAGACATAGAAGTGATACACTGACCTCATGTGCTCTCTTCATATTTACATCATTAAAATTCTACCACAACCCATCTTATAAGTCTGCCTATCATGTGTTCTTACCGCCTGGCTATAATAGGTGCTGAATAATATTTGTTATTTTGAATGCGTATTATTCCCAAGACAACAAAACAAGTTGAAAGATTGCTCTGTAGCAACACAAATATCAGATTTCAGAGGGGGCAGACCATGAATAGGAGAGTTTGGGGTTATAAATTTCTTTTTTTTTTTGTTTTTTTTTTTGTTTTTTTGAGACGGAGTCTCGCTTTGTCACCCAGGCTGGAGTGCAGTGGTGTGATCTCAGCTCACTGCAAGCTCCGCCTCCTGGGTTCACGCCATTCTCCCGCCTCAGCCTCCCGAGTAGCTGGGACTACAGGTGCCCACCACCACACCCGGCTAATTTTGGTTTTTTTTTGTATTTTTAGTAGAGACAGGGTTTCACCATGTTAGCCATGATGGTCTTGATCTCCTGACCTTGTGATCCACCCACCTCTGCCTCCCAAAGCCTTGGGATTACAGGTGTGAGCCACTGTGCCTCGTTATAAATTTCATATTCTTTAGCAGACAAGTCCACTATGAACCCAGTCATGTACTAATAACTAGACTGTGAGCTCCGTGAGGGCAAGACTATATCCAATATCTTGACATCTTCAGCACTTAGTGTACCCTTCCCTGACACATGAAAGAAACTTGGAAAACATTAAAGGGATTGAGGAATGGTCTAGTGAATGACAAAATCTATCCCTCTTATCCCATGTCCCAGGGTACACGTTTAACAAAATATTATGAAATTTGGAAAGTGGTCATAAAAAGAGGAAATTTACTGTTGCAAGATTTTTTTTTTCTTTTTTTTTTTTCAGATAGAGTCACGCTCTGTCGCCCAGGCTGGAGTGCAGTGGCATGATCTTGGCTCACTGCGACCTCCACCTCCCAGGTTCAAGCGATTCTCCTGCCTCAGCCTCCTGAGTAGCTGGGATTACAGATGTGTGCCACCACACCTGGCTAATTTTTGTATTTTTAGTAGAGACGGGGTCTCACCCTATTGGCCAGGCTGGTGTCGATCTCCTGACCTTGTGATCCACCCGCCTTGGCCTCCCAAAGTGCTGGGATTACAAGCGTGAGCCACCGCGCCCAGCCTATTTCAGGAATACTTGATTAAATGAATGTCAACAAGGCTTTCCCCATGTTGGCCCTGCCTATCTTCATTTTTCAATAATACTTTACAAAATGCAAATCTGAGAAAACCTATAATGTGGACAAACAGAAACTGTATCCAGTAAAATCTGCACTTGCCAGGACGGTCGGATGAGCCTTTAGAGCCCAGACATTGTGCAAATAGAATGTGAATCTAGGTTTATCTAGTGAGGTCAACCAGCAGGCATTTAGGAACTGCATATGCTCTGGGGAGTAGTGTCCACAGAGATTCAGAGTCAAAGTTCAGCAGAAGAGGAAATTCCTCTGAAAATTTGTGTAAAATTGTCCTCACTACACAAGGACAGCTATAAAATTTTGTAAGCTCCTACAAGTCTGGGACTGCAGTGGGTTTAAGAATGTGTTCATTGTTTTAGCATTTACCTCAGATGAAATGCTGGTTAGAACAGGAAGTTCACTAGTTCAACCATTGTGGAAGACAGTGTGGCGATTCCTCAAGGCTCTAGAACTAGAAATACCATTTGACCCAGCCATCCCATTACTGGGTATATACCCAAAGGATTATAAATCATGCTGCTATAAGGACACATGCACTTGTATGTTTATTGCAGCACTATTCACGATAGCAAAGACTTGGAACCAACCTAAATGTCCATCAATGATAGACTGGATTAAGAAAATGTGGCACATATACACCATGGAATACTATGCAGCCATAAAAATGGATGAGTTCATGTCCTTTGTAAGGACGTGGATGAAGCTGGAAACCATCATTCTGAGCAAACTATCGCAAGGACAGAAAACCAAACACCTCATGTTCTCACTCATAGGTGGAAATTGAACAATGAGAACACTTAGACACAGGGTGGGGAACATCACACACCGGGGCCTGTTGTGAGATGGGGGGAGGGGGGAGGGATAGCATTAGGAGAAATACCTAATGTAAATGACGAGTTAATGGGTGCAGCATACCAACATGGCACATGTATACATATGTAACAAACCTGCACGTTGTGCACATGTACCCTAGAGCTTAAAGTATTTAAAAAAAAAGTATAATTGACGAAAAAAAATAAAAGTGAAGGAAAAAAATAAATATTTTTAAACATGCAAAATTGTTTAAAAAAAAAAGAAAAGGAAGTTCATTTATTAAGAGAAATTACTCCTTGGTTTCAAACTAAAATACTTACCCTCATTCATTCTTTCTCTTCTTCCTTCTTTTCCTCTCTCTTTCTCTCCTTCTTCTTCTTTCTCCTCCTTCCCACCTCTCTTTCTTTCTCCTTCTCTCTTTCGTTTCCAGCTTTCTTTCAGTACATATATGTACTGTTTTCCTGGGAAATTCCATAAAAATGACAAAGATTTTCTGAGTGGTTCTCTTATTTTTAAGCAAAATCAATATTCACAAAGATAGCCTACTTGCATAACCCGATTAAGCCTCAGTTGGAGTAAACTGATTTTTTTTTTTTTTTTTGACACAGGCTTTCATTTCTGTTGCCCAAGATGGAGAGCAGTGGCATGATCATAGCTCACTGCAGCCTCAAACTCCTGGGATCAAGCAATCCTCCCACCTCAGCCTCCCAAGTAGCTGGGACTACAGGCATATGCCATCATGCCTGGATAATTTTTAAATTTTTTGTAGAGACGGAGTCTCACAATGTTGCCTAGGCTGATCATAAATTCCTGGCCTCAAGTGATCCTCCCACTTCAGCTTCCCAAAATACTGGGATTACAGGCACGAGCCACCATGCCTGGCCAATATTTTTAATAGATAATTTCATATTGCGTTTCATGACTCTTCTTATTTAGATACACCATGACACTTGTTGCTGGAGGCCTTTAGCTAAACTTGGAATTTCTGTAACCACTGTACATGTTTATTAAATGATGCTAACCCTACCACTTTCCATTCCCCTGCGTCATATGCTTACAAAAAGTCAAATTGGCCTGCTATGGTTATCTTAGAAGCCAGCCTTTCACACCCTGCTGTAGGTATGGTCCCTGAGAAAGTAAGGGCAGACTCTCTTTCCTTTGATAAATTTGTCTATCATCTCTGTCTTAGGAGGAGTGATTTCCTGATTCTATACATGTAAGATATTTGTGGAAAGTCACAAACATTACCGGCCAATTCAACATTCTTATTCCGTTTTGGGTGACTTAAACCATACATATTAACACTAGCATTCCTTAGATGTTGATAGATGAGTAAGAATCAGATTGTGCACTTCATAAGTACAATGGGGTGGTGGTGGTGGGGTGCGGGGGGAGGTTACCAAGAACTACGGATACTGCAAAACAAATCCCTTAAGTAAATAGTGGAAAATGATAGTTTATTTTAAGCCCTTTGAAAAGTTGAAAAATGATGCAAAAGGAAAGAACTCGTCTGTTCTTAGTCAGCTTTTGACCTTTGACTATATAAACATAAGAAACACATGAGCTAGAGCTAGGTAACTAAGCAGGACTTCTCTGCCAGCCAGATGAACAAAATGAATCTTCTCATTAAGGTTTATAGAGCACCACTACACAAAACTATCACACTCAATAATTTATTCATGAAGAAGGTGGTTGCTAAGATCTTGGCATTCTCAGTAACTTTTTATTTTTTAACCTATAAAATGAGGAGATTGGACAAGATGTTTTCTAGTCTTTCCTTCTCTAAAATGTTGATACCAGGACCCACCAAGTCAGGCTGTCTCAGAATCCACACAACAGTTCCTGTCATTCCACTGCCCTCATAGCAAAGCCCCTTATTATCTGGCTTGAAAGTTCTGTCGTATGTCATCTTGCCATTAGCACGCAACAATTCACACACATAGTATGCAAGGCACTGCCAAAAGCATCCACGAAGGACGATGAAAGCCTCGGCACCAACATCATGTGCCTCTGTTACTATGCACTGAAATGACCTGGCAGGAAGTGGGCCCCAGAGGAAGAAGGGGAACAAAGACTCCTCTAACCTTTATTATCAGAATCTGTTTAGGTTTGTTATGTGCCACCTTGACCTTCTAACTGCTCTATAGCAATGTTTATCTTTCATTTCTTTCAGGTGAAAACATACCTCCAAGAAACCCTATTTATGGCAAATTCCTGTGTAACCTTCAAGTGTTACACGCCCTGTGACATCTGACATCCCCAGTAAGACTTTGGGATTCCTTCCTCTCTAAGTTCCCAATTCATGTTGCACATACACTCGTATTATAATCTTTTCCCTGCCAGCATGTAAGGTCTTCCCAGGAAGGGCTATGTCTTTTGCCTTTGTATCTCCAGTGCCCTAGTGCCTGGCATATAAGAGGAGCTGAACATATATTTGCATAGTAAATGAATAAATGAAAGTCTTTTCTGACCAGTTTCATCCTGCTCCGACCACTCTTTCATTATACAGCTTAGACTATTTACATCTCACCACACAAGCATACACAGCAAATGAACCACTGAGATGCAATATGATTTTTCTTAGTCAAGGAAAATTTTAACATGCAAGAAAATTGACTATTTAAAGAAACTTTACATGAATATTTTTGTAACTGGTCAAGGAAGACATGAATTCAAATATTTACAGGGATTTTAAGAAGCAGCCTGAGGGAGGGAGTCCAGAGCTATTTCTTCTGTCTAGAATGAAAACTGCCTGAAGAGTCTAAGAACTGGCCCATTTCCCTCTTCTCAGCCCACACTCCTCAATACCCTAAATTCAAACCCGAATAAAAATTAATAGCAATCAAAAGAAGTATACTCTAAAGAGGTTTATATCCACTAAAAAGAAATGAATATAAAAGAGAATTATTCAATTTTTCACTTTTATTTTTCCTTTATTAGACTATTTCTCAAAATGAACATAGCTTTGTTTTTTCTTACCATAAAGTAGCATGTGTTAATTGAAATAAAATCAGGCAATACAAAAAGCATAAAGAAAAAAATGAAAATTACCTTTAATGCCATCACTCAGAGAGAACTCTCATTAACATTTTACCTTTCCATATTTTTTCCTATGCATATAGAGAAAATGTAGTAATGTTATATGTGATGTTTTGTAATCTTTTTTTTATTAAGTTGCCACACATTATGGGCATCTTTTCTTTACAATAAATATTTATTTTCATTATTATTTTTAAATCTGCAGAGCAATATCCCATTGTATGGCTGTACTGTTATTTAATAAATTCTCTACTGATGTCATTTATATAGCTTCCAGGTTTTCAGTATTACAAATAACACCATGATAAACATTTTTGTATACTTTTTCAGTTACTTCCTTAGGATAAATTCATATTAAGAAACCGAACACATATTGCCAAATTACCCTCTCCAGAGGCTGCTCTTATCACACTCCTACCATCACCAATGAGAGCATGTAGCTCCACACATTACCAACAACAGTGATCAGCAATTTGCAAATCTATCAGGCAAGAATTACATTCATTGTTGTTTAATTACTTTGACTACTTGCTAGGGAAGCATGGATCAAATTCTGATAGAAAATTTCACTTCAGCCGCAGAAGCTGCTAGGATCAGTCCCATGTTGGGGAAGTAACGAGGGATGTGAATCTGATAATGGCTTAGGTGACGTTCTGCTTATATTATTTTTTTAAAACAATCTGTTCTTGAAGTCTATGTAGTTAACTTACTGGCTGTCTTGATTTACATTTTCCCTTTTGGTCTCGCATATGCAAGAATAACTTGAGAAGAATCTGAAAGAATCATGCAGAACTCACTCGCTAACCTCACGTCCCCCCTCACCTCAATGTGAAATGGGTCTAACACTTCAGTTTACCAATGTGACCGGATCATTCTTCTTTACATGCTCCAATTTCCTGCTGAAAATACTTCTCTCTCTCTCTATCTCTCACCCAGCAGTAACCTTATCCCATTTTTCCCTTCCATTGAGTTTTGACTTTATACCAACTGGCTCCCTTTCCCTGCAAAGCAGGACTGGGCCTGCAGCTCACATTTTTCATTAGAAAACCCAGCAAGGCAGGCACGTCAGTATTGTTATGTGAGGGCATGCTGAGAGCCAGAGTGCACGATCTACCTGTGGCTGCTTTAATAAGTAGGATGTGACTTAGGAGATAATCACAATTTAGAAAGCCTGACTAAAGTGTTCCATAGATGGAGCGGACAAGTTAGATACTGAAAAACAAAACAAAACAAAAACAAAAACCCAAAGCTTTTCTGAACTCTTACTGTGTACCAGGCACCATGTTCATCATTTTCCATAAACTGAATGATTTAATGTTCTAATTATACTTTCAGAAACTGAGAACCAAAGCTTCACAAAAGCGAGTAAGTGACGAGGTCAGAATTCAAATCCAATTACAAAGCTCATGATTTTCATTACACCACGTCCTTGATAGTGCCTATGTGTGATGGTTTAAATGGCTAAGAAATCAAGAATGAGAGAGTCAAAGTTCCCACATTTGGTCATCCCTGTAGACTTTATTCTAGCTCCCCCAGCCTCCAGTCCCTCACTCCCCACCCCCAACACCCACACATTCTTTATTTAATGGCTTGACCACTATAGTTAGGGCCAATTTCCCTGGGCTTATGGTACTAGTGCCAACTTAGAATAGTGGAATATATCAAACCAGGCAGCCATGATGTTCATTACGGGTTCATTACATAATCAAGCCAATTTCAATCAAGCTTGTAGGGTTAGGTCAGTAACTTGAAATCATCGATGTCCATGCTGGTCTGTGTCCAGAAATAATGACTTTGATAGTGGGAGGAAGAAGAGGAATTTTCCAAACAGCCCCCACAATTCTATCCTAAGGACTCTGAGAATAGTTGATTGCACATGAGGCTACTTTATAAGTGGAGTGGCTCCAGAAATTAACTTACGTTACTGGGTGTAAAAGATATCCATTCTGACATTCTCACTTAATAAATATTTGGGCTAAGGATAAGCCAAAGTCATGCTGGACATTAACAAGTCTTTTGACTTGGTGAACAGTGTGGTGCCACACTTACTGGCAGTTGAATTGAAATAAAGTTGAATTGAACTAAAAGCATCTTACTTTCTGTAACATCTTCAAGAAGGTGTTAACAGGTTAGACACTCCCTTAGCACACATCCTTAATGTTTTAAACATTACTCTTTGCACTTTTTGGTTCTGTTCCTAGGTAATAGAAATTGGGGGCACCTGGTAAGTCCTTGATTAGTGTCAGGCACCAGTGGGATATACACTTTCTCTATAGGTCATGAACTCAAAAAGACGGTGGTCTACTGTGGATGATCCCGTTAGTTGCCTACCTAGATTTACTTCTTCAGCCCCTTCCTTGCTGGCAGAGCTATTTTGTTCAGGAGCTAATGGGCCCCAAACTAGCCCTTCCATTCTCCTTTCTGATTAGTGGCTTAATTATCTTAATATTGTAATGTTCTATTCTGATGATGGTGATGATGATGATGAAGGCTAACACTTACTAAGCATTTACTCTGTGCTAGGTACTTTTTAAAGAACTTTAAAAGGTATCAACTCATTTCGATACAGGAGTTAAGAAGAAATTGCTTAGGCAGATAGTGAGGGTATGGGAGTCCTCAGTAAGGTTTCCCTTTTAATAAAAAGCAGCCGCCAATCATTTTCTTTTCTAACAAAGAGCAGCCTGTAAAATCGAGCTGCAGACAGACAAGCAAACTAGAAGCTTGCACAGGTGAATTCTGGCAGTTGTGCCCATAGGAATATACTACCTGGGATGAGGCATGTTCAAAGTGGCGGCCCCATCTTCTCTTTTTGCCAGCAACGTGTACAGTAAGGAGCAGACTAGATGGCACTGCCCAAGTGGAAAGCCCATTTGTATAATAAGATTAGGGTTGGGAGACCAGCCTTCCCCTTGCTACATAAACGTTACTCCTGGTCAAACCAATCTGTGAGCCCTACATAAATCAGACACTGCCTCCTCAAACCTGCTTATAAAATCTGCTGTGGTCCGCCCATGCCCCTTTTTTCGGACGTCTTACAAGGAGCTGCTCTCCTCTCCCCTTTCTTCTGGCTATTAAACTTTCCGCTCCTTAACCCACCCACATGTGTCCCTTTCCTTAATCCTCTTGGCAGGAGATGCCGAACCCTGGATATTTACACCAGACGGTGATGCCACTTCAATTTCATTCTTGTAAACCAAAAGAGATAGTTCTCAATCAATTTAGAAAGTTTATTTTGCCAAGCTTAAGGACGCACCCTGACATAGCCTCAGGAGGTCCTGCCGACCTGTACCCAAGGTGGTTGGGGTACATCTTGCTTTTATACATTTTAGGGAGACATGAGACATCAATCAATATGTGTAAGATGTACATCGGTTCACTTCGGTAAGGCGAGACAACTTGAGGGAGAGCTTCCAAATCCTAAGTAGATAAGAGACAGAAGGTTGCATTCTTTTGAGTCCTTGATCAGCCCTCCACTGAATACAAAATTTAGTCTGGCTCAGTGCATTTGCATTTTTACATGAACAATAGGGCAGAGAAAGCAATCAGATATGCTCTTGTCTCACGCGAGCCTCAGAGGGATGACATCGAGATCTGTCTGTACTTTGTCCGTAAGGAATTTTCTTGTGGGCAAATTGTGAGGGAGGTATGTAGCTTTTTATCTTTGTAGCTATCTTATTTAGGAAAAAAATGGGAGGTAGGTTTACCTGACATAGTTCCCAGCTTGCCTTTTCCCTTGGCTTAGTGATTTGGGGGTCCCGAGATTTATTTTCCTTTCACATTCTCCTAATAAAGCCATGAGGAAGGTACCATTATTAAACCAAAGCCCAGAGAGACTAACTTGCCTAAAGTCACGCAGCTAGAAAGCAGCAGCTGAACCCCCGTAGTCTGATTCTAGAGTATTCCCTCTTAACCACTATGTCTTGTAAGCCAATGAGACAAGAAGGCTGCTGGAGGAACATCTGGGACACTTTAGAGGTAAGAGTTCTTTTTCTTCTTTGGAATGTTGTCATTTGTACATGATACTTGGAACTGCTGCAGATATCTTGTGTCTATAATAGGAGTCACGGCTGAGTATGTTGGAGTAAAAAGATGGAAGTCACTAAACATTTTGAAGACATCCTTGGGCAAGGTTGAATTAACTAACCTTGGAACTACTCTACCTCTGGAATTGTTTTTCATGTGAGAAAATGAACCCAGTATCCTTTAATCTACTTGTTAGAACTTCTGTTACTTGTAGCGAAAAGCACTCTCACCGATACACATAGAAACAAGCATAATTCTGACCTAAGACAAATAGAAATGAGCATAATTCTAACCCTTTTAGGTAGGCAGAATATTTGCACTATGGGCAAGATTTTCATTCAGACAACAAATATTTATTGAATGCCTTCCACTTGCCAAGTATAGTGCAAGTTGCTGAACCAAACAATATAGGAAGGGCAGGTTTCTCCACCCATGGAGGTTATAATCTGGTCGTAAATGTAGTAGTGAAAGTGCGGGCAGGCATATTTTGGGACGGTATCTTGAGGACTAATCTGGATTGGGAGTCAGAGAATGCCCTAATAAAATCCAGTAAAAGCATGCATTACAGATTCAAAAAGAATCCATATAATGTCTATCTCATCCATCAAGTATTTGTGACATGTTTTGGCTTTAGTTGTATAAGAACAGTAAGTATGTGCACAATAGTGTTAGGTGTATAAGTATTTTTATTTTTTATTTTTGAGACGGAGTCTCGCTCCGTCGCCCAGGCTGGAGTGCAGTGGCGCGATCTCGGCTCACTGCAAGCTCCGCCTCCCGGGTTCACGCCATTCTCCTGCCTCAGCCTCCCGAGTAGCTGGGACTACAGGCGCCTGCCACCATGCCCGGCTAATGTCTTGTATTTTCAGTAGAGACAGGGTTTCACCGTATTAGCCAGGATGGTCTCGATCTCCTGACCTCGTGATCTGCCCGCCTCAGCCTCCCAAAGTGCTGGGATTACAGGCGTGAGCCACGCGCCCGGCCAGGTGTATAAGTATTTAGGTAACTTTATAACAAAATACATTTACATTAAGGGCCAGACTGTCTTTCCCTTTTAAAGGGAAATACTGAAGCTAATTTAGGAGAGGCAAACTAACATAAAATATAAGGCAAAGGAGTGGGAACCAAGGCATTTGGTATCTATTTCTAGCTCACTGGGCAGCAGTCCTCTGTGTCTTGAATTCTGTGATTTGCGAAATATGATTCATAGGGGTTGCAATGGAATATTTCTGAGTTTTTAAACTAATGAGGGATAAATTTTTAAAATCCCTGTGCTGCTGTGAATGTTCTAGAAATTATTCACAAGTTTATTATAGCAAAGAAAATGGGCAAAAGGAAGGGGGTGGGTACAGGACGTGACACTCCAGAAAAGAAGGCAGTGACGTAAAAAATCAAGAGGAAGTCCACACCAGGAAATAGTGCTGTGCACATTAGAGCTGTTACTGAATAAATACTTGTTGGAATTTCCAGAGATAACCAAACAAACATGAAGAAGGAAGTGGGGGTTTTTTTTTCAGCTTTATTATGGAAAATATCTAATATGTACAAAAGTACCGAGAATAGTAAATAAGAACGACCATGCAGCTTCTATGGCCTTACTTAACGGCCAACTTGCTTTATTTTTCACCTCCCACTCCCCACTATTCTCAAGCAAATTCCAGACATCATACCATTTAACCCCTAAATATGTCGCACATATCTCTAATGCAAAAGATTGGGAACCAAGACATTTGGTGTCTATGGCTAGCACACTGGATAGCAGCCCTCTGTGTCTTGAATTCGTAACATGTAGAATAAGATTTATAGTGGGTTGCAACCCGACTTTATTTTTAACTAACAGCAATATAAGAGGAGGTGGCTAATCCTCACAAGGCTCTCCATGAGGGAAGCTCACCCCTATAAATCCAGGCGGGCGCTTCGTTACCCAGGAGCCCAAGGTGCAGCTCCGGGACGCTTCTTTTCAAGGCCGGGACCCCTGCAGCGGCCCGTAGGACACCTCCCTTTCCGAGCACGGACTGGTCCCCGCCCCTCCCCCGGGAAGTCTCCGCCCACAGGGCCCCAGCAGCCCCCGCGCGCCCTCGCTCCCTCCCGTCAGCCCCCGCCCCTCGGCGAAGGGAGCGGCGTGCCGTCCGGGTCGCCTAGGCCTGGGGTCGGGAGCGCGCACGCTGTGCGCCCTGGGCGCGCTCGGGATTCTCGCCTGGCGCGGCTGGGGAAGGTGAACAGTGTGGCCCGCCATGTTCTTCTCCGCGGCGCTCCGGGCCCGGGCGGCTGGCCTCACCGCCCACTGGGTAAGGAGGCTCAAGCTGAGCCCGGCGCTGCCGCCGCCCTCCTCTTGCTCTCCGTGTCTCCCTTAGTTTTGGGCGCAGGAGAGCCCTGGGCTCTGCACGGGCCTGCAGGCGGCGGCAAGGACACTGCGGCCTTAGCCCTCTTAGGGAGGCCGCTGCAGCCCCACCGTGAGAAGCCCCGAGGGAGGGTTGCCATACTGGGAAGTGTACTCCTAGTTTGGTCGAGGAGGACAGAAAAGAGGGGCTGCTTGGTGATATATATATATATATATGTTTGTTTGTTTTTGCTGTTTTGCTGTAGCGCAGAATCTAGGCCTGCTCTGGCCAGATCAGTTTCGAAGACCGCCGCCCCGAAGGAGGCACCTCTCGTTTCAAGCCTAGTGACCTCGATGCTTTTAGGTTGCAGCATACTGGAGAGCTCTGGCTTGCTTCGTGAAGGCTTAGGGAGAACTTCATTAGGGCTGGAAAAGGGTGGCCAATGTTTGATTTACTGCAGTTGTGCTTTGCATATCGGAAATGCTGGCTAAATAAATGGTATCAAACTAACTCTGAAAGAACGGCGCCGCAAATAACAGCACCCAATTAAAGAACCACAGGATTTTAGAGATTAAATGATCTTTTTGAGATCCAAGTACATCTCATGGTAGGCAAGGAAATTGAATTGCAGAGAAGTTGAAACACTCCTTCACGTTAATCTAAAAATGCAGATTTCCAGAAATGTCGATTATAACAACAGGGCCTGTTACACAAGTAATACTGGAAAGAAGCCTTAGTTTTGTTTGTTTTCTAAGAGTGAAATAGGTTAAGTCAGTTCTCAGCAAGAGGGAGATAGTGTATATTCATTGAGAATGAATTCAGGGCTTTAGAGTTAGACTGGAGTTTGGATGTTAGCTTAACTGCCTTTTGTGGCTCTATGACTTTGTGCTGTTAATCTTCCTCAGTTTCTTCAGTTGTAAAATGGGAATATTCCTTTTTGCAGAGTTCAGTCTTTCAATAAACATTTGAAGTCTTACTGTACGTCATGCACTGCTGAGCTCTAGTTAACAGTGTGGATAATAATGATAGTCATTTGATAACTGTTTTCTGTATGCCAAGCACCGAGTTAAATATCTACATTCCACATCTCATTTTTGAGGTTGGTATTACTTTTTCCTCATATTACAGATAAGGAAAAGACTTAGACAGTTCCCGTTCTTTTGGAATTGATAGTCTCATGTAAGAGGAACTTTAAGGTTGAGACAATGTAAAAGTACAGTGTTAGAGATATGAATAGGGTCATCCAATGTGGTTTCAAGGTGCATAAGATTTTTCCTGAAGGTAATACTAACAGATTGGGCATGGGGTCCGAGGGTATTCTAGGTGGAAAGGACAACTTAAAGTCTTGTTGGCAAGAAAAAGATCGGTATGTATGAGAAGCCACCCTCTGCTGTTGGAGGTAAGGTGTGTTCCCAAATGAAATAAGGGAGAGACAGGGGCCAGATATTGGAGCTCCTTGCGTGCCATACAAAGAATTTGATTTTATCTTAGAGGCCGTCAGGAGTCAGTGAAAGGTTTTAAAGTAGAGGAATAAGATCTGGTTTCTGTTTTGGATAGGTCACCGGATAGGACTGAGGGTGGAATGGGTTTGATTTGGACCCAGAAACAGGGAGACTAAGTAGATAAGAGGCTCTTGCAGAATGCTAGGTGAAAGATGATGAGGATCAGACATGGTAGAAAGAAAAGAAATTAGAGTGCTTGTAGATTTTGTTTCTTTTGTTTTTGAGGCAAAGGGGCTAGAAGTATAAATTGAAAAGCAGTTTTAATGAAAAAGAACAACTTGAGGTAGTGGAGGACCATTGTAATCCAGGTTTAATGTTTCTGGAACTCTCTTTCTCTCCCTCCCTCCTTCCTTCTCTCTCTCCATCCGTCTCCCCTTCTCCCTCCCCCTTCCACCCTCCCCCCTTTTTTAAACAAATAGTACCTGATATGCACTATGTACACAATAAATATTTGAGTTGATGAATAAGTTTAATTTTTATTACACACGTCATACGTGTGTAGAAAAAACAATACTGAGACTAGCAAGTAGAGTAAGCTCAAAAAATAAAAATCATCCATTGTCTTGTCAACCTGGAAATTACCATTGTTAACATTTTGATGTCTACACATAACGGACCTTACAGGCAATTTGTTTTTACAAAAATGGAAAGGTATTTATACTGTTTGGTAGCCTGCTCTTTTGTAATGTATTCTGAACAGCTTTCCTTATCAGTAGACATTTCTATACTGTCATTTTAATGCTACATAGCATTCCATTGTGAGGATGTTCTATTACTTATATAACCAGGCCCTTCTAACCTTTCACAAGTAGTGAGATTTCACATTAAACCTAGCAAGTATCAAGAAAAGTACGAGAAAAGTCTACCTAAGTTCCTTTCCTAAATGAGAAACCTTTAAAGATTATTTACGCTTTCAAAGAAATTGCCTATTCTAATTTCTGCTTTGCTAGCTGCCATTCTCTTGACGAGGCTTTTCAGCTCATCGTTGCTTAAAATATGGCTAGAATTAAGTATTAGTTTGTGTGATCTTGAGCCATCTTAATCTCTTTGAGCCTCATTTTTCTTTTCTGTAAACTGAGATAATACCTCATAGGTGATTGTAGTAATTGACTAAAAGTTATAAATTATGGAGTAATAGATAATCAGAATAAGTTTATTCCCTTCTTCAGTAATTGCCCATGGTTTTTCTGTAATGTTGATGCCACTTTAGAACTTACCACTGCCTCATTGCCAAGCTGCTATTGTAGTTTCGAAGGTGAGAGGGTTGTGGTGGCATTTTCAATTACAGATGCTCCTTTACTTACAATGAGATGACATCCTGATTAAACCCATTGTAAATTGAAAGTATGTAAATTTCAGTTTACAGTGGGGTTATCTGGACTTAATCGAGGAGCGTGCTGAATACTTATCATTTTCATACAATTGTAAAGTTGGTGATTTGCAAGACAGGCAATTGTAAGTCAGCGACCCATCTGTATTGTGTATTTTTTCATTCATTGAGGATATTTTCCTTTATGTCTTTAGGCATGATTATAGCTGTCCTGAAGTTTGTGTCTGGTAATCTTAGTTGATTTTTTTTCTTGAAAATGTGTTTTCCTTTTTTGTTTGTTTCCCATATGTTGAACAATTTTGGATTGTATGCTGAATTTTGTGAATGATACGTTGTAGAGGCTCTAGATCCTGTTTTATTCCTCCAACTAGTGTGTTTTGTTGTTGCTATCCATATCCCTTGTGGGCAGCAGATCAAATATTGGTTCCGTTCTTTTAGCTAGGCTCCTTGGAGTCTGCAGCATGTACATGCATGGTTCAGGGTTCAGCCAGAGATTTCCGTAGAATTTATATACAGAATGTATAGGGCTCCCTCCCCCTTTCTGGCTCTTCCTTTTCTAGGATTTCCCACTTTACCATGTCTGTTGTTCCAAACTCTCACTGAGGCCTGCCTTCAGGCTAAAAGATGTGAAGAAAAAACAAAAACCTCATTGGTTTTTTATGAATGTAGACTCCCCTTCTATGTCTGCCTGTTTGGTTGTTCCCCAGTGCCTTCAGAAAGCTTTTGTTTTTATAAAATATTTTGTCCAGAGTTTATAGTTATTATTCAGTGGTTTGCCCTGACAGTGTCTACTTAGCCATACTAGAAGTATGCCATCTTGTGTGGTGGTACTTGTCCTTCCAAATTTTAAGTTTTGTACAATGAAATGTTTTCCCCATTCCATTAGAGATTCTTAAACTTGATTTTGTAATGTCCCAGTGTATCTCCATTGTGACTCAAAGGACTCTAAAGAAGTTAATGTAGGAAAAACACCCCAAAACATTTAGTTTTTTATTCCTGCTGTAACAAATTTCCACAAAACTTTGTGGCATAAAACATTATATTTTTAACCTTACAGTTCTGTAGGTTAAAAGTGACACAGGTCTCAGTGGGCTAAAATTAAAGTGTAGCCCAAGCTTCATTCCTTTTTGGAGGCTCTAGAGGTGAATGTCTTTTCTTGGCTTTTCCAGCTTCTAGAGGCTGCTCTTGGCCCCTTCTTTCATCTCCAAAGCCAGCAAAGGCAAGTCTAGTTCTTATATCACATCACTTCGACCCTCCTTCTGGCATTCATCACATATCCTTCCTTGCCTCTCCTTCCTCTTCCACTTGGTAAGAACCCTGTGATTGATGACATTGGGCCCACCTAGATAATCCAGGATAATCTCCCTATTAGGTCGGCTGATTAGCAGCCTTAATTCTCTTTTGTTGTGTAAACTAATATTCACAGGTTTCCAGGATTAGGATGTGGTTATCTTTGGGAGACCATTATTCTGCCTGCCATAGCCATAAATTAGCAGTTTAAGGAGAGAGAGAATGAACAAACTAGTTTATGCAGTGAGGTTCAGTAGGCCACTATTGCAAACTGCAGACTCGGATCTTTTTATTAGAGACTTGAACTCAGTTTCCATTTCAAAGTAATAAAAAGTTGACTTTCCTTTCTCTTTGGGCACTGTTTAGTACCTTAGTGCTCAGTACATTGAGTAATAAATTACAGGTCTGTTGCCCATGCTGTATAACCTATTGAGTGACAGTCAGTCTGATTTTCCAATGAGGAACCTTGTCACTAGTTTTTGAATCAGTTCAGGAAGCATGTTATAAATCAGTTGTAGGAAATGTCTTTCATTACAAAACATTAAAGACAGTTTACACACATTTTGGTTAGGGGGAAGGTGGCTTTATCTGTCGGATATTTTGCTAGGTGTTACCCCATTTTATATGTGAGATATATGAAGATTGCTGGACAAATAAATGCCCAAGATCACACAGTAGTAAGGGCTGGGTTTATTCGCAAGTCCTGTTTTGTTTTGTTTTTAATCTACCTTTCTGAAGTTGCTCAAACAATTGAAGTTGCTAAGGGAAATCACTATGTATGGTGAAGATTTAAATTTAATAGGCACTCTAATAATAAAAGGTGTACCAGTGTAAGCAGACTAGGGAAATGATTTCACTTTGCTTAGGGAAAAGAGATGGAGGTTTAGGGGCTTTAAAGGGGTAAGAGATGGAGGTTTAGGGGCTTTAAAGGGGTAAGAGGAGGAGGTTAACCTTGGTCATGATGGATGAGTGGAAGGTGTAAGTTGAGATAATGCTGTAGGTATAGCTAGCTACATATACAAAGACACTGAAGTGCATGAGACGAGACTGAACCCCGGGTCCACTGGATGGGCATTTCATTTCTATAAATTATTCTTGTCCTTAGAACAATTGGTTGTTGCTTATATCCATGTGGGATTTTAGATATCTAAAGAATGTTTTCTTTAATATATGGTCAAGATGGCTGGAATCATTAATGCTGTTATCTTAATCTGTAATGCACAGTGCCTGTAATACCTGGGCTCTTCATGCAGCTTTTCTATAATATAAAATTTAGCCAAATTACATTTGTTAATTCTCTCATAGTATGGTAAAAATTACTTACATTTTAACCTGAATTAACATTTTTAGGTAAATTACTGATGGAACTTTATTTGGAGGATGTTTGTAAAAGTCCTCCTATTTCTATCTGAAAATACAGCAAAACTTAAATTTTAGTGGTTAAGGCATGTACTGAAGTCAGGAAAATCTGTATGTGGCATTTCATTTATTTAGCTGTGTGATCTAGGGAAAGTTTTTCCCCCTTCTTTGAGCCTTAATTTTCTCACCTGTAAAACAAGATGATAATACCTACTTGGTAGGCTTGCTGAGAGGAATAAATGAATTATAGTGTAGATTTGTAGTTTACAGCATGAGATCTGACATAGAGTAAGCATTTGTATTTATGATTATCCTTGAAATAGATTTCACAATTATTAACCCAGCATCAACTTTGTTAAAATAAAATGCACTGAAAAACTTTTGTTTTTCATGGAATTTTTTTTTTTTTTTTTTTTTTTTTTTTTTTTGAGACAGAGTCTTACTCTGTTGCCCAGGCTGGAGTTCAGTGGCGTGATTTTGGCTCACTGCAACCTCCGCCTCCCGGGTTCAAGCGATTCTCCTGCCTCAGCCTCCCAAGTAGCTGGGATTAAAGGTGCGTGCCACCACACCCGGCTAATTTTTGTACTTTTAGTAGAGATGGGGTTTCACCATGTTGGCTAGGCTGGTCTCAAACTCCTGACCTCCAGTGATCCACCTGCCTCGGCTCTCAAAGTGCTGGGATTACAGGCATGAGCCACTGCACCCAGCCTCAAGGATTTTTTTAAAATGTAAAATTACCTAGTCTGAATGAATGTATTGCAGACCCTGACATTTTTAGGAGGTTTCAGTTTTCTTGCTTGAGCTGGCAATAGGGGAGGCTGTAGGTAACAAGTCAGCAGATGTTGTGAACAGTGAGAGGAAGGCACGGAGGGACCTCAGACCACTTTGGATTCACTAGAGATGTTTCACGTGTGCACTGTGACTCTTGCACAGGCAAATAGATATCTTGGTGGATTTAATCTGTAAATATTAGGGATCATCTAAAAGGTATATTCCTTGCCTTAGTTGGCCTCTAATAAAGGAAAAAAGAAGGGTTTTTGAATTGCCTGACCTTAGTCTTGTCTTTCTGACTAATTAGATTACTGCTTCTGTCAGTTTTGTCTTACAGCTTCTTAGTCTCTTATTAACTTCTCTTAGCTGGATGCATTTATAACGCAAATGTCTGATAGAACTGAAAAGTGAGCTTCGTTGGATGGTAGTATTGTTTGAACAACAGAAGAAATTCAGAAAAAGAGTAGAGCCCATGAAAAGACAATTAAGGAATCCTATTGGGGAGAATATAAAACTTTAATTTTTGTCATTTTGAGCTATTGGTATTGCCAGTGACAGTAAAAGGGAAAGGCTGGTAGAAAGAGCACAGGGTCCTTAGATTCAAAGAGCCTGGGCTCAAAATCCAGGTCTGTCACTAATTGTGTGGTATGGGGCAAGTTACTGTCTTTGAGCCTGAGTTTCTCTAAATGTAAAATGGAAATAATGACTCACTACAGATTTTTTAGGAATCGACGAAAAAAAGTATGTAGAAGAGCTTAACACAGAGGCACTCAAGTTTACTTGACTCCAACGAAAAGGCAGTCACTGTTTTGGCCTGCTTAAATCTTTTCTTTTCCTTCTGAAACACTGAAAAAAAAAAAAAACCTAGAATTCAAACCCACTGTTAATTTTGAGCTGTATATTAGGTTATGATCTTATTTACTTAAAAAAGTTACTTGGTTGCATGCTTTTCTTCTTAAAAAAAGGAAGTTACTTGGATTTTCAATTGGACTCAATTGGAATTTCTTGAGGTATAGACATTTCAGAGTCTAATGAGAAGCTAGATTCTAGAGAAAAGACTAGACTGTAGTCAAAGAAGGGGGTGGGTGGGAACTCAGCTTATTCTTTGAATCATTCCAGCCTAGCTAGGTTGTTTTTTCCAGTTGTAAGCCTGGTCCTGGAATGCCTCTTTATTTCAAAGTGAAACAAAATTGAAATGGCCCAGTAAGTAGTGTAAAGATGTTAATGAGAACTTTTAATGTTTTATTCCTTTATTGAAAGTGTCTGACATAGACATTACAATGAATGTAAAATAGGTGATATTCTTTAAACACACCAAAAAAACAATTTTCAAAGCCATTTTCAGGCCACCTGTAACTTGATAGGGATGAATAACAGTTTATGCCAGTTGAAAAAAACTGAGGGCTAAGATTTATCAGTTTATCTTCACTATTTAGTTTGTTTCTTTCTTTATTGTTTGTTTACTTACTACTTTTTTGAGACAGGGTCTCACTCTGTCTCCCAGGCTTGGGTGCAGTGCATGATCATGGCTTGCTGCAACCTCAACCTCTTGGGCGCAAGCGATGCTCCCACCTCAGCCTCTCAAGTAGCTGGGACTACAGGCATGTGCCACCATGCCTGGCTAACTTTTGAATTTTTTGTAGAGACAGGGTTTCACCATGTTGCCCACGCTGATATCAAACCCCTGGCTTCAAGCGATCTATGGGGCTTGGCTTTCCAAAGTTCTGGGATTATGGGTGTGAGCCACCATGTCTGGCCAGCTTCTTTTATTTTATAAACATTATCTCAGCCCTTCTTATACAATTTTGAAGAGGTCGACTTCAGACTTTGAAATTAAGTTGCTCAAATGTTATGCTAGTGTGTATACATTCAGGTTTTTTGCAGGAATAGAAGAGAAGGGTGGCAAGGATTAAAAAAAGATTAAATAACTTGCATCACATTATCTCAGCCCTTCTTATACAATTTTGAAGAGGTCGACTTCGGACTTTGAAATTAAGTTGCTCAAATGTTATGCTAGTGTGTATACATTCAGGTTTTTTTGCAGGAATAGAAGAGAAGGGTGGCAAGGATTAAAAAAAGATTAAATAACTTGCATCTTTCTCTCTTAACAGGAGCATTGTAAGCCAAGGAGGCAGGGCTTTTCATTTCTTATCTGCCTGCCTGTATATATGGAGGCCTGATTTTCTTCCTTAAACTCCTTGGTTTCTTAGACCTACTATGTTCTTTTAAAGCTTTGATGTCATCAAACAGTCAGGTGGCTAATAATAAGGTCATGGCCTTTGTAGTCATCTGGCCCTAGGATCTAACATAATTTCTGCCAATAATTAGTGATGTGACCTAACCTTGAGAAGTTTCCATAACTCATTTAAATTTCTGGGAATAATACCCACCTTGCAGGAAACTTTAAGAATTAAATAATGTGTAAAAAGCTTAGTGCCTGACACATAGTACTTCTAATAATAATAGCTAATGATAGCCAACACTAATACAGTACTTACCATCTGCCAAGCAGAATATTAAGCACTTTACATGAAGTACATCTTTTTTTTTTTTCCCCCGAGACAGAATCTCACTCTGTTGCCCAGGCTGGAGTGCTGTGGCACGAGCTGGGCTCGCTGCAACTTCTGCATCCTGAGTTCAAGCGATTCTCCTGCCTCAGCCTCCTGGTTAGCTGGGATTACAGGCACGTGCCACCACGCCCAGCTAATTTTTGTATTTTTAGTAGGGATGGGGTCTCATCATGTTGGCTAGGCTGGTCTCGAACTCATGACCTCAGGTGATCCGTCCGCCTCAGCCTCCTAAAGTGATGGGATTACAGGCATGAGCCACTGTGCCCGGCCTGAAGTACATCTTTTAATGCTCTCAAGAACCCTATGAAGTACATGCCGTTATTTTTCTGTTTTTGTAAATGAGGAAACAGGCTCTAGAGCTGAGCTTTTAGCCATTTTGCTATATTGTCTCTCCATACATAGGATATTTATGGAATATTAGATAACAGTGATACATCCCACCTTCAGAGGTGCTAGAATGTGGAAAATGTGTTTTTTAGAAATGATGAAATTGACATTTCATATACTAGAACGTGTTTGGTGTTGGTCATCTTTTACACCACACTCAGCATCAGAAGGGTTTTTTTGTTTTTTTTTGATAGAGAATCTCGCTCTGTCGCCCAGGCAGGAATGCAGTGGCTCGATCTCAGCTCACTGCAACCTCCACCTCCTGGGTTCAAGCAATTCTCCTGCCTCAGCCTCCCAAGTAGCTGGGACTACAGGTGTGCACCACCACACGCGGTGAATTTTTGTATTTTTAGTAGAGATGGGGTTTTACCATATTGGCCAGGCTGATCTCGAACTCCTGACTTTGTGATCTGCCCACCTTGGCCTCCCAAAGTGCTGGGTTTACAGACGTGAGCCACTGTGCCTGGCCAGAAGGATGGTACTTTTAAAATTAGTTTGGTGATATTAGACAGGATGTTTTGGATTGAGAAAAAGGGATCAGCCAGAAGACTTACAGTAATGCACAGACATGAAATAATGTCTGAAATAGTGGTGATAGTAAGACAGGGAAAGAACTAAAGACTTCATTGGGTTTTTTTGTTTGTTTTTGTTTTGAGACAGGGTCTCACTTTGTCACCCAGACTGGAGTGCAGTGGTGTGATCTCAGCTCACTGCAACCTTCACCTCCCAGGTTCAGGCGATTCTCCCACCTCAGCCTCCTGAGTAGCTGGGACTACAGGTGTGCGCCACCACACCCGGCCAATTTTTGTATTTTTTGGTAGAGATGCAGTTTCACCACGTTGGCCAGGCTGGTCTTGAACTCCTGACCTCAAGTGATACGCTTGCCTTGGCCTCCCAAAGTGCTGGGATTACAGGCATGAGCCACTGTACCCGGCCCTTCATTGGTTTTTAAAAGTTTAAATGTAATACATATAATGGCAAAAAATTCAAACAGTAAGCAAGGCTACATATTATAGTATATATACATAACAGTACAGAGTAGGGATACAAGAATATGTATTATGATAAAAAATATATGTTGCATATATTATATATGTTAACCCATGATACATCCCACCTTCTAACTTTCCACATTCTAACACCTCTGAAAGTGGGATGTATCACTGTTATCTAATATTCCATAAATACTCTACATATGGAGAGACAATATAACAAAACAGTTAAAAGCTCAGCTCCAGAGCCTGTTTCCTCATTTGTAAAAACAGAATAATAACAGTATGTATTTCATAGGTACATAGGTACTTGATAGGTATTTAATGCTTCTTGAGAGCATTAAGAGATGTATTTCATGGAAAGTGTTTAATATTCTGCCTGGCAGTAAAGACTAAATTTTCTTCCCACTCCAGATCTTGATTCCTCTCCTTAGAGACAGCAGCTGTTACTGGTTTCTTTTATGATGTCTCTGTTGAGATATTTTGATAGAAAAAGCAGTAAAATATGGAAACTGGCACATTTCTAGATTTTATTGACTTTCTTAAGAACTTTGACAGATCTGAAATTTTACCCCATTTGTAAGCTAACAAGTTAACCTGCCTCAGTTTCATGGATGTTGGCAGGAGGCAGCATCCTGGGTCAGTAGGCAGCATGAACTTCATGTTAGTTCCCTTTGACATTCATATCTCACGGTAAGGGAGGAGACCACCCCTCATATTGTCTTATGCCCAATTTCTGCCTCCAAAAAAAGAAGAAGTAAAAACTAAAAGGCAGAAATGAAATCCACAAGCAGACAGCCCGGTGCCACACCCTGGGCCTGGTAAAGATCAACCCCTGACCTAATTGGTTATCTATAGATTACAGACATTGTATAGAAAAGCACTGTGAAAATCCCTGTCCTGTTCTGTTCCATTCTACCCCCTGCTTGCTCAATCGATCACGACCCTCCCAAACAGACCCCCTTAGAGTTGTGAGCCCCTAAAAGGGACAGGAATTGGTCACTTGGGGAGCTTGGTTGTTGGAGACAAGAGTCTTGCCAAAGCTCCCGGCTGAATAAAGCCCTTCCTTCTCAGTGTCTGAGGGGTTTTGTCTGTGGCTTGTCCTGCTACAACGGGAGTGACATGGAACAGCCCAGGTGAGTGCTGTGCATCACTGCTAAGGGACCTTGAGCTTGGGAAACCCTGTCTGTAAGAAAACTCACTCAACTTTTGCCCCAGGAGAAGGTATTTTGTACAAAAATAATAGAAAAGATGGTCTGAAACAAAAGCTGTTCAGTGCTGCTGCTCACCAAATGCACAAACCTAAGACCCATGGAAATCTTTCTACCAGCCTATTTCTTCCTCCTTCCCCACTTTCTTTAACTAAAAGAGAAATTTATGAATTAATTTCAGTGGAGAAGTAGATGGTTTTTTAACCATCAAATACATTATAATTTTACTAGAAAAAGTATAAGCCTTATACATATGGATATAAAGAAAAAATAATTATGTGCAAATGCAAGAATATTGGCAGTATGTTGTGTTTGACAGTAACTCTTTGATAAAGTCAACTAACAGCACAATTTTTAAAAAATAGGTGTAGTTTTAAAATGCAGTTGTTTGGATCTTTTTTTTTTTTTTTAGTTATCAAATGTTTTATCCTTGTGTCAGTTAAGCAGGTGATAATGCTTTACAGGTTATATAGTACTTTCAGAGAAACTTTACTTACATCTCAAAATAGTCCAATAAGAAGATAACCCTGTTTTATAGGTACAGAAATTGAGGCTTAAAAAAAAATTAAGTGAGTTGTACAAGGTGAGATGTTAGTAAGTGGCAGAATGGTAATCTAAACCCAAGGCCTCAACAACTATGAAAAATCTGAAAGTCTGTCTTTTTCCTAGAGTTTAGCTATTTTATCCTGACCCTTCTCAATCAGTAGTCTGTCTTCAACGATTTGGACTTCAAACCACTTTAGAAATATGTCTGTGAACTCATGTGCGTATCCAGAGCTTTACAAGTCAGCAAGAGAATGCCTCAGAATAGATTTTCCAATATGTAGCAACATAAGCCTAAAGAATAATTTTCAAGATTATCTCTATATTTTTATTTTAAGTAAAAGTACATGACAGATCTTGGATTAATGAGAAAGGGATCAAATATTAATCCAAAATGGAAGCTATTTTAATTTAGACATTTGGTGGTATTTAATTTGATATACAAGGAGGTTAGAAGGAGAAATAGGTTTTACAATAGAGATAAGTTTTTCTTATACCTGATGAGTGTTTTATTTTAAGTAGGATTTTTTTGGCCAGTTAATCCATGCTAATAGGAAATTTGGAAAATAGAGAAAAATATAAAAAATGTAAAATAAGAGTCCCTTATTTCATTAACATCGTAATAAGAGATAAGCACTTTTAATTATTTATGGCCTTCTAGTCTTTTAATCAGTGTCTGTATTTAATGTAATTGGGATGATGATTTATGCATTTTTGTTTTTTTTGTTTTGTTTAACCCTGATTCCAGTTTCTACATGATTATTTTTACGACATATTTTTGTTAGCTACATAACGTTCTAGTGTCAGAATTATTAGTATTTAGTTAAAACGTGCTCAGATTGGGTTTTTAGGTTGTGTTTTTGCTGCAATAAACATAATAGGAACAACATGTTTTCATGTAAAGCTTTATCCTCATTTTGTACTGCAGGAAAAATACCTAGGTTAGAATTACTAAATTAAAAAATGGACACTTGGGGCCGGGCGCAGTGGCTCACGCCTGTAATTCCACCACTTTGGGGAGCTGAGGCGGGGCAGATCACTTGACATCGGGAGTTCAAGACCAGCCTGACCAACATGGAGAAACCTTTTCCGTCTCTACTAGAAATACAAAAAATTATCCAGACGTAGTGGCACATGCCTGTAATCCCAGCTACTTGGGAGGCTGAGGTAGGAGAATCGCTTGAACCCGGGAGGCAGAGGTTGTGGTGAGCCGAGATCATGCCATTGAACTCCAGCCTGGGCAACAAGAGCGAAACTCCGTCTCCAAAAAAAAAAAAAAGACACTTATTTAGGCTTTCCATATATCATGGTAATTTGCTTTCTAAAAGGCTATATGAATTTTTAAGTGTGCTTGTTCCTCTATATGCTCAACAGAATGGAATGCTATCTTAAAAGAAAAAATATACTTGGTAGTTTGATAACTAGTAATGTTATTTTAAGTTGTATGTTTTTAGTTACTACTAAGCAATTTGAATTCTGTGAAACTTTTGTTCATGATCTTTACTCATTTTTAAAATGCATTTATGATCTCTTCAGGCTGTTAGCCTCTTGTCATCAAACGTGTGTAAGATTTAAGACTCATCACTGTCAAGTTAATGGATGAGTTCTCAGAGGCAAAGGCTTTATAGAGAAAAGAAGATAGGAGTGTGAACTGAGCCCTGAGGACAACCTGCAAGGAGTGGATAAAAAGCCAATAAACAGAAAATGTTAGTGTTCAGAAATTAGGAGAAGACTGAATACTTTCCCTACTCTTAAAATTAATCCTTCTTTTATTATAAGTATACAGTCTTTTCTCTCAGAATTTAGTTAAGTAACTCACTGATGTTACTCAAAAATTGTTACTCGATTAAAAAAATTTTCTGAGCTAAGATGACAGCGACTGTCTTCTAAATTTTAGTTTCAGTCAATTTTTCAAAACAAAACCAACACAATCAAAGCCCCCTTGTGCACCTCTGACTGTATCCCTCCCTGCCTTCCAATTATCCTGAAATTGATATTTATCACTCCCATCTTTTGTATGTGTGTCTCACATCCTGTACCTTAGTCTTTTCTTGTTAATTAAAGCAGATGTTCCATGTAAACTTATTTATTAATATTTCTTCAACTGAAATATCATTTGGACCTAGGGTAAAGTTAAATATACTATTGTGTTATATTACTCCGTTTACTTTCTTCTATGTTTGCCTTTGAATTGTCCAACTCTTTGCTAGTTCCATGCTTGGTTTAACCCAGCCAGTGTTCTGCCGTCTGCGGTTAGTAGAACTCAGAAATTGGAGGAATCCAGAACAGTAGTTGAAATACTTGGGGGCGATGGACAGGGTAGGAGTGGAGGGTAGGAGCAAGAGGGCAAAGAGAAATGAAATGCAGCTGAGAGAATAATCAGATTCCTTCCAAAGCAACTGAACATTGTCAGTCCGCATAGCATCATAAATAGCTTTCTGAAACTACTTTTTTTTTTTTTTTTTGAGACGGAGCCTTGCTCTGCTGCTCAGGCTGGAGTGCGGTGGCGCGATCTCGGCTCACTGCAACCTCTGCCTCCCGGGTTCAGGCGATTCTCCTGCCTAAGCCTCTAAGCCTCCCGAGTAGCTGGGACTACCAGCGTGCGCCACCACGCCCAGCTAATTTTTGTGTTCTTAGTAGAGATGGGGTTTTACCATGTTGGCCAGGATGGTCTCGATCTCTTGACCTCGTGATCTCCTTGCCTTAGCCTCCCAAAGTGCTGGGATTACAGGCATGAGCCACCACACCCGGCCAGAAACTACTTTTTACGGCTGGAGTTTCAGAACTAATTTAGTAAAGGATTGAAAAGGAGGATACAGTTGACTCATTTGTACAGAGTATATGACTCATTTGTACAGAATGAAAACATGTTTATGAAGGTTCACACTAAGTGAAAGCTGGCATCCAAGTTGATTCAGACAAAAGTGAAAGTCAAGAAGTTAATAGTACATTAATTCTCCAAATGCATGCCAGCAGAGCGTGGCAGGAAGGTACACAAGTCAGCAGATCTGGGTTGTCCTGGTTCTCCTATTGACTGGTGTGTGTGATGTTAGGTGGGTGAACCTTGGCTTTGAATCTCCATTTGTAAAATAACTCTCCTGAAATAGAGATGGATAGGGTAGAATACCATATTTCTTAAGATCTTTTATAAGTTGATTCCATTGTTGTAAATTATGAATCCTAAAGTATTTCTTTATGAAACATTTTTTAAGGCTATGATTCACTAAACTTTCTTAAAATTTTAAATTTTAGGGAAGACATGTAAGGAATTTGCATAAGACAGCTATGCAAAATGGAGCTGGAGGAGCTTTATTTGTGGTAAGTAATTACTTAGATTTCTTTGGAAAGAAAAGACTTGGAAATTGGGGTAAATCCATTGTAAAAATCCAAAATATCTTAAATACCATTGTCTTTGATATATGATGGTCATCGTGGGAATTTACATATAGCTAATTGAATTTACTACATTTCAAAAGATGTTGGTTCCAGTTGAACCTCATGAGTTTAAATTAGTATCAGGAAAACTCTGGGAATAAGAATTTATTTCCAGTGAAATTACTGTGTGAGCCCTAACCTGATTCTCATCACACTTTGGGTTCTCAGTCATGTTGGCTTACTGAGAGTTTGGAGATTGTAACTTGTTGAATCCCAAAATGACACTAGTTTGAAACTCATGGATTTTAGTAATGTAGTAACTAGATTAGCAGCTGGTCTTTATATTTTTAGTTTCCGGAGTTTTAACTATAAATAGAAGTCTGTGAACTCCCCAGATTAGTTGCACAATTTGGAAAGGATAAGATATCTCCCTTTTCTGACAAGGTGCAGTTTTCAGGGATTAATCTAGTATAAAGGCAATATAGTGGACTTGTGTGATGATTTAGAGTTAGTGGTGTAAGAAGTAGCTTCCTGCTATATATCAAGCATCAAATTGGCCACATATTTGAGATCATTGTCCAGAGTGTCTGTTTTCTTTCCTCTTTTGGCTTATGTCCTTTAAAAAGCAGAACTCTGAGAGTTAACATATCAAGAGATTCATTTCTGTATTCACCACACATACATAACATTAATTGATCGTAAGTGTTAATCTCAGTGTGACTCATTTGATTTCCTGTTGACATGCCATTTCTTGTCAGTTTTTGAAGAGGGCCTGCTTCTGCTCTTTTAAGAAGAGATAAAGCTTCTTGCTGTTGGCTATTATGGAAAACGTGGGAAAGAGATGGTGCTGTTTTTTTTTTTTTTTTTTTAAGATGGTCCTTTTGTACCCTCCTAAAGTAATGGGTCTTAACCCTTTTGGATCCCAGATCCCTTTGACAATCTGATACCCTTGCTTTTGGGAAAATACACATATGTTCACATTTAAAATTTTGTGTTTTAATTTCATAAAGGCTTCCAATAATTGGTAATGTTTTGGTAATTCTATCAGAAGATCTTATTCTCTAATGAAGCTGGATAACACTTTTTGTTGTTTGGGTTTTTTTGGTCCTAAAGGTACTTCTCTTATTCTTTAAATGGTCCTTTGTAAATTTTTAAATTCTGCTAACTTTACTTTGGTAATCATACTCATCAAATGTGTGTTTAGACATTCTTTTTGATGGAAGGATAGGGTGGTATATATCATGTTGGAATTAAAATGGAGAGATTAAACAATAAGTAATAGTATAGTAATGTACAGTGTTATTCACACTTGAGAGAATTTGGATAAGTCTGAAAAACTGTTTTTGTTGTGTAGCACAGAGATACTCCTGAGAATAACCCTGATACTCCATTTGATTTCACACCAGAAAACTATAAGGTACGGCTAAATTAACATTATAATTAATTTACCAAATAGGTAATATTTTCTAGATGTATAAAATGATGTTCTTTCTTTTATACAGAGGATAGAGGCAATTGTAAAAAACTATCCAGAAGGCCATAAAGCAGCAGCTGTTCTTCCAGTCCTGGATTTAGCCCAAAGGCAGAATGGGTGGTTGCCCATCTCTGCTATGAACAAGGTACTGGATTCCTTTTTGCCTTAGTTCTAAAAGAGAAGAGATTGTGTATGATAATTTCCTTTTATAGAAATTACTCTGATCATCTCCAGTGTCAGAATCTAGGATTTTGGAGCCCTTTAGCCATTTGTATGTTTCCTTGAATTGTCTTTGTGTTTTTGTTCATTCCCTTAATGCATAGAGGTGATTTCTAACCTTGCAGGAAATAAGGAAGGCATTATGGTGAAAGAGGGTATGTGTTTTTTTTTTTCCTTTTGAAGGAAATGGTCAAAGGAAAGATAAAAGATTCCAAATGTGTATAACTTAGTGTCAAGATATTCTGAAAATTAATGTAATATTTAAACACTAGAATTACAGAAAAAAAGATCTGCTCACTAGTATGAAAATTTTTAATATTTTACATCTTTGGCTGTAGGCTGTAAGAAAAATCTGTATAATAGGTGATATTTATACAATTTGATTATGCTACTTTGGAATCAACGACCTATAGAAATGCTATGGATGACCCATTTTATTCGAAGTTACTCTATTCATATAAGATTCATTTTTTCTAATAGTTTTGAGCAGTAATACAAATTTCAAGTTTATTCGTATCCTGTTAATACAAATAACTACATTTGTGTGGTGATGTATTACAGCCTATCATTTATAAAGTGCCATACACAAACCACATACTATTTGATTCTGATGAGAATCACATAACCATTAAGCTGTGTTATATAATGGAAAATATTTTTGACTTAGAACTAAGACACCTGATTTTTCTCTGAACTTCCTCATTGGCAATGAAAGTTTTGAACCAGGTAGACCTCTTCTAATTATTAAGTTATGATTTCTGAGCGGTAGTGCTAGGACTGAATTCATTTCTAAATCAGTGCATTTTCTACTTGACTGACTATAACAGAGATTTTGTTGTACTTCATTCTTACCACTTTCTAAACTTAATTTGGTTATAACTCTTAGGCTAGACAATCATCTTTCTGAGAGAATAGGAATGTCCTCAATTTATCTAATAGAATCCTAAATGCAAATTTTAGATTTAGTTTATTGATATTTTATTTGCATTGTATAGTACTATAACACTGGTATTTTTTCCCTATGAAAAATATTATAAAGCAAGTTTAGTGAGTTACTATCCTGAGTAAACATAGGTGGTTATTTCTTCGATAAATTATGTATTTCTTGGGAAGTTACTTAACATTTTTTAAAATTAAAATAGCCAACTTTATAATGATTTAGGTATATGTTTCTAATTATAATGTTATTATTTTGAAAAAATATTTTTAGTAATGGTAAGCCTGTTGGAAATCTTGCTGAGTGGCACGTTAGCAGAGCAAAATAAAAATAAATAAGAAACTGAAAGTGAAAACATTTAAAAAATAAGACAGGCATGGTGGTGCATGCCTGTAGACCCAGGTACTCAGGATGTTGATGTGGGAGGATTGCTTGAGCTTAAGACCAGCCTGGGCAAGATGGTGAGACCCTATCTCTTAAAAAATATGTATTTATATATTGTCCTATTATATTTAGGGTTGGATTTGTGTGGGGGAAAGGCAGGAAGTGTAGGGTATAGGGAATAGACTCAAGATTCTTTGTACTTTACATTTGGGACTTTTATTTTAATGTTACTGCCCCTCCCCCCAACCCATGAAACACCTAACCTTACAACAAAAAATATCCAGAAGCTTAATAATTATTTATTTAACCATCACTAAGGTGTAGGGAGATGTGCAGAATTCCAGGAAGGAGTCTTTTCCTAATTAGACAGTCAGAGCCTCATTCCAGATTTATTATTCCTTTGGTGGGGTTCCAGCATGTATATTTTGATAGAGAGCTCCCCAGATTCAGGGATACATCCTTGATTCAGAACTGCCGAATGAAATAGCACAATTACTTTATCTGTCACAAGTAAGCCATGATTAGATGTCTTTTGAGAATATATTTCCTTTAGAATTCCTAATATGAGAAAGTTAACATACTTGTCTGAAATGCCCGCTCTTCTTTTATATTAGAATATAGATATATGTGTAATTTTTAAGAATGCCAGATAGTAAGTCTTAATGATAATAGGTCACCTAGAAAGTTGTAGACAGAATTATAAATCACGATAGACAAGGACCAGCCCTGGCAAACAGCTAGAAATCCTCGTTTTCCCTAACAGACTTGCCCTAAGAAAAGATGCTGAGTTAGTGATCCCCTTAGTCCTGAACACCAGAATGTCAAAACAATTGTTTTCTATTAATGTCTTGACGTGAAGGGTTAGAAAGTACTAGACTATATGATTCAACTTTCAAAAGAGTATTGTGATATGAAATAGAAGTAGTGTGCTGGATTCTGGGAGAGGAGTGTGTGATTGTGTATGATAATATGTGTATACATATATGTAGAGATATAAAATTTTGAGTTTACATATTTAAAATATGGGCCAATAGTGAGCTTTGATTTTCAACCTTTTTTTCTGTTGCTGTACCATTTGTATGTAGGCTGTTTGGAAAAAATTGGTGAGGGTTTAAAAAATCTAATTGCTTCTTTTATTGGGGTTTGGCCATCAATTTTTTGCCATTTAGACAGATTATAAAATGTGAGTTGACATGATCAAAGTAGAAATTCTTAATAGTGAAATACTTAAAGATTTAGAGAAAAAGAATATCCTTTTACAGAGGTGAGAAGTAGGGTAGAAAGAGGAAGTGCTGTTAACTCCATTAACTTTCGGGCTCTGTATGGTTTAAGTGTAAGTACATTGTCTGCAAAAATTGAAGAGTTTATATCTCCCAGTTATCCAAGACAAGTATGTTTTCTGCTCTTGAAGAACTTTTCTGTTTTTACCAAATTGAGACAATATTGAAATTATACTTTGTACAACATAATTAAAGCTCCATTACTAACACTGTAATTATCTTATTTTTAAATGTCCTAATATTTTAGGTTGCAGAAGTTTTACAAGTACCTCCAATGAGAGTATATGAAGTAGCAACGTTTTATACAATGTATAATCGAAAGCCAGTTGGAAAGTATCACATTCAGGTCTGCACTACTACACCCTGCATGCTTCGAAACTCTGACAGCATACTGGAGGCCATTCAGAAAAAGCTTGGTAGGGAATACATGATATTTGTAACACTGATAAAAAGTAGAATTGTCTCTCTAGATTTGATACATTTCTATCTAAAATTTCCAACTTCTGCCATCTTATTGGATCTGTACTTACCTAGTAATATTTTGTGTTACTGTGTTTCCACATCTTTATTTCTTCCTATTTGGTATTCTTCCTCAGTTCTTAGTGTTAAAGCTGAGTTTTTAATTTTTTCTTTTTTAATCAGTATGTTTGAAATGCTTGTAGAAGTTATAAAATATTCGTTGTTTAGAAGATTGTTTCACTTAGAAAATTGTTTCACTTACTATTCTATGACAGCATGTGGTATATTAAAAAGTGACCCATTATTGTCTTTATATTCTTCTAAAGAAGTCATGGAACAAATAAGATACAAGCATAGTAAGAATGCTTTGGGAAGGGAAATTTGAAACAGATGTTATTATAGTAGCATTTGAAAAGTAAATTAGCATTTTAAAAGTAAATGGGCATTTTCCCCTACAAAACTGCCATTGCTACACTTCTAACTATATATGTCAAATGAAGTAATATTTTGTTATTGAATATAATATGTGCATGTTGTAAAAATCGCTGGGTGGTATTGAAATGTATAAAACAGCTGAAGTTGGCTCAAACCCCCCCACCCCCAACACCATCAAGGTATAAATCCTGATAACAATTGGATATATTAGTTGTAGATTTTATATCATTTTAATTATTAAATATATAAATGTACTACATGTATGCTTGCTCTTTAGACTTTATTTTGGCTGTATTTCTACAGCACAATATATATGTCTGCCTCATTTTTTTTTTCTGTTTTTTTGAGTTGAGGTCTCACTTTGTCACCAGGCTGGAATGCAGTGGCTGGATCATGGCTCACTGCAGCCTCCAATTCCTGGACTCAAGTGATCTTCTACCTCACCCTTCCAAGTAGCTGTAGCTATGGGTGCATGCTGCCAAGCCCAGCTAATTGATTTTTGTTTGTTTTTGTAGAGAGGGGTCTTGCTATGTTGCCCAGGCTGGTGGTTGTGAAATCCTGGCCTCAAGCAATCCTCCTACCTTGGCCTCCCAAGTGCTGGGATCACAGGTGTGAGCCACCATGCTTGGCCTGCCTCATTTTTCTTTTACAAACAGTTACTTTGATGTACACACACATCTTTGCATACTTGTCCTGTTGTATGCTGAGATTGTTTACAAGAAGTAGAATTGTAGGGTCAGACTTTACCGTATTTTTCCCAAATGCCTTCCCTAAATGTATGAGACTACCCATTTTCTTCACATCCCTTAATAATCTTTGACGTTAGGAGTTTTCTGAGTCTTTGCCAAATCTGATAATGTGACTGTGATTTTAGTAGTTTAATTATTACAATCAAAATGAAAATAATACAGCCTGATGCACTGCTGTATAACAGTAAACACTGGTGATAAGTCCTCTGAAATTTGATTGCTTTTAAAGGAACAAGTCCACTAAAAACTTCCTTGAATGTTAAAATTACATAAAGAGGTTTTTTTTTGTTTTTTTTTTTTGAGAGAGTCTTGCTCTGTCACCCAGGCTGGAGTACAGTAGCACAATCATGACTACTGTGAAAAAATTTTTACTACTGTAAAAAAATTTTTAATTTTTTTGTAGAGCTGTGTCTCCCTATGTTGCCCAGACTGGTCTCAAATTCCTGGGCTCAAGCCGTCCTCGCACCACGGCCTCCCAAGGTGCTGGGATTATAGGACGGAGCCACTCCACCTGGCCTAGGATTTTTTTTCTTTTTAAAAAACTTTTTTTTTTTTTTTTTTTTTGGAGACGGAGTCTTGCTCTGTTGCCCAGGCTGGAGTGCAGTGGCGCAATCTCGGCTCACTGCAAGCTCCGCCTCCTGGGTTCACGCCACTCTCCTGCCTCAGCCTCCCGAGTAGGTGGCACTACAGGCGCCCGCCACCACACCTGGCTAATTTTTTGTATTTTTAGTAGAGACGGGGTTTCACCATATTAGCCAGGATGGTCTAGATCTCCTGACCTCGTGATCCGCCCACCCCAGCCTCCCAAAGTGCGTGAGCCACCGCGCCTGGCCTCTTTTTAAAAAACTTAATAGTCTTAAACTTTTAATATACCTCTTTTTAAAAAACTTAATAGTCTTAAACTTTTAATATACCTCTATAAAAATTCTTTTTTTTTTTTTTTTTTAAACCAAATGACTATTAAAATATAACCTGGTCCTTAGAGTGTTTATTTGTATTTTTAGGAATAAAGGTTGGGGAGACTACACCTGACAAACTTTTCACTCTTATAGAAGTGGAATGTTTAGGGGCCTGTGTGAACGCACCAATGGTTCAAATAAATGACAATTACTATGTGAGTATTTCAGGTAATACAAGTTAAAGTTGTATGATGTCATATTTAAAACATTTTAAATATTTGATTTTGTGTCCTTAGATGTTGGTTTCTGAATTACTCATTTAGAAGAAATGGTTACCATAAATATCCAGGTTTTAAAAAATTCTTTAAACATTTTTGCATTTAACTTCAGAAGACAAATTTTAAAACTTTAGATTATGAAAAATTTAATAATTTGGATATTAATACAGAAAATAATCCTAGTGTAGCCAACTATCAGGACTTAACTGAGAGTAATATTTTGCCACATTTTACTTCAGATACTATCATCATCATCATCATTATTTGTAGAAATAAGCTACAGATACAGGTGAAATACTCCATCCCAAATCTTTTTCTCTTCCTTTTATCCCCAGAGATAACCATTATCATAAATTGTGTCTATATATGTATGCAGCTATACTAATATGTTGTATGGCTTTTTAAAAAAATTTTATAGAGATGGTATCATACCTCTAAGTACTGCAGCTGGATCTCACAAGTTTTGCAGTCTTTTTTGTTTTTGATTGAGCGTTTCTGTTTTTTTTTTGTTTTTCATTTTGATTTCTTTGACCTGTAAGTTTCTAAAAATGTTCTTAATATCCATATATATGGCGTTTTCTAGTTATTTCTTTAAAAATTGCTTGCTACCCTAATTATATCACCGTTTTCATTCAAGATACCTTGTTAGCTCATATTTCTTAGAAATTTGTTTATGGAAATTTTGGAGGGACTGTACTTAAGGTAGATTTTCTTTTAAGAAGGGATTTGCTTTGTTTCTCTCCTGCTCCTGGCAGTACTGCTGGCCCCAGAAAAGCCCCTCTCCTTATACCCTAGGCCTCTGTTCCTCCGGTGTGAAAGGTTCCAGACTAGCAGTTTTCTTTGAGGGACAGTTTACTCTTACAATGAGGTTAAAGCTTTTGGGGACCTTAACTTTGTGTAGCTTACATGGTCTCTTGTTAGACTCTCTGGGGCTGGCTGGGTCCCTTGCCCCTCTAAGCTTTGAAACTCTGAAGCAAAGTTTGCTTGATGTTCCACTTTCTTTCTTTGGTTTTCCTTGAGAATTTGGCATCTGGGTACTTATTTCTTGATTTAAATAGGAATTAGACAGTCAAGGCTTTGTGTGAAGCATTGTTAAGTCTAAATATAGTAGCCTGTAGATGGATTTGTTTGAGATAGGTATTCTTTCAGTTAGCAGTAGTTAGATCTTTACGATAGATACTAGGCATCTACTTAACAAGTTACTACAGCTACTTTGTACCTTACTGTTTCTTCAATAATACAGCATTTATTTAGTATGTACGTTGACACTGTTCTACTTTATATATTTTCTCATTAATCCTCAAAAACGTGCTGAATTAGGTTTACAAATAAACAAACAAACTTGGGGAGGCTGGGTAACTTGTCCAAGATTACTAGCTAGTAAGTGATAGAGCCAGAACTCAAATGCAAATATGTTTCAATTCAGAGCAATATTCTGTATTGCCTCTTCAGCTGCAGGCTCTTGTTGCATATTATATTTAGCAGTGTGTACTATATATAGGAGTTACTTAATTGTTGATGCCTTGGTAACTATCTTGTGAGCTGAGACAGACAATAAAATCACTGGCATTAGGGATTTACAGATTTCAGCCGTAGAAAGTAATTTTGTGCCATGCGTGGTGGTTCATACCTGTAATCCCAGCACTTTGGGAGGCTGAGGTAGGAGGATTGCTTAAGCCCAGGAGTTGGAGACCAGCCTGGGCAACATAGTGAGACCTTGTCTCTATAAATATATCGATATAAAAGAAAGTAATTTAAATATGACTATTGTTAATTTTTTTTCCAGGAGGATTTGACAGCTAAGGATATTGAAGAAATTATTGATGAGCTCAAGGCTGGCAAAATCCCAAAACCTGGGCCAAGGTATGCTTTATTTATATATAGGAAGTTTTAGTGGCTCACCTAAATTAATCTTTCAAATAAACTTGATTTAAAAAATTTTATACCTTAAGTTCATCGGAATTGGCAGGAGCTTTGGATAGTATTATCTATATGAATCTCATCTAGAGCAAGAATAATTTTTTTTCTAAAACCCTGTCTGATAATCATCCGATACCTACCTGAATATTTATAGAGAAGGAAATTTTACTACAAATAGAAATCTATTCCATTATTTAAAAGTTCATACTGATAGAAGATTGACCCAAAGACCATCTCCAATTTCTACCTAAAAATCCAATTCTGCCCTTTGAATCAACAAAAGATAATTTTAGTACCTCTTCCAAATGACAGCTCTTCAATTACTTGAAATAGCTACCCTGTCTTCCCCACAATTGTTTCATTGTTTTTCTCATATGACATAGCTTTGGTCTCCCTCTGTGGGTTTTCTAGTTGGCTAGTGACTATTTAATGCTTTAATGTGATGCTTAAACTAATCATGGTTTTTTGTCTTTTTTATTTATTTATATTTTGAGACGGAGTCTCACTCCGTCACCCAGTCTGGAGTACAGTGGCGCAGTGGCACAATCTCAGCTCAGTGCAAGCTCCACCTCCCAGGTAGAAGTGATTCCCCTGCCTCAGCCTCCCGAGTAGCTGGGATTACAGGTGCCAGCCACCACGCCCGGCTAATTTTTTGTATTTTTAGTAGTGACGGGGTTTCACTGTATTAGCCAGGATGGTCTCCGATCTCCTGACCTCGTGATCTGCCCGCTTCAGACTCCCAAAGTGCTGGGATTACAGGCATGAGCCACTGCGCCTGGCCTAATCATGGTATTTTGAGATATATACTGAGCAGCACAGAGCATTGTGGGACTGCCTCCTTTGTTCCAGACATTATGCTTGTAATAATTCTGCCTAATTACATCAACTCCTACTTCAGAGACATTACACAATTAACTGCACTTCATAATACCTAGATCTTTTTCTGTTCACTATTTATCCAGGTTGCTCCCGTCCCATACTTGTGTTACATTAATTACTTTCCTTTTAGTTATGAACTTGGATTTTCACTTTTAAACAAACCCTTATTCCATGTATGTGTTCACTCAAAATTCTCTCTTAATACTAGCAAATGTTCGCATGGTTTTAGTCATAATCCCTCAAATTTTTTGTTTATGTATATAAATTTTTTCTTCCCTCAGTACATTTGGAGGTTTTGATGTCCATACGGTATTCTAATGTTTTAAAACAGCTGTGATGCGCTCTTACTCCCGTTTTAAAATATTTTTCTTAAGCTTTATTATAAGTAACAATTCCCTGAAGTAGAATTACTAAGACGGTATGAGTGGTTCTAGAGTTTGCTCTCTAAAACTACTAATAATACCCTACTTAATGAGAAAATGAGGTCAGTTCAGGATAACTTAAGTTTAGTAAATGCTAGCTGGCCCCTGTTGACCATTACTTTCTTTTCTAAGAAACGTATACTGTTCTTAACAACCTGAGCCTATAGAATTGAATTTGCTTAAAGAGTGTTGGCATTTTCTTCCTAATTCCTCACTTTCTTGGGTATATCCCCTTTTTTAGGAGGTAAATCATTTCCCTGGTGAAAAATCATTCTCCTTTATGGAGGCAACTGAAGTAAAACCTTTAGTCATCTATCATTACAGTATCTTTCTTAGCTAGTGCTCCTATCCCTTACTTATTCTTGCTTTAAATAGACACTGTCCCCCCAAAAAGTACAAATTTCATAATATTTTCCACAAGCTTCATCTGCTTTTTAGGATTCAGGTATTTTAAAATAAATTCATGCTATTCTTAGGTTTGTACTTCAGCCCATAACTTCTTTCACCTTTTGGGTACTCTAAAGAATATCTCAAGTGCAGATTTCCTTGTGAAATCCACTTGGGTTCTTTAGATGGCCCCTCTCTTCTGATTAGATGTTTTGAATTCTATAGTCATAACTTTGGTGTTGGGCTTCCTCCCCCCCACTCCCCCCCTCACCCGAGATGGAGTCTTGCTCTGTCACTTAGGCTATAGTGCAGTGGTGTGATCTCGGCTCACTGCAACTTCTGCCTCCCAGGCTCAAGCGATTCTCCTGCCTCAGTCTCCCGAGCAGCTGGGACTATAGGAACGTGCCACCACCATGCCCAGCTAATTTTTGTATTTTTAGTAGAGACGGGGTTTTACCATGTTGGCCAGGGTGGTCTCGAACTCCTGACCTCAAGTGATCTGCCTGCCTTGGCCTCCCAAAGTGCTGGGATTACAGGCTTGAGCCACCACGCCCGGCCACTTTGGCGTTTAGAATCTTCTGCTTTGCTTCTTGTGAACTGTGGGATCTATGGTTCATATTAATCTAGTATTACTCTCCTGCCACACAAATTGATAGCTGCTTTGTTTACTTTGTTATGTCACATTACATTAAATACTCAACAGTAATTTTTTTCACAAATTTTTTTGAGTGCCTGCTGTGTGTCAGGCATTATTTTAGGTTATGAATACAATTATGAACAAGATAAAGTTCTCATATATCTTCTAGTGATGGAGACAGATGACTAGTGTAATATGTGAGTGATAAAAAGGCTACACAATAAAATGTAGCAGGTGTTAGGGGATAGATAGGGAGTAAATTTAGTGAGGAGAGGCCTCTTAGAGGTGGTAACATTTGAGCCATGACCTGAATGAAGAGCTAGAAGGAACCATGTAAAGAGCTGAAGGAACAATGTTCCAGGGAGGGGAAAGAGGATGTATCAGGGTCCTGGAAGAAAAGTAAGGTAACAGTATGGCTGCAGTGAGGTGCTTAAGAAAGAAAGCAGTGGAAGGGGTCAGAGGAGATAAGAGCCCAGATAAGTAATCTGGGCTGAATCTTAAATATAATAAAAACTGTTGTTGGAATGTTTTCAGTAGGGAATGAAATGAGCAATCTTAAAATACTGCCATAGTTGCTATGTGGAGATTAGAATTTAGTAGATATGTGGGACTAAGGATTTATGAGTGATTTTCAGCTTTTTGGCTTGAGCATCTCTGAGGTTCCTTTACCGAAAATAGAGAAGATTTGTGGTAGGGCAAGTTTGGGGAAGAAAAGTCAAATTTTGTTTTAGACATAGTAAGTTTGAGATGCCTGTTAAGACATCCATGGTATGATGCTGATAGGTAGATACGAACCTGGAATATAGGGAATAGGTTAGGGCTGGAAACACAAATTGGGGATTCATCAGTTACTAAGGGTAGTATTTAAAGTTATAAATCTGGATGACATTATCGGGGTGAAATTAAAATCTGTTATTTGTAATATGAGGTACTATAACATTGTATTTTAACAATAAGCAGGAACTAAGTACTCAAGCATTTTCAACAACATCTGATAATAATAGGGATGTTACTTATCAGTAATCATGAATAGTTTTTCGCTGAGATTTTTTTGACAGTGTTCTGGATTTGAGCCAAATACTTCAAAATTATTCGTGTCTGAATCTCTTTTTTTACTTACTACCTCTTATTTAAAAAGCAGACAAAAGTCTACTTAGGTTTCAATAATTGCAAGCATCCACCAATGCTGTATTATATAAAGCTTGTATTTGGACATAGCAATACTAGAATGTCTTGTCAGCATATGAAAACAAGAACTTTTCACTTTACTTACCCAATATCTTGGATATATAGGACAATGACAGAGACTGGGATAGCAATAACCATAATATAGTTATAGTTACTCTAAATTAACCAAAGCTGTCTAATTCTTTTTTATTGGTATTTTAATAATAAATATCTCTGCTCTTTGAAAGAGGTACTAATTGTGCGTCTCTGTAATGAAAAACCGAGAGGAATTAAACTGGTTCAATAGTAACTGATTCCTGAGTACCACTGCCAGGTCTTACCCTGGCCAAAATTAGTAAAAGACTGATGTCTATATGTGGTTCAAAACTGCTTTTGTATTATCGTTGGTGAATGACCACTGAAAATATTAAAGCAGTGGTAAGATAATACAGTTGACTCTTGAACACCATGGGCGTTAGGGACATTGATTGCTCATGCAGTTGAAGATCTGTGTGTAACTTTTGACTCCTCCAAAACTTTACTCATAGCCTGCAGTTGTCTGAAGGCCTTAACAAATAACATAGTCAGCACATATTTTGCATGTTGTGTGTATTATATACTGACTGTATTCTTACCATAATCTAGAGAAAAGAAAATGTTATTAAAATCATAATGAAAATATACTTACTCTTCATTAAGTGGATCATAGTACAAGTCTTATCATTTTCATGTTGTATAGGCTGAGGAAGAGGAGGGGTTAGCCTTGCTGTCTCAGAGGTGGCAGAGGCTGAAGAAAATCCACGTACAAGTGAACCCATGCAGTTCAAACCTGTGTTGTTCCAGGGTCAGCTGTAGTCTCTTAATCTTGACATTACTAAATATTTTTGTGCTGAGATTGTTCTTATTTTCAGTGAATTTAAAGTACTGAAAAATTCTAAACTTGTTTTCAGGTTACTAATAGGTAGAAATATTTTAGTGTGGATTAGTTTATAACTCATTTTAAATCCAATTTTAATTCTTCATATTTAGAGCTAGGCTACAGTTCCAATGCGGTTGGTAGATGACTCTAGACAATAACATCACTTTTGGTTTTTTATACTAAAAGTAGGGACAGTGCTGGATATATCTCAGCAATAGTAAAAAGATAAGCACTAAACTTTTATAAAGTAATTTGTCTATATAAAGTACTTTAAGCCATGAAAGTTTACAGAAAGGCCAAGTTTTCTAGAAAGCAAATAAGTTAAAATGGTACACATACGTATAGTGTTGGAATGACTGACGAACCATACTTTTTAAATTTTAGTGAAGATGTAATTATTAGATGGCATTTTAAGCATGAGATATCAGGAAAATCATTTTTTGTTTAGTAAGTGAAAAACACTAGTGTAAATTGTGGCTGTCAGGTGAGTGGATAGGGCTAGCTCACTGCCTCTTGAGTGTTCTGAGGCATGTTTACAGATGAAAGGGGGGGTTACATTTTTAGTAGATTAAACAAAATTATAGGCTTTATTGGAGGATTTTTGTAGCCTTTGTAGTATTTTAAGGTACACTGTGTGAATGGCGAGGAAGGGAGGTTTACAGCCAGACATACTGGATCACTGGGACTCCCGTTTTTCTATACAATGCCATGGGATTGTAATTTTATGGAACAAACTTTAGGAAACTCTAGACCAGATTATTTTTAAAATTACTTCCATATATAAAATTCTATAATCCTGTGAAGAACTCAGGAAGTACTTACGATTAATTCTCCCATTTATTGTTCCGGAAACTTCAGTTTTTATAATCTTCCTAAATTGATCCTTTGTGTTGATAAACAGTGTCGATATTAAGGAGCTTATTAATTTTGGAAGATCCATATCTATCCAAACTGGTAAGAGGCTTTAAGATACCAAATGCTCAGCTTTCAGGAGACGTCTAAAATGAAACTTTTAAATCATATTCCATTCTGATATTTGATCAAGAGAAAAGTTTTAGGCAGAAAAGAAGAGGTAGCTGAGCTTAAACCGTAAGAAGAAACCTAGTAAAGGTGAAGAAAGTTTCTCCAAAATAATTTCATTGACATTTAAAGAGCAGCAGTGGTGCCTATCAATAGGTAACATAAAAAATTACAGGCCGGGCACAGTGGCTCACCTGTAATCCCAGCACTTTGGGAGGTTGAGGCGGACAGATTGTTTGAGCCCACAAATTCAAGACCAGCCAGGGCAACATGGTGAGGTCTTGTCTCTACGAAAAATACAAAAATTAGCCAGGCATGGTGACGCACACCTGTAATCCCAGCTACGTGGGAGGCTGAGGTGACAGAAGCACCTGAGCCTGGGAGGTTAAGACTGCAGTGAGCCATTATCGCATCACTGCATCCCAGCCTGGGTGACAAAGTGGGACCCTGTCTCAAAAATAATAAATAAATTTAAAAATTGCAAAATATAATACTGTTGTCTTTTTTTTAAAGTTAAGTATCATTTTGCTGCTTACTCTACAAGTTTCAGGCTCTTACAGTATACAATGACTGCTTTTTGATCTGTTTTTGTAGTGAACAAGACCTATAATCCAAAGATATTAACTAATTTCTGACTTTGTAGATAATTGTTCATTACTTAGTAACTTGTATTATATGCTGTGACATCTTGAAAGATCTTATGTGGTGTCACTTTCCTGGCTCCAATAAAAAATGATTCCCTAGGGCTCTAAAGAACAGACTTAAAGGATTGATGACACAATGTGAAGGGCAAAGCCAGAGGGGGTTGAAAAGATATAAACTGAACAAGTTTTTTCTTTAGGTAAATCTGTGGCAGGAACAGGTAAATTAGCAAAGCCAGGGAATAGTGGTGGAGGGGTGACATACAGTAAGTCTGAGCTGGGCTCTAGAAACAGAGGTCAGACAGGGCAGAGGTGAGCAATTACCTGGGAAAGCGTGTGTGGGGTTGACAGACAGGTTCTTCTTCCTCTATGCTGCCTGTCTTCATAAATTGCTCCATCAGGACTTGTTCTTGTTTGCTTCCTTTTGTGGCTGCTATGGCCATCCTGGTTTGGAAACTTTTTTCAGAAAATTACTACTACTAATATAGTCTTTATAATACATAAATACAAACTGATTTTGACTTCGCTGCTTCTAAGGGACATTGTCCCAAATCATATTTCCTCAAGGAATCCAGTTTCTATTTCCAAATACAATGTATAAGTGTGTGTATTCCCTCTATTCACTGTGACTGTGGATCTTGATCTAAATAAAATTCAACTCTAAAAAGAAATACAGTGCTCTAGTTTATTAAAACATGGTTTTTAAAAATGTTCTCTGGGGTTGGGTATTTTTGCCGTAGTTCTTTGCTTTGATTCTTGGGTAGATGCTGAATCTCCCAAATTTGGTTTCTCTAACTGTAAAATAAAGCCAGTATCACTTGTCTTGTGGCATTGTAAGGATTCAATGAGCTAGTGTATGCCTACTGCTCAGTAAATAGGAACTATTATTAGGGCTACTTTTGTATTTTTTATGTTTATGGTGAAGTCTGATGTTTTTCCATATTTAAATTTAGGAAGAGAAAATCTTGCATCAGTTGAAATGTTTGAATTAAATAATCTATGCTAGTTCTTAGGGTAAAAATAGTTACTTAACTGGGCTCTTGTGAGGTAACCATACAATTTAAGTAAAAATTTACAAATGTTAATCATTAATAGTTTAATATTACTTTTCATTTCAGGAGTGGACGCTTCTCTTGTGAGCCAGCTGGAGGTCTTACCTCTTTGACTGAACCACCCAAGGGACCTGGATTTGGTGTACAAGCAGGCCTTTAATTTATATTGAACTGTAAATATGTCACTAGAGAAATAAAATATGGACTTCCAGTCTACGTAAACTTATTTGTTTATTCTGCTCTGTGTACATCCTCATGCTAACCGTAGCAACTTGCAGCTCTAAGTATTATGTCATAATGACAGAGGACCATTTTAAAGTCTTCTATCTATGGCTGTGAAGACATCATTACATAATCTAGTTAACAGTTACTCTAGTGTCACCCATTTTCAATTTCCAGATCGCTTTTATCAAGATCAGGTTACTGTGAAGTAAAAATTTGGTTAAATTACAAATGTTTTGCTTTCCCATCTTTAGCCACAGCCAAGTTTTAAGTTAACATGATCTTTCTATAAACTTTGTCAGTGCTCCCTTTAAACATTATTTAAAACACATAATTGTTACTGTATTTCCAACTGGTAAGACGTCAAGCACACTGTAGGTTTAAGGAGGATATGGTAGTTGTCTCTAGAAGCCCTACTTTTTTTTTTTTTTTTTTTTTTGAGACGGAGTCTCGCTGTCTCCCAAGCTGGAGTGCAGTGGTGGGATCTCGGCTCACTGCAAGCATTACAGGCGTGAGCCACCACGCCCAGCCTAAGCATTACCATTTTTAAAAAAGAAAGGTCCAAAACACTTGACATTATCCTTAGCTATTCTGACGCTGCAAGTATACAAAAAATAATTGGGTGAAGGGATTGGAAGTATGATTATGTACTCTGCAGTGGTATGGATATTACAACTTAGAAAAAAGGATAAACCCTTTTGTGTATTTAAGAAATTAGCTGTAGTACATTAGTTTTGCATTAGCCAGCTTTAATGCATGAATAATTTATATTAATTTAATCCTCGATTTCTCAAAGTCACCTGTACTTGAAACAGACTATTCACTAGTAATTATGCTTTTTTTTTTTGAGACAGGCTGTGTCCCCAGGCTGGAGTGCAGTGGTGTGATATTGGTTCACTGCAATACCCTGGCCTCAGCCTCCTGAGCAGCTGGGAGCACAGGCAGGCGCCACCAGCCTGGTTAATTTTCATATATTTTTTTAGAGACAGGGTCTTACTATGTTGCCCTGGCTGGTCTCAAACTCCTGGGCTCAAGCCATCTGCCCGCCTGAGCCTCCCAAATTGCTGGGATTACAGGCGTGAGCCACTGCGCTCGGCTATAACGATTATTTTTAAGTATATCTTTAAGATTTTTTTTTTTAATTGAGAGAAGGTAAACAACAGTTAATTTTCCAAGTGGCACAAAAAAGTAACAATGAAAATGTCCTACCCTGGAGCTCTCCTGACTTTCTCATAGGCGACTGTTTTTTTCTTTGTATTTCACATCATAAATAACCAAGTTAAATGTAACACTATTCCACCTCTAGCCATAAGGTGCTCTTTTTCTAGTCTTGTTGACCCTAAAGATTTGTAGGTAGGAGAAATCAGGAACCCAGGAAAGGAAAAACTCCTGATCTTTAATGCAGGTTTATGCTTTATATAGTAATTTGATGGGACCTCGCCTTCCCTGTCAGGTCTGAATGTCACTTCATCTGCTGTGATCACACCTGAACCCTCAGTTCATCAAGACGTTAAAGGACAGTGTAACATAAACTTGTAACTGCATGCACTAAGTCATAAACAGACGCTGTTGTTGCAGATTAACCTCTACGTAAATAACGCGCCCAGAAGGGAGTGAGTACACGCTGCTGCCACGCTGCGACGGTCAATTTTCCTCCGGCATCCTTCCTAGTACCTGAGCAGCTCCCTCTCAAATCCCCAACACTACGTGTGGGAGGATGCACTGAATTCCTCTTTAAAAAGGCCACTGGAAGGCGTGGCTGGGAGGGGACGCGCTCTAGACCCCCTGGTCCCAGGGCAGGTGCACGCTATCGCGCTTTCGGGGCGGGGCCCATGGCCCCACCTGAGGCGGGGGGCCGCGGGCTCTGGGCGTAGCTGCAGCTTCTCCGGCCTGGTGTGGGGCTAGACGGCCGCCGCCGGCTTAGCGGGGGAACTTCGCCTAGTCCTCGGGCTGCGGTCGCAGCGTCATTTTGCCTGAGTTGGATCACGCTCGTCCACCCACCCCGTGTAAAAATAACAGGTGAATACCCTATGTGGGGGTCCTCATCGCCGCCATTTCCAGAAGCTTCCAGTCACAGCCACTGCCACGGTCGCCACAAATGCTACTGCAGAGCCCGCTTGCCCAGCAGCGTCACGGGCGCCTGCCCTGCCTCTTCGCCCAGCCTTTGATTCCCCCTCCTTTGTCGGATAGTGTCTGCGGCGGGGAGGCGGTGACACTAGTCCGAGCGGGGCGTGGAGACCGACCAGCACGAAGGGCGGAGTTCCGGCCCGCACCCCTCCGCCGCCTGCCGCTTGGTACGTCCCGCTTCCCCGCCCTGCGGCTCGCGGAGCCTGGCTGAGCAGCAGGAGGGGCGGGCGCCGGGGGGCGGGGCGGTCACGCCGCCCGTCCCGTGCCCGCGGTAGTCACGTGTCCGCGGGTGTCACGTGCTCGCGTCGCAGCCAATCGCGGGGCGACGCTGTCCTGGGAGCGAGGAGGCTGTGGTGAGAGACGGACCGAGACCGGAGATGTTTTCAAGCCCGGCTCCGGCGGCTTTACAGGCGGCTGCAGCGGCGACGAAGACAACGACAGCGACGGCTACGCCGAAGCACTCGTTCCGGGGGTGAAGCCTCCTGCGCCGGCCTTGCCTCGGGTCCGTACGGGTGAGGGGGGCGTGGCGACAGGAAAGGAGGAAGGAGGGGCGCGGTTTCGAGCCTGTCCCCGGCGCCAGGGAGGAGATCCCCTCAGTTCTGCGCTGCTCCCGTTCCCCCTCCCCAGAGCAAGGTAGGGGACGCGCCCTGCCAGCCCCACCCGGTCCCGACGCGCCGCCCGCCCAGCCTGGCCCGAGCCGTAGCTCGCCTGACAGTGACAGGCCGTTAGTGCCCCCCGGCGCGGGTCCGCCGGGGCCCCGCCCGCCGCCGCCCCTCCCGGCGTCGCGAGGAGCCGCGGCGCAGGTGGGAGCCGCCAACTGGGCGGGGGCGCCGCGCGGGGCGGGGCGGGGGCCGGGCGGAGGGCCGCGAGGTGGCCTCGTCGCGGGCGCCCCTCACCGCGGCTGGCGGGGCTGGGCTGCCGCCGCCTCCCGGAACATGGCGGGGCCGGAGGAGCGTGTGCGTGCGAGTGTGAGTGTGCGCGGCCGAGAGGGCGCCGCTGGCGTGCGGCGGTCGGACCCGCGGGGGCGGGGGCGCGCCCGGCCCGCCGCGCGTTCCCGCCGCCAGCCGCCGAGCGTGCGCCGACGCCGGGGAGTCTGCCGCGGCCGCTCGGGCCGGGAGCGTCGGAGGTACCCGGGTCCTGGGAGAGGTGGATGAAAGCAAGAAGGGGAAATTGCTGCTTTAGTAGTGTCCGGGGAAAGAGCAGCCACTCTACAGTTCTGTCTTAAATGCCAGTGTAAAATAACCTTGCCGCATTGGACAGGCAGTTCCCGTCATCGTTTTTCAAGTGCCCACTTGTGATGCTTCAAGACCCCTGGAGCACGTCAGGTTCTTAGATCTCGTTTTGAGGAGTGATGTGGAATGACGCATCCTTACAGATCCCAAAGCGTTGAATAAACGGTTGTACAAAGAGGTATGCGAAGCTTAGCTGACAGCTGTTTTAGTAATAACAGTAAGACGCTGTCTGGGATAGGAAGTTACTGTTGCACTCGTTGAAACCTTAGGAAACATTTAAAGCAGTGTAGTCACCGGGATTGTAATTTCCACTGGACACCCGTGGTTAAACTGCGAACTAAGGTGAAGTGTGTTGCAGATCCAGTGCTGTGTATGTAATGGTTCGGAATTACCTCTAATCCTAAAGTTGAAATGAGCCTGCATCTTCAGTCATGTATTTCGTTTTCATTTTAGAATGGTTTATGTAAATTATAAAGAAAGGCTAGTGAAATAGCTATTTTATCGTAAATTAACTGTGTATTAAAAACATATGCACAGCCGGGCACGGTGGCTCCTGCCTATAATCCCAGCACTTTGGGAGGCAGAGGTGGGTAGATCACCTGAGGTCAGGAGTTCGAGACCAGCCTGACCAATATAGTGAAACCCCCGTCTCTACTAAATATACAAAATTAGCCAGGCGTGGTGGCGCATGTCTGTAATCCCAGCTACTTGGGAAGCTGAGGCAGGGGAATCGCTTGAACCCGGGCGGCAGAGGTTGCAGTGAGCCGAGGTCGTGCCACTGCACTCCAGCCTGGGCCACAAGAGCGAAACTCCGTTGCAAAAACATACCAAAACAAACAAACAAACAAACAAAAAAACATATGCTCAAGTAGGCCGTTAAAAATCTTGGGCACTGATCTGAGTTTCTTTAATCGTTATACAAAGCCTTTCCTGGAGATTAGCTCAGAACTGGCAGAACATATGCTCTATTGGTGCCAAGTGGCTTAAAAGCAAAATGAGATAGTGTCCACCGTGTAAGATGAAGTCGTTATATTAACAGTCTTGTTGAGAAAAATCTTTAATTTGGGTTAAAAGCAGGAGCCTTTAAAAATTTGAAATGTTTACCCCTGGAGATTATAGACAAGGGGAGAAAAGTTTTACTACTTAAGGATCTTTTATATTTGATACAGGCACTGAATAAATTTCTGAAGCTCTACAGGCATCTTGGCTAAGGTCAAGTTTAACTCGTTATGTGTTTTAGTTTAGAGACAGATGAGGTGTTAAAATGGAAGGAAAATGAGTGTTAAGTGTACTTATGTAGGATCCTTTTAATGTTCTTAATCTTGTATAGTTTTCATAATCTCATAGTTTTCATAGTAGTTGGTAAGAATTAGTTATCGGAATAGTTTTATGAACTACGCAGAACTGGGAAAGTGGAAATCTCTGGGTGTGTATTCCATGAAGAATATTTGAGGAGGAGTGAAGAGAACAAAAATATTCAGACGAGGAAAGAATTTAGCTGAAAATACATTGTGCAGACTTACACTGGTTTGTTAATACCCAAGGGGGAAAAAGCCTGAATTTTATTTGCAGACTAGTGTCCAGCTGGTAGAATGAGTTTAAAAGGAAGATGCTTTTATCAAGCTGTCGATATTACTTTTTCCCCTATAGAAGTTGAAAACCATGACTGATACTCTTTTGAAGTAGATTGGAGAAATGGTAGGATATTTGGAAAACACTTCGTTGGAGAAGAGATTTTTATTCTTAAAAAAAAATAAGTGATTTTTAAAATATCATTTTGATTTCTTGCTATTAGCTGACACGTAAACTTTTCTTTAAACCATTCTTACGTTTTAGGAGCATTATTTCAGTCCAAAAAGAGGATGGTTAATGGAATCATTTCCATCATAGTTCATAAGAGGTTTCTACTGCTCTCTGTATATAGACTTAGTCATGTTAAAGTAACGTGTATCAGATGGGCGTGAAGAATTTGTCTAATAATTGCTGTAGGTTGCTTAAGAGCTATTGACACTGCTTTCTGACTTGGAATTTGTTGCTAAAAACATGTATTTGTAAGATGCCTGTGCCTTGTAAAGGGTGCAGTGTTGAGATTTATCCTTGGAACAGGAAGGGACCTCTGATTTTCTTTATTCATTTCCTTTATTTTTACACATGAGAAAATAAAGGTGAAAAGACTTAAAGCTAGTCTGCAGCTAGTTAAAAACTAGTCTGTGGTTTGGCCGAGAGGTTTCTTTCTGTGAAGATGCTGATTTGCTTCCTTCTTTAGAAGTTTTACGGAGTTGTGGAAAGAACATTGAAATATAAGTGAGAAGGCCTGGGTTTAAATTCTTGATTTATCACTTCCTCACTTCCTAACAGTGGTTTTTGACATATCGCATTAACTTTCAGAACCTTGCCTTCTATCAGCTGCAACTTTAAAAATACAAAAATAATAACCTTGTCTTCTTAACCTGCAAAAGTAATTTTCCTGCATAATTTAATGTTTCCATGTGGAACAAATGAGAATACTTTAGAAAGCACATTGTACACTGTAAACTTCTATACAACGTGGTGATGTTATTTTTAAAGAAAATATAATTCTTAAAGTGTAACAAGGTGTTTAGATCCCTGGATTTTTGCGTACAAGGTGTTTAGATCCCTGGATTTTTGCGTAGCCCTACCTTTATTGTTTTCATCTTCTGCTGTTTTACAGATTATAACTCCTGTAGATACATTTTCTGATCCCCACTTAGTTCTAACCTTAGTTAAGCTGCTTATGAACATTTTAAATATTGCAGTTATTAGTCTGACTTTCCCTGGAAAATATGAAGTTTCTTTAGCCTTTGAAAATATTCTCGTGTATACTCATGCATTCATAATCTGTTTCTGTAACAGACAGTGGCTTTTTAAAAGTAATAGTGAAAGTAATCTTAGTAGCAATGTTAATTTATTTGACTCTTGCTAGTTTTCAGGTACGCAAAAGGAGGAGATGATTTCCTTTAAAAACTCAGCTTTGAATAGTTCGTGTTAAGGTTATCTGGTATATCTGAAATATTCAGAAATGTTAAAACAGTTTTTGTTTGCCTTTGCTGTTAAGTTTGAAACCTCTTAGTGCTTTCAATTGATAATCCTGGAAACCAACCTCAGTATTGTAGTATTACATAGATTATCGGAGTTTTTATAGTCTTGAAAATAAAGGTACTAATAATCATAGATAATATTTGCTGAACACTTAGAATATGCAAATTTGTGTTTTAAGTGAAACATTTCAGGTAATTTTCATAATAACCTTGTAAAACGGAGAGGAAACTGAGGCTGTGAACAGTTATGTGATGTATAGATTTTACACACTAAATAATAGATTTCATTATCCTGTTTTATTAACCATTTCTCTGCCTCTAATTAAGAGTGTTGGTTTTCGAAGAGTTTGAAGGCGGGGATTCTTAAATTTCAGATTTCATGAAAAATGTTTGGGGGCCAGCTATTCTACCTTCTGGGTGGTCAAAAAAGAAAAGAAGTACCTTATGGGAATCATAGAACATAGGCCAGCAACCCTTTTTATGAGATGCTGATATACTTGTTGCTGTGGTGGTGGTGGTGGTTTTATATTAGTTGTCAGAGCACATTATTCTTACCAGATACAGAAAGGGCCATGGTTGTTCATATAATATGAGGCTATCCTAACAAATTCCACTTTGCTATTGATATCATTCTTCTAAAGAGACGTTCTTTCATCACAGTGACTGAAGAAAAAGCTAACCAAACTCATTTAGGACTTTCATAAGGGAATAGATCCAGCAATAGAAAATTTGCTGAGTTTGTCCAGCTTAGAAAACAGTATCCAAGACCGGGTTTTCTGATTAGTGCGATCCTCCAAAATTGTAAGAAACTTAAATTCAAACATAAGTCCTTAGAAAATTCAGTTGTAACATGGAGATGCTTCCAACTTAAAGGAGGTAGATTATGAAGCTGAAAGCTACAGGGTGGAAGTCATTTCTTTTTCTTTGGCTTTAAAAAAAATTCTAAAAATTTAAAAATTGTGTCATCTTTGGCCAATTCCTTAACATCTGTTTATTGGGCTAAAATTGTTTCAAAATATGTAATAGTTTACCTTTCTGGTTTTCAGTGTGTATTCAGGCCATAACTCGGAAAAAATAACACAAATGTTAGCAATAAGTACATTTTTAACTACCTTATGTCTGTTAACTATCTTATTTTGACAATTAAGATTAATAATCTCTAATAATATGCATAGATTGGGGAATTGTTAACCTTTTAAAATAAATAGTGGGTTTTTTGTTTGTTTGTTTTTGTTTTGTTTTGTTTTACAGCCAAGGTCTCACTATGTTGCTCAGACTGGTCTTGGTCTTGAACTCCTGACCTCAAACAGTCCTCCTGCTTCACCCTCCCTAGTAGCTGGGATTACAGGTCTTAGCCACCTTACCTTGCTATATAGTCTGTTATTGTAACAATAGCAAAGAGTTACAATAGAACTCTATAGCTTCTCAGATTTCAGATTGTTACTCCTACATAGGAGTTTTGTCAGCATTCTGACTTCTAATAGAGAACAAAAACCATTTGTGGCTCTCTTTTCTGCCTAGAAATAGCTATATTGACTCTCAAAAGAAAAATAGTAACTTAAAAATTACAGTGCTTTGTAGTTCACACAGTGCTTTTTACATCTGATTCTCTTTTGAACCTCACAGCTCAGTAGGCAAAACAAGGATTGTCAGCTAATCTGATGATACTGAGCCATGGATTGAATCCAGGTTAAAAGTATCTGGAGTAATGTTAGATTCCTTTGAAACTCACTCATGAAAGAGAAGCATTAGCAAACCTAAAGGAAGAGAAAGGAGAGACATGCACTTCTATTTTCTCCCACCAAATTCATATTGTACACAACTTTCTATTCTGTTTACCCGTTCTGAAACAGAGTAGAGGTAAACATTAAAAACATTCCTTATACAGCTTTAATAATTAGTGGTAATGGGCCAGGTGCAGTAGGTCACTCCTGTAATCCCAGCACTTTGGGAGGCTGAGGCCGGCAGATCACCTGAGGTCAGGAGTTTGAGACCAGCCTGACTAACATGGTGAAACCCCCTCTCTACTAAAAAATACAAAAAATTAGCTGGGCGTGGTGGCGCACCCCTGTAATCCCAGCTACTTGGGAGGCTGAGGCAGGAGAATTGCTTGAACCCAGGAGGTGGAGGTTGCAGTGAGCCAAAATTGAGCCACTGCACTCCAGCCTGGGAGACAGAGTGATACTGTCTCCAAAAAAAAAATTAGTTGTAATGGTTAATGATGATAAAGACAATTAGATAAGAAAATTAAAATTTCATAACACATTTCCTACCATAATTTGCACAAGAATATTGTAACTAGGAATAAAGCCTTGGCTTGCATTCCAGTGTTCTATAGTAGTCTTGGAACCTCTGAGTTAAAATAAATCCTTTCTACCAGAGTTTAATTCTCACTACTTGGAAGTTACTTGGTAATCAAGGAAAAGAACTTCTATTGAGCTTCTGTACGCTAGATACTATTAGATACTTTCATGTATGTTACATGTAAGTGTAGACATCTTAAATATCGAGTTAAGAAAACACTTCAAAAAGTTGTTGCCAGAATATCTCTAACTGGGTCTTTTTTACTCAAGAACTTAAGTTGAAATTTATAAGTTATAAAAATGTTAAGTCTGTTACTTTGAGAAATTTTTTCTTGATTAAGATCAGTCCAATTCACTAATATATTTATAGTTGACGTGATCATCCAGTAGTGGTTATTGAGCCTTCAGAAATTATGCTTATCTTCCAGGATTTGTAAAAACATCTCAGGAGTGAAGAGCATTCTTTTTTTTTTTTTTTTTTTTTAAGACGGAGTTTCACACTGTTGCCCAGGCTGGAGTGTAAAGGCATGATCTTGGCGTACTGCAACCTCCGCCTCCTGGTTTCAAGCGATTCTCCTGCCCCAGCTTCCCGAGGAGCTGGGATTACAGGCGCCTGCCACCACGCCTGGCTAATTTTTTGCATTTTTAGTAGAGATGGGGTTTCACTATGTTGGCTAAGCTGGTTTTGAACTCCTGACCTCGTGATCCTCCCACCTTGGCCTCCCAAAGTGCTGGGATTACAGGCGTGAGCCACCACTCTCTGCGGAGCATTCTCTTTAAGCTGCAGTTGAATATGACCAAACACCACCACCACCACCACCCTCTTTAGTGTGTTTCTATTTGTCCTCATGTTATTGAAAGTAAGCGAGAATGGTTGACAGCAGATTGGCTTACTCATTCTTTCCTTTGTCCTTTTTGACCCTTTGAAGCTCTTCCTCTTCCTTCAGGCACTAGTGCTCTTTCTTGGAAAGCCCCATTGAAAATTAATCTATACTTACATAGATACTTACATACCTATATTTGTGTTATTAAACTTAAAAATTATATTACCACTTTCATTTTACATTAGCTAATGCATGAGGAAATAATCATTTGCATTTTCTCTACTGTGACTTGACACATCATATCCTGTGGCCATTTTTCTCTTTTTTTCTTACTCAAAACTTCCAGGAGTAGCAATCAATAATTTAAATAATATTTTAACATTTTTGTTAGGGTTTTACAGCATGCAATTATTGTATGCTATTGTTTAAAGATTATAATAAAAAGGTTATTAATTCTCCAACCTCCTTTTGCATAATCTTTATATATTAGTGATTATTAATCTTCTATATGTTACAAATATTATTTTATAGCACCATTGTCCCTTCAAAAACCCCAGAAGAATAGGCTCTGTCCAAAGTACTACTACCTTATTGGGGTGATTACTCTTTATGCTCTTTTATTATTCCATTCACACTCCTAGTCTAAGAATTTCCCCTCCCTATAGCTTTTGTATACTCAGATGTTAGGGTGGGAGTAGCAGAAAACAGAATCTTTTGAGCATAAGGGGAAACATGTAGTCTCACACTTGAGTCATATTCATTATGAAGTGCTAATAGACTGGCAGAGGTATAATTACAACTACTCCATAGTTGATTATAGGTTCTCCACATATACTTGCAAAAATCTTAACGAGGTTTATCTTATTCCCATTTTGCACCTAAGGTTCAAGTTAAATCATTTAAAGTTACACATATCTAGTAAGTGATGGTGACTATATTGCTTCCTTTCAAAACTGCACCTTCAAAGATGATGATATTAAAAGAAAAGATAAAATGATAAATTTAGAAACTTTAGGGGAAAATATGTAATTTGCATATCATATTATGTATGTATTTGTATGTATGTAATACATTGTAATAAATATGTATACATATTAATATGTATATCATACTAATATATCATAATTATGATTATGGACTTTTACAAGGAGTAAAAATGAAAAGTCATGAAGTATTCAGTCTGAAAATGTAATGGGTTCTTGAATTTGAAAGTATTTGCAATTTTTATCTTTTTATTTCTGAATTTTCCAGTTTTACCACAATGAACAAGTATCATAGATATAATGAAGTTTTTGTTAGTTTTATTTTTAGATATGGGTTCTTGCTCTGTTGCCCAGGCTGGAGTGCAGTGGTGTCATCATAGCTCACTACAGCCTCAAACTTCTGGGCTCAAGGAATCCTCCTGTCCCAGCCTGTCTTGTAGCTGGGATTGCAGGCATATGCCACCATGCCAGACTCTGGATGTAGTGAAGTTTTAAACATTTACATAATTAACAGTTTTTAGAGGAATGTCTCTAGGTACAGCACTACATCTAGCATTGTTGAGGCAGGGATTCGGGAAGATACAAGTGAAGGCAATATAATAGTATGTGTCTTTTTAAGAATTCACACTCAGGAAACAAAATACACACATAATCACATAGGAGGATAGTATTATTCCTTAATCATCCAAATTGCTTTCTAGTTGCTGTGGAAAGGAACATGGTAAGCCATGTAAAGACACGAATCATTCTGTCTTGTTCTCTGTTCCATCACGTTGTAAATGGTTAGCATATGTTTATTGAATGAATGAGAATCACTTCAGTGCCAGTGGCAAGAGGGTGGTCTGACTGGCATAACAGGACGAACTGGGACTAAAAGTGGGTAGCAGTTGAGAACAGCCACAATTACTAGGATGAGGGGCTTAATAAAAATTAATTTCCAAGGTGGGAAATGATATAATACACATTTTCTTAGAAAGTAATGCTAGAAGTATAGAATTTAAATAGGAGGTAACTATTTAGAAAGGTTCTTAAGGGTTTAGACCCCAATTGTAAGCACATATCTGAAGAAGGCATTCTCTGTTTATGGGCAACTTAAAATCTAGCAAGAAGAGGTAATTACCTAAAACCAAGATGCATAATTAGGAAGAGGTTCTGTGTATATTTTGAAGTTGTAGATTTTTTGGTGAATGTGAGTTCAGGGAAAAGGGCCTGTGTGTTTTAGGCACTAAAATAGGTCTCTTCAAAAAGGCCAAGAATCACTGAAATGTAGGTTCAGTTTTTGCTGTAGAACTCTTAGATTCTTAGAGTCCTTAATTTCTTTTTTAGGGGTTATTTTTTATAATGTAATTCCTTTAGTAAACCTGCTTAACATTTGCACCATCAGTGACATTTGCCTTTTTTTTCCCCCGATTCAAAAACATTTGTGTGGTTATATGTCAGAAAGTGTTCTATTTTAAAAATAAAACCAAGCCTGGCACAGTGGCACATGCCTGTAATCCCAGCTACTCCAGGAGGTTGAGGTGGGAGGAACATGAGTTTGAGCCCAGCCTGGGCCAAAATAGTGAGACTCCATCTACAAAAGAGTTTTGGCTGGGCACAGTGGCACACACCTGCAATCCCATCACTGTGGGAGGCAGAGGTGAGAGGATTGCTTGAGGCCAGGAGTTTGAAAGTAGCCTGGCCAACATAGTGAGACTCCATCTCCATAAAAATAAAAAAAAATTTAAAAACCAACCAAATACACGCTTATTCTTTTGCATTGATGTTGGAGTTTTCAGAGTACCAGCCTTTTCACATTACTTTCTTTCAGCTATTAGAATACAGTGAAATTACTCTGTTCTGGTCCCTCATTACCATATTTCTCCTTCTCATCAACATGCTTTGGCAGGGAAAACAGTTTATAATTCTAAGTGACTTTGGTCAGAAGAGCTACCAGTGACATATACTGCTACATTAAACCAGTTTAAAGTGTGTTTTCCTTTGAATGCCCTGGAATATACAGTTGTTCTGAAATCTAGTGTATATTATAAGAGGTAGGTTTGTGTTGGAGAGTGAGCAGGATAAAGAAAAACGTAGCAGTTCAAGACTAAAAGGCCTAAACAATTCAGTCCTGGTATAGTCATGGAAGTGACAATTTTAATCTGTAATTTGAGCAGTGTTATTACCCATCATATTATTGGATCAGGGTGGAAATGATGTTGTATGTAAGTTAGAAATACTTTATTTATTACTTGGATTGCTGTCTTGTAGGGACACAACTTGCAGCTCTCCACAACTGCATCAAGAATTTGGACGTAGTTTTTTTTTTTTAGGATCTCAGGCTTATATTGCAGAAGCAGTGATTATTGTAAACTATTCTGGTTTCTTAATGACCTATCCCAATCTCACTTATCTTATGTACCACTGTTAAAACTATATCGATTATTTAAGTAGTTAAAAATCCTTTCATTTAAGGCTAAAGTATGTGCCTGTCATTTTTATAGAAAGCAGTAAAAGTGAGATAGGGCACTTTTGGGGGTTAAGCTGTGAGCAATACTTAAGATTAGCACCAGCCTTATTTATAATTGTTATAATATGTTGCAAAGATTGGCTGCAATAGCCTATCTTTTGTTGGGGGGGCTGCAGAGGGGGCAAAAATAAAACACAAAAAAATTTATTTAGAATATTTTAGATAATTTAAAAGGTACAAAAAATAGCATGATGAACTTTCCTTTTTCTCTAGACCTATTTAAATCATTTTATTTATTCATTGTTCATCTCAACTGTGACCTATTCAGTGAAGCCTGACCTCTTCCATCTTAAGTCTGTTGCACATCGTATATAGTAGTGAGAGCAGTGTGACTAGAGGAGTTGAAAATAAGATTTATGTATGTAGTAGAAATGTACCTAGAAATCTAGTGAAAGCTAAACTTCAACATTTCACTGTATGCAGAACAAAACTAATAAAGTATAGATTTGAGAGGAACCAAACAAAATAATTATTTTAGGAAGATCAGTTGTGTGGAGCAATAGGTCTAAAAGGAAGTGGTGAATTGCCAACTCATTTTGATTGGCTTTTTCACTGTACTTACTCTGTGAAATTTTACTTGGCCTTCAAACAGTTTATCATTTTGCTAGAAGAGAAAGGAGATGGCAGAATTCTTAATTATGAATTTTTCTAGTTTTCAGGGTTTTAGAATCCTTTTAGAACCTGTAAACTTTTTCCCTATTGACAGTGAAGTGAATACAGTGGCTATTAGATTCTACTTTTCAACATTGGTAGTATTTTCTGCTCCCAGTGCCAGAAATGCAAGTAAAGCTGGCTAACCATTGTCTCTGAGCTGTTGCAGCCCTCTACTGGTTTATGGAAGTTGCAGCAATTTAGAACCTGTTAGGTCCAGAAGGTCAGTAAACTCATCAACTCATTTAAAAAATCTCAGACCTTTAGAAGTCATCTGTGCCAACCCTCTCAATTGCAGATGAATATTTTATATACCTACCTTAACAATTCTGGAGGGAGGGAAAAAATATATATATATACACACACACGTATGTATGTATGTATAAGATACCCTAGGCAAATAGATAATTGTAAATATAACTGCCCATATTTATTTACAAACTCTAAATGTATTGTTAGAATGTGATCCTTTACAATCAGATGTTTCACGTTGTCAAAAACATCTCTTTAAAGTCTTGTAAATATTTAATGAAGTAATGAAAATTTTATTTTTTAAAAATTTGAGGTGTTTGTTTATTACTATTAGAAGATAAATACAACAGATAAATGCTAATTGCTTAAATTATTTCCAAAGCAATTTTACTTATTTATTGCCGGAGCCAGAAACTTAGGTTTCATTCTAGGCTTCTTGTTCTTATTTACTCTTCCACCCCTGTCCCCTGTGATCCTCCCCCCGCCACAATCTGGTCATTGTGCTTTAAGTGGTCTCCTTGTGTCTTAGGTAATTCCTCTTAAGTCCATCTTCCAGAGTTTCACCAAGGGCACCTTTCTGAACACACTACTCGAATTATGTCACTACTTTTTTAGAAGCCTTTTTTGTTACCATAAAGAACAGACTACACAATGACAAGGGGCTTCATGATGAGATCCCTTCCTGCTTTCTTCAGCCTCATTTTCTGTCCCACTCTGCTTCAGTTTTTTGCTGTTCCTTCATTGTGGTCTGCTTTTGTGTGTGGGCATGTGTGTACACCTGTGCATTTGCTTATCCTCCTCCCACACCAGCCCCATCTATATCTACCTGCCTCAGAGTCATCCTCAACACTCTATTTTAGTGTTCCCTCTTCTTGAAATTCCCCACCCCTACCTCCATACGCATGCACCCAAATTGGGTGCTTGCTTACATAGCATTTATTATTCTGCATGGTAACTAAATTGTCTTTTTTCTGTTAAAAACTGTCAGTTCCCTTCAGGCTAGGATTGTGTTTTGTTCATCTTAGTTCCATTATGTGACATGTAAGTGTTTAATAAATGCTAAGTGATAGAATAATTGCATGAGCAAACTAGGATATGATAGCTAAAGGAAATACCCACACTTAAATAAGTTAACATCACAGACTTAATTCATTTTTCTTGACATTTTAAGGAGAATTAGTTCATTTAGACTAGTGTTTATTGAACATACTTTTCATGATATCTATATTAAGGAAAGCGATGGTTGGGGGAGATAAAGAATGGTAGAATTTTAGAATTGGAATGGACATCATTTTAAAATGAGGAAACTGAAAGCCAAAGAGTTTACTAGAAATTTCAAGTTACAATTAGAACCCAAGTTTTATAGTGCTTATTTTTTACTTTCCTAATTTCCTTCTAATGTATTTTACCTAGATTTGGCTAGGATTAGTAGATACTGGTTGTTTATTATTTCAGGCAATTGGACTATCTAAATAGAACTCTATCCTGTAGGTTTACCTTTGTGGAATTTTGAAAGTAATAATAGACATATAGCTAAAGCAAACCGACTATTTGTAATGATTGATTGATTGATTGATTGATTGATTGATTTGAGACGGAGTCTCACTCTGTCACCCAGGCTGGAGTATAGTGGTGCAATCTGGACTCACTGCAACCTCCACCTCCTGGGTTCAAGCCATTCTGCTGCTTCAGCCTCCTGAGTAGCTGGGACTACAGGCATGCGCCCACCACGCCCGGCTAATTTTTGTATTTTTGGTAGAGACGGGGTTTCACCATGTTGGCCAGGCTGGTCTCGACCTCCTGACCTCAGGTGATCTTCTCGCCTCGGCCTCACAAAGTGCTGGGAATACAGGAGTGAACCATCGTGCCTGGCCTGTAATGTATTTATTTTGTATAGTCTTCTGAATTCTTTCTCAGGCTCAGATTCCCAAAAGGTATAATATTTAGCAGCACCAATAAAAAATGAATCCTTTGTTTACTGGATTGAGCTTGTGTCCTAAATCTTTTGCTTCTTTCCCTATTCTGGATTTAGAGTTAGAAAATATGTAAGTACCTTTTATCTCGTTTCGTCTACCACTGTCTGAAGCACTCCATTACCTGCCATCTCATGTATTACTTCCTCTTGAGTTCTACCCAGAACGCTGTAGGACTCCAGAGGAAACCAAGTAGAAATGGATCTGTTATTATTTTAAAAGAATTTTTTTTTGCTGATAAAAGCAATACATCTCCATTCTAAAGTTAAAACTTTAGAGAACTTTATAAAATAGACCATAAAAATTCCTTAAGGACTTTTAAGGACATTGTTTTAAGGACATTGTTGAGGACAGTTTATTGTAAAAGATTGTAGATGCCTGTACTTTTTTCTTCATCTTTTGCATGCTGTTGGTGGTTAAATTTTGTGATTTTGTGATTTTTTTTAAATTTATTTTTATTTATTATTATTATTTTTTGAGATGGAGTCTCGCCCTGTTGCCCAGGCTGGAGTGCAGTGGTGTGATTTCGGCTCACTGCAAGGTCCGCCTCCCGGGTTCAAGCCATTCTCCTGCCTCAGCCTCCCGAGTAGCTGGGACTACAGGCACCTGCCACCACACCTGGCTAATTTTTTGTATTTTCAGTAGAGACGGGGTTTCACCATATTAGCCAGGATGGTCTCGATCTCTTGACCTCGTGATCCACCTGCCTTGGCCTCCCAAAGTGCTCGATTACAGGTGTAAGCCATCGCGCCCAGCCAATTTTGTGATTAAAAAAAAAAATGATGCTAATTTTTTTTTTTTTTTTTTTTTTTTTGAGACGGAGTCTCGCTCTGTTGCCCAGGCTGTAGTGCAGGGCACCATCTCGGCTCACTGCAGCCTCCGCCTCCTGAATTCAAGTGATTCTCCTGCTTCAGCCTCCTGAATAGCTGGGATTACAAGCACGCACCACCATGCCTGGCTAATTTTTGTACTTTTTAGTAGAGATAGGGTTTCACCATGTTGGTCAGGCTGGTCTCAAACTCCTGACTTCGTGATCCGCCAGCCTCAGCCTCCCAAAGTGCTGGGATTACAGGCGTCACCGTGCCCGGCCTAAGTAATTTTTTTTTTTTAATTTATTTATTTTTATTGATCATTCTCGGGTGTTTCTCACAGAGGGGGATTTGGCAGGGTCATAGGACAATAGTGGAGGGAGGGTCAGCAGATAAACAAGTGAACAAAGGTCTCTGGTTTTCCTATGCAGAGGACCCTGCGGCCTTCCGTAGTGTTTGTGTCCCTGGGTACTTGAGATTAGGGAGTGGTGATGACTCTTAACGAGCATGCTGCCTTCAAGCAATGATGCTAATTTCTTGATCTGGAATGCAACCATGAGCTTTTTGTGGGAAAATGTTATGGAATAACTGCCAGAAAACATTGTGGTGAAAATTAACTATTACTTTAGGAAAATATGATAAAGAGAGCATGTTCCCTTTTTATAGACTGAATTCTCACTTGAATGGCTTAAATAGCTAAGGCAGGGAGGGAAGTCCAGTTAATATCTCAGAAGCACAACTATTTGTTTCGAGGCTTTTTCCAGTATTTTTTTCAAAACCACTTTAAAAATGTAAGGGAATTAAGCTGCTTGTTCGGTTTAAGTAGGAATTACTTAGTGTTTATGTCTAATGGTTTATTTTTTGCATGTGAGGAAAACAGCAGAAAACATCTAATAATTTAAGGTATCATTTTGCATTCATAGAAAAAATACTAGAATTTGGAGTGAAATCATTCTAAACCTCTTATTTAAGAAGCAGAATTTTGGAACGAGAGGATCTTAAATGTCATCTAATTTAATTTTACTTTCAAGAAGAAACAGAAATACTGAGAACTGATGAAGGTCAACCAAAAAGTCTTTGGTAGATCTCAGAATAGAATCTTGGACCTCACGCTCCCAGATCACACTACATAAAAAGTGATGGTCACTTTCCTAACTGAATGACCCTTAAGGACCATTCAAAATTGTGTACTGTGATATGGTCCTTTGCTAGTTGTCTTTTTTTCTCAAATCAATTTCGAAGAAAGCGTTTTTGCCCTGAAAGCGGCTGCAGCTCAGTGGAAGCTGGAACTGAAATAAAGTTAGGAACTTGCATTCCATGCTCAGAGTTCTCTCTTTACTTTCTCTAGGTAGAATACAAAGTGGGTGGTAAATTTGAATATTTCATATGCACTGGGGTCTGTGCTAAGGTATAATTTTAGTTACTTCTCATAGCCTTTTTATTGAACTTTATCATTTCATAATATAGATGATGAAATTAAGTAATTTAGGCCAGGTGCATTGGTTCATGCCTGTCATCCCAGCACTTTTGAGAGGCCGAAGCAGGAGGATTACTTGAGGCCATGAGTTTGTGGTTAGCCTAGGCAGCAAAGCAAGACCTGGTCTCAATACTTAAAAAACAAAAAGAAAAAAATAATTTGGACTTTGCTCTCAGTTGTATTTAATCTAAAGTACATGTTTTAGGGACTTCTGGACAAAAGGGTAGACTGGAGATGCCCCCTTCTTTTTCAAATATGGAAAAGCTAGATAAAAATAAAACATTTAAAGAAAGGGGAATCTGCAGGTGCCTGAAATGAAAAAGAACACAGTCATAACAGAGAACAGAAGTTGAAGCTTTGTCCTATAGGGAAAATAAAAAGATACCTTTAGTGTGTGAGCTTTAATGTAGTAGTGGAATCCATTGGCCCAGGAATGGCAGAAAGCCGAGACTGGGCTCTTTGAGTAAAAGTCCAGACCAGGAGGACTCTCAATTATTCATAAATAGGTCCTTAAAAAACAGGCCATCTACCAGCCTGGGTTTATATTTCCAGGTATGTCTTCTTCCTGTCTTTTTATTTTCACCGTTTTTGGTCTTCTTTAGTGGTCTGCTTTTTTTTTTAAAGTATATTGCTGGATTCTGTTTATCCACTTTTACAGACTCTTGATTAGTGAGTTTCATTTATTGTAGTAACATATATATTGGAAGTTATCTACATTCTATTTACCACACTTAAAAAATTTTTTTTCTGCCTTCTGTCACATAGATTGAATGTTCATTTGTTTTCAAAGGCATCCATTTGATTTATTGAGATCTATATTTCTATTCATTTTCTACAGTTTTTAAATTTTAATGTATATTTTCCCTCTAAGCCAGATAAGTCCTTTAAGTGCTTTCTCACTTTCCTGTGGGCTTTTTCCCTCTCCTTGACCCCTACCCTTTCCCAAAAGCCTTGTTGATTGATAGGGGTATTCTTTTACATATTTGTCCTTTTTCTTTTTGTATGAAATAGACTTATTAGATTATAAACTCACTCTTACTCCCATATGTTACATAATGTCCTCATATATTTCTTTTTTAAAAAATTTTTTTGTAGAGACGGGTCTCACTATGTTGCCCAGGCTGGTCTCCAACTCCTGACCTCAAGCAGTCCTCCTACCTCAGCCTTCCAAAGTGTTGGAATTACAGGTGTGAGCCACTGTACCCAGCCCATAGATTTATTTCTATTATTTGAGTGCCTACTCAAAAGCAGATTTTCAAACAGGGTATTTACATGTCCTTCTAAAGCCATTTGATGTCTGAAAATATTTTTCGTTAACCCTCAGGTATAGCTGATAGCTTAGTATCACCAATAGCTTAGTTTGAGTAATGATTTTGGTTTTAAATAGTTTCCCTTTAACATTTTGAGAATATTACTACATTGTTTTCTTATCTCTGATGTTACTTTGGGGGAAGTTCTGTTGGCAGTTTGATTTCTTTTCCTCTCTAGAACATTTTGAAATCCTTTGTCTTTTTCAGTTTCGTTGTAATGTGTCTGTGTATAGTTCATTTTCCTGGTTTGGCCCTTGGATTCATGTTTACTCACTCATTTATCAAATATTGAATTTGTCGGGAGCCTACTGTGTGTCCCAGGATGTATTCCAGACAATTTAATCTGAGTTCTTTCACCTTTTCTTATTTGGAGGAAATTACTGGTCATTTTTTCAAATATTTTGTTTTCTCCATTTTCTTCTCTTTATGGAAAAATTATTGGTCATTTTTTTCAAATACTTTGTTTTCTTCATTTTCTTCTCTTTACAGGAATTCTGTTGTATGGATTTTGTCACTTCTAGTTTCTGTATGTCTCTTAACTTTTAATATTTTGTTTTTTTCTAATCCCTTCCTGATGTCTTCCGGGACTGTCTTCTCTACTTGTTCTTCTAGCTCACTAATTCATTCTTTGGCTTATCTATTATATACCTAATCTGAAGAGTTCTTTATTTCAACCCATGTATGTTCATACTCTGTATTGGTTCTTTTTTGTAACTACTTAGTTCTGCATGTTATCAATCTTCTAGCTCTAAGAGGATTTTAAATGTTTTGAAAATTCTTCATGTGTCTTTTCCATTAATTCTGCTTTGTATACACATAGTTTAGTTTGAATGGGAAACCAATGAAAAAGTTCAAGCAGGGCGGTGATATAATTTGATTTTTAGTTTTAAAAGATTACTCTGCGGCTGGGCACAGTGATTCAAGCCTGTAATCCCCCAGCACTTTGGGAGGCCGAGGCAGGAGGATGACTTGAGCCCAGCAGTTCAAGACCAGTCTTGGCAACATGGCAAAACCCTGTCTCTACAAAAAATACAAAAATTAGATGGATGTGGTAACATGTGCCTGCAGTCTCAGCTACTTGGGAGGCTCAGGTGGGAGGATTGATCACTTGAGACTGCAGTGCGCCATGATCATGCCACTGCACTCCAGTCTGAGCTACAGAACGAGATCCTGTCTCAATAAATGAATGAATGAATGATTACTCCAAGTCAGGTGCAGAAGCACACACCTGTACTCCTAGCTGCTTGGGTGACCGAGGTGGGCAGATCGCTTGAGCCCAGGAGCTTAAGGCCAGCCTGGGCAACATAGTGAAACTCGTCTCTTAAAAAACAACAACAACACACACTCTGGCTACTGCCTGTAGAAGATGGGGGTGTGTATAAGGTGGAGGTGGTGACAAGAATGTAAGCAGGAAGATCATTTGGGAAGTGTTTGCAATAGTCTTTTCAAGAGATGATGGTGGCTTGGATTAGGATGGTAGCAAGTGAGATGGGAAGACATGAATTCAATTTGTGGTATGTTTTAGAGATGGAATCAGCATTTCTGAATTTCTGGCTTAAGTGATGGATGGATGTTGGTGGCATTTATTGGAATAGAGAAGATTAACAAAAGAGTTCTCTGTAGTCCTTTTTGGTTTGGTTATGCCTATTAGATATCCATGTGAAGATGTCAAGTGGGTATTTACATACACAAATCTGGAGTTTTAGAGAAGGTCTAGGACTAGAAATACAGAGTTGGAAATCAGTGGCTTATTAGTGGTATTCAAAGCCATGAGACTGGATTAGGTTTTCTAACTTCACACATTTAGGTACCATGGGTTAGTGAATAAAAATAGACCTAGCCTAAAATGCTGAGGCACCCCTAATATTTACAAGTTCTTCAGAAAAGAAGAGATAAAAAAATAAGAAAGTTGCTTTTTGGAGAAGTGGGGAGGGTTAATGGGTACAAAAAGTAGAAAGAATCAATAAGACCTAGTATTTGCTGTCACAGCAGAGTGACTATAGTCAAAAATAATTTAATTGTACATTTTTAAGTAACTAGAAGAGTATAATTGGGTTGTTTGTAACACAAAGGATAAATGCTTGAAGATAATTTTCAGGATAAAAATGCGCCATAATTTGTTTAACCAGGTATAAATGGATATGTAGATTTCCCCTCCAGTGTTTTGGGCATACTAGTAACACTTCCTTGAATGTGTTTTTATATTATCTTTACATATTTGTGTAAGTACACCTGTAGGATAATCCCAGAAGTAGAATTACTAGAAGAGAAGACTGTGCGTTTAAATTTTTATGGTTTCTGCCAAATACCTCTCCAAGGAGAATATATCCCAATTTTTATCCCCATCAGCAGTGGATTAAAATGCTGGTTTTCCCGAACCCTTGCCAACAGTTTTAATCTTGGTCAGACTTTTAAGTGAGAAGTCATGTCATTATTTTATAGTTTCAAAACTGTGAATGAGTTTGCATACTTCCGTATGTTTACTTTTGTGTTTTTTGTTCTTTGTTCATGTCTTCTGATATTTTTTTGTAATTTTTCTGTTTTTCACTGATTTGTTATACCTCTTGGATTATTCTTTTTCATATGTGTTGCAAATGTTTTCACTTGTTTTCTGATTTCTGTTTATGATGTTTACATTGTAGAAATTTTAAATTTTTATTTAGGCTGAGGTGGGTGGATCGCTTGAGGCCAGGAATTCCAAAGCAGCCTGGCCAACATGATGAAACCGAATCTCTACTAAAAATGCAAAAATTAGCTGGGCATGGTATTGCATGCTTGTAATCCCAGCTACTTGAGAGGCTAAGGCAGGAGAATCGCCGCTTGAACTGGGGAGGTGGAGGTTGTGGTGAGCCAAGATCACGCCACTGCACTCCAGCCTGGGCAACAGAGTGAGACTCTGTCTCAAAAAAAAAAAAAAAAAAAAGAAAAAGACTTTTGACTTTTATGTCACATTTTGGAAAGGCTTTCTCTATCCAAGGATTTTTCCCCTAATACTTATATGGTTTAATTTTTATATTTTTTTTGTCCCAGATACCAACATTTTTACCTTGTCATAATTAATTCTGAAATTCATTTGGTGAGAATTAAGATAATTTTGAAAAAGAAAAACGGTGAGGAGGGAGTAAAATTAGTATTAGAAAGCTGTACAATAAAAACAATACAGTATTGATACAAGAATGGAAAGACAGAGTATTGGTGGAACAGACTAGAAAGCCTGAAAAGAGATTTGGTTATTAACATATAAAGGAGTAAGAGTGTGGTTTAAAAATAAAAATTGGCATTATAGGTAAGTGGATGAAAAGAGTTAAACATCAAAAGTAGTTGAAATAAGATTGAATGTATTCTGATCTTTGGCTAGAGAAGCTTTATATCTAAAAGCAAAGGAAGGATTTATCAAGAAAACTACAGGCATCAAAAATGTATTTGCATTGTTTACCCATGTTTATAGCAGCATTATTCACAATAGCCAGAAGGTAGAAACAGCCCAATATCCACTCAGCAAAATGTGGTATATACGTAAATGGAATATTACTCAGCTTTAAAAAGGAAAGTATTGGCTGTGTAGAGAGCATTGAAAAAAAATTGTGACACATGCTACAGCATGTGTCAGAACTTTGAAGTCAGTATGCTAAGTGAAATAATCTAGTCACACAAAAGGAAAAATATCATATGATTGCACTTGCACGAAGTGCCTAGAGTAGGTTCATGGAGACAGAAAGAATGGTGATTACCAGGAGCTGGGAAAAGTGGGAAATGAGTTTTCTTGTTAAATGGGTTTCAGTTACAGAAGATGATCAAGTTCTAGAGATAGATGGTAGTGATGATTGCATGACAGTGTGGATGTTACTCAGTGCCACAGAACTCTGAACCGTGCTTCTAGACTTAGGATGGCGTTACATCCCAACTAAACAATAGTTGAAAATACTGTTAAGTTAAAAATGCATTAATACACCTAGTCTACTGAACATCATAGCTTAGACTAGCCTCTGTAAATGTACTCAGCATACTTACAGTAGCCTACGGTTGAACAAAATAACATGAAGCCTATTTTATAATAAAGTGTTGATCATCTCGTGGTTGTTTACCCCTGTCATCGTGTGGCTGACTGGGAGCTGCCCAGCATCACAAGAGAGTATACTACCACATAACAATAGCCTAGGAAAAGATAAAAATTCAAAAATCAAAGTACTGTTTCTAGTGAGTATGTATGACTTTTGCACCATTTATAAAGTCCAATTATTGTAAGTCGAACCATTGTAAGCTGAGGACCATCTGTATTTAAATATAGTTAAAATGGTAAATTTTATGGTGTGTGTGTGTGTGTATATGTGTATATGTGTGTGTGTGTGTGTGTGTATATATATATATATATTTTTTTTTTTTTTGAGATGGAGTCTTGCTCTGTCTCCCAGGCTGGAGTGCAGTGGCATGATCTCGACTCACTGCAACCTCTGCCTCCCTGGTTCAAGCAATTCTTTTGCCTCAGTATGTTATGTATATTTCATCACAGTTTTAAAAAATATGCAACAAAAATGACAGCATCGGTTTTCCTCTTACAAATCGATAGGAAAATGATTGCCACAGCAGAAAAATGACCAAAGATATTAACAAAAATTCTGAAAAACAAAAATAAAGTAAGTGGCTTAAGTGGAGTAGAAAAGGTTTTTAATCATGAGAAGTCAAAGAACTTAAGTGGTCAAACTGAGATGGGATATAGACGTGAAACCAGGATGGGGGCAGGATTTGACGTAGAGATAAAGGCTGTGAGTGACACAAAGTCAATATGAGGTAAAGTAACTAGAGATGTAGATGTTTTCTCTGAAGAGGATGGAGTCGTTGCTTAATGGCTTCCAAACCATCAGAGTTACCTGAGAAACTTTTTAAAATAAACTTTTTGCTTTAGTAGAGTGGTTTTAGATGTACAGAAAAACTGTGAAGATAGTACAGAGGTTTCCTGTACACCTTTATACCAGTTGCCTCTATTAACATCTTATATTGGGATGATACATATGTCCCAAATAAAAAACCAATATTAATAAATGATTGTTAACTAAAGTTCATACTTTATTCAGATTGCCCTAGTTTTTTGAATGTCCTTTTTCTGTTCCAAGGTCCCATCCAGGATACCGCATTACATTTAGTTATCATGTCTCCTTAGCCTTCTCTTGGCATGACAGTTTCTGAGACTTTCCTTGTTTTTGATGAACTTGACAGTGTTAAGGAGTACAGTGAGGTAAGTGTAGGATGCTCCACTATTAGAATTTGTCTTAAGTTTTTCTCATGATTAGGCTGGGGTTATGGCTTTGAGGAAGAGGATCACAGAGGTAAAATGTCATTTTTATCACATCTTATCAAGGGTACATACTATCAACATGACTTAGCACTATTAGCATTAACCTTGATCACCTGACTGATAATAGTATTTGTCAGGTTTCTCTACAGTACAGTTACTCTTTTTTTCTCCTCTTTCCATGCTGTATTCTTTGGAAGAAAGTCACTCTACCCAGGCCACACTTACATGCTCTTCCTCCTAGAGAGGAGATGTCTCCATAAACTATCTGCAATTCTTCATGGAAGACTTACTCATTCTCTCTCATTTAGTTCTTAATGGAAGACTTACTCAATGTCTCTCATTTATTCACTTTACTAATCAGTGTGGACTTGTAGATGTTGATACCTTGGGTTATAATCCAATACTACTATATTCTGTATTTCAATTTTTTTCTGGCATTGTCTGTTGGGACCCCTTTCACTTTGCACCTGTATGCCTTTGACATATCACTATTATTTATGTATACTTATTGAGTACTTCCTTTCTGGGAGTGCAAGATTATCCAGACTCATCTTTTGTTTGCTGCCTTGGCCTAGCATCAGCCATTTCTCCTTTTACTGAGAAAGGTTAATAACCAAGATCTGCATTTTAGGTGTGCTTCTTGCTACTGGGGTGTTGCGGCTTGTGGATTCTCTCCAGCTGACATAGTAAGGAAATATATGTGTATATTACTAATTCTATATACATATCTATAATTCTATATGTAAGTTTGTGTCTGTATTAAACTAAACAAGAGTTTATATTCATATTTCCAGCTGTAATCCATTACCACATTCTAGCCTTCTCCTGACTTGTCTATCTGTAACCTACCACCCCAACAGCAAGAAATCTGGCTTCTATTCGCCATCCATTTATTTTTTTACTTTTTTATTTTCATTTTTTGAGATGGAGTCTTGCTCTGTCGCCCAGGCTGGGGTGCAGTGGCGCAATCTCGGCTCACTGGAATCTCCGCCTCCCGGGTTCCTGCCATTCTCCTGCCTCAGCCTCCCGAGTAGCTGGGACTACAGGCGCCTGCCACCACGCCTGGCTAAATTTTTTTTTTTTTGTATTTTTAGTAGAGACAGGGTTTCGCCGTGTTAGCCAGGATGGTCTCGATCTCCTGACCTCGTGATCCACCCGCCTCGGCCTCCCAAAGTGCTGGGATTACAGGCGTGAGCCACTGCGCCTGGCCCTTCACCATCCATTTATTAATATTTAATTGTTCATTTTCTTTATACATGTATAGTAGTTTCAGATTTTTTTTTTTTTAAATTATTTGAGACAGAGTCTTGCTCTGTCACCCAGGCTAGGGTACAATGTCATGACCATAGCTTACCACAGCCTCAAACTCCTGGGCTCAAGTGATCCTCCTGCCTCAGCCTCCCAAGTAGCTGAGACTACAGATGTCCACCACCACACGCAGCTCATTTTAAAATATTTGTTACTCTTGCCCGGTGGCTCATGCCTGTAATCCCCGCACTTTGGGAGTCCGAGGTGGGCAGATCACTTGAGCTCAGGAGTTTGAGACCAGCCTGGGCAACATGGTAAAACCGTGTCTCTACCAAAAATACAAAATATTAGCTGGGTGTGGTGGCATGGGTCTGTGGTCCCAGCTACTTGGGAGGCTGAGGTGTGATCACAGCTCCCTGCAACCTCAGCTACGTGGACTCTGGTGATCCTCCCACTTCAGCCTTCTGAGTAGCTGGGACCACAGACTGTGCTGAGGCACCTGGCTAATTAAAAAACAATTTTTTTAGAGATGGGTTCTCACCAGCTCAGTCTGGTCTCAAACTCCTGGCCTCAAGTGATCCTCCTACCTTGGCCTTCCAAAGTGCTAGGATTATAGGCATGAACTCCTGTGCCCAGCTTAAACTATTTTAAGTATATAATCCAGTGGTTTTTTTAGTATATTCACAGTGATGTGCAGCTATTGCCACTGCCTGATTCCAGAACACTTGTCATCGCCCAAAGGAAACCCTTGTAACCATTAAGCAGTCACTCCATATTTTCCCAGTCCCCTGGCAAGCACTGATGGAGCTTTCTAAAAAGTGTTTTTTTATCACTCTACTCAGATACTCTGATTCAGTAGCTCTGAAAATGAAGCTAGGGATCTGTATCTTTTTTAAAAAGTATTCTTCTTGCTTCTGGTAACCAGGCAAGTTTGCGTTATCAAGTGTTATGAGCCTAAAAGAACAGCTTATTAAATTTGAGAGTAAATTGTAATGTTCTAGAAGCAGTTAATATGAATCAAGGAGCACCTAATCAAAGCTAAAAACAGTGCCAACACAATTTGATCATCTTTAAAAGTCAGCTTAGATAGGGTTGAAATGAAAGAAATCATTTTATAAACTGTTAGCCTGTTGCATTTGTGTTTAGATTTCAGGTAAATTTAATCTGTAGTCAGTATTCATTCATCACTCAGTTTTGGTGTATTTTGTTCTCCTTGGTTTCCCCTAGTTTTTGTTTTTTGTTTTTGTAGAGATGAGGTCTCACTATGTTGCTTAGGCTAGTTTTGAACTCCTGGGCTCAAGCAATCCTCTTGCCTTGGCCTGTGTGTGTGTGTTGTTGTTGTTGTTGTTGTTTTCCTTAAATTTTTAAAAAACTCCTGCTTACCTTAGTTCAATCAGAGGGAAGCTATCCTTCTCCATGACCTCCAATACCTTAGTAAAACTGAGCTCTTAAAGAGTGAGTACTTATTGCCCAGTATGTAGCCATGGTAAAACTAAGTATATCTGAAAACTTAGTTGTGAAAGATTTGTAGACGGACTTTAACTTTGATCCCTTTTTGTCCTTTTTTTTTTCTCTATTTCTGTTTTTATTTTATTCTATTTATTTATTTATTTTTATTGTTTTTTTGAGACGGAGTCTCGCTCTGTCACCCAGGCTGGAGTGCAGTGGCGCGATCTCGGCTCACTGCAAGCTGCGCCTCCCAGGTTCACACCATTCTCCTGCCTCAGCCTCCCGAGTAGCTGGGACCACAGGCACCCGCCACCACGCCTGGCTAATTTTTTGTATTTTTAGTAGAGACGGGGTTTCACCGAGTTAGACCAGGATGGTCTCGATCTGCTGACCTTGTGATCTGCCCGCCTTGGCCTTCCAAAGTGCTGGGATTACAGGCGTGAGCCACTGCACCTGGCCTCTTTTTATTTTTAATAGAAAAAAGAATTGTGTATAGTTATGGGGTACTATGTGATATGTTGATGTGTGTGTATGTGTGTATATATATATAAAATATATATATATGGAATGATTATACCAAGCTAATTAACACATTCATTATCTCTCATATATTTTGTTGCAGTGAGAACATTTACCTACATTATTTATTTATTTATAATTTTTTTTAGAGACAGGGTCTCACTCTGTTGCCAGGCTGGAGTGCAGTGACACAATCATAGCTCACTGCAGCTTTAAACTCCTGGGTGCAAGCCATCCTCCTGCTCTAGCCTCCTGAGTAGCTGCGACTACAGGGGCATGCCACCACACCCAGCCAATTTTTTTTCCTTCAGCTTTTAAGTTATGGGGTACATGTGCAGGATGTGCAGGTTTGTTACCTAGGTAAACATATGCCGTGGTGGTTTGCTGCACAGATCAACCCATCACCTTGGTATTAAGCCTAGCATCCATTAGCTATTCTTCCTGATGCTATCCCTCCCCCAACCCCTCCCTCCTAAAGGCCCCAGTGTGTGTGTCCCCCCCCCACCCCAATATGTCCATGTGTTCTCATCGTTGAGCTCACACTTATAAGTGAGAACATGTGGCGTTTGGTTTTCTTTTCCTGTGTTAGTTTGCTGAGGATGATAACAGCTTCCAGCTCCATCCATGTCTCTGCAAAGGACATGATCTCTTTCCTTTTTATGGCTGCATAGTATTCTGTGGTGTATGTTTACCACATTTTCTTTATCCAGTCTATCATTGATGGGCGTTGGGGTTGATTCCATGTCTTTGCTATTGTGAATAGTGGTGCAGTTAAGATACGCATGCATGTATCTTTGTAATAGAATGATTTATATTCCTTTGGGTATATACCTAGTAATGAGATGGCTGGGTCAAATGGTATTTCTGCCTCTAGATCTTTGAGGAATCGCCACGCTGTCTTCCACAATAGTTGAACTAATTCCTAACACTCCCACTAACAGTGTAAAAGCATTTCTTTTTCTCCACAACCTCGCCAGCGTCTGTTTCTGGACTTTTTAATAATCGCCATTCTGACTGGCATGAGATGGTATCTCATTGTGGTTTTGATTTGCATTTCTCTAATCAGTGATATTGAGTTTTTTTTCATGTTTGTTGGCTGCATGAATTCTTTTCTCGAAAAGTGTTCATGTTCTTTGCCCACTTTTTAATGGGGTTGGTTGTTTTTTTCTTATAAATTTAAGTTCCTTGTAGACTCTGGATATTAAATGTTTGTCAGATGCACAGATTGCAAAAATTTTCTCCAATTCTGTAGGTTGTCTGTTCACTCTGATGATAGTTTCTTTTGCTGTGCAGAAGCTCCTTAGTATAATTAGATCCCATTTGTCAATTTTTGCTTTTGTTGCAGTTGTTTTTGGCGTTTTCATCGTGAAATCTTTGCCTGTGCTTATGTCTGGAATGGTATTGCCTAGATTTTCTTCTAGGATTTTTATAGTTTTGGGTTTTACATTGAAGTCTTTAATCCATCTTGAGATAATTTTTGTATAAATTGTAAGGAAGGGATCCAGTTTCAATTTTTTGCATATGGCTACCCAGCTCTCCTAACACCATTTATTAAATAGGGAATCCTTTCTTCATTGCTTGTTTTTGTCAGGTTTGTCAAAGATCAGATGATTGTGGGTGTGCCATCTTATTTCTGAGTTCTCTGTTTTGTTCCATTGGTCTGTGTGTCTGTTTTTGTACCAGTACCTTGCTGTTTTGGTTACTGTAGCCCTGTAGTCTGGTAACATGATGCCTCTAGCTTTGTTCTTTTTCCTTAGGATTGTCTTGGCTATACGGGCTCTTTTTTGGTACCATATGAATTTTAAAGTAGTTTTTTTTCTAATTCTGTGAAGAACGTGAATGGTAGTTTAATGGGAATAGCATTGAATCTATAAATTACTTTGGGCAGTATAGCCATTTTCACAATATTGATTCTTCCTGTCCATGAGCATGGAATGTTTTTCCGTTTGTTTGTGTCCTCTCTTATTTCCTTGACCAGTGATTTGTACTTCTCCTTGAAGAGGTCCTTCACCTCCCTTGTTGTATTCCTAGGTATTTTATTCTCTTTGTAGCAATTATGAATGGGAATTCATTCATGATTTGAGCTCTGCTTGCCTGTTGTTGCTGTATAGGAATGGTAGTGATTATTGCACATTGATTTTGTATCCTGAGATTTTGCTGAAGTTGCTTATCAGCTTAAGATGCTTTCGGGCCGAGACAATGTGATTTTCTAAATATAGGATCATGTCTTCTGCAAACAAAGGTAATTTGACTTTCTCTCTTCCTATTGGAATACCTTTATTTCTTTCTCTTGCCTGATTACCCTGGCCAGAACTTCCAATACTGTGAGAAATGGTGAGACAGTGCATCTTTGTCTTGTGCTGGTTTTCAAGGGAAATGCTTCCAGCTTTTGCCATTTAATATGATAATAGCTGTGGGTTTGTCATATATGGCTGTTATTATTTTGTGGTATGTTCCTTCAGTCCCTAGTTTATTGAGAGTTTTTAACATGAAGGGATGTTGAATTTTCTGAAGGCCTTTTCTGCATCTGTTGAGATAATCATGTGGTGTCTGTCTTTAGTTCTGTGTATGTGATGAATTACATTTATTGATTTGTGTATGTTGAACCAACCTTGCATGCCAGGGGTGAAACCAACTTGATTTTTTTGTGTGTCTGTCTCCTTCAGTTCAGCTCTGATCTTGGTTATTTCTTGTCTTCTGCTAGCTTTGGTGTTTGTTTGCTCTTGGTTCTCTAATTCTTTTAGTTGTGACATTAGGTTGTTAATTTGGTATCTTCCTAGCTTTTTGATGTGGGCATTTAGTGCTATAGATTTCCTTCTTAACACCGTTTCAGCTGCATCCCAGAGATTCTAGTACGTTGTCTCTTTGCATTCGTTTCCAAGAACTTCTTGATTTCTGCCTTAATTTTATTCACCCAGGAGTCATTCAGGAGCAGGTTGTTCAGTTTACATGTAGTTATGTGGTTTTGAGTGAATTTCTTAGTCTTGAGTTCTAATTTGATTGTGCTGTGTTCTAAGAGAGTTTGTTGTAATTTCAGTCGTTTTGCATTTGCTCAGGAGTGTTTTATTAATAATTGTGATTATATAATCAAATTTAGAGTAAGTGCCATGTGGCAATGAGAAGAATATATAATCTGTTGTTTTTGAGTGGAGCGTTCTGTAGATATCTGTCAGGTCTGCTTGATCCAGAGCTGAATTTAGGTCCTGAGTATCTTTGTTAATTTTCTGTCTCTATGATTTGTCTAATATTGTCAGTGGGGTGTTAAAGTCTCCCACCATTATTATGTGTGAGTCTAAGTCTCTTTGTAGGTCTTTAATAACTTGCTTTATGAATCTAGGTGCTCCTGTATTGGTTGCATATGTACTTAGGATAGTTAGCTCTTCTCGTTGAACTGAACCTTTTACCATTATGTGATGTCGTTTGTCTTTTTTTGATCTTTGTTGTTTTCAAGTCTGTTTTGTCAGAAACTAGGATTGCGACTCCTGCTTTTTTCTGTTTTCCATTGCTTGGTAAGTTTTCCACCATCCCTTTATTTTGAGCCTATGTGTGTCTTTGCATGTGAAATGGATTTCTTTTTTTGGCGGGGGGGCAATGCCTTTTTTATTGTGGTAAAATATACATAACATAGAATTTGGCACTTTAACTATGTTTGAGTATACAGTTCAGTAGCATTGAGTACATTCACATTGTCATGCAACCATCACCACTGTTCTTCATCAGAATGTTTTCGTCATCCCAAGCTGAAACTTCATACCAATTGAACACTGACTCTGCATTCCCTCTCCCTGAGCCCCTGGCAACCACCATCCTAATTTATATCTATGAATTTGGCTATTCTAAGTACTTCACACAAGTGGAATCATATAGTATTTGTCCTTTTGTGACTGGGTTATTTCACTTGGCATAATGTCTTCAGTGTTCTTCCATGCTGTACATGACGTGTCAGAATTTCCCTCCTTTTTTTATTTATTGTTATTTTTTTATTTTATTATTCTACTTTAAGTTTTAGGGTACATGTGCACAACATGCAGGTTTTTTACGTATGTATACATGTGCCATGTTGGTGTGCTGCACCCATTAACTCGTCATTTAGCATTAGGTATATCTCCTAATGCTATCCCTCCCCGCTCCCCCCACCCCACAACAGTCTCTGGTGTGTGATGTTCCCCTTCCTGTGTCCATGTGTTCTCATTGTTCAATTACCACCTATGAGTGAGAACATGCACTGTTTGGTTTTTTGTCCTTGCGATAGTTTGCTGAGAATGATGGTTTCCAGTTTCATCCATGTCCCTACAAAGGACATGAACTCATCATTTTTTATGGCTGCATAGTATTCCATGGTGTATATGTGCCACATTTTCTTAATCCAGTCTATCATTGTTGGACATTTAGGTTGGTTCCAAGTCTTTGCTGTTGTGAATAGTGCCGCAATAAACATACGTGTGCATGTGTCTTTATAGCAGCATGATTTGTAATCCTTTGGGTATATACCCAGTAATGGGATGGCTGGGTCAAATGGTATTTCTAATTCTAGATCCCTGAGGAATCGCCACACTGACTTCCACAATGGTTGAACTAGTTTACAGTCCCACCAACAGTGTAAAAGTGTTCCTGTTTCTCCACATCCTCTCCAGCACCTGTTGTTTCCTGACTTTTTAATGATTGCCATTCTAACTGGTGTGAGATGGTATCTCATTGTGGTTTTGATTTGCATTTCTCTGATGGCCAGTGATGATGAGCATTTTTTCATGTGTTTTTTGGCTGCATAAATGTCTTCTTTTCAGAAGTGTCTGTTCATATCCTTCACCCACTTGTTGATGGGGTTGTTTTTTTCTTGTAAATTTGTTTGAGTTCATTGTAGATTCTGGATATTAGCCCTTTGTCAGATGAGTAGGTTGCAAAAATTTTCTCCCATTCTGTAGGTTGCCTGTTCACTCTGATGGTAGTTTCTTTTGCTGTGCAGAAGCTCTTTAGTTTAATTATATCCCATTTGTCAATTTTGGCTTTTGTTGCTATTGCTATTGGTGTTTTAGTCATGAAGTCCTTGCCCATGCCTGTGTCCTGAATGGTATTGCCTAGGTTTTCTTCTAGAGTTTTTATGGTTTTAGGTCTAACATGTAAGTCTTTAATCCATCTTGAATTAATTTTTTGTATAGGTGTAAGGAAGGGATCCAGTTTCAGCTTCCTGCATACGGCTAGCCAGTTTTCCCAGCACCATTTATTAAATAGGGAATCCTTTCCCCATTGCTTGTTTTTCTCAGGTTTGTCAAAGATCAGATAGTTGTAAATATGCGGCATTATTTCTGAGGGCTCTGTTCTGTTCCATTGGTCTATATCTCTGTTTTGGTACCAGTACCATGCTGTTTTGGTTACTGTAGCCTTGTAGTATAGTTTGAAGTCAGGTAGTGTGATGCCTCCAGCTTTGTTCTTTAGGCTTAGGATTGACTTGGCAATGCGGGCTCTTTTTTGGTTCCATATGAACTTTAAAGTAGTTTTTTCCAATTCTGTGAAGAAAGTCATTGGTAGCTTGATGGGGATGGCATTGAATCTATAAATTACCTTGGGCAGTATGGCCGTTGTCATGATATTGATTCTTCCTACCCATGAGCATGGAATGTTCTTCCGTTTGTTTGTATCCTCTTTTATTTCCTTGAGCAGTGCTTTGTAGTTCTCCTTGAAGAGGTCCTTCACATCCCTTGTAAGTTGGATTCCTAGGTATTTTATTCTCTTTGAAGCAATTGCGAATGGCAGTTCACTCATGATTTGGCTCTCTGTTTGTTTGTTATTGGTGTTTAAGAATGCTTGTGATTTTTGTACATTGATTTTGTATCCTGAGACTTTGCTGAAGTTGCTTATCAGCTTGAGGAGATTTGGGGCTGAGACGATGGGGTTTTCTAGATACACAATCATGTCATCTGCAAACAGGGACAATTTGACTTCCTCTTTTCCTAATTGAATACCCTTTATTTCCTTCTCCTGCCCGATTGCCCTGGCCACAGCTTCCAACACTGTGTTGAATAGGAGTGGTGAGGGAGGGCATGCCTGTCTTGTGCCAGTTTTCAAAGGGAATGCTTCCAGTTTTTGCCCATTCAGTATGATATTGGCTGTGGGTTTGTCATACATAGCTCTTATTGTTTTGAGATACGTCCCATCAATACCTAATTTATTGAGAGTTTTTAGCATGAAGGGTTGTTGAATTTTGTCAAAGGCCTTTTCTGCCTCTATTGAGATAATCATGTGGTTTTTGTCTTTGGTTCTGTTTATATGCTGGATTACATTTATTGATTTGCGTATGTTGAACCAGCCTTGCATCCCAGGGATGAAGCCCACTTGATCATGGTGGATAAGCTTCTTGATGTGCTGCTGGATTCGGTTTGCCAGTAATTTATCGAGGATTTTTGCATCAGTGTTCATCAAGGATATTGGTCTAAAATTCTCTTTTTTTGTTGTGTCTCTGCCAGGCTTTGGCATCAGGATGATGCTGGCCTCATAAAATGAGTTAGGGAGGATTCCCTCTTTTTCTATTGATTGGAATAATTTCAGAAGGATTGGTATCAGCTCCTCTTTGTACCTCTGGTAGAATTCGGCTGTGAATCCATCTGGTCCTGGACTTTTTTTCATTAGTAAGCTATTGATTATTGCCTCAATTTCAGAGCCTATTATTGGTCTATTCAGAGATTCAACTTCTTCCTGATTTAGTCTTGGGAGGATGTATGTGTCGAGGAATTCATCCATTTCTTCTTGATTTTCTAGTTTATTTGCATAGTGGTGTTTATAGTATTCTCTGATGGTAGTTTGTATTTCTGTGGGATCGGTGGTGGTATCCCCTTTGTCATTTTTTATTGCGTCTATTTGATTCTTTTCTCTTTTCTTCTTTATTAGTGTTGCTAGTGGTCTATCAATTTTGTTGATCTTTTCAGAAAACCAGCTCCTGGATTCATTAATTTTTTGAAGGGTTTTTTGTGTCTCTATTTCCTTCAGTTCTGCTCTGATCTTAGTTATTTCTTGCCTTCTGCTACCTTTTGAATGTGTTTGCTCTTGCTTCTCTAGTTCTTTTAATTGTGATGTTAGGGTGTCAATTTTAGATCTTTCCTGCTTTCTCTTGGGGGCATTTAGTGCTATAAATTTCCCTCTACACACTGCTTTGAATGTGTCCCAGAGATTCTGGTATGTTGTGTCTTTGTTCTCGTTGGTTTCAAAGAACATCGTTATTTCTGCCTTCATTTCATTATTTACCCAGTAGTCATTCAGGAGCAGGTTGTTCAATTTCCATGTAGTTGAGTGGTTTTGAGTGAGTTTCTTAATCCTGAGTTCTAGTTTGATTGCACTGTGGTCTGAGAGACAGTTTGTTATAATTTCTGTTCTTTTACATTTCCTGAGGAGTGCTTTACTTCCAACTATGTGGTCAATTTTGGAGTAGGTGTGGTGCTGAAAAGAATGTATATGCTGTTGATTTGGGGTGGAGAGTTCTGTAGATGTCTGTGAGGTCCACTTGGTGCAGAGCTGAGTTCAGTTCCTGGGTATCCTTGTTAACTTTCTGTCTCGTTGATCTGTCTAATGTTGAAAGTGGGGTGTTAAAGTCTCCCATTATTGTGTGGGAGTTTAAGTCTCTTTGTAGGTCACTAAGGACTTGCTTTATGAATCTGGGTTCTTCTGTATTGGGTGCATATATATTTAGGATAGTTAGCTCTTCTTGTTGAATTGATCCCTTTACCATTCTGTAATGGCCTTCTTTGTCTCTTTTGATCTTTGTTGGTTTCAAGTCTGTTTTATCCGAGACTAGAATTGCAACCCCTGCCTTTTTTTGTTTTCCATTTGCTTGGTAGATCTTCCTCCATCCCTTTATTTTGAGCCTATGTGTGTCTCTGCATGTGAGGTGGGTTTCCTGAATACAGCACACTAATGGGTCTTGACTCTTTATCCAGTTTGCCAGTCTGTGTCTTTTAATTGGAGCATTTGGCCCATTTACATTTAAAGTTAATATTGTTATGTGTGAATTTGATCCTGTCATTATGATGTTAGCTGGTTATTTTGCTCGTTAGTTGATGCAGTTTCTTCCTAGCATTGATCGTCTTTACAATTTGGCATGTTTTTGCAGTGGCTGGTACTGGTTGTTCCTTTCCATGTTTAGTGCTTCCTTCAGGAGCTCTTTTAGGGCAGGCCTGGTAGTGACAAAATCTCTCAGCATTTGCTTGTCTGTAAAGTATTTTATTTCTCCTTCACTTATGAAGCTTAGTTTGGCTGGATATGAAATTCTGGTTGAAAATTATTTTCTTTAAGAATGTTGAATATTGGTCCCCACTCTCTTCTGGCTTGTAGAGTTTCTGCCGAGAGATCAGCTGTTAGTCTGATGGGCTTGCCTTTGTGGGTAACCCCACCTTTCTCTCTGGCTGCCCTTAACATTTTTTCCTTCATTTCAACTTTGGTGATTCTGACAATTATGTGTCTTGGAGTTGCTCTTCTCGAGGAGTATCTTTGTGGCATTCTCTGTATTTCCTGAATTTGAATGTTGGCCTGCCTTGCTAGATTGGGGAAGTTCTCCTGGATAATATCCTGCAGAGTGTTTTCCAACTTGGTTCCATTCTCCCCGTCACTTTCAGGTAAACCAGTCAGATGTAGATTTGGTCTTTTCACAAAGTCCCATATTTCTTGGAGGTTTTGTTTGTTTCTTTTTATTCTTTTTTCTCTAAACTTCTCGCTTCATTTCATTCATTTGATCTTCCGTCACTTATACCCTTTCTTCCAGTTGATCGCATCGGCTGGTGAGACTTCTGCATTCGTCACGTAGCTCTGGTGCCTTGGTTTTCAGCTCCATCAGGTCCTTTAAGGACTTCTCTGCATTGGTTATTCTAGTTATCCATTCGTCAAATTTTTTTTCAAAGCTTTTAACTTCTTTGCCGTTGGTTTGAATTTCCTCTTGTAGCTCGGAGTAGTTTGATCTTCTGAAGCCTTCTCTCAACTTTTCAAAGTCATTCACCCTCCAGCTTTGTTCCGTTGCTGGTGAGGAGCTGCGTTCCTTTGGAGGAGGAGAGGCGCTCTGATTTTTAGAGTTTCCAGTTTTTCTGCTCTGTTTTTTTCCCATCTTTGTGGTTTGATCTACCTTTGGTCTTTGATGATGGTGACGTACAGATGGGTTTTTGGTGTGGATGTCCTTTCTGTTTGTTAGTTTTCCTTCTAACAGACAGGACCCTCAGCTGCAGGTCTGTTGGAGTTTGCTAGAGGTCCACTCCAGACCCTGTTTGCCTGGGTTTCAGCAGCGGTGGCTGCAGAAGCGCAGATGTTGGTGAACCGCAAATGCTGCTGCCTGATTGTTCCTCTGGAAGTTTTGTCTCAGAGGAGTACCCGGCCGTGTGAGGTGTCAGTCCGCCCCTACTGGGGGTGCCTCCCAGTTAGGCTACTCGTGGGTCAAGGACCCACTTGAGTAGGCAGTCTGCCCGTTGTCAGATCTCAAGCTGTGTGCTGGGAGAACCACTACTGTCTTCAAAGCTCAGTTGGAAATGCAGAAATCACCCGTCTTCTGCGTCGCTGATGCTGGGAGCTGTAGACCGGAGCTGTTCCTATTCGGCCATCTTGGCTCCTCCAAGCATGAAATGGATTTCCTGAAGACAGCATACTGATGGGTCTTGACTCTATACATTTTGCCATTCTGTGTCTTTTAATTGGGGCATTTAGCTCATTTACATTTAAGGTGAATATTGGTATATGTGAATTTGATCCTGTCATCATGATGCTAGCTGGTTATTTGTTAGACTTGTTTATGTGGTTGCTTCATAGTGTCACTCGTCTGTGTACTTCAGTGTGTTTTGTAGTGGCTGGCAGCGGAAAGGAAAGTTTTTCCTTTCCATATTTAGTGCTTCTTTCGGGAGCTCTTTCAAGACAATGATGAATACCCTCAGCATTTGCTTGTTTGAAAAGAATCTTATTTTTCCTTTGCTTACTAAGCTTAGTTTGGCTGGATATGAAATTCTGGGTTGGAAATTCTTTAAGAATGTTGAGGCCAGGTGCAGTGGCTCACGTCTGTAATCCCATCACTTTTGGAGGCTGAGGTGGGTAGATACCTGAGGTCAGGAGTTCGAGACCAGCCTAGCCAACATGGCAAAACCCCATCTCTACTAAAAATACAAAAATCGGCTGGGTGTGGTGGCATACACCTGTAATCCTGGCTACTTGGGAGGCTGAGGCAGGAGAATCACTTGAACCCGGGAGGTGGAGGTTGCAATGAGCTGGGATCGCACCATTGTACTCTATCCTGGGCAGGAAGAGTGAAATGAAGCTCCACCTCAAAAAAAAAAAAAAAAAGAATGTTGACTATTGGTCCCCAATCTTTTTTGGCTAGTAGGGTTTCCACTGAGAGGTCTGCTGTTAGTCTGATGTGTTTCCCTTTGTAGGTGGCCTGGCCTTTCTCTCTGGCTGCCCTTAACATTTTTTCTTTCATTTTGATCTTGGAGAATCTGATGATTATGTTTCTTGGGATTGATCATCTTACTGGGGTTCTCTGGATTTCCTGAATTTGAATGTTGGCCCTTCTTGCTAGGTTGGAGAAGTTCTCCTGGATGATATCCTGAAGTATGTTTTCTAATTTGATTCCGTTCTTCTCATGTCTTTCAGGCACCCCAATCAGTCATTGGTTTGGTCTTTTTACATAGTCCCATATTTCTCGAGGTTTTGTTCATTCCTTTTCATTCTTCTTTCTCTATTCTTGTTTGCCTATCTTATTTCAGAAAGACAGTTTTCAAGCCCTGGGATTCTTTTCTCTGCTTGGTCTATTCTGCTATTGATACTTGTGGTTGCATTGTGAATTTCTCATCTTGTGTTTCTCAGCTCCATCAGGTCAGTTATGCTCCTCTCTAAACTGGCTATACTGTTTAGAAGCTCCTCCATTTTATTATGATTCTTAGCTTCTTTGCATTGGGTTGCAACATGCTCCTTTAGCTCAGCCAAGTTCATTATCACCCACCTTCTGAAGCCTACTTCTATCAGTTCAGCCATCTCAGCCTCAGCCCAGTTCTGTCCCCTTGCTGAAGAGGTGTTGTGGTCATTTAGAGAAGAGGCACTCTGGCTTTTTGAGTTTTCAATGTTTTTTGCATTATTTCTCATCTTTGTGGGCTTATCTACCTTTGATTTTTGAGGTTGCTGATCTTTTTTTTTTGTTTTTTGTTTTTTTGTTTTTTGTTTTTTGAGACGGAGTCTCGCCCTGTTGCCCAGGCTAGAGTACAGTGGCACAATCTCAGCTTACTGCAGCCTCAACCTCGTGATCTGCCCATTTCAGTCTCCTAAAGTGCTGGGATTATAGGCGTGAGCCACTCTGCCCAGCTGAGGTTGCTGATTTTTTTTTTGAGACTGAGTTTAGCTCTGTCACCCAGGCTGGAGTGCAGTGGCACAATCTTGGCTCACTGCAACCTCCGCCTCCCGGGTTCAAGCCATTCTCATGCCTCAGCCTCCAGAGTAGCTGGGATTACAGGCGCCTGCCATCATGCCCGGCTAATTTTTGTATTTTTAGTAGAGGTGGGGCTTCACAGTGTTGGCCAGGCTGGTCTCAAACTTCTGATCTCAGGTGATCCGCCCTCCTCGGCCTCCCAAAGTCTGAGATTACAGGCATGAGCCACCACGTCTGGCCAGTTGCTGACCTTTAAATGGGGTTTTTGTGGTGTCTTTTTTGTTGATACTCTTGTTGTTGTTTTCTGTTTTTCTTTTAACAGTCAGTGCACTTTTCCATAGGGCTGCTGTAGTTTGCTGGGGGATTGCTGCAGACCCTAGTTGTCTTGGTCTTTCCTTTACCTGTAGGTATATCACCAGTGAAGGCTGTGAAACAGCTAAGATGGCAGCCTGCTCCTTCCCCTGGGAGCTCCATCCCGGTGGGGTGGTGGGGGGCGGGGGTAGGGGGGGCAGTACTGACCTGTTGCCAGCCTGGATGCTGCTGTAGAAGGTGTCTGGAGATCCCCGTTAGGAGGTCTCACCCAATCAGGAGGGACAGGATCAGGGACCTGCTTGAAGATGCAGTCTGGTTGCTTTTTGGTAATCAGGTGTGCTGCACTGGGGGTAACCGTTCCTTGCCCAGACTGCCTGGACTCTCCAGAGCCAGCCAGCTTAGAAAGGCTGAGTCATTCGTGTACCCTAAAACTTAAAGTATAAAAAAATAATAAGAAGAAAGGCTTAGTCAACTGAACCGTAGAGACATTGGCCACTCCTCCCCCTAGGGGCTTGTCCCAGGGAGAGATCAGAGTACTGTTCATATAACCCTGGCTGGAGTTGCTGAAATTCCCTCAGGGAGGCCCCACCCAGTGAGGAGGGATGGATTGGGGTCCCACTTAAAAGAGCAGTCTGGCCACGATCTGGCACAGCAGCTGTGCTGCCCTGTGAGGGACTCCTCCTCATCAGGACCACCTGGATTCTTTGGAGCAGGCTAGAACAGCTGGGTCAACTGAACTGCAGAAATGGCAGCCGCCCCTCCCCCTGGGAACTCATCCATTTTAGGCAGTCTCTAGCCTGTTGCACTGGCTGGCTAGAATTCCAAGCCAGTGGGTTGAGGTGCCATGGAAGTGAGGCCCGCAGAATGACACTGCTTGGTTCCCAGGATTCAGCCCTCTTCCTAGGGGAGGGTACGGATGGATTTCTCACCTTGCTGGGATTCCCAAGGGTGGAGTCTGTAAAACTCCTGGGTTTACGTGTGAGCCTGAGCAACTCCTCTGCCAAGACTCCGCACAGCTCTGTATATTGGACCTAAGTAAGGCCCTGGTGGCCTGGGTTCATGAGGGGATCTCCTGATCCATGGTTGCAAAGATCCGTAGGAGAAGTATGGTTTCCTGAGTGGGGTTACACAATCACTCACTGCTTCCCTTGGCTGGGGGTGGGGGTTCCTTTGGCTCCCCAGTGCTCCTGGGTGGGCCATTGCCACACCCTGCTTTTTTTGTTGTCTGTGGGTCATGCCATCCTCCTAATCAGTCCCAGTGTGAGAACCTGGACATTTCAGTTGAAGGTGCTGAATTCACTTGCTGTTGTCATTCTTCTCTATGAGAGCCATCTTGTTTCTAATCGGCTATCTTGGCCCCTCCTGCCCCCTTCTTGTCTTACAGGTGGAAACTGAGGAATAATCCCAGTGCTTTGTGAAACTGCTATGAAGAATATTCAAGTCAAACTTAAGTTGGAAGATAGTGACTAGAGCAAACAGACCAAAGCATTTATTTATTTATTTTATTTGTTCATTCCTGAGACAGAGTCTTGCTTTGTTGCCCGGGCTGGAGTGCAGTGGTGTGATCTCGACTCACTGCAACCTCCACCACCCAGATTCAAGCAACTCTCCTGCCTAAGCCTCCGGAGTAGCTGGGAATACAGGTGTGCGTCACCACTCCTGCCTAATTTTTTGTATGACCAAAGCATTTAAAGCATTGATTCTGAAGGCCTGGAACTCACTAAATGCTGCCAGACTCTAAAGTGATCTCAAAATAGACTTTCTGTAGTTGGAATATTTCTGTAGATATTCACTTGTATTATACATGTGCAGTCTCCATGTTTGTAGCATTCAGATATGCAAATTCTATTATTTCTGTTCCCCATAGTCCTCTAGGCCACATTGGCAACTAGAGGTGTTTTTTTCTCTCAGCCCTCTCTTCTAAATAGTCTGAGTTGTCTTTCTCTGTTATTGGATTTTCTCCCCGATTCTCCCTCTTTTGTCAGTGTTCAGTAGTTTTTCCTCCACAGAAATGGTCCCAAGGCTTCTTTCCTTCTTGATCACTTGATCAGTTTTTCAAAGGCTCCTCTTTTTTTTTTTTTTTTTGAGACAGTCTCTGTCACGCAGGCTGGAGTGCAGTGGCACTATCTCGGCTCACCGCAAATTCTGCCTTGCTGGTTCAAGCAGTTCTCAAGCCTTAGCCTCCTGAGTAGCTGGGATTATAGGCAGGTGCCACCATGCCCAGCTAATTTTTTGTATTTTAGTAGAGATGGGGTTTCACCATGTTGCCCAGGCTGGTCTTGAACTCCTGAGCTCAGGCAGTCTGCCTGCCTTGGCCTCCCAAAGTGCTAGAATTACAGGTGTGAGCCACCACACTCAGCCAAAACCTCTTTTTGACAAAGTTCAGCCTCATCCTATAGGTGATTTTGTACTCTCTGCTAAGATAAAATTTTCTCCAAATTGTTAGCCTTAGGATAAAGGACAATTTATGAACCAAAAAAAGCTCTTTGTTTCCTGAACAGTCAATTTAGTTATTGTACTAAGAAGTCTGTCAAACAAGACTTGTTGTATTGCAGTCACCTCAGCTTTCAAGAAGGATGTTTATCTGTGTATCATTGCTGTTGTCTTGAGTTGTGTTTTTTGATTCTGCTGGTCTTGTTATTATAACTTAGCATTAGTTTAGTGACGTTGCTAAGATAATGACATTGATTATCTGTGAGGAGTCACAGATAGGTGAACATTTTTGTTTGCCTAATATCTTTGAATGATAGAAAATTTTAGTTTTGGTTATAATTTTGAATGAGTTGGAAAACAGACAAAACACTGTTCTATTTTTTTTTTGAGACTGGGTCTGGCTCTGTCACCCAGGTTGGAGTAGCTCTGTTGCCCAGGCCAGAGTGCAGTGGTGCGACCTCACCTTACTGCAACCTCTGCTTCCCAGGCTCAAGGAGTCTTCCCACCTCAGCCTCCCCAGTAGCTGGGACTACAGGCACATACCACCATGGCCAGCTAATTTTTTAATTTTTTGTAGAGGCGGGGTTTCACCATGTTGCCCAGACTGCTCTTAAACTCCTGAGCTCAAGCAGTCTGTCTGCCTCAGCCTCCCAAAGTGCTGGGATTACCAGTGTGAACCTCTGTGCCCAGCCCAAACTCGGTTCTTAAGGTGCTTATACTTTAAAAAAAGAAAAAAAAAAAAAGGCATCTGTACATCTTCTTTACCCAAATGATGTTTAGTTTACACTAGAGTTTTTGATGTACGTATCTTGGTACCTCAGAATAGCAACTAGAATGTTTTGCCTTCATTATAAACAAAATTATTTAGAAATAGCAGTGGTGTTAAACAATATGTTTTTAGTATCCCTTGAGTGATCCCAAGTAGTAATGCCATTTAAAAAAAAAGACACCCAAGAGAATACTGGGTTATTTTGTTTTAGAAGAAGATATATTTTACTGCTGTAAATTGGAGTGGAAAACTGTCTTATAGCATACATTTAGAGAATGTTAATCCTGGAAGTCAGTTGCTGTTCGATACATAGACTGTTTGGTCTGTAAGGAGCAAGAACATACTAATTTTAAGGGAAGAAACATCTTCAAAGGCAGAATAGAATCTATAAACTGCATCATTTAGCCATTGGATAACAAAGTCTACAGTAGAGCTTGCAGCTGGTTGGCTTAAACAGGAAAGTAGCCCTGAACAAGTATTAATATACTCTGTGCAGCCCTTAGGGAATGGAAATTGAAGTGCAAGCAGTGTAATAGCCACCAAGATTGTTATACGGAGAATGGAAGAATATGAAGGACTCTTCTTAGCCGTATGAAGATAACACCAAGTATTTTCATTTAGCAAGTGGCCGTACCGCTATGCATCATTGCCCGTCCCCTCTCTCCCTCCAGCCACATATGAGAGTTCCAGTTTCTCACCAACATTTAGTCTTCTTAGTCTTTAATTTTAACCATTCTGGTGGGTGACATCTCATTTTTTTATTTTAAAATTTTAATCGTTTAATTGACCCATAATATTTGTACATATTTAGGGGATACATCTGATGTTTTGTTCTGTGCATAGAACATGTAATGATCGAGTCAGATTATTTAGGATATTCATCACTGAGTATTTGTCAATTCTGCTTTGGGAACATTTCAGAATGTTCCCAAATAGCTGTCTACTAGCTATTTTGAAATATATGACCTATTGTTGTTAATTATAGTCACCCTACTGTGCTGTCAAACATTAGAACTTATTTCTTCTATTTATGTTTCTACCCTTTAATCAACCTCTCTTCATCCCCCACCCTCCACACGTACCCTTCCTAGCCTCTGGTATCTATCATTCTCTCTACCTTCGTGAGATCAACTTTTTTTAGCTCTCACATATGAGTGAGAACATCTCATTATTAATTTTCCTGGTGACTAATGAGGTTGCGCATCTTTTCCTGTGCTTATTTGCCATTCATTATATGTTATTTGCTGAACTGTTAAAATCTTTTACTCACTTTTAAATTGGGTTGTTTATCTTATTGATTCATAAGAGTTATTTATATGTTCTGGATATAAGTCCTTTAGAATTACATAATCTGGATAGAAGTCCTTTATAAAGATGTGATTTGCAAGTATTTTCTGCCAGTATGGCTGGCTTTTCATTTTCTTAACACCTTAACAGGGTAATTTAAAGAGCAGAAGTTTTTGTGAAGTCTAATTTATCCATTTTTTGCTTTCATAATTTCTGCTTTTCATTACCTATTTAAGAAATCTTTGTCTAATCCAAGGCCACTAAAATGCTCTGTTTTCTGCTAGAAGTGATGTAGTTTTAGCTCATAAATTTAGGTTTATGATGCATTTTGAGGTTAATTTTTCTCTGTGGAGTGAGGTAAGGATCAAGATTCTCTCTCTCTCTCTCTCTTTTGTTTTTTGCATTTGGATATACAGTTTTTCCAAGACCGTTTATTGAAAGGAATATATCCTTTTCCCAGTGAATTACATTGACAGATTTGTTGAAAATCTGTTGGATTGGATGTATACGTGTAGATCTGTTTCTGGACTTTCCGTTCTGTTCCATTAATCTATAAGTCTGTCTTTACATTAGTAAACACTGTCTTGCTTACTGTATCTTTGTTAGTAACTATGGAAGTCAGGTAATGTGAGTCTACCAATTAATTTTTTCCCAACATTATTTGGACTTTTCTAGGTTCTTAACATTTTCGTATACGTTATAGAAACAATTTGTCAGTTTCCATAAAAAACAAAAAAATAGATCCTGGAAATTTGACTAGGATTGCCTTGAATTTATAGAGCAATTTGGAGAGACTGACATTTTAACGACATTGCATCTTCTGATTCATGAGCATGGCATATCTTTCCATATATTTAGATCTTTTTTCACTTCTTTCCAAAGTGTTTTTGTATTTGTCATTGTACAGTCTTATATACTTTTGTTATATTTATCCCTGAGAATTTAGTGGTTTTGATGCTATCATAGGTTATATTTTAAATTTTAATTTCTGATTGCTTATTGCTAGTATGTAGAAAAATTTTTTCACATATTCACCATGTATTCTTACACATATTTTGTTATATTATCCCTAAGAATTTAGTATTTCTGATGTTGTTGTAGGTTGTATTTTTAATTTTAATTTCTAATTGCTTATTGCTAATATGTAGAAATAATTTTTATATATTGACCATGTATTCTATGTCCTTCCTATACACATGTATTAGTTCTAATAGCTTCTTTGTAGATATCTTTGCTTGTCTACATAGATTATCATGGTATCTGGAAATAAGGCCTGTTTTACCACTTTCCAAGTTGTATGCCTTTTTTTTCTTGCCTTATTGAACTTACGTAGGACCACCAGTAAGTAGTACAGTGTTGAATAGGAATGGTAAAAGAGAACCCAACATCCACGCCTCATTGTTGATCTTAGAAGAGAAAGCATTCACGTTCCCTTCTAATTCTGGTTTGCTGAGAGTTGTTTATTATTAATGGGTATTGAATGTTAGCTAACACATTTTATCTTACCTGTTGAGATGGTCATATATTTTTATGGTTTGAATTAATACACTAAATTACATAGTTTGATTTTTTTGAGGGGGGCAGGGGCAGGGCCTCATTCTGTCACCCAGACTGGAGTGCAGTGGCGTGATCATGGCTCACTGCAGCCTCGACCTCCTGGGCTCAAGCAATCCTCCCACCTCAGCCTCCTGAGTAGCTGGGACCACCTGCACGGACCACCATGCCCAGCTAATTTTTGTATTTTTAGTAGAAGTGGTGTTTCGCCATGTTGTCCTCAGGCTGGTCTTGAACTTTTAGGCTCAAGCTGTCTGCCCACCTTGGCCTCCCAAAGTGCTGGGATTACAGGTGTGAGCTCCCATACTTGGCCTGGTTTAATTTCTTTATTGTCTACGAGCAAACTTTGTATGGTTTTAATTAAATTCGTTAAAGTTTGTTTTATGACACAGAATGTGGCCTATCTTGGGGAATATTCTGTGTGCTCTTGAAAGAGTATTCTGTTGTTGAGCAGATATTTCTGTAAACATCAATTAGAACCAACTGATTAACGGCGTTTTTCTGTTCTTATATAATCCTTGCTGATGTTATGTCAATAAAAAGTATAATAGTTGAAGCCTCCAGCTGTAGTTATGAATTTATCTATTTTGTCTATCAGTTGGCCGTTTTTGTTTCATGTATTTTGAAGCTCTGTTGTTGGTTGCATACATATGTCAGATTGGTGTGTTGTCTTAGTGTATTGACCCCTTTATCAATATGTAGTATATAATGTCCCTCTTCGTTCTGAAGTCTGTTTTGTCGATGTTGTTAATATAGCCACTCAAGCTTGCTTTCTTTCTAAGCACTTGGAAACTCAAGTACTTCCATGGGTTCTTTTTCCATTCTTTTATTTTAACCTACCTATTATTATATTTGAAGCAAACTTCTTGTTGGTTTTTTTCCCACTTTCTGGCATTCTCTGTCTTTTGGTGTGTTTAAGCCATTTGTGTTTTATATTATTATTAATATTTGGGCTTAGGTCTATATCATTTTATAATTTTGTTCTTTCTGTTTTTCATTGTTCAATTTTTCTTTTCCTGCCTTTCATTGGATTATTTGTACATTTTTTAATATTCCATTTTAATTTACCTAGTGTGATTTGTGTTACTTTTTGTATAGTTATTATATAGTGATTGCTTTAGGGATTACAGTATACATCTTGCACCCAGAAGCTAACTCAGTATTAAATGCTTAATATTAGTTGATTGAAGGAATATTTTTGGAATCCAGTTGTGATTTTTATTGTTACTGCTGGCATTTTTCTAAATAGTTATTGAAAAATGGTGTAAGCTTTTCCTTACATAGAATCTATTTAATATAATATTGCCCTGTAGAATTTTCTCAAAAAATATTTGACACTCCTTTAGTTCACTAACAACTTGCTTTGCTTCATCTACAAAGGAGACATTGTTTTATCTTCATAGTCTCACTTAGGCTGATGTTTATATGTATTGTATAGCTCAGTTTTGCTTTTGAGCCAGTCTTTTTGTTTTTATGTGGCTCATAACTTTAACTCCATAAGCTTTACCAGTGGTTAGCTTTGAGGACAGTGCTATGTTTAAATTATTGTTTATATGTTAATGAAATGGTTGAATGGCCCCAAGGTAAGTTCTGCTTCTTGAGTGTAATGTCAAAAAAGTTTCTTAATTTCTTCAAGTTTGTTTCCTCCTCTATAAAATGAAAGATTTGAACCATTTTTCTTTGGTAGTTTTTTGTGTTGTAATGTATTCTGATTTAATTATTTCCAGATTAATATGGTTTTGATAATTTACAAATTAGCTCACTTTATTTAAGGGATTTTTGGTTTTGTTTCTATCAAAACGAAAGAAATTTTAAAGCACCAACGGGACAGCAGATTTTACTAATACTCTGTTCAAGGTGTCTGAGTTTTAATAATTTACATAGATACTAGAATGACAGCTAACTTAGATCTATGATAGCCATCTGTAGGAGATTTATAGCATGAAAGAGTTCAAAGTAATCTTGTCGGTCATTCTGCTTCTTGTTGTAGCCCAAGTAATACTCCCCTTGGCCAGCAGCCTCAATCTAGCCCAGTGCTGTGCAGTAGACCTTTCTGTTATTACTTAAATGTGTATCTGTGCTGTATAGTACAGTGGCTAGTTTAATTTCATTTTAATTAATTTTAAATTGCCACATGTAGGTAATAGATTATCTGACAGCAACATAGGTGTAGCCTCATAGGTTCCTCTTTAACATGTAAAACCCCTTGGAATTTTTTCTGGATCGTTCAGGCATAAACTTGTCATAATCATAAGCTCTTAGGAGAATGTTTGACCTATTATGCTTGTAGAATAGGAAAGAGAAGGCTGAACAAATTGGAAATAAAATATGTATACAGTGGTGATTACAGTACAATAGAAGTATATCAGTGAGTAGTTTGATAAAGTGACTAAATGGCTGAGGATGTTCAGTAAAGAAAATAAACTATTCTAGGGATTTTAAATGGGAAGGATTTAATGTAGGGAATTAGGTGTTGTAAAATTACTGATCAAACCTAACAGGTTCTTGGTTGGGTCTTCAGAAATGACTTCCAAACCAACACAAAACTACAAGGGCATCGATTAGGAGCTCCCATTATGGATTCCTACTGAAAAGAGAAACGTTTTGTCACTGCTTCCACTTTCACTGCTTCTGGATACCCAAAACTGGAGATGTTACTTGTCTCGAGAATATAGGAAGAAATTTATAAAAGTAATTCTCTTTTCTTTTAGAGAACCAGAAGCTAAAATAAGGTGAAAACTTATTTTAGCTTAGGATAGCCTCTCTGAGAAAATAAGGTATCTTATAAAAACAGAGAGAAAACAAATTGGACTAATTGTGGTGCATAAACTTCAGGTAGGTTCTATTGTATATATATTCAAATAACCCTTATATATCTATTCTTTACAGATCCAGGATGAGAAGACTGATAAAAGAAGAAGCTAGCTGAACAGCTGTAAAATGCCCAAATCTGGGTTCACAAAACCAGTTCAGAGTGAAAATTCTGACAGTGACAGCAATATGGTAGAGAAACCATATGGAAGAAAGGTATATGATTATACTAAAGATGTGTTGACTTTTTGAACTGGGAAAAAGACTCCCAATTAAGTATTTTTAGTGGTTTCTCATAAGATAAAAACCAATATGGATGCCAGATAAATCCAAACCATTTATGCCCTTTAGAAATAAATTGGATTCCTGGGGAAGTGATTGTTTATCATTCCTTAAGGTGAACACACAACTACTAAGTAAAACACAATTACTAAGATTGTGCAATTAAGAAATAATGATTGAGAGAGGGAAAAATTTTTATTAGTAGTCATTGTCAATGACCTGTAATTCTGTCTTTTTATATCTATCCTTTTTCATTCCTACTTAATTTAGACCCTCAGAACCTTCGTTTGGACTCCTGCAGTTGTCTCCTAACTGGTCTTGCTATCCCTAGTCTCTCCTTATCTCTGGTTTTATACATTGTCTTTGAATTTTTTTTCTGTTTACTTTTTAAAGTCTTTTTAAAAGCCATTTTCTTATGGAAAGATGTCTGAGGTGTTTCCAGACATTTTTAACTAACGGAGTTGCACAACCATCATCACAATAAGGTTTTAGAACATTGCCATCATTGTGGAAAGGTCTTTGTTGCCTATTTGTAGTCAGTCTCCACTGCAACCCTAAACCCTCCAGGCAACCCCATATCTGCTTTCAAAATCAGGAAGTATAAGTTTTCAAACTGTATTCTTTTCACAATCGTTTTGAGTCCTTCATGATTTCATATAAATTTTAGGATCAGCTTGTCAGTTTCTACAAAAGTACCTGCTAGGATTTTGAAGGAATTTTATTGAATTTTTTCATTGAATGTGTAGATCACTTTGAGTTGTATTGCCATCTTAATATTGTCTTCCAATCCATGAACATGGAATAGCTCTTCATTTACTTAGATCTTCAATTTGTCTCAGTAGTGCTTTGTAGTTTTCAGTGTAAAAGTGTTGCATTCTGTTGTTAAATTATTTGTAAGTATCTTATTCTCTCAGTGCTACTATGGATAATTTTATTTTGGGCTCTTTATTGCTAGTACAGAAATATAATTGATTTTTGATGTAGTTATCTTTGTATCCTGTGATCTTACTCAATTATTAGTTCTAACAATTTGTAATTCCTTAGGACTTTCTACATATGGAATCATATTATCTGTGAATAAAGATAATTTTACTTCTTTTCCAGTCCGGATATTTCTTTTTTTGTTTGATTACCTTTACTTCCCGCCCCCCTTTTTTCCCCGATTGCACTGGCAAACTCTTCTTGATTACAGTACTTAGTCCACTTACATTTAATGTAATTATTGCTATGACTTATATCTGATGATAATTTATATGTGCAGTTTTGCTCTTTATTGTATATTTCATGTCTTTTTTGTTACCTCTTTTATGTTGCCATTTTTGGTTTTAAATATTTTTCAGTGTACAATTTTAATTTCTCTGATTTTTTTAAACTGTTTTTTGATTTATTATCTTAGATGTTGATCCTGGAGATTGTAATACACATCCTAATTGATCACAGTCTACTTACAGGTTGATATTGACACAATTCCAGTAAAATATAGCAGCTTTGCTTCAATATAGCTCCATTTTCTTCCTTTGTGTTATTTATATAACATCGATTACATCTAGATATGTGATTAACCCAACAAAAGAATGTTATAATTGTTTGATACAAAATGTTATCTTTTAAAGAAATAAGAGAAATCTATGTTTATGTAGTTTCAGATTTCCCCACAAATTTACTGATTTTGGTGTTCTTAATTTCTTCCTATGGATTTAAGTTACTATCTGGTGTAAGAGTTTTCCTTAGTACTTACTATAAGGCAAGTCTTCAGCCATGGTTTCTGTCAGTCTTTTTTTGATCTAGGTAGGAATATCTTGATATTGCCATTTTTTTTTTTCCTTTTTGAGACAGAATTTTGCTCTCTTACCCAGGCTGGAGAGTGCAGTGGTGTGATCTCAGCTCACTGCAGCCTTGACCTCCCAGGCTCAAGCAATCCTTCCACCTCAGCCTCCTGAGTAGCTGAGACCGCAGGTGCACACCACTATGCCCAGAGATAGGGTTTCATCATGTCGCCCAGTCTAGTCTGAAACTCCTGGCCTCAAGTGAGCCACCTGCCTCAGCCTCCCAAAGTGCTGGGATTACAAGTGTGAGCCACCACACCCTGGCTGATGTTGCCATTTTTAATAAGTAGCTTTATTGAGATATAATTCACATGCCATACATTTAAAGTATACAATTCAGTTGTTTTTATATTTACAGAGTTGTATGGTCACAACCACAATCAATTTTAGAAGTTTCACCCCAATATATACTCTTGAGAGAATGAGAAAGATAAAAATAACATCTTAAATGTTATTATGAAGATACTGACGTTGCAGATCTCCTCAGTTGATCTCACGGACCATAATTTGAGAACTGCTATACCAGTGTAATAAGCTCATTAATGAAACTACTGAGTGATGGGAGGAAAAAAGGAGAGAATGCTACTTAACAGGTTCAGCGATAGCCTAATAGTAGAATTAGGTACTTAATCTGGGTTCTCAAGGATGAATCCGTATTTGACCAGAAGGAAAGTGAAAGTAAAGGGTAGTATAAGCGAAAGAAACAGCAAATGGAAAACAAACTTGAGTTGGGATGTAGCCTATGAAGGATGGAGGATAGGAGGTGAGTCTAGCACTAGACAAGGAGCAGTTCATTATAGCCTTGTGTGCCTTGCAAAGGATCTTGGAACTTATTCTGTAGTCAGTCAGTCAGGAGGGAAGGGTCATAGAAAGAACCAGTCAGAATGCTATTTGATAAAATGTAAGTAGGAGGCAGTGTGGGCAGTGGCTTTTGGGATGAAGAGAAGTTGGCAGATCGAAAAGCTGTTGAATGAATTAAACTTGTGTGTGAAGAAAAAATAGTCTGGGTCCATTCTGAGGTTTGTTTCCATTACTAGGTTAATGATTGGGCCATTTCCTGAAAGGAAATTCAAGAGAAAGAACAGGTTGTTTTGAATAAGTTTGCTTTGTACTTGCTGAACTGAGTTGGCCCTGGGAACATTCAAGTAGAAATGTTTAGTAGGCAGTTGCATATGAGTGTAAGAACTCAAAACAAGTCTGGATTGGAAATAAATATATGAGGATATGTAGAAAGTATGGAGAAGAGTGTACAAAGAGTGTATAAAGTGGCACAAGAATGGAGGAGGATAGACCCTGAGGAATTCAAATATTTTAGGAGGAGTAAAGAGACAAGGAAAGAGGAGGACAGAGAGAGAACCAAGGGAGGTTCCACAGAGAATGGCTAGAGGGAAGAGAGAGTCTGCACTGCCAAATGCAACAGAGGTTAAGAGGAAAGATGAGGCCATTGAAACATTTTAAATGACCTTGATGAAAGTAGTTTGCGTGGAGATGTGGGGACAGAATGCAATGTTAGATTTGAAGAAAACATTATAACTTTTATTTCTGCATGTTTAAGTATAGTGAAGGTTGTATTTGTGGAAATTTATCTGGGCTGCTTGATGCCACTTTTTGGATTTGAATTTATAAGGCTAAACTGAATGAAGCTTTAATTGTTCCTATGTACTTTTCATGTATCTTTTGAAAGTTGTCACGAAATAAGTAGTGCCTGAATATTGCCCTCCTAAAAGTGTGATTTTTTTTTTTTTTTTTTTTTTTTTTTGAGACGGAGTCTCGCTCTGTCGCCCAGGCTGGAGTGCAGTGGGGCCAAAAAGTGTGATTTCTTAAAAGTGTAGCAACAATAGCAAAAACCAAATACTTCACTAACATATTTCTGTTTAAAACATTCCCTAGGTAAGTTAAGAATACTTGTTAATCATTGGATTTATAAAATAAATGGCAAGAATGAATACAAACTATTACATTCCTCTAGTTAACAAATTTTTGGCTTACATAAAGGGATGTATTTATTCTCAGTCTCTGTTTAACTGTATGTTTTTCAAGATCATTAGTTTGGGTAAGGATCAGAAGCTCATCTAAGGCAACATGCGCTGTACTTAAATTGCCATGCTTTGGGATTTCAGAGCAGTTTGATGTCAAAAGCTGTTGTTAGAAGTATTTTCCTCAGTTTTTCAGTGAATATTTAACCCCTTATTTTACCTTGAGAGGAAGGGCTGTAGTTTTTATTCCAAAGATGCTAGGTATAGACCATGTTGCTGCTCCTTTTTAAGACAAAGTGAAGAAGTTGGGGTAGGGGGTAGAAGGCATGACCATCATTCATGTGTATATTTGCAATGTGTATTTCTTTGATTGTCTTTTTTTTTTTTTTTTGACGGAGTCTCGCTCTTTTTGCCCAGGCCGGAGTGGAGTGGCGCTATCTCGGCTCACTGCAAGCTCCACCTCCTGGGTTCACGCCATTCTCCTGCCTCAGCCTCCCGAGTAGCTGGGACTACAGGTGCCCGCCACCGCACCTGGCTAATTTTTTGTATTTTTAGTAGAGACGGGGTTTCACCTTGTTAGCCAGGATGGTCTCAAATGGTCTCAATCTCCTGACCTCGTGATCCGCCCACCTCGGCCTCCCAAAGTGCTGGGATTACAGGCGTGAGCCACTGCGCCTGGCCGATTGTCTTTTCATAGTGAGTGGCATTGAAGTCAGCTTCTGGGTTCTGCTAAGTTGTTTTTCCCCATAACATTTTTAGAAATGAGGCTGGGCATGGTGGCTTATGCCTATAATGTGTGCTTTGGGGAGACCAAGGCAGGAGAATTGCTTGAGGCCAGGAGTTCAAGACCAGCCTGGGCAAGACCCCCGTCTCTACCAAAAAAAAAATTAGCTGGATGTGTTGATACACAGCTGTATTCCTAGCTACTGGGGAGGCTGAAGTAGGAGGATTGCTTTAAGCTACAGTGAGCTATGCTTGTGCCACTGCGTTCCAGCCTGGCAAGAGAGCAGGACCCTGCTGTCTCTATTCATTTTAATTTTTTTTTTTAACAGTTCTCTTACGTAAATAGAGACCCCATTTACAGTTTAATATGACAGAATATTGCTGTTACAAGGTCCTAAATTAATAAAATAACCTAAACCAAAATTTCACTCCTTAAATTCATTTAAGTAGAGCATAACTTAAGTAATTGCATTTTATAGCAATTTAATTTTTATGTAAAGTCCTCTCATTAAATATTAAAATAGTTAGGATTTTGACAAGATGTTCACACCTTTCACTGCTCATCTGTGGTCTTTTCCCCCCATTGATTCTAGTTTAGTTTAGAAATGTCTCCACTACTCTTTTAGCTATAAATCAGTATTTAAAATTTGCAAAGCAGAATCTTTTATAAAATCTGTTAAGATAGTCTAAAACCTGGTTAAATTCATAAAATGTGAGAGAGGGGATATTAATTATTTTAACCATCTGAATAGTTCTGTTATATCCTTTTCGTCATCAGTGTAGTTCAGACATTCATTATTTCCTCTCCAAGTGACTATTGAGATTTTTTCTTTTATTATCCAAGTATTATAATACGTTTGTTGTAAAAAATTAGAAAATACATATAAGAATAATGAAAATAGAAATTACCTATTACCTTGTCAACAACTGTGAAGGTTCTGAGATTTTACCCTACTTGTAAGCTAATTAGCTTCATGGATGCTGGCAGAAGACACAATTCCTAGGTCAGTGATGAAGGAATATTTGCTATTCAGCAATAGCAGTAGCCAGAGTATCATTGTTTGTGCCTGTTCCCTGAGCCTCGCTTCTCACAAGGGGGATGCAGTGATGGGCAGATGACAACTGCATATGCAGTGGGTTGTATTACAGGGTAGGAACCCCAAATATTTTATGATGGGCAGCAAGTCTGCCTGAACTTTTCCCTAGAAGGAGACATTATTACACTGGACAGCAAACAGGTATGTCCTTAGCTTTAGAGGGAGACACTACCTCTGTCTTTCGAGGCTGTTTATCATACAAATACCCATGAAAAGATAGTCCAGGACAAAGGAAATTAGTGTGTCTGCTCGCAAGATGTGCAAAAATGCAAGAGAGACATGGAGAATTATGTCCCAACACAGCTGTAATGGCACCACCTACAGATAGCTATTAACATTTTGGTTTACAGGCATACCTCATTTTATTGCACTTCACTTTATTGTGCTTTGCAGATAATTGTGCTTTTTACAAATTGAAGGTTAGTGGCAACCCTGTGTTGAGCAAGTTCATTGGCAACATTTTTCCAACAGCATGTACTCACTTGTCTCTATGTCACATCTTGATAATTTTCATATTTCCAACTTTTTCATTATCATGATGATGATTAGTGATCTTTGTTACTATTGTAGTTGTTTTGTGGGCACCACACTGTATGCAGAAAAGATGGCAAGCTTAATGTTGTATGTGTTCTACTGCTCCACTTACTGGCTCCTCTCCCAACTCCGCCCCTCCTTGGGCCTTCCTATTTCCTAAAACAACAATTTTGAAATTGTTGTGTTTCAGTGGTCTCTAAGTATTCAAGTGAAGAGTGGAATGTCTCTCATTTTAAGTTGAAAGCTCTAAATGATTAAGCTTAGTGAGGAAGGTATGTCAAAGGCTGAGAGAGGTCAAAAGCTAGGCCTCTTGTGCCAGTTAACCAAGAGAGGAATGCCAAGGAAAAGTTCTTGAAGAACACTGAAAGTGCTGTTAAAGTGAACACGCCATAAGAAAGCAAAACAGTCTTATTGCTGATATGGAGGAAGTTTGGAGTGGTCTGGATAGAAGATCAAACCAGCTACAACATCCCCTTAAACCAAAGTTCAATCCAGATCAAGGCCCTCTCCTCAATTCTGTGAAGGCTGAGAGAGGTTTGGAAGCTGCAGAAGAAAAGTCTGAAGCTAGCATAAGTTGGTTCATGAGGTTTAAGGAAAGAAGCTGTCTCCATAACATAAAAGTGCAAGGTGAAGCACCAAGTGCTAATGTGGAAGCTACAGCAAGTTATCCAGAAGATCTACCTATGATCTTTGATGAAGATGGCTACACTAAACTACAGATTTCAGTATAGATGAAATAGCCTTCTATTGGAAAAAGATACCATGTAGGACTTTGAAAGCTAGAGAGGAGAAGTCAATCCCTGGCTTCAAAGCTTCAGAGGACAGGCTGACTGTCTTGTTAGGGACAAATGCAGCTGACAACTATTAAGTTAAAGCCAGTGCTCTTCTTCCATTGCAAAAACGCCAAGACCCATAAGAATTACATGAAATTTACTCTGCCTGTACCTTATCAATGGAAAAACAGTGCCTAATGACAGCACATCTGTTCACAGCATGGTTTCCTGAATAGATTAAGCCTACTGTTGAGACTTACTAAGAAAAAAGGATTATTTTCAAAATATTACTGCTCATTGACGACATGTCAGTGAGCTGTCACCCAAGAGCTCTGACAGAGACATACAAAGAGAATAATGTTGTTTTCATGGCTGCTGACATGCAGTCCATTCTGCAGCCCATAGGTCAAGGAATAATTTTAACTTTTTAAACAAGTCTTATTAAAGAAGTATGCTTTGTAAGGCTGTAGCTGCCATAGAGGGTGATTCCTCTGATGGATTTGGGCAAAAAAATTGAAAACCATCTTGAAAGGATTCACCATTTTAGATGCCATTAAAAACATTTGTGATTCATGAGAGGAAGTCAAAATACCAATATTAACCAGAGTTTGGAAAAGTTGATTCTAACACTCATGGATGACTGAGAGGTTCAAGACTTTAGTGGAGGAACTAACTGTAGATGGGATTGGAAAAAGCAAGAGAATGAGAATCAAGTGGAGCCTGAAGATGTGACTGAATTGCTGAAATCTCATGATCAAACTTGAAACCTACTTTTAAAACAACCTTATAAGCAAAACACTTGGTTTGAAGCTCCATTTCATTGGCAGAAGAGAAAAATAGCTCATCTTTCTTATGGATGAGCAAATAAAGTATTTCTTGAGATGGAATCTACTCTTGGTGAAGATGCTATAAACATTGTTGAAATGACAGCAAAGAATTTAGTATATTACATAAACTTCGTTGATAAAACAGCAGCAGAGTTAAATAAGATAGACTCCAATTTGAAAAGAAGTTCTGTGGGTAAGTGCTATCAACGGCATTGCACGCTCCAGAGAGATCTCTTGTGAGAGAAAGTCAATTCACATGGCAAACTTCATTGTTTTCTTAAGAAATTGTAATAGCCACCCCAACCATCAAAAATTGTCCTGATCAGCAAACAGCCATCAACCTAAGGCAAGACCCTCCACCAGCAAAGAGATTACAACTCACCGATGGCCCATGCAATCTTTAGCATATTTTAGTATATTTAGTACTTTAAAGTAGGTATATATGTATTTTAGACATGATAGTATTGCACACTTACTAGACTACATCATAGTGTAAACATAATTTTTGTACTGGGAAACCAAAAAATTTGTGTGACTTGTTTTGTCATTATAATTGCTTTATCGTGGTGGTCTGGAACTGAATCTGCCATATCTCCAAGGTATGCCTTGATATTGTTCCCGAGTTTTCTGTTATATATTTGCACGTGTGTATATATATTCTTGTTTTCTGGATACTTTTTTTTACCATTTTTCTATCTTACTGAGATGACAAAGGCTATCAATACATTGTTTAATAGCAGAATTAATAGAAACCATTGATGCTTTCATTATTACGTGTGATGGCTGTTGCCAGTTATTGGGAAAATAATGTTAAATGAAACAGACTCTAGAAATATTTTAAGATAATAAACCTAACAGAGTTATGGGCCTAGGATGTGCTAATGAGCCTCTCGTGAATTTGATAGAGTATTTCTACTCTTTGGTAATACAGAAATTTCAAGACTATCAAAAACATTTCTTTTGAAAGAAAAGAAACCCTTTGTTCAAATACTCCTTGAAGGACAGTTTTATAGATGACATAACAAGTAGTTAGCAGTTATGATAGTTACACATCACCGTATTGCACAGGAGAACATATTCCATATACTCTTTTGCTGTTTTCTTTCAATTTGATATCACATAGGTTTTTTTTTTACTCATTTTGTGGCACAGACCTGTATCTTATGTAGCTGCAAGGGAGAAGGGATTTTTAAATGATTCTTAAATCTTTTATTCGTAACAATGATTCATTTTCTGAGGCAAGTTACTGGAGTTTTGTTGGTTAACCTGTGTATTAGCTGTGCCTTTTTGTTTTCTGTATTTCTGTTGCTTTGACTTCTGAGGCCTTGCTGACCATTGAGAGACTGTATCTTCCAGGGCTAGCCAGTTCCTAGAGATAATAAACTCACTGTGAGCAAATCTTTCACTCTCAGACCGACCTGTCTAGACCCCACATCCAAACCCCCAACTTTGTTGGGCTCTCACACTCTGGGCCACTGGCCATCTGTCCTAATCACCCCAGAACCAGGCACCAATTAGAGAAACAGCTCCCATACCCCAGAACCCACTGAAATTATTCAAGGTATCCAATCCCAAGCCTGCTTCCCCTGCTTCACACTTTTTTTTCCTGTAGAAACTACAGTAAAGGCTCTTGCTCACATTTCACCTTTCTTCTTTTACCTCTTGACCAACCACCCTGGTACTTCCCTGTGTGGTCTGGAGTGGCATGATGTGGCATGGCATGCTCCCCACCCCTTGGAACTGTGAGTAACAATCTTTTCCATAGCAGTAATATCCTGATTTGTTGGTCTCACCATATAATAAAACCTACATTTTAAGTAACCTTATAAGCAAAACACCTTGTTTTTGAAGCTCCATTGGCAGAAGTGAAAAAATAGCTCGAGGATTTTAGTTGAAAGCTTGGAAATTGATCAAGAATGAATGTAGAATTTATTGATGTTATTCTTGTCACTTTGTTCTTGCCATCATAGGGTTTTCTTTAATCTTTCGATACAATGAATTAAGAGGTTTTCTATCAGTGAACTGTCCTTGCATTCTCTAGGTGAGCCCTGCTTGATTATAATATATTCTAAGAATTGAATTTGGCTTGATAGTCTGTTTAGGACTTTTGCATTTAAGTTCATAAGTGGATTTTTGTCTATAATTTTGTATCTTGTGCTGTTTTTTGGTATCAGTTTCATTTTAGACTTCTAAAATGAATTGGTAACTTCTAATCTTTCTGTGCTCTGGTATTTATAAGACATGGGAAATACCTGCTTCTTGAATTTTTGTTTTTTTGGTTAAAACTCTATTGTAAAATCTTGTGGAGTAGGTGCCTTTTTAAACATACATTTCACTATGGATTTATCTTTTTTTTTCCTCCTTTTTTTTTTAGAGACAGGGTTTTTCTCTGCTCTGTCACCCAGCCTGGAATGCAGTGGCATGATTATAGGTCACTGCAGCCTTCTGCCTCAGCCTCCCGAGTAGCTGGGACTACAGGTGTGTGCCATTGCGCCCAGCTAGTTTTTAAAAATTTTTTATGGCGATGAGGTCTCACCACGTTGCCCAGGATGGTTTCAAACTCCTGTCCTCAAGTGATCCGTCCGCCTCAGCCTCCCAGAGCATTGGGATTACAGATTTTAGCCACTGCACCCAGCCTGATTTACTGTTTTCTGTGGTAATTGGTCTGTTCTGGTTTTCCCTTCCTGTCATCCTGTCATGAGCTAGTTTTTAGTAATCCATATATTCCAAGGAAATTACCCATTTTTACAGGCAGTAAGTTTTTTAATAGTGTAAAATTGAATACAGCATTTTTTTTTTTTTGGATACAGGATCTCACTCTGTTGTCCAGCCTAGAGCACAGTGGCGAGAACTTGGCTCACTATAGCCTCAATCCTCCCAGCTCAAGCAATCCTCCTGCCTCAGCCTCCCAAGTAGCTAGGAACACAGGTGCATGCCACCATGCCCGGCTAATTTTTAAATTTTTTTACGGAAACAAGGTCAAGGTCCCCCTGTGTGGCCCAGGCTGGTCTCAAACTCCTAGGCTTAAGTGATCCACCCACCTCGGCCTCCCAAAGTGCTAGGATTACAGGCATGAGCCACCATGCCCAGCCAACAGCATTCTTTCATAACTTTTTAATATTCCCTCTCTAGTTGTATTCAGGCTCAATCTCAGTGTTTTTGTTTGTTTGTTTGTTTTTATCTTTTCTCTGTTTTTCATTATTAAGTTCACCAAAGGTTTGTTAATTTATTTGCTCTTTTAGAGTCATCTTTTGGTTTTATTGCTACTTTAAAAAAATGACATTAATTTGTTATGCCCCTTTTTCCTCCTCATCCCTCCTTTATTTTTCATCTTGGGTTGAAAACTGGTATCTTTTATAGTCTGAATCTACTTTTCATTTGCTTTTGAGAGTTTCTACAATCATGATAAATTATCACTTATTATCATAGCTTGGGGAATGTTCTTTTAAGATCTCCTGCTAAGGCAGTGTGGCTTAGTTCTCAGTATGAAGCACATTTCTCACAAAGGAGTTGTCATACCCCAGTTTTAGATGTGCCATATCAATTTGGATGTTTTGATTATAGGAGTGAACTTTATAATACCTATAGGTCACTTCACCTGATTGGGCGAGTACTTAGTATTTTTGTTTGGTATATCATTCTTTTTCTAAAATGAATTATAAATCCATTTCTGGTTTTCTGATTTAAGAAATAGGGTTGTAATCTACTGGCCTGGATAGATTATTCTTGGTTCCTGTGATCCTTACATATTTTCTTCTTTATTGGTAAATAATAGTGGTTCTCAAACTTTACTATGCATCAAAATTATGTGGCAGGACTATTAAAACAGATCATTAAGCCCTAGCCCCAGAGATTCTGATTCAGTAGGTCTGAGATGATGCCTGAGATTTTGCATTTCTAGTAAGTTTCTAGGTGATGCTGATACTGCTAGTCAGGAAGCCATTTGAGAACTACTGATATAGATAATTTTATTTATTTATTTATTTATTTATTTATTTATTTATTTATTGAGACAGAGTTTTGCTCTTGTTGCCCAGGCTGGAGTGCAACGGTATGATCTCAGCTCACTGAAGCCCCTGCCTCCCAGATTCAAGCGATTCTCCTGCCTCAGCCTCCTGAGTAGTTAGGATTATAGGCACCTGCCACCACACCTGGCTAATTTTTTGTATTTTTAGTAGAGACAGGATTTCACCATGTTGGCCAGGCTGGTCTCAAACTCCTGACCTCAGGTGATACCCATGCTGTGGCCTCCCACAGTGCCGGGATTAACAGGCATGAGCCACCACACCCAGCCAATTTTATTTTTTAAATAAAATACCATCAGTTTGATTCAATTCAGAATTGCTTTTTAAAATTTACATATTCATTGGCGCTACATCTAGATATAATGGTTCTATTCAAAATATTTTGTTTTACTGTTGTTTTAAAATTGTTATTAGAAGTACCATTCAACCCAGCAATCCCATTTTTGTTTACCCAAAAGAATATAAATTGTCCTATTAAAAAGACACATACATGCATATGTTCATTGCAGCACTACTCACAGTAGCAAATACATGGAATTAACCTAAATGCGCATCAACAGTAGACTGGATAAAGAAAATGTGGTATATACACACCATGGAACACTATGCAGCCATTAAAAAGAATGAGATCATCTTTTTTGCACAGCAACATGGATGGAGCTGGAGGCCATAATCCTAAGTGAACTAATGCAGGAATAGAAAACCACCAAATACCACATGATCTCATAAGTGGGAGCTAAACATTGAGTACACACGGACATGAAGGGAACAGCAGACACTGGGGCTTACTTGAGGGTGGAGGGTGGGAGGAGGGAGAGGATCAAAAAACTGCCTATCAGGTACTATGCTTATTACCTGGGTAATGAAATAATCTTTACACCAAACCCCAGTGATATGCAATTTACTTACATAACAAACCTGCACAGGTACCCCTGAAAGTAAAATATTTAAAAATAAATATAAAATTATGTTATTAAATAAGAGTAGGGAAATATGAAACAGGAAAAAATGTACTTGTTGAAGCTGGGTCTTGAGTATATTGAATACAGTGATAGGTAATACTATCTCTTTTTGTGTATGTTTGAAATTTTCCTTAGGGGTTTCTATACTGCATTGCTTAGCTAATATTGATATAACTTTACTCTATTTGACTTTTTAATAGAGTAAAGACAAGATTGCATCCTACAGCAAAACTCCAAAAATTGAACGAAGTGATGTGAGCAAGGAGATGAAAGAGAAATCATCCATGAAACGTAAACTTCCTTTTACCATTAGCCCATCAAGAAATGAAGAACGAGATTCAGACACAGGTAGAATAATTTGCTGTTCTCTGGTAAAATCTTGCCCATTCTTTAATTCTGATTTTTGTTTCTTGTACACCACTCCTCTTGACACCCCAGTTTATAGAGAAATATTTGTATTTCACTATTTCAGATTTATCATTTTGGGGTAGGAATTCATCTATCATGCCAAGTGTGATTTCTAACCAGAGATAAAAACAATTTTCTTTATTCCTTACTCTTTGAATGTTTATTGTGAATTTCTTTATCAAGAAATTAATTTTGGGAGGAGCATTCAAATGAATAAAAATTACTCAGTGATAAGGAAGCATTGGGATATGCAGATTTGAGAAAAAGTTGTTGAGCTTTTGTGAACATATGGTCACACCCCAAAGAAGTTTAGGCACTTTAGATTCAGAAATAAATTAGAAACATGCAAACACACACACACACATGCACACACACACACACGCGCGCACACACACACACACACACACACATTGAGGCTAACTGCCTCAGTGCTTTTCATAGAATTTTTGTTTCCCAAAACTCCTGTATACCAGAAATTGATACTTGAAATCAGCCAATCCCAGTTATTCATAACGGATGAGATTCTTGTTATTGCTATCTAATAAATTACTAGGTTGTGTTTTAGCCCTGAACTAACCGATTTTTGAAACTAATATAAACTTGAATGTATGTATTTACTGTAGTTTTAGTCATTGCATGAAATATTAATAATGAACTGTTCTTAAAAACGTTTTAGCCTCAGAGAAAGTATTCCATTCTGAGTTTACGTACATAGATTATATTCTGCCTATATCTTTCTAGTCATTTTAATTGTCAGTTCAGAAATGATCTTGACTCTGGAAACTGAAAATACTCATAAAGATTTTTGAAACATTCTATGCTAACATAGCTTTAGAAAATCATGTAGTGTATGGTTTTGGTAACCAGGTTTCCTTTTGTGTATTTTGCCACTGCTGTTGTGTGAATTAAAAATTGTTCTTAAACACTCATGACATTTTTAAACTTTGAAGATTGCTGTGTCTTGCAGTGATTACGAAATCATGTGCTTTTTCATTTTAAGCTACACTGGTTTCTTTGAGAGATTCAGAATCTTTTTTTTTTCCCCCCGAAGCATCCTAAGTGATACTCTCAAGCTATTACTGGATCGCTTAGCTGAGAAGAGGGTGCTTATGTGCCTTTGGGATAGCTATTTCAGATTGAACTCTTCTCGCATATTCTTGTTAAAAGTTTCTTTGCTAGTCATTTTTAAATTACATTACTCGGGTTTTGTTTTCCAATGAGAGTATATTTCTGATAGCTGTTCGAAAAATGGATTTTGATAAATTCAAAGAATATTAATATTTTTAAGGAATAAAGTTTCAAGATAATCTTTTCATGAGAGCCTTTGTCATTAGATCAGATGGATTATTTTTCTTTTATTTAGAATAAAATTAAGGAGAAAATGTTACTTAGGAAGGTAAGAAATTTAGGCATTGAATAAATGTAACCTAATTCATATGTCTAAAATTGGGTTATATACACTTTTCCCCCTTACATTTTTTCTACTATTGGACTTTAGTTGGGATATCGCAGCTCTCTATAAGACTGTTTCATAACACTTATTCTTCCTTTTGAAAAGTTAACATGTTGTCACCAAACAAAATTTTGTTGGATTTAAAACACAATTGACCCTCGAATGGTGTGGGGACTAGGGGCGCCAACCCCCTTTTTCCCCCTTCACACAGTCAAATCTGTGTATCTTTTGACTTCCCAAGTACTTAACTACTAATAGCCTGCTGTTGACCAAAGCCTTACCAATAACATAAACAGTCAATTAACACATCTTTTGTGTGTTACGTTATTTTTTCTTTACTGTTACCTGAGATGACGTGTTATATTATTATATACTGTACTCTTTAAACTAGAGAAAAAAATGTTACTTAAGAAAATCATAAAGAACAGAAAATATATTTACTGTTCATTAAATGGAAATGTATCATTATAAAGATCTTCATCCTCATTGTCTTCACATTGAGTAGACTGAGGAAGAGGAGGGGTTGATTTTGCTGTCTCAGGGATGCAGGGAGGCAGAAGAAAATTCCTGTGTAAGTGGATCTGTGCAGTTCAAAATCAGGTGGTTCAAGGTCAATTGTATTTATATTTTTGGTAGGCTTTATTTATAAATTTTAGTAATAGATGATGTCTTTGGTTTAACATAACACAGTGAAAACATTAAGGAGGATTTCCCTAGTCCCAGTACAAAATGTGTTATTTACGATTCAAGTGTCTTTTATATAATTTTTTTTAAAAAAGTAGAATTCAGTACCATTAAGTGATATTTCCCATATGAAAGATACAGCATCAGACTTCATATCTGACATTGATCTTTTTTATGTAGTATTCTGTATTTTAAACTATTAGCTGAAACTGTGAAGATAAAGATACAGAGGGGAGAAACATTTACGGCATATATCAAAACCCTTAATATATGTAGTATTTGAAGATCTTCTAAGTGTGAAAAGGAAACTCAAAAATGGGAAAATGGACCAAAAAATACAAGTGGTTCAGAACAATTATAGTTTGGAAAGAAATACATGGAAAAAATACATCAATAGTAATCAAAGAAATACAATTTATGGTGAATGACAAAATTGTTTTTGGTCTGAATCACCCAGTGGTTATGGGTTGGACATAGGAATTTGCTTTAGTGGGTCTAAATTATAGAAATACTTTGTTTAAGGTAAATAGGACAGTGTATGTAAAAAGTTGTTTCTTAACATTTGACTAATTTTTTCTTTGGGCATTTATTATAATAATGATAACTATTATTATTTTGAGACAGAGTCACTCTGTCGCCCAGGCTGGAGTGCAGTGGTGCCATCTCAGCTCACTGCAACCTCTGCTTCCTGGGTTCAAGTGATTCTCCCGCCTCAGCCTTCTGAGTAGCTGGGATTACAGGCGCCTGCCACGATGCCTGGCTAATTTTCATATTTTTAGTAGAGACGGAGTTTCACCATGTTGGCCAGGCTGTTAACTCTGGACCTCAAGTGATCTGCCAGCCTCAGCCTCCCAAAGTGCTGGGATTACAGGAGTGAGCCAACATGCCTGGCTTCTAATAATTACTGATGAGAGCATTTATCTTTAAGAATGTTTATCTCAGCTTTCTTTATAATAGCAAAAAAATCAGGAAAATTGTGTTGAGTAATATAGGATTTGTTAAATTATGATAAATTCAATGAAGAAATAGATTTTTCACCCTTAAAAATAATGTAGTAAGGCTGGGCATGGTGGCTCACACCTGAAATCCCAGCACTTTGGAAGGCCAAGGCAGGAGGATCACTTGAGGCCAGGAGTTTGAGACCAGGTTGGCCAGCAGAGTGAGACCCTATATCTATAAGAAAATTAAAAAATGAGTCAGGCTTAGTGGTGTGCGCCTGTAATCCCAGCTACCGGGGATGCTGAGGCATGAGTATTGCTTGGCCTGGTAGGTTGAGGCTACAGTGAGCTGTGATCATGCCACTGTACTCCAGCTGTAGAATAATACGTAATATGGGAAGGTGATCATGATATTGGAAGTAAAAAATTAGATTATGAAACAGTATGTGCTATTTGCATTAAAATTGTAATTTGTGTATTTACATTTACTGTGTGTATATACGTGCACACATGATGTATATTAACACATGGAAAGATTAAGACTGTCTAAGACTTTTTTCACTGTAGGAACTGTACCTGTTGGATGTGTTTTGGGTACAGAACAAAATATAAATGTTATAAACCTTGACGTAAGGAAATAACAGAAAAAAGGGTAGGGAATAAGGAGAAAGCATATCATCTTATCTCTAGCAAGGGATTAACTGATATTATCTAAACAAGTATATAGTTTCTTAAAATGATTATATAAACTTTTTAATGTTCCTGTATTTAAAATTCCTTTATATTTTTGTTTATATTTTATAGTAGACAGTGTCTTTTATAAAGAAGAAGCAATGCCTTTAGTTTTTTTTAATGTTGGATTAAAATAATCTTTAAGCCTTTTATTTCAAAACAGCATATGTATGTTATTCTCTTGTTCTTACATAAATTTATTACTGTCTCTGCTAGTTCCTTTGTTGTTATATGTATTTAGAGGGATGCTGGGAATGATGCTTGCCAGAGGTTAACACTTTATTTCTTGGATGTGGGGTATTTATTACTTCCTTCTTGGTCCTTTTCGTATGGCTTGAATTCTTGAGATAATGGTCATATGTTACTTTTATAAAGTCACTACTTTTTAAAAGAGGTATTCATAACATTGTCCAAGGAAAGCCTACTGGCACCCCAAATCAGCAGTAATGCTGTCTACTGAATGAGAGATTCCTAGCCTTCATTTTGCGAGATATCGTAATGTGTCTTAAACTTTCTAAATTCTCAATTATTTAATACTTACTAATTTTTTTAAAAAAGAAAACACTTTCTAGAAAAGTAATTGCTTGGCTAGACAGGAGAAATTAGGGAATGAATTACAACATAATTTGAAATCAGGCCAGTGGGTCCTTGTAGCTCTATCATAGTACTATATTTATTCTGAATTAATTTATTTAAACAAATCACCAACATATTGTTTTACTCTGTCAAAGAATTCCCATAAATTTTGTCCTGTGGAATATTAAGCCAATGTATACAGTGACCCATTGAACCTATGGAAGCAAAAAGCAACTGCTTATCTAAAAGATATTTCTTACACCTACATCAGCTTGCTTTATCACTAATTTTTACCTTTTCCTTTCATTCTCTCCTACTCTAGAATTGACAGGATAAATTTTATAGTTGTAACAGAGGTAAATCATGGCAGTGTTTACTGTTGAAGATTTTGGAATCTGACTAGTGTTGACCCTAAGCCCCCTACGAGCACTGGCCCAGTAATTAGACTTCTTTGTAAGTCCCAGCTTCCTTATCTGTAAAAGTACATATAATAGTATCAGTTTCAGAGAATTGTGACCTTCAAGTGACATAGCATGTAAATTTAGCTTTTAAAACTAAATTAAACATAACCAAAAACTAACACTGGTTTAAATACATAGGAATTTTACAATTTAATGCAGTAAGAAGGCCAGGTATAGGCAGTACAGGGTTGGCATAGCAGTTCAGTAATGCCATCAGGCACTGATCTCTTTTCATCTTAATGCTCTGCCACTCTTAGCTCATACATGGGCTTTGTCCTTAATCATTTTGCCTTATAATCACAAGATTATTGCTTCTTCCTGGGTAGAAAGTAGGAGGGAAAAGACCAAGGACAAAAGTGTCTTTTTCCCGGTGAGATTTGGCCTTTTTGTTTCTGCATCTGATTAGTTAGGCTATTCTAGTTGCAGTGGAGTCTGAAAAATCATACTTTTAGCCGGGCATATTGTTTCCCTGATCAAAACTGGGGTATTCCTGGTAAGAAAAGGAGAATGAATATTGTATAGGTATCGTATAATATCTGCCCCCATATATAAAGTGTAATCAGTAACTGATAACTTTTGTTATCTTTAATAATTAATAAAGTTTCCACCTAAGTGAACTTTATTCCTGCATTATCAGTCACAAAATCATACTTAATTTCTTTCCTAGTCTTACGGTGTCCAAGGGAAAGCCAAAATCTCTTAATGTGAAAGTGTTAAACAGCTGTCTTGAGGCTACATGTGAGAGAGTCTCTTCTTGGCCCTCAAACTTAATTTACAATTCTTTTGTTATGAAAAATGCCATCAAGACATCTTTGCAGATTGTGATGTTTGTCATACCCTGAGTTATTTCTTTATTCGTTCCCAAGAGTAGGGTTACAGTGTTATAAGGGTTAAACATTTCTGTGATTCTTCATGTTTCTCCAAAATAATTATACCTAGTTAGAAAGCCTCCAGCAGTATATGAATGTTCTTTAACTTCAAATAGCATTGGGGGACATGTTTTTCTTTAGGTTGATAAATCTGATGTTCTGTAGAGATAAACCAGTAGTCCTTTGTCATTTTAGTTTGCATGTTTAAATAATCAGAAAGATTGAATGTCTTTCACTTTTTTTCTTTGAATAATTGTTTCCTCTTAGCATTATTAGTAAGCAAATAGTTTACTAGTTTTTTTCGCTTTTTTTTTTTTTTTTTTTTTAAGGTGATACAGAGTGTCGCTCTTTCACCCAGGCTGGAGTGCAGTGGCACAGTCTCGGCTCACTGCAACCTCTGCCTCCCGGGTTCAAGCAGTTCTCCTGTCTCAGCCTCCTCAATAGCTGGGATTACAGGCGTGTGCCACCACACCCAGCTAATTTTTGTATTTTTAGTAGAGATGGGGTTTCACCATGTAGGCCAAGCTGGTCTCAAACTCCTGACCTCAATTGATCCACCCACCTCAGCCTCCCAGTGCTGGGATTACAGGCGTGAGCAACCGCGCCCAGCCTTTTTTGGCATTTTAAAAAGATAATGTGTTATGAGAAAATTCAGAGAACACAGTATGATGTGTTCACAAAGTCTACAGAGGCAGCTGTAGAGTATGTTGAAATTTTATTAACAAAATCTCTGCCAGCCAGCCTTAGTTCTATTTTCCTAAGACTTTACATGCCATTTAAGGGTTTACCATATTATAATGTGACTCAGTCAAATTTGAGGAGAGGAGCTTCTTTTAAAAAGAAAACAGATAGATATAATTTTTCTGGGAACTATATTAAAATAGATAAAATTAGTGCTTTGCTTAGTAAGAATAATCACCTTTGGTGATTTTTTCATGGCAGTTATTCATGATAGATTTACTTCTGCCCCCTTCCTGATATTTCATTATAAAAATTTCAAACATACAGTACAGGCTTTTAAAATTATTTTTGGTATTTTTCTTTTATTTCCTTGCAACCCAAGCAAAATATTAACTTAAAAAGATTGGTTTTAAAATACAAGTGTCACTTGTTTTGCCTCGCTACGAAGAACATATGTGGGAGAGAGAATGGCTCTGCTTAGCACTCAGTGTTTTGCATCAATCTCAATCTCATAAACAGTGGTAGTCTCATACAGCCTAGTCTCAGTACAGCATAAAAGGAAGTAGTTGAGGAAAGGGACAGGGAAATGTTAATAGAAGCTTTAATTTTCCAGTTCCTGAGTTAAAGCTTTATAGACTATTCAGATGCCCCCAATAGAAACATACTTGTTTGAGTAAAAGCCAAAGAGTGTGTGGGGTCAGAGTGGTTGCTTACTTCCAAAGGATGATTTGGATAAACTGGTAAACTACATTAATATAATTGAAAGCTTAGTTTATTCACTGTGGTTTAATCTATTAAAATAATATCTGCTTTCAATAATTCATTTAATCCAATTGGCACAATTTAATGGTTGCTGGTTTGCTTTGCAATCTATGGTGGTTATTTAAATTTTTTTGTTTGTCTTTGTCAAATATTATTTTTCATGAAATTTTTGTGGTTGCTAATTTAATGTATTCCATTTTGAAATATGTGTTCATTGAAAGTTTTACCACTCAGCCCATTTACCTGTTTACTTTAGAGTTGGTCTAAATGTTATTGATGATTCCTCTTTCAGTTGAGTGAACCTTCTCATCACTAAACTTTTAGGCTTATCTGTAAAATTTTCAAATACGATGCTTAGGGGTTACTTGTTCTCTAAGTTGTTTTTTTTGAACACTTGGTTACTTATACCTAAATGAAATCATGAATACTGTGTAACAGTGATCCTGGAAAAAAGTTTGTCAGTTAAGGATATGAAGAACACAATAATATTGTGAGTTGAAATGGCATTTATAAGTCAAAATATATTTATAAGTAAAAATGTCTGCTCTGGCCATATTGCCAAAGTCAATTGTCCATATTCATATTTCTCTGTCATGAATTGTTAGGCAGAATTCCATATATATATATGTGTGTGTGTGTGTGTGTGTATATATATATTATTATTATTATTTTTTAAATGCAGAGTCTCACTCTGTCACCCAGGCTGGAGTACAATGGCATGATCTCAGTTTACCGCAACCCCGGCCACCTGGGTGCAAGTGATTCTCTGGCCTCAGCCTCCCAAGTAGGTGGGATTACAGGCATACGCCACCACACTTGTCTAATTTTTGTATTTTTAGTAGGGATGGGGTTTCATCATGTTGGCCAGACTGGTCTTGAACTTCTGACCTCGGGTAATCCACCCACCTTGGCCTCCCGAAGTGCTGGGATTACAGGCGTGAGCCACTGCGCCCGGCCAGAATTCCATATTCTTAACTGATAAACTTTGTTTTGATTTAGGTTACTTTCTTTCCAGACGGTCTTCGGTAGTAATCACTGTAGTAATTAATACCATTTGAAGTGTATATAATTTGTGGAAAGGTCTGTGGTGTAGGATGATGGTGCAGTCCAAAGTGTTTTACTGTCTCCAGAGTCGAGTTGGCACTCATAGAACAAAAAGTGTAAGACAAGTTCTAAACAGAAATCCAGTGATAGAGTACTGGCTCTTTTACTGTTATTCAGAAGTTGAAAAAATATATAGCCTCAAAAAAGATAGTGTGTTTTAATATATAACATCAGTAATACCTGTTATTGAAACTGCATGGTTGAATTTCCCAACTTTAAGATATTTTTGTTGAAAAATTTGAAATATTAGGTGTTGACCAAAGCTGTGTTTTAAATATAATTTTGGCTTTACTTTAAAAATAATCTTTTGGCAAAACAATAATAGCTTATTAACTGGTGGTCTTTTGAAAAATGTTGGTTTGTTGAATTCTGCATTTCCCTCCGTGTGCTTTTTTCTCTTCTCCTGTCTCTTCTCATTCTGTAGATTCAGATCCAGGACATACAAGTGAAAATTGGGGGGAGAGACTTATATCTTCTTACAGGACATACTCAGGTAATTAGATTATCAGGTGTTCCTGTTTAGCCAGTGGTTTCTGTCACATTTACAATTAATTATTGTACTATAAGTAACTTACTTTCAAACCAGCATATAGATATCTTTGGTTAAATAAATGAACTACGTGGGTGACACCACATTTTCCCATTTTTGCTCCTAGGTACTCAGTGTATCATATCTAACACAAGCTATGTGTGAACCTTGTAGCAGGACTGCCATATACCTCCACTCCAATTTTTTACAGCACGATGTGGGGAACACCATTCACATAGAAAACAATGTGAAAGTCAACCCCTGGTGTTGCATAGTGTAGTGACTCCTGTGGGAAGATACCCAAGTGTTTTGTTGTATACCCTTCACAAGGTATACCAAGTGTACTGATTTCAATAGACAGTGTCATCTTACCGTTTAGTCATGTGATGTTTTTTAAAAAACACATTTAATACAGTTTTTTTCCATTGAATTCATTAGCCGTTATTGACTTTGTTGCCTAGGTTAAATTTAACTATAACTGAATTAAAATACCAGGTTACCTAGAGAAATGCCATTACCACTGTGTTGCAACCTCTCTATTAAGCTATGGCACCTGTTATTTTATGTTAATGGTCCGTAGTTGCTCCAGATAGAATACAAGAGGATATACAAGTACTGTGTCCTCTTAAAATAAAGAGTAAATGTGTTCTCTAGTATGTGACAGCTAATTAGTTAAATGTTTTTTGATTGTCTTTTTTTAAATTGGCTAACATTGTTATCTCTGAGCTTAAATAAAAATATGATTTTTTTTTAGTCCCTGGGTGTCTAAGTGTCTAGTTTTCAGCATATGACATTTAGCTATAAAAACTAAAGTAAACCTGTTTTTATACACTTTTTATTTATTTTATACATTTGTGGGGTTGGGTTAGGGGCAGTGGAAGAACCAAATAATAATTCTTAAAATTATCCCAAAAGTTTTAATTGAGCTGATAAGTCAGTAGTGCCTGGTTACCAAAATTGAGGGGGTGGGGCATATTTATAGTCAGTTACTGTGGAATTATTCTAAAAGGTGACTTCTAAGTACCCAAAGTGCCCCTGAAAGAGCTGTATGTATATGAAGCCATCCATAATCTGAGTATCATTGCCGGAAATCAAAAGATGCAGACATTCAATTGGAGATTCATGTAGATATTTTAGAACCAGAGAGTAATGGCAAATTTTTTTTTCAGAATTGAAGTATGTACATTGCAAACAGGATTGACTTAATTATGTTCATCTATATTTGAGTTGTGATTCCATTGTTTGATTCTTATAGTGACTACTTTGTGGGAAGATGTTGTATTCTTTAATTTTTGAGACACTAATAGGTTTATGAACCAAGTTCCCTAAGAAAAACAATTTTGTCTCTTCTCCTTAATAAGTACTTAATACTTAATTGGGATGTGAAGATGTTGAGCTTTCTATTTATTCTGGCAAGACCTAAAAAGAAAGCATTAATTTTCAGCATTATAAAACTGGAACATCTTTGTATATCCGAAGATCCTCTAAACCTTGAAAGAATGTTGGAGCGTTGAAAAGTCCATTTCTCTGTTTGCTTTGAATAGTCTTTAAGTGAATCTCTTGTATATTATCTTAAAAAATCCCTAGGTTGTCTGAATGGAACTTAAGTTTATAGTAGACTATGCTAAACGAACACATTTGTCAGTATACTTACATTTAAACTTCAAAGTTCTTGTCTATTATTAGGGCAAATAAATACATTTTGCAGGTGCTGAATCTTGAGAAGTAGCTAACTTTTTAAGTATTATTTAATCACCTTCCTGACAAGAGAAGTAGCTAACTCTTTATAAGATATATAATATATTATCATTTTTTTACTTATGATGGGTCAGAGGAAACAAATTCTTTACAGGACAAATCCCAGATAGTCTTGTTGACTGCTTTTAACTTGAAAACGCATACTTTGGGACATACTAGTCTAACACAGTTTTGACACACAGTGTAGTTGTCTCTATCCTAGCTGCCTTACGCCGGCTGCTGTTTTCTTACTTTGCTGTCTCATGCAGAATATGAACTCAGACATATGACTATGGTAACTGAAAGAAAATAGAGTTTATATTGGATGCTAGCATCTGATTCGAATTTTGTTTTAAATATTTGGAATATATCCAATTTGTTTCTTTCTTTCCAAAATAATTACATCTTTATTTGGCAGCATGGCATTCTAATGATGCATATATAAGTATCTTTTTACTGTTGCCTGAGTATGTATTACTTTATCATGTTAGACTGGCTTTTTTAAAACCTTGTGTTAAAATGCAGTCAAAACAAAAAAGGCAGTTGTTTTACAAACAAAAATGCGAAATTTTCCCCAATATTTAGAAAATATTTTGAGGATAGATGCTAAGTATTTTTTGTTTCCTCTAATTACTAGATTTTATTTCTTGTCTTTGAAACATCTTTTCTATTTTCTATAAAATTTTCACAGTGTTAAATATATTTATTTTAGGAGAGAAATACGTTCATTATAGTTAAAGATTTGTTATTCAAATGGAAAACTATTAAAACAACAACACTTGTAGTTCCTTATTAAATACTAGAGAACCAAGATATGCAGAAAATTAGGAGAAAAAAATCCATATATGCTTCAGGAAAAAATTGGCTTCTCCAAAAATCTGTTTAGGGCTTTATAATGCAGCATAAGTTAGGAAAAGTACTGTGCTAAGATTGGATTTATGCTAAATTGGATCATTAATGATAATGAAATAAAAAATATGAAAAGGTTATACTGGAAAAAAATTAAGTTGATTTAAATAAGTCTTGAAATTTTGTTTTTATGCAAAACCAAATATTCAAGAAAATGGACTTTTTAGGAAATGTTTAATTTTGAAAGATTTGTGGACAGCAGAGTTTTTAAAATTAGGAGCTCTGATTTTCCTCAGCCATAAAGGTGACAGAGTATCCTGATTAAGTGGCACACTGGAAGAATTATTAATTTCTTATGCCTGCTAATAATATCAGGTTTTAATTAGTTTTCTAAACTTGCTAGATTAAAACATGCTTTTCTTTTAGAGTATTTTAGCTGCTGTTCATATCTGCTTGAAAAAAGACACTATTTTGACTACTAAGCCTTTCCTTTTCCCATTTTTGCTATTTTTAAATATTCTTTATTTTACTTATTTATTTTTGCAGCTCCTCTTTGCAGGTACCCTCAAACCTGGATCAGTACATTCCAGATATTTGTATAGGGTTTCCCAAGAAATAGATGGACAGGTAATAGCCAGACCTCTGCATTTGGTTGCACAGAGCACCTGCCTTAACTCCCAGAGAAGTCTTACAGAAAAGACAAATATCTGTATCTCTTGCTTATAGAATTCAGTTCAGTCTGAATTTGCTGACACTTAATGGGGAACGCAGGCTGCGTTGCTAATGGGTTTCCCAGATAGTTAAATCTGAGAGCTAACTTGATGATCGGTCAGATCTCTTTGAAAAGGTCCTTGAAAATTTTTGGATCTTTGCAAGATCTGTTAACCCATAGCCACACAGAATCTTTAATTTGCGCATTCTTGGCTTTGACTAATGTCATTTCATGTTCAGCTATCCTATGACTGGAATAAAATGATTTGGTACTTTTTTTCGATAGTTGTTCTGTGTGATAAGACTTGTCTTAAATATTTAGCTCGTTGGAAGTTTGTATAAATCATTGCTGGAATCAAGGAAGTAATTTGAAGGAGCATTGCTATATAGGCTTATCAGCAATTACAAATAAAATTATAGTGAATAAAAGAGGTTTAAAAGATGTAATACTAAAGAATGTCTGCACTGTTATCAAGGAATTAAATTTTACTAGAACAAGTCATTAAGGTAAAATTTTACTAGTAATAAATTTCCCAAGTATTACTAATTTTCTGAAAACAGTGGAATTAAGAATATATTTTTTTCAAAGCAGTCAGGAAGAAAATTGTTTATATAATATAAAACCCATTGTGCTTTTGTCTGGCTACTACTAGTTCATATATTGTACACATTTCTCATATGTATGTACAGCATCTATCAAAAAATTCATCTTAAACTTGCTTTTGAGTACTTGGATTTGTTTCAAATTCTTACATATTTGTTAATAATTCCAGAGAAAGAAGGTCCAGAAAAGAAGAAGACAAAAAAGGAAGCTGGAAATAAGAAATCCACACCAGTTAGCATTCTTTTTGGTTATCCACTCTCTGAGCGAAAACAGATGGCACTTCTTATGCAGATGACAGCAAGAGACAACAGTCCAGGTGATACCTACCATCATTGAGTTAATGTGTATCCTTAGTTTTCCTCAGGCAACTGTAGTCTCGTCTTAACAATTATTTTAACTTCTTTTAATTTTTATTCTTTCTTGGATTTAATCAGAATTACTTGTAAGTCAGTGGTAATTTTATGATTATTTGTGTGACAGTTTATCATCTGTATCCTCTGCTAAAGTAGAAGCTATACAAGAGTAGGGCTCTTTACACCATGTGTAATCCATATTTTATTAAGATCTAAATTTTTTATAAGGAAAAATGTCAGCAGTATATTAACAGTCATTTTATATTTCATGTCACATTTCCAACTAAGGTGTTGTGCCACATGTATGTATGTTTATTTATATACTGTGTGCTCCAAAAATAATTGATGATGACTTACCAGCAGGACAAAAACAAAAAGGGAACAAACCAAACAACATGCTAATTTATAAAAGGGAGCTAAAAAGGTAGATAAAATCCAGGCAACTGGCCTGAGATAGTAATTACTATTCACATCCTGGCAGCTAAAAGTACAAAAGAAAATTTTTGAGTTACATAGTTCTCATTGACTGATTCAAGAAAGTAAATCACTTTTGTCTGGAGAAAATTTCTTTTGGCCCTGAATTCAAAGCAATTTTATGTAAGACTCTGGGTTACGTAACAGTCCATGTTGAAATGCATTGAAAAAGATAATTTTTCAGTGAGTTTTTCCTGTATTGCCTCTTTTTAAAAAATGGGATGACATGGTTAAATTCTTAAGAGTTTCTAAATATTATAATTTCAAGGCATGAGCGTATCTAATATCTGTCACTGCTAAAAAAATGTTTTAGGGCTTCCTGCTTTTAAAAATAGAGTACGTTGTGGTTACTCACTCCTACCTTTTCCACCTCCAACATGGGAAAGTCTGTGACCAAATTAAAGACATTTTACCATGTAAAAACTTTGACTGTTTCTGTAAAATTTTGACTTTGACTTTAAGTCTGATTTAATAGTTAAATGGAAAGACATTTATTAAAACTGATTTTTTAAAATAACGTGAACCTTTGTCCTTAGAGTAAATTAAAAGACCAACAGACAAAAAGTAAAAGTCTTTCATCTCCAGTCACCTCCCCTCAAGAGGTGACCACTGTTAACAGTTTCTTATCTTTATTTATGTAGCTTTTCTAGGCATAAACTTACAAATACGTATCTTTTGATATGGGTTAATTTTTTTTTTTAAATATAAATAGGAGTACACTATAATACTGTTCTGCAGTTGGTCCTTTTAAGGGTGATTCTTAGTCAACTCTATTAATATGTATAGAATTAGAATGGAAAACTTTTGAAATATCAAGCAGTTTGCCATCATACAGATATACTTGGAGTTTGTGGTGGTTTTATTCATTAGATAAGTCTTTAGATTTTAAGAAATTCAGCAAGCAAATTCTCTTCACAAATAATTTGACTATAAGGATTATATTAAAATTTATTCATTCAACAAATATTTCTTGAATACCGCTGTGGTATATGAGAAGTCTTCTAAGCAGTGATGAGTAAGATAGATAAGGCCCTTTTCTTTGGGAGTGTAAATTTCTAGAAAAACTTCTGTAGGAAACTATTACCGAGACAATGTACTTTAAAATCCAAAAGGTAGGGCTGGGCATGGTAGCTCGAGCCTGTAATCCCAGCACTTTGGGAGGCTGAGGCAGGCAGATCACTTGAGACCAGGAGTTTGAGACCAGCCTGGCCAACATGGTGAAACCCTGTCTCTACTAAAAAATACAAAAATCAGCCGGGCATGGTGGCACACGCCCGTAATCCAGTCACTCGGGAGGCTGAGGTGGAAGAATTTCATTTCTTGAACCCGGGAGGTAGAGGTTGCAGTGAGCCTAGATCAAACTACCACGCTCCAGCCTGGGCAACAGAGTGAGACTCTGTCTCAAAAAAAAAAAAAAAAAAAAATCCAAAAGATGAACCTTACACTTTTTTTTTTAATTGAGGAAAGGATGGTATTGCCTTAGAGCTCTAATCATGTCAGGTTTTAAACTGGTAAAAATTACTTTCCATAGATTTCTTTTCTCTTAGAGCAGCAGTTTCTTTTATATAGTTGTAAATTTTCAGAATTAATTAACACTGTATATATGTCTTGAATCCTTAATTAAGAAACCAGTTTTTGTTTTTTTGTAGTTTTGAAATTGGAGAGGAGACTTTGGGCATCATCTAATTTAACTTTTTTTTTTTAAATATAGAAACTAGAACAAATTTCAAAATATGAGAATCAAGGCAAAGCAGTTTTTAAGGGCCCTTTTCCAGACTACCCTTATTTTTTGTAGCTCTTCTCTTTCATTTTCATAGTAAAATCGTTATGACCTTGATTTGCACATAATATAAGAACAGAAGAACTCCAATGCTTTGTCTGAGTCAGAAGTGTGGACTCCAGCCTTCAATTTCACCTCCTCTAGGTCTTAGAATAATAGCATAACATACCTAGGAAAAATGTTTCGTAGTTCATCACATCATTCATTAAGGAAACATTTTAGAGTACGTATTTGATACTGTATCATTTTAAACCAATTTTATGAATTGACAAAACATTTTTTTTAATTGGCTAATGATATTTGATAACCCTGAGGGAAGATCTCTGTGTATTTGGGTCATTAACGGATCATCCAAGTCAAGGTTTAGGTTGTTAGGGTGAGAAGGCATTCCTTGTGTTTCAGGAGATTAGCATATTACCAATAAAAACATTTAAATAAGTATACAGAATATTTAGCCTAGAACTTCTGCTAACTTTCTTCTTTCTTACAGATTCCACACCAAATCATCCATCACAAACAACGCCTGCCCAAAAGAAAACTCCCAGTTCTTCATCTCGACAGAAAGATAAAGTTAATAAAAGAAATGAACGTGGTGAAACTCCTTTACACATGGCTGCTATTCGAGGAGATGTGAAACAAGTTAAAGAATTAATAAGTTTAGGGGCAAATGTGAATGTGAAAGATTTTGCAGGTAAGACTAGTAGTTCAATACCTACTATTCAGGCACTAAAATTTAAACAGATCCTGGTTACAATTTAATCTACATTCTTTTATTCATTTTGCTGAAATGAAAGAGTTCTAAAAATACTCTTTATTACAAAACTTTTGGAGTTCGTACATAAAACCCCTGATTTCTACTACAATTCCATGTCAATAATTACTCATATTTTTATATACTAAACTTATACTTTAGTTGACATATTACTTGCTGTATAGTTCTTTATCCAAGTTAGGTTTTGCCCTAGATGAATTTGAGTTATATGTTTTCAAAGTAGTTGATTCATTCATAAGTATTTTAAGAACATTTATTAACTTGAACCATGAGGACTGTAAGAGTGTGGTGTTATTACTTTCATTTTCATTATTCAAGTAGCATACCAGTACATTCTTGTTGTAAATAATTCAACAGTAAAAGTATGTAGGGAACAATTCAAAAATTTTCTTTAATTTCACATACTGCACAACCCTACCCTCCCTCCCACACAGGTTCTTTCTCTTCCATAGAACTATGGTTAACGCTTAGGAGGTTACTCATTCAGTTCATTTTTATTATATATGTATAAAGCAAATACTTACTTATATATTGGCTTTTTAAAGTGAAATTATTCCATCTGTATCAATCTGTAGTTCTGCAACCTGCCTTAATGTCTTACAGATATTTCTATCAGTATATATAGGTAGGCCTACTCCATTAATTTTTAATAGCTGCATAATATATTCTGGTATAGCATTCCATAGGCAACACTGTAGTAAATACCTATATAGAAACATCTTTGTGTATATTTATGGAAGTATTTCAGTAGAAGTGAAATTGCTAAATCAACGGAGATACATGTTTTAAATTTTTGAAATAATGGAAATTGCCCCCCCCCCAAAATTCTGTATCAATTCATACTACCATCAAGAGTATATAAAAGAGCCATTTTCCTCATATCTTCAGTAAAACTGGATATTTTCAACTTTTAATTATTAACAATCTGATGAATGAAAAAAATCTTAATTTGGATTTTCATGATCAGTAGTGATGGTAAACATTTCTTATGTTTATTATAAACTTATGTGTATTTTATGAATTGTTAGATCCACTCCTTTGCTCATTTTCTTTTGGTTTAGTACTGTTTTTAATCTACAAGAGCCTTTATTTAGTCTAGATTTTCTCTATCAAATATGTAAAGATTTTCACAGTCTGTGGCTTAGGTTGAATACACTCTCATTACAGTGTTTATTGTACTAAAGTTTTCATCTTTTATGTATCATATCAATTGAGCTTTATGGGTTCTTGGTTTGGTATTTTATTTAAGAAGGCCTTCTCTTTCTCTGTATCATAAAACTATTCCTATATTTTCTGTTTTTCAAATTTGGTTTCTGTTTTGTTTTTACATGTAGCCCTATTATAATACACCTGGAATTTATGTCTTTATTTGGTGTGAGTGGGGAACGGTGTGATATACGGTTATCTACCTTAAAGAGTGAGACTTAAAATGCATGGCATTTATTCTAGAGGAAAACTTGACATTATTTATCAGAAACCTAAAAAATATTTCTTTCATCTGACAATTCCACTCTCAAGGATTTATTTTAAATAGTTAATCATGGATGTACATGAAGATTTAGTTGTAAGGATACTTGTTACAGCATTGTTTCTAATTAAAAACTAGCAACAATCTGTATCCTTAGTAATAGGAACTCGTTGAAGGAAATTATGGTATATTTGATTAGTACAATACTATGTTGTAGAAAAGTATAATGACATAGGGAATTATTTTCACTTTAGTAAGTAGAGGAAGCAGGTTGTTATTCATCTAAGTTTTATAAATATGTGGGAGAGCTAGTAGATATTATGTTGGATTCTTCAAATTATTATTTCTGGGTGGTGAGATTATGGACAGTGTTTATTTTCTTTGTATTTTTAAGTTATCTAATATTTCTTTTGTGAACATGTAACTTTTTAATTACAAAAGTAATTAAGTTTATTTTAGTTAAAATAAGTATTAAGTCCAGAAAATATTGTATCAACAGAATAAAGCCCTTAAGACATCAGGATTTTTGTTTACTGAAAGACTCTAATCAAGCTTACTAATATTTTGCCTCTTTAAAATTCTTTTTCATAGTTTAAATGATTATTAAAAATTATATCAAGCTTATATTTATTGGAAAGCTTAAATATTTAATACTTTTGTCAAATAATTTAGCACAGTGGAAATACTGTTGACCCTTGAACTGTGTAGGTCTACTTATATGTGGATTTTTTTCAGTAAATATATTTGAAATTTTTTTTGAGATTTGGAACAATTTGGAAAAACTCATAGATGAACTGCATAGCCTAGAAATAGTAAAAATAGGAAAAAATTAAATACATTATAAGTGCATAAAAGATACCTACATACTAGTCTATTCTATCACTTACTACCATAAAATATACACAAATCTGTTCTAAAAAGTTAAAACATATGCATACAGACATAGGCTATACATAGCACCATTCAGAATCAGGAGAAATGTAAACAAACATAAAGATGCAGTATTAAATCATAGCTGCATAAAATTTACTGTAGTACATATTATACTCCTGTAATAATTGCATAGCTACCTCCTGTTGCCATTGTGGTGAGCTCAAATATTGGGACTATCTGCTTAAAACACCATGTGACTGACACAAATCATCTCCACATAAGCAGTTCGTCTCTCCAGTAAGTTGCATGCCACAGTGAAATGTGTGATTCTTGCATATTTTTCATCGTGTTTAGTAGAATACTGTCAGCCTTGAATAATACCAGGGGACCCATTTTAAGTGCTCCTAGTGATACTAGAAGTGCTCCTAAGAAACAGAAAAGTTACGACATTAAAAGAAAAAATTGAATTGCTTGATAATGTACTATAAATTGAGGTCTGCAGCTGTGGTTACCTGCCATTTGAAGATGAATGAATCCAGCATAAGGACCAGTGGAAAAAAGGAAAGGAAATTTGTGAAGCCATTGATGGAGCTATGCTAGTGGGTTTGAAAACCTTGCACTTTTTTGTAAAACATTCTTTTATCTCATGCAGCTTTTATGCGAATGCAAGATTGCTATAAAAAAGGCGTACCTATAGATTAGATTGAAGAAAACATGAAGTCATTATACAACAATTTTAAGGAAGATCAGGGATCTAAAGCTGGGGAATTTAACGCCAGCAAAGGATGGTTTAATAATTTTAGAACAAGGTTTCGTTTAAAAACATGTCAAGATAACAGGAGAAGTGGCTTCAGTCCACTGATAGGCAGCAAATAAATTCCCAGATACCATTAAGAAAATCAGTGAGGAAAAAAGAAAATCTGCCTGAACAGTTTTTTAATGTGGACAAAAGTACCCTATTCTGGGAAAAAGAAAAATCCACAAAGGACATTCATTAGTAAGGAAGAGAAGCAAGCACCAAGATTTAGGGCAGGAAGGGATTAGCTAACTCTCCTGTTTTATGTAAATACAGTTGGGTTTATGATCAGGACTGCCCCCTGAACCCTGAAGGGAAAAGGTAAACCCAGCTGCCAGTCTTGATTGGTTGTATAACAAGAAGGCCTGGACAATGAGAACTCTTTTCTGGATTGATGTCATCAATTTCTTCCTGAAGTCAGGAAGTACTTTGCCAGGAAGGAGGCTGTCTTTTAGTGTCCTCTGGCCTCCCAGAACCAATTGATTTCGACACCAAAGGCATTAAAGTGGTGTACAAACACGGTGTTTCTAAACCAGCCTCTAATTAGAGGGTCATAAGGAACTTTAAAGCTCATTACACACGGTACTCCAGGGAAAGGATTGTCAACGCTGTAGAAGAGAACTCCGATAGAATGTCATGAAAGTCTGGAAGGATTACACCATTGAAGATGCTGTCATTGTTAAAGAAAAAGCTGTGAAAGCTCTCTCCTCCTGGAGAAAACTGTGTCCAGATGTTGTACATGACGTCACAGGATTTACCACAGAACCAGTCAAGGAAATCATGAAAGAGATTGTGGATATGTCAAAAAAGGTAGCGGGTGAAAAGTTTCAAAATATGGATCTTGGAGAAATTGAGGAGCTAGTAGATACCACATCAGAGGTATTAATAGGTGACTTGATGGAGTTGAATGCTTCCAAAACAGTTTCAAGTGATGAGGAAGAAGACAGAAGAAGCCATGCCAGAAAACAGATTGACCTTAGAGGGTTCCAATAATTTAAGGCTGCTTTTACTTTTTTTTTAAAACACCAGTCCTTGTATGATCCAGGCACTGAAACTAAAGCAAACAGTGGAAGAAGGAGGGTGGTACTGTATTAAAACATTTTTAGAGAAATGAAAAAGCAAAAAAGTGAGACACAAATTACAATGTATTTTTGTGAAGTTACACCAAATATGCCTGCCTCTCCCACCTTTACTTTTACCTCTTCTCCCTCTGCCACCTCTGAGACAGCAAGACCAACCCCTCTTCTCCCTTCTCTTCAGCCTACTCACTGTGAAGATGATGACGACCTTTTTGATGATCCACTTCTACTTAATGAATAATAGATTTTTCTTACGATTTTGTTAAATAACAATTTTTCTCTAGCTTTATTGTAAGAGTACAGTATATAATACATACACAAAGTATGTGTTAGTCAAACTGTTCATGTTACTGGTAAGGCTTCCAGTTAACAGTAGGCTATTAGTAAAGTTTTGGGGAGTCAAAAGTTATATGTGGATTTTTGACTGCATGGGGGTTAACACCCCTAACCTTCACCTTGTTCAAGGGTCAACTGTAATATTATCTTGAATGAACCTTCAGTAAATTGATATTGTTCTTATTTATTTTTAGTAGCTTCTTCATCACTCCTTTTTTTTTTTTTGCACGATGTGCAGTTTTAGAATTTATATGTCACACATTGGTATGTATATGAAAAGCATATATTTTGAAGTAGCGCAAGTGAATCATGTTATAATTAATAATCTAACTTTAGGTTGGACACCACTGCATGAAGCTTGCAATGTTGGATATTACGATGTTGCTAAGATACTTATAGCAGCTGGAGCAGATGTTAACACACAAGGATTAGATGATGACACTCCACTCCATGATTCTGCTAGTAGTGGGCACAGAGATGTAAGTATGATAGAAAAAAATCAATAATACACATTTGCAAAATATAAATTCAACCCAAAGTAATTTCATTCACTTCTTAGTCATATGATCTGTGTCATATTCCACTCATTGCTTGAACAACTCATCTATATTTTGTTTTCCCTTTTTTCTACTAAGTATTAGTTCATAGTCAGATTTAGCATTTTCTTTTCATAAAACCCTTTTAATTTGACAGTTGATTAAATAATTTGGCAAAATTTTTATTTCAAGGCATTCTTTATAAGACAATTGGATGTATTAAAGCAGTCTTTATATATAGTAAAAATTGTACAGTGTTGAATTGCCTATCTTTTGAAAGGCATTTTACTTTAGTTGAGACAAAAATAGAATTTGGAGTAAAGATAGATACAAGTGCAGTTCTGGCCTGGCCAGTTTACTAGCTGTGTAATCTTGAACAGGTTACTTCCCTCCTCGGAACCTCCGTTTCCTCATCTTTAAATTATATGATAAATAATACCTATCTAAAATTGATATTTCAAAGGAAAAAAAGACACTACATGTAAATGCACATTGAAATTTAAGATGGTCTAGAAATATCAGGGGTAAAAGATTAAAAAGCTGCCTTTGTGGGTGCAGTCAAATACACCTAAAATTCAGAAATTAAAAATGCTATTTTTCTCAATTACATTTTTATAAGGCATTTTTCCATGTTTCTCGGCAAAGAAGTCTTATTTTGAATGAAGAAAAATGTAGCCTATAATTTTTTAAAACTGATTCTTGCCTACCAGTGGTCTACTCTTTTCTCTGTGCTCCTTTGGCAATTTGTACAAACCTATATCATAGCATTTTACTACCTTATTTTTTACTGATATTCTTGTCTAGTGTCATGTTTCCTGCACTAGACTGCAAGTACTACTACCATGCATACGGGCATTTTATGTTGTTTTCTGTTATTTACTCTGGAACTGCTTGTCACCTAGAAATGTTCAGTATATCCATCATGGATGCACTTGTAGATAGATGGATAGGTAGATGAATGGATAACTGACTGAGGATAGACAGAATGACAAAAACTTAATCCATCAGGCCTGACAACATGTAGGGGACATTGCCCTTTCCTTTGAATTTATCGGAAACTGACTTACTTTCTGGCTTTGATATTTTAAATAGTGCCCTTTTAAAAAATATTATTGATAGTTTACCAAGAATGAATGATTTTCCTTTGAATATGATAATAAAGGTTTCCCGATTTCTAAGTGTAATTTTAAAGAATTATGCCTGTGACTAAGACATGGTTTCTGTGAACACAAGTTTCTAAATATGCACATAGCTGCAGAATATTTCCAGAAGCTGACCTTTTGAGCTCATGTACTTACAAGGACTCACACTATTTCCAGTCTCTTCCCAGAGGGAGGGACCTTTGCTTTTCCTCCTACCAACATGCCTAGGATAGTAGGAGTCACCATTGAAGAGCTATTGAGAGCTATTTTCTCCTTGTTCCTTTTACTTGTGCGTTAGGAGGAAGAATGAGAGCCACCAAAAATTCATTTCTGTATATCCCTAATGTGTATTCTGAGCCACTCCCAAATAATTAGATTTCTTTCTTTAATAGTCATGACAACTTCAGCCATCCATAAAGCGTTTTTTTAAGATGGGAAAAGCAGAAATATAACGGTTCTGTAGCCAGGTCTAAATTATTATAGAGAGGATTAACATAGCTTACTAAGAACCTAATTTTTGACTTGTTTGTAAATGTATAGTAATTCCTAAAACACTTTTTTTCTTTTTTTTTTTTTTCTTTTTTTTGAGACAGCATCTTGCTGTATCACCCACACTAGAGTGTAGTGGTGCAATCACAGATTACTGCAGCCTCAACCTCCTGGGCTCAAGTGATCCTCCTGCTTTAGCTTTCCAAGTAGCTGGACTACAGGCACGCACACCATGCTAGGCTAATTTTTAATTTTTTTTGTAGAGACCCTGTGTTGTTCAGGCTGGTCTTGAACTCATGAGCTCAAGAGATCCTCCTGCCTCAGGCTCCCAAAGCGTTGGGATTATGGGCATTAGCCACCGGTGGCACCTCACCATAATACACATTTTAATACTAGCCTTAGTTCTAGTTCTATTTTAGATACGTATCATCTTTTGTCATCATTTTTACCTACTTCTAATTTATTGACTGTTATGTTTTAAGCAACTTTAAGAACAGTTATTTGCATTTGAGGATGAGCTGTAAAATCTTGATTATTTGATTTAGGGTGTTTGTAGTATGTGAATGAACCAGCTGTACCTGATTCTGTATAGTCATGTAATAAGTATTTATTGATGTATTCCTGATGGGGATAGAAAGCTTTCAGCAATATCAAAATTCTTTATTCTGTTTTCTCATTCTAGGGCTCTAGTCTAAGGAAATAAGCCTAAAATTGGAAAAATTTCAACTCATAAAGATATCCACTACAGTATTATTTATAATGACTAGAAGATTTTTATTTCAGTTACTTTCTCAAATCCCTAAAATGACAGTAAGGGGCAGTTTCAAAGGATAGACCCACAAGGGCAAAGAACAGAAGAAACAAATATTTTGGAAGATAGAAATTGGAGAAATGAGCAGTTACTGATGTAGAACAGGGTTTGACAATTTTTTTCAATAAAGGGCCAAATAGTAAATATTTTAGGCTTTGCAGGCCACATACTCCCTCCTTCACCTCCTCTTGCCTCCTCCCGCCTCCTCCCTCTCCTCTTCTCCTTCAACAGTCCTTTAAAAATATAAAAACTATTCTTAGCTGGCAGACCAGATTGGTCCGTAGGTCATAATTTGCCCACCTCTGATTTAAAAGAGACAAGAAAATTGAAACCAGAGCCATACAACACAGAATCCTAGAAAGAAAAGAAAAAAAAAAAAAGCTTAGGAATCGATAGTACCAATGACCTCTGGAAGTGCTTCTTAAGATATGACTGGAAAAGACTATTAGATCAAAGGTTTTTTAGCTCTCACATCCTCTCCCCAGTCTTACACAGCCCAGTAATTGCGCCTCTCTCACCCTGGGTAGATGACTGGAATATGGAGATAAGTATCAGGGACAACTGTTCTTCACCAGCAGACTTGGAAACCTAGTTGATCTTTTAAAATCGTAAGCATGTGTAATTTGATAAAAATTAAACAGTTAATAGTTGGTATCATGAGTAAGTTGTTTTCTTTATACATTATTACATTTCAGATTTTCTGCAGTAATCTAGAAAAGTTTTTTTCTTTATTCATTGTGAATCATTCTTAAATAATTTGTTACAAATTTCTGATTTCAGCATCTTGTTTTAAATTGTTCCTTTGATGGTAAATGCAGTTAATATTCATCTGTTTCATGTTATTCATTTAAGTATTTTTTAAGGTATGATATGTTTTCTAAGTACCAGAAAACACCATAGTTATGTCCTCGAAATACAGAGATGAATAGAGACTTGATTTTATATGAAGGTTATAGTCCAAGGGGGGAAATGTGTTAATGAATGTGGTATAGGCTTATGTATGATAGAACACACCAGTGTTAATGGAAATGCACAAAATATCAAAACAAGAAGAGATGGTAAGGAGGCAGAATCAATAACACCTGGCTGCCTCTTTGATGTGTGTGAGTGAAAAAGAATTAACGATGACTCCCAAATTCTGGCTTCAAGGCTTCAGTGACTGGGAAAATTTTGGTGCCAGTTACTGAGATAAAAGATAATAGTACAAGTTTAGTGAACTCCATTTGGGTCCTGTTGGTTTTATGCTTTTGTATTAAAATACACATAGAATCAGTTGGATGTGTCCAGTGAGTATTTGAATGTTTGGGTTTGGAGCTCAAAAGGGCTGAGAGAGAAAGCAGACAAGAGAATGAATGGATGGATCGCATAATTGTCATCACATTCAGAGTGGATAAGTTCTCCAAAGAGATGATATATATTAGAACATGAGAGAGTATATCAAGGACAGAGTCATAGGGAAACCATCATTGGTTTAGATCTTTTCAGTCTTAAAAGGGCCATTCCATAAGATTGATGGTAGCAGAGTTGTAGGTTAAAGAGTGAAGGGCCAGTAAGTAACAGCTGCAAGGGCAGATGTCTTTTCAGGAGATGGACAGTGAAGAAGAAAGGTTAGCTAGGGTAGGACGATATAGGTTTCAGCAAAGTTTCCTTGTTCTGTCCGTGTTTCATTTCTTTAATGCCATTATTTTTTTAAGGTGCAAGAAATATGAACTGTGGAAAGATTGGCTTCTAAAAAGGAGCCAACCAAAAAGAGGTTAAAACTATGAAAGGAAGAGGATATGAAGAAAAAACAAGTAATAACACAGAGCAGAACCTGGTTATGTGGAACTTGAAGCTTACGTAATTCGTTAGAGAAGGAGAGAAGGCCTTTCAAAGTGATGACTACAACATTAGATACAGCATCCTTCTGTAAAGGACCCATGAAAGTGAAGGGTCTTGAAGTTTAAGCTTTGGAGTTAATGATACTTAAAATTCCTGGGCTATAGGAAATGGAGTAAGATTAAGAGCATTGACAGTGATATTAGCCTAAAGCAGAAGGGAAATACTTCTTTTAAACTTTTTCTAAGACACACATTTCAAGAGGCCAGGGAACTTGTTATTCTTGTTCATGGGTTTATTAGCAGAACTCAGAAGTGTAGTTATTATAGGTTCTCAATAAATATTTGACTTTATGATGGAACAGGATGAAAAAATGATGAGATTAATTGCTAAAATAACCCAGTTTAAATTTTAAGGAGGAAATTTTTTTGTAGTAGTTGAGGTTATCAGATAGGGGAGTGTCAGTGAAAATGGATCTTGAAGAGAATAACGATTTAGAGTAGATGGTGAGGAATGGATGCAGAGTAAATGAGGTAACACTCAGAAGGATACTATGAGTATTATCAAGAGAATGGGTGCAGTGATAACAATCTGTGAAGGGACTAAGTCTTCCTGCTTTTTCTTGTTGCAGATAGTAAAGCTGTTACTTCGTCACGGTGGAAATCCATTTCAAGCTAATAAACATGGGGAGCGTCCAGTGGATGTAGCAGAAACAGAGGAGTTGGAGTTGCTACTAAAAAGAGAGGTGCCTTTATCTGATGATGATGAAAGTTACACAGGTTTGTTTCAGATAATCTACATTCATCTGTTCGTTTGACATGATATTTGATAGAACATTCTGGATTCATTTGTAATATACAACATGTTTGAATACTTTAGAATAATGCTGGCTAGCTAGAATAATGCTTAGCTACCTAGCTAAGAATGATGAAGTTAGTAACCTAGGTGTTTGCTACATACACCCTGTGTGAATGGAGTCATAATGCCATTGCCCCATTTCTGTTTTCTATAAATTGCTGAACTATTCATTATTACTTTTAAGCCTGCTGCAGAACCTCTCCCCATGCAGAGCTACCACCACTGCTACTCTGACTTCTTTTCATTCTATTATAAATTACAGAGCTACTAACCAAACACTTCATGTCTTTTTCCGGTGTCCTGGTGTTAACGAGTCATCTCTGTGATTTTACTTTTGTGATTTAGATGGTTGAATTCTGATCATTGTTGCAGGGAAGGACAATTTCTTTCTTTTTTTTTTTTTTAAACACAATTTTTTTTTAAAGATAACAAACATTTACTGTGTTGAAGAAAGTCGTCTTTATATAAAAGGGGTTTACCATATTTCAGGCAAAATTCAGTGAAAAAGAGTTTCATCAATTTTACAAATGGCTGTTTCCTCGTAAAATCTTAATTCCTATAAGCAATTAGGTAATGTTACTTTTATATTACACATGAGGGAATAAAAACCATACTTTACTCATTTAATGTCAGCCATTGCCAGAAGGCAATGGATCATTTATAGTTTTGAGGCAGAAAGTTCTACCCTTTATTTTCATGTAATATAGTTAAATTATATTTCACATGGAAAGGCAATTGAAAGAACGCACCTTCTGAATATAACATTTTACTTGTTGAACAAAAATTGTAAATATACTCCAACTGATTAAGAGATGCTGCCAAATTATAAACAAAAGAAAATGAAGTCATGGAATAAAAACTTTTGGCAGTGAGCACTGATTACAGACAAGATGATTAAATAACTGTGGTAAATATTGTCAAATTGAATGTAAATATCAGATCATACTTGAAAAGGGAAAAATGAAAAAATTTAATTATCTGAAATTTAAATACAAAATTAAAACCAACAACAAGATTTGAGAGGTGATAATAAAAGTATAGTAAACTCAGGGTTGGGCGTGGTGGCTCACACCTGTAATCCCAGCGCTTTGGGAGGCCAATGTGGGCCAGATCACTTGAGGCCGGGAGTTCAAGACCAGCCTGGCCAACATGGTGAAACCCCACCTCTCTCTCTTTTTTTTTTTTTTTTTGAGGTGGAGTCTCGCTCTGTCGCCCTGGCTGGAGTGCAGTGGCGTGATCTCGGCTCACTGCAAGCTCCGCCTCCCGGGTGCATGCCATTCTCCTGCCTCAGCCTCCCCCGAGTAGCTGGGACTACAGGCGCATGCCACCATGCCGGCTAATATTGTTTTTTACCCCGTCTCTACGAAAAATACAAAAAAAAAAAAAAAAAAAAAACAAAAAAAATGCTTTTGAAGACAAAGTAAGAATTTCAGTATTGACGTTAGACAAAGAATTGAAGTCAGGAAATAGTGCATGACAAAAGATAATTTTGTGGTAATAAAAGCATATGAACAAAGCAAAGATAAAAGTGTATTGCCTTCTTAATTAAATGTAGCTTTTGTTGTGGGGAAAAAAAATAAGAAAAGTATACTGCCTTAAGCACTAGATAACACTGTTAAAATATATAAAGCAAAAGTTGTTAGAAATACAAGATAAAATTAACCAGAAGCAGAATACTGAATACTAGTTGGAAACTTTAAGTTTTTTCAGCACATGCAGTTTCTTATTAAGTAGAAAGTCTCAGTTGTAGACATTGTATACGTAACCATTAGTACTTACGTGACGAGACCAGAGTTGTTCTGTGTTCAGTAAAAGTTCATAGTTATCTTCATTAAACTAGGTAAGAATGAAAATAAGTGAACTTAAGAAATCAAGAAGAGGAAGTAAAAGCAGATCCACAGAGAAAAGCAAGATTAATGACTGGAAAGCACGTTTTCTAAGTATTATATAAAGAAACAAATGTCCTAATATTTCTAGACAATATAGCAGAATGAAACCAGGAGTTGCTTTTCTGACAAGATTAACTAGAACATCTAGCAAATCTAATTAAGGAAAAGTGAGTGGAAATCCATAAACATCACTAATGAGTAAGAAAATGGATAGAACCACAAAAGTTATAAAATTTTTTTCAGACTTTAACAGAATACTGTATATAGATCTTACCAAAAAAAAATTAAAAATGATAAACACAGAGCAGACAGAAACACAGACTGAAAGAGGGATATGAAAGGAGAAAGATTGGAAGACAGAGAGAGGGGTAGGTGCAGGCACACTCAGGTTGCCATACTGTTAAAATGGTCTAATGGTATAAAAGTAGAAACAGCTGCGGCTTTTTTTTTAAAGCCAGCAAAATCTTGATACTTTGAGAAGGGAAGACTATAACTAGAAAACTGCAGAACAGTCTTCAGTTTAACACAGTAATTAACATACAGAAGTGCTTGAATAAAAACTTCCCGGTAAAATTGGTAAACATTTTTAAAATAATAGTATTTGGATGTTGGTGAGCTTGGAGTGAAGCTGGCACCATACACTGTTGTTGAGAGTGCTTTCTGGAAAATAATTTGTTAATAAGTGTGAAAAATTGAAAAAGATATAACTAGAAGTGCTGCAGAGATATAACCAGAAGTGCTGACTATATATATGTGTGTAAAGCTGTTAACATATTAGTGCTTACAATACTGAAATTTTAGAATGACTTAAATGCCCCCAAAATGGGCAGAGAAATAATTTTTAAAGTTTATGTATCTTGTGTAGCCATTGTGTTTGTACATTTTTCTAATGATATGGTTAAGTATCTTCTATATACGGTATATACCAAAAGATAAGATAATCTACATTTTCCTCCAGTAAGAATTAAAAAATTAAAAAGTCTTGTGGGCTGGGCATGGTGGCATGTGCCTGCAATTCCAGCTATTCCAGGAGCTGAACCCAGGAGTTTGAGACTAGCCTGGGCATTAGAGCAAGCTCCTGCCTCCAAAAAAAACACCTCTTCAGTAATTAAGAGAGACAACAGATGGAAATAAAGATTTTTAAAAAGACAAAAGGCTTGTGAACTATTTGAATAAGTAAACAATATAGGGATAAAATAGTCATCTATTTAAAGTATTAATTTGGCCAGGCACAGTGACTTATGCCTGTAATCCCAGCACTTTTGGGAAGTCGAGGCGGACAGATCACTTGAGCCCAGGAGTTCGAGACCAGCCTGGGCAACATGGTGAAACCCCATCTCTACAAAAAATACAAAAATTAGCCAGGCATGGTGGTGTGCGTCTGTAGTACCAGCTACTTGGGAGGCTGAGGTGGGAGAATGTCTTGAGCCCAGGAGGCGGAGGTTGCAAGGAGCTGAGGTCATGCCACTGCATTCCAGCCTGGCTGACAGAGCCAGACTATCTTTAAAAAAAAAAAAAAAAAAAAAGTATTCAAATATATACATTTGAGATAACATACGTATTAATGTAGAAATACTAATTTTTCCCCCTACTCTGTCCTGAAATGATTTTGTAAACACTGTTCTCTTATTTTGACATCAATGTTTTTGTCATCACCAGAACCACCTTTTAGCCACTAATGATCTTCCATCTTAAATTCTCTGTCCACAACCTTAGATCCTCAATACTTTCGAAATCTAAATATGATGCCATAGGAAAATTTATCCCAAATTACCCACTTACAATTTGTGCTTTTTATAACATAACCACTTACAGTACTTTTTTAAAAATCCCCATACATTATTATGAAAATATTCAAACATGTAGCAAAGCTCAAAGAATTGTATAATGAACATCCTGTACCCACTAACTACATTTAACAGTTGTTAATCTTTTGCTCTGTTTCCTATATTACACTATCACATATCTATCCATCAATCCATATTATTTTTTGATATGTTTTATAAGTTGAAGACATTCCTAAGTACTTAAGCATGCATTTCATTAACTAGAGTTTAAATTTTTTTGCAATATTCATGGTTGTGATGTAATTCTTAAATATAATGTATATATGAGATATATGAGTTTTTGAAATGCCTCCACCTGTATAATCCAACACCATCAAGATACAGAATATTTCCAAGGCCGGGCACGGTGGCTCACGCCTGTAATCCCAGGACTCTGGGAGGCTGAGGTGGGTGGATCACCTGAGGTCAGGAGTTCAAGACTAGCCTGGGCAACATGATGAAACCCCATCTCTACTAAAGGTACAAAAACTTAGCTGGGCGTGGTGGTGCGTGCCTGTAGTCCCAGCTACTCAGGAGGCTGAGGCAGGAGAATCACTTAAACCTGGGAGGCAGAAGTTGCAGTAAGCTGAGTTCGCACCATTACACTCCAGCCTGGGCAACAAGAGTGATGCTCTGTCTCAAAAAAAAAAAAAAAATTTCCCATCACTCCTGAAAGTTCCTTGATGCCCCTTCCTAGTCAGTTCCTGCCCCTCCCACTGATCATTTTATACCCATCATGATAAACATGATTAGACAATAATGACTAATGGCTGATAAACTTGGGGGGGTGGATTTTTACTGAGAAGCAGGGTTTTTACATACCCTTTTCACATCAGAAAGGGTGGGTGGAGGAAAAACAAACCAGTGATTATATGGTAGAGAAATCCAGCAGCACCTAGACTGTGTGAACTCTATTTACATCATCAAAGGAAGGAGATATGGCCATATCTGCCTCCAGATGTGATACCTAAAAGGGATATAACATCACTTTTTTAGTATTACAGCTGAGAATGCATCATCATGAGAAATGCTCTTTTTTAAAAAAAATAAAGCCAGTTTTGTGTCATGAAAGATTAAGAAATGGGAATTTTCGTAAGAAACCAATAAAGGCAGTAGAAATATGCCAGATTATCCGCAGAGATGGTAATTAAAGGCAATACCTGCTCCTAGACTGGATCCTGTACTGGAGGGGAAAAATGATTATAAAGGACGTTATTAGATCATTTAACAAGGAAATGGACAGTAGATTGGTGTCATATCAGTGTAAATTTATGAAGTTGATTACTGTGGTGACAGAAGAGAATATTCTTGTGTCTTAGGAAATACTAAAATATATATGGTTTAGGGCCATGATGCATTTAATTTACACTCATATACTTTAGAAAAAGATATGTAATATATATACATATATATAGAAAGAAAACAAGTTATAAAGCAAGGAGGTAAAACATTAACTGGATAAATCTGGGTTACAGATATATAGTGTTCAGTATTTATTTCTCTAACTTCTTGTGAGTGTGAAATTATTTCTGAATTAAATTATACAAATAACTAAAAGGAATGACTAAAATAGCAGTTATCATTCCCACCTCCCAGGTTATGATCTTAAAATGTTTTCTACAAAAAGAAAACCAAGATTTCATAGAAGAAGATGATTCCAGGTCTGGGGCAGGAAATATTTGAGCTTGGAATATCTTAAAATTCCAGATTTCAGGGAAGCTATCAAAGACTAATATAAGATCTTACCGAAAGGTGTTAGGAGACAATTTGGAGCAGTTTTGTATTGACCAAAGATGGGACAATGTGAGCTTCAAGAACAGAGTAAATTGCCGTGGTTTGAAATCCATCAAATATGTTGAAACCCATGAGTTTATTATGATGATTTTCCCCCTTTTTCACTATATAATCATTTGCATATTTATGGGGTACATGTGAGTTTGTTACATGCAAAGAATGTGTAATGATCAAGTGAGGGTAATTGGGGTATCCATCACCTTAAGTGTTATTTCTATATGTTGGTATCATTTCAAGTCATCTCTTCTAGTTACTTTTAAATATACATAATACTGTTGCTAAGTATAGTCACCTTAATCTGCTATCAAACATTAGAACTTACTTCATCTAACCCTATGTTTGTATCCACATCCATTGCTTCCCCACTCTCCCCCACCAATCCCCTTCCCATTCTCTGGTATCTGTCATTCTAGTCTCTATGTCCATGAGATTTAAGTTTCTTAGCTTCCACATATGAGTGAGAGAACATGCTGTCTTTGTCTTTCTGTGCCTGACTTCACTAATTCCATCCATGTTGCTGCAAATGACATCCATGTTGCTGCAAATGAAATCCATGTTGCTGCAAATGACATGATTTCATTCCTTTGTATGGCTGAATAGTACTCTAGTGTATATATGCACCACATTTTCTTTATCCATTCATCCGTTGATGGGCATTTAGGTTGATTCCATATCTTTGCTGTCGGGAACAGAGCTACAATAAACTTGTAAGTGCAGGTATCCCTTTGATGTACTGATTTCCTTTCTTTTGGATGGATACTTGGTAGTGGGATTGCTGGATGGTATTCTATTTTTAATTTTCTGAGAAATCTCCAAACTTTTCCATAGCAGTTGTACTAATTTACATTCCCACTAACAGTGTAAAAGAGGTTCCCTTTTCTCCACACCCTCGCCAGTAACTGTTATTTTTTGTCTTTGTGATAATAGCCATTCTAACCGGGGTGAGATGCTATCTCATTGTGATTTTGATGCCTTTCCCTGATGATTAGTGATGTCGAGAATTTTTTCATATATTAGCCATTTGTATCTTTTTTGAGAAATGTCTTCCAAGTCCTTTGCCCATTTTTTAATGGGATTATTTGGAGTTTTCTTTACTGTTGAGGTACTTGAATTTCTTGTATATTCTGGATATTAGTCCCTTGTCAGATGAGTAATTTGCAAATATTTTCTCTCATTCGAGGGTTGTCTCTTTACCCTCTTGATTCTTTTTGCTATGGAGGAGTTTTACAGTTTGATAGCCCCATTTGTCTACTTTTTTGTTTCCTGTGCATTTGAGGTCTTAGCTCTAAAATCTTTGCCTAGACCAATGTCCTAAAGAGTTTTCCATGTGCTTTTTTTTTTTTTTTACTAGTTTTATAATTTTGAGTCTCACATTTAAGTCTTTAATTCATTTTGAGTTGACTTTTATATGTTGTGAGAAATAGGGATCCAGTTTCATTCTTCTGCATATGGTTATCCAGTCTTCCCAGCACCATTTATTGAAGATGGTATTCGTCCCTCAGTGTATGTATGTTGGTGGCTTTATCAAAGATCGTTTGGCTGTAAATATGCAGATTTATTTCTGGGTTCTCTATTCTGTTTCATTGGTCTCTGTGTCTGTTTTTATACCAACACTGTGCTCTCTCAGTCCCTGTAATATATTTTGAAGTGATTCCTCCAGCTTTGTTCTATTTGCTCAGGATTGCTTTGGCTATTCAGGCTCTTTTTTGTTTCCATACATGTTTATGGATTGTTTTTTCTATTTCTGTGAAAAATGACATTGATATTTTGATGGGGATTACATTGAGTCTGTAGACTGCTTTGGGCAGCTTGGTCACTGTAATGACATTAATTCTTCTGATCTATGAGCATGGGAGGTTTTTCCATTTGTTTGTGTCTGCTTCAGTTTCTTTCATCAGCGTTTTGTAGTTTTCTTTGTAGAGATCTTTCACCTCCTTGGTTAAAGTTATTCCTAGTTGTTCGTTGTTATTGTTGTTGTTGTTTGTTTTTTTTTTTTTTGATAGCTATTGTAAATGAGATTGCCTTGATTTCTTTTTCAGCTGTTTCATTATTGGTGTGTAAAAATGCTACTGATTTTTGTATTTTGACTTTGTATCTGCAACGTTACTGAATTTGATTATCAGTTGTTAGTCAAATGGGTTTTCTGCTTGTGTTGAAATTATTATATGGTTTTTGTCCTTCATTCTGTTTATGTGATGTATGACGTTTATTGACTTGCATATTTTGAACCATGCTTGCATCCCTGGTATAAATTCCATTTGATCATGTTGTATTATCTTTTCGATGTGCCATTGGATTCAGTTTGCTAATATTTTGTTGAGGATTTTTACATCTTTTCATCAGGGATGTTGGCCTATAGTTTTCTTTTTTTGTTGTGTCCTTCGCTGGTTGTGGAATCAGGGTGATGCTGGCTTTGTAGAATGGGTTAGGGAGAATCCCCTCCTCTTCAATTTTTTGGAGTAGTTGCAAGAGGATTGGTGTTAGTTCTTCTTTGTACTAATTTGTAATTCTTTGTACTTCTTTGTGGTAATGCTTTGGTAGAATTCTGCAGTGAGTCCATCTGGTCCCCAGCTTTTCTTTGTTAGGAGACTTTCTATTACTGAATTGGTCTATTCAGATTTTCTGTTACTTTCTGGTTTGATTTTGGCAGGTTGTATATTTCCAGGACTGTATCCGTTCCCTCTAGGTTTTTCAGTTTGTTGCATATAGTTCATAATAGTCTCTGGTGATTTTCGGTATTTCTGTGATATCAGTTGTAATGTCCCCTTTTTTATTTCTGATTTTGTTTGGATCTCCTTTCTTCTTGGTTAGTCTAGTTAGCAGTTTATCTTTTCAGAGAACTGATTTTTCATTCCATAGATCCTTTGCATTTTTTTAAGTCTCTGTATTTTGTTTAGTTCTGCTGTGATCTTTATTATTTTTTCTGCTAGCATGAGGTTTCGTTTGTTTTTGCTTTTTTTAGTACCTTGAGGTGTGTATCACTATAGTGTTTATTTAAAATATTTATTTGTGTTTATTGCTATAAACCTCTTTTTTAGCATTGCTTTTGCTGTGTCCCCAGGTTTTGGTATGTTGTGTTTCTACTTTCTTCTTTTTTTTTTTTTCTTCTTTGAGACAGAGTCTAGCTCTGTTGCCCAGGCTTGAGTGCAGTGGCACGATCTCGGCTTATTGCAACCTTTGCCTCCCAGGCTCAAGAGATTCTCCTGCCTCAGCCTCCCGAGCAGCTGGGACTACAGATGCGTGCCACCACACCTGGATAATTTTTGTATTTTTTTTTTTTTAGTAGAGATGGGGTTTCACCATGTTGGCCAGACTGGTCTTGAACTCCTGACCTCAAGTGATCTGCCTGCTTCGGCCTCCCAAAGTGCTAGGATTACAGGCGTGAGCCACCATGCCTGGCCTCCACTTTCATTTGTTTCAAGAATTTTTTTTATTTCCATCTAATTTCTTCATTGATCTAGTGGTCGTTCATGAGCATATTGTTTAATTTTTGTGTATTTGTATAGTTTTCAAAGTTCCTTTTGGTATTGATTTCTAGTTTCATCCCATTGTGGAATACAGTGTGATTTCAAGTTTTAAAAATTTGTTGAGACTAGTTTTGTGGCCTAACATGGTCAGTCCCATGTTCCATGTGCTGATGAGAAGAATGTGTATTCTGCAGTTGTTGGATAAAATGTTCTGAAAGTGTCTGTTAGGTCCTTTGGTCTGAAGTCCAGTATAAGTCCAGTGTTTCTTTATTTTCTATCTAGATGATCTGTCTAATGCTGACAGTGATGTGTTGAAGTCCCCCGTTACTATTGTGTTGGAGTCTTCCTTTGTATCTAAGAGTATTTGCTTTGTAAATCTGGGTACTGCAGTGTTGGGTTCATATATTATTTTGAATTGTTATATTCTCTTGCTGTAATGATCTCTTTATCATTATATGATTACCTTCTTTGTCTTTTTTTAAACTTTTTTTGACTTAAATATATTTTATCCGTGCCGGGCGCGGTGGCTCGAGCCTGTAATCCCAGCACTTTGGGAGGCCGAGGTGGGTGGATCATGAGGTCAGGAGATCAAAACCATCCTTGCTAACGGTGAAACTGTGTTTCTACTAAAAATACAAAAAATTAGCCAGGCATGGTGGCGGGTGCCTGTAGTCCCAGCTACTTGGGAGGCTGAGGCAGGAGGATAGCATGAACCTGGGAGGCGGAGGTTGCAGGGGGCTGAGATCATGCCACTGCACTCCAACCTGGGCAACAGAGCAAGACTCTGTCTCAAAAAAAAAAAAAAAAAAAGATATTTTATCCGATATAATTATAGCTACTCTTGCTTGCTTTTGGTTTCCATTTGTGTGGAATATCTTTTTCCATCCCCTTATTTTCAATCTATATGTGTCCTCACAGGTAAAATACATTTCTTATAGGCAACATATAGTTGGATCATGTTTTTTTACCCATTCAGCTAGTCTGTATCTATTAAGTGGAGAATTTAACCCATTTACATTCAATTTTATTGATATGTGAAGATTTGTTTCGTTGTATTGTTGTTTTCAGGTTATTTTGTGTATTATTCTTTGTTCCTTTTTGTCTTGGTTGTCCTTGTTGTGTGCTGATTTTCTGTGGTACTACCATTTGATTATTTTCTCTTCCTCATTTGTGTATTTGCTTTACCAGTGAGTTTTGTATTTTCAGGTGTTTTCATGGTAGTAACTATTGTTCTTTCACTGCCAGGTTTAGGACTCCCTTGAGCATTTCTGTTAAGGCAGGTCTAGTGGTGATGAATTCTCAGTATTTGCTTGTCTGGGAAAGATTCTATTTCTTCTTCATTTATGAAGGATAATTTTGTTGGATGTAGTATCTTTGGGTGACATTTTCTTTCTTTCAGCACTTATTTTCCTATTATATCCTGGCCTATAAGGTTTCTGCTGAGAAGTCTGCTGTTAGTCTGATGGTGGTGGGGGGAGGCCTCTCTGTAGGTGACTGGATACTTTTCTCTTAGTGTTTTAGAATTTTCTCTCTGTTATTGACTTTAGACAGTTGGACTGTAATGTGCTGTGGAAACCTTTTTGCATTGGGGAACACTGGGCCTCCTGCATCTGAATGTCTGAATCTCTTGCTAGACTTGGGAAGTTTTCATCTGCTATTTTGATAAATAGGTTTTTCATCCCTTTTGTTCTCATCTCACCTTTGGGGATACCAGTAATTCATATATTTGGTTGCTTATAGTATCCCATATATCACAAAGACTTTGTTCATTCTTTTTTTTTTCTTTCTTTATTTTTGTCTGGTTAGTTTTGAAAGACCTGATTTTGTTGTTGTTGTTGTTGTTTGAGACAGAATCTGGCTCTGTTGCCCAGGTTGGGGTGCAGTGGTGTGATCTCGGCTCACTGCAACCTCTGCCTCCCAGGTCCAGGCAATTCTTGTGCCTCAGCCTCCCGAGTAGCTGGGATTACTGGTGTGCACCACCACGCCTGGATAATTTCTTGCATTTTTTAAAGAGACAGGGGTTTCACCATGTTGGCCAGGCTGCTCTCGAACTTCTGGCCTCAAGTGATCCACCCACCTCGGCCTCCCAAAGTGCTGTGATTACAGATGTGAGCCACTGTGCCTGGCCAAGACCGAGTTTCAAGTTCTGAGATTGTTTCTTCTGCTTGGTCTAGTCTGTTGTTGAAGTTTTTTAGTGTATTTTGTATTTCATTCAAGGAGTTCTTCAGTTCCAGAATTTTTGTTTGGTTCTTTTTTATGATATCTTCCTGGTAAATTTCTCATTCCTATCTTGAATGGTTTTTCTGATTTCTTTGTATTGTCTTTGGAATTCTTTTATATCTCACTGAGATTCCTTAGTATCATAGTTTTGAATTTTTTCCCCCAGGATTATTGAATTTCTTTTTGATTGGGATCTGTTGCTCAGGAATTACTGTGGGGGTGTCATATTCCCTTCTTTTTTCATGTTTCCTTTTGTCCTACATTCATACCTGTGTATCTGGTGTAACAGTTACTTCTTCCAGCTTTTTGAGTTTGCTTTCATAGGGGAGAGCTTCTTCCCAAAGATTATATCAGTGGTGTTAGTTGGATAGGGCCTTTTGGCTTTGATTCTGGGTGTGCGTGATAGTGCAGTGTAATCTGTATTATTTCTTTGGCTATAAACAATGTCATTGGTATCTGTGATTTACTTGGTTGTTTAGGGTGCAGTTAGTGGAGTTTATGGTGAAGTTTTGCTAGGGACAGACATGTCAGGTGGGCCAGTCTTTGGCCCCAGTGGTGGCAGTGGTGGGCTGAACATGCCTTATTCTGAGCCCCAGCCCATCATATTCTGGCACTGGTGTCAGCAGGACCAGGTGGGTCAATTCTTAGATGTCCAGGTAGCTTACTTAGATGCCAGTAACGGCACAGTGGGCTGGGCAGGTGAACAGGTTCTCAGGTCCCAGCGTGGTAGGGGCAGTGCCAGTGGTGGGATGATCCCCTGGATTCTAAGTAGTGAATGCTGGTGTTGGCAGTGACTGTGGTGCAGGGTTACTACACAGCCCCAGACACAACTCTCAGGCTTTCTCAATCTCTTCAGCAGAGCCGCACAGAATGGAGAAGGAATCCACCCTTCGTACACAGGCCCCAGCACAAAGGCCATGCCACCAGTAGGGGCACAGTCACCACTCACAGGCCTAGACAGGCAGCTCTCTGTTTCGCTCACCCCAGCCTCCCGTGGTAGCAGCAACAGCTGTGCCTGCAATGGTGTTTGGAGCGGGAGAAGGGATCCCACTCTACATGTGAGCCCAGGCACAGAAGCTGCTCCACCAGTGGCGGGGCGACGGGGGATCTCTCTCTCACAAGGCTGAGCACACACTTTGTGCTGCTGGTGGTGGGGTCACTTTTCACAGCTGTATGCAGGGAGCTCTGGGCTCTAGAAAGCTGATGCTTTAGTTTCCTTTGTCCCAGGGGCTTCGTTTTTGGTACAGTGCACCATTATTTCCCTGGAGAATACTCTCTTGAGTTAGAGTACCAGAAACCCCATAGCACCTTTGGGTCTAGCCAACACTGTGCCACTATAGTCCTCTGGGTGGAGACTGGGGGAATGTCAGTGGAGGCTCCTGGGATGTGGAGATATGGGGGCTATGGTTCCCAGAGCAGGATGAAGTCTCCTGACAGCTGGGCTGTCGTGGTGGTGCCCAGTTCCAGCCGCTTAGGTACCAGAGGCTGGGAGAGGGGATAGTGACCCAGTGCAAGTTCCCTGTCTGGTGCAATGCTTGTGCAGGGTCTCCAAATCACTGCCCACACTAGTTTCAGGGTTGGTATGGGTAGAGGAGCTCTCTTGTGGTTCAGATTGCAGCAGTTTGTGATGGGGTTGTGGACTACTAAAGTTCTCACTTACTCTTTCCCCTGCCCCAATATTGAGCCCCTCACAGCTGCCAGCAGATCTCAGACAAGTAGGCTGCTTGGTTCCTTCCCCTTCTCTGCCTCAAGTGTTTCCTGTGACTTCTCTGTTGGACTTTAATGTTCTCTTCCTAGATACCCTATTCAAGGTATGATTACCTATTTGCAATTTTGGCTCACTCTGGAGAGGGTGGGTGTCTGATATCTCTAGTCTGCCATCTTGTTTAATTCTTTATGATAAGTTAAAAAATTAATTCATCATCATAAGAGGATGATAGAGAGCCAGTTTGTCATCTTAAAAAATAGGCCAATAGCTAGGCATAATGATGCATACCTGAAGTCTTAGTTACTTAGAAGGCTGAGGTGGGAAGATCCCTTGAGGCCAGCCTGGGCAACATAGAAAGATCATGCCTGTTAACAAAAACAAAAATTGAATAGGAAGAAAAATCATTTATCTTGCCTTCGTTATATGAACTCTGTCACTGGATAATTTCATCATAGGTAAGGAGAAGTATCTTTATAATATTAATCCAGCTAAAAAGAAAAAAGTTAAAATATTACTATTTTGCCATAGTTAATATATCTCTAAGCATTGAATATCAACAGTTGCTAACACTACATAAAGAGAAAAAGAATATACTATATTCTTGCACACCTGATGAAAGAATATACTGTACTCCTGCTATGGCCTTATCAAAGGGATCAAACCTTAGTCTCTTCATCCTCAGGATCCAGCTACCAATTTGCAGGAAATGCCAAGCTCAGCGGAGCAAGTTGAACTATACCAAGTGTATGCAATCAGCAAATTCCAGATTGTGAGAAAGCCAAACAGCCTTGGTTCTTTAACAGATATTTTGTGTGGAAAAGAAACAGAAGAAGACCATGTAGAAAAAAATAAAAATGATTTAAAAGGCTCATCAGACTTTAATGGGCAAGACTGAGAAATATGTGTTTAATAGTTGATTTATTCTTCTCTGGGAAAATCTTATAGAAAACTCAGGTAAGATAAATGGCATATATAATATCTAGATATTGAGGGACTTTTTTTTTTTTTTTTTTTTAGTACTAAGAAATTTTTAAGATTATATGTTAAGGGAAAAGCCTTATATGTTTTCTATGCTTTTGAGAAGGGACCAGCAATAGTGATAGTTCTTTTGTTTAACTTAGGAAACAATCACGGCTTCAACTAAACTATCACCCATCCAAAAGTGGAACTAACTTAGGAAGAGGAGACAGGGAAAGTGGGGAATGAAGAAGAAAAATATAACAATGGTAAAGGATTGACATCGATATTTGAAGGAAATAACGAATGGAGCTAAAACTATAGAAAAAATTGTGAAGGTGGCAACTTTGCTTTTAGTATCTATTTTCACCTCTTCACTATCCAATAAAAATAAGTGAGCTTACCAACCCTCCAGGATTGCCTAGAAAAGTGAGAGAATGATAAATTTAAACAAACAGAATGTTAACCCACCTAAGTGAAACTATTAGAGGAAACAGCTTCAACAACAACAAAAATGGGCACTTAAGAAAATTCAAGTACAGCATAAAAATACTTTTCTGGGCTTAAAACTCAGTTGATGAAGTGGGGGATGGTCACTGTGGAGACTTAAATTATTCAACTGGAGACTTCAATTATTAGACTGGAAAAATAAAGTAAGATAAATCTTCAAAACATAGAGCAAAAATTCAAAGAGAATCATGAAAGAAAAGGTAAAAGACTTAAGGAATAGATCCAGGAGACATAACAGAACTAACATGTGTATAATAGTTATTTATAGGAATTTAAAAAGGAGAAAAACAGATGGAAGATAGATAATATTTATGCAAATAATAGAAGAAAATTTTTCTGAGCCGAAAAAGCCTATCAGTTTTGAAGTTCACTGAGCTTCAGATTGATTTGATGAAAACACACATATATACCCCTTGACATACATTGGCCAAATTCTTTAGCTATGAAGTGACAAGTTATGGGCAAAGAAATACTGTCAGGTTGGCACTGGACTTCAGATTTGCAATACTGGAAGATAGATTACTGAGAGAAAAGAACTGCAACATAAGAATCCTGTACCTGGCTGAGATACTACTCACCTGTCAGGGTAAAAGGATAATTGCAAACATTTAAAGATTTTAAAAGCATATAAATACATATATTTTCTTACACATTTTAAAAAAAGAAATAGTGGGAGAATAAACCAACAACTTATAAAGTGGTTACCTAATAAGGAAAGGGTTAAAAAGGGAGGTTATGCAAATTTTACCATCTTTTTGAAAAACAGTCTAGCAACAGCTAACAAAACTCAAGAGTCCTAGAGATACATACTTGAAATATCTATCAATGAAATGATAGGATATGAACAAGATCTTCAAAATGATACAGGGATGGGGTGAATGGAGGTGTGAATTGGTCAAAGATTGATGGTCACTGGAGCTGAGACAAGTTGTCTCTATAACATTCTGTCCACTTGTGTGTAAGTACAAAATTTACCATCACAAAAATGCTCTTAAAAATACTCATGCTTCATGATCTAGCAGTCACACTTGTGGGAGTATCCTATGTTTATTATAACATTCTTTTTAGGGACAAAAAATATAGCCATCACTAGGGGATTGGTTGATTAAATCAATGTATAGCCTCACCATAAACTATTGCACAGCCATGGAAAAGCATGTCAGTGCTGTGCCTGGAGTTGTAGGGTTACTTGAAGACATTTTTATAAGGTATTGTTGAGTTCAAAAAATCAAGAATAGTTATATCTCATTTTTGTAAAATGAACAGTGTTTTTAAAATCTGTATGTATGTTTATGTACATGTTTGTGTAAAATTTTATTAGCATGGAGCGAAATCTGGAAGGATGTATACCAGGCCATTAAGGAGACATGTCTTAGGTAGCTAGTGGCAGAGGAGATGATGATTTGGATGGATGGAAAGGTCAAAGTACAGTCGGACACAATCATTGATAATTTTTTTACACATATATTTACAAGACTCAACAAAATCTTCTCCTGCCCTGCATCCCCGTTTATTTAATCATTTATGCCCTTCCCTTCACAACTAAGCTTCTTAAGGTGCATTGTAGACTGACTCCTCCATGGAACCTAGTTTTACTAAGATTGCACATGCTGTCACTGCCAGACCCCTCAGTGGTATTTCAGTCCTTATCCTTTGAAATTCTCCATAGAATTTGACACTGTTGACCATATTCTTCCTAAAATTCTCTTGCCTTGGTTCTTGGGACAAAGTTCTCCTTGGCTTTCGTCCAGCTCCCCAGACTATTCCTTCTCAATTTCCTCCTAGATTCTTGTCTTCGTAACTTCCTCATTTCCTTTCCATAAACACCCCTGTGTTGGTTTTCCCAAGATTTTTACTTTCTGGACCCTCTTCTCATGCTGCATACTCTCTCAAGTAAATTTCACCCACACTTAGAGTTTTTACTACCATTTATGTAATGATTTTAAAATACATCTATCTCAGACATTTCTCTTAAGCTTCAAACTTACATATTTGGCTGTTCTCTGAATATTTCCACCTGGATTTCCTCAGCAAAATCTCAAAAATCAGCATACCCCCACCATTACACTCCTCTTCGTGTTCTATCTTAATTAGTGTAACATCATTCATCTGCACATATAAGTCATACACTCGAGAGTCATCTAAACTCTTCTTCCTTTTCCTTCAATTATTCAACAGCTATTTTTGAGCACTCATTATAGGTTAGGCATTGCTTAGGTACCGAGGATACAGCTGATTAAGAAAATGGAGAAAACATATAAAACATAATTGACTCCTGTCAATTTCAGCTTTCAAAATTTTTGTAAGTCCATCTTCCAGCTAAACTGAGAGTCCTTTGAACGTTTTTGTCCAGTCTAAACTGGAATAAAGATCATAATAGCTGAAATTGCATTAACTTCGGTGAGAAAGTAAGAGAGTAATATTTTAAGGCTGGGTGCAGTGGCTCACGCCTGTAATCCCAGCACTTCGGGAGGCCGAGACGGGTGAATCACTTGAGTCCAGGAGTTCAAGACCATCCCAGGCAACATGGTGAAACCCCATCTTTACAGAAAATACAAAAATTAGCAGGGCATGGTGGCACGCACCAGGAGTCCCAGCTATTCGGGATGGGGCTGAGGTAGGAGGTTCACTTGAGCCTGGGAGGTCGAGGCTGCCATGAGCTGTGTTTGCACCACTGTACTCCAACCTGGACAACAGAGTGAGACCCTGTCTCAAAGGAAAGAAAATAAGATTTTAAAGGTAAAAATTGTTTATATGATATGTTAACTGTTATGCTATTATAAATATTACATATTTGGCTGCCCTCTGGATATTAAGAAATCTCAAAAATCGCTACTAATTCTTTTAATTGCTGTCGCTTCTGAAAATTGTAGCTATGAAAAGCAGCTTTGTTATAAACTTGCTTTTAGAAAGAAGTGATGCAACAAGTTTTCCCATGGAAGAAGGGAGGTATTTTATTTGAACTTACATGTTTAATTAGTGCAGAACACACCTTCTAGAACCTTTTTGATTTTCACTGATCTTGATTGTTTCATGTGTTCATCAGCTATGTATTGATTTTTCAGAATATTTATTTTCCACATGGTGAATGTGCCTGAATTATTGCTTGGTCAAAGTCCCTCAAGGAATGATACAAAAATCATCAGTAAGTATCATATAAAGATTTTGGAGTTGCTGAAAAAGACTGATGAAAATACCCAAAATTTATTACTTAATTTACATGAGGTCCTTGTTAGATTTAACTGTACCAAACTTCATCCAATCTAAATTCAGAACATACTAATATATAATCATGTAACTGCCCATAGATGTTTGTATATATGAAGCCAGATAGCATTATCTAATAATATAGCACATCATCTATGTGACAGATACACTTTAAGTGTTGAAAGTTAAAGAATAACCAAGATTATTAATTTCAGAACTTAATAAATTTGGAGTAACTAAGAGGGTATCATGTATGTAGCATTCTAAATGTGGTTTATTCATTAGTCATTGTGCTTTATGCCAGTGCTACTCAGAGTAGCCTTTCCATTAACTGTTTGTTACCAGCCCTCAGGATAAGGAGCTTGTGCCAGAATGTCTGTCAGTACATTGCTTCCTTAATCAGAAAGGAAAAAATATTATGGAAAAAAATGTCCACTAAAATAAGTAGTGTGCTTTGTGATGTAATTGATTTCCATGTTTGGTACCAGCTCCTTATTTTATGATGGTTTAGTAATAAACAATTTGCAGGTTGGCCTGTCTTTATGGACCACACTTTGAGTAGCAGTTTTATGTCATGTGTATCAGACATTTATGATATTGTTGCAGGAATACATGTCCTGATTAATACAGCTTATTTGTGTATAAATGTTTGGCACTTTTAAATTTGCATAATTCTTTAGTCTTTTTTCCCCTAACTTCTGCCTTTTTCCATTAGTCTAAGTCCATGTTACCTTCCTCTATAGAAATTCTGTCCAGCAATAGTGTTTGCTTCAAATGATTGCTTCTTGCTACGGTGCGAGAACTCAGTCATATTCAGAAAACCAGATCTTGCTCATAAACCATAATCATGGAAATGGAGAAGTGGGTAACTTGTCACATAACACCCCTCCCGCATACTTACTGACACTCATTAATTGCCAAAGTAGAGGTTTTGTTAACAACTTTGCCAGACACTGGTTTTATTACTTAGAATGTCTAATGAACAAAGTTTAAAATGCCAGTCATTGTCAAAAGAGCTATTCACCATTTTCTACCTTACCTTGTCAGTAAACTGGCTTTATTAAGTGGCTCCTATAAATGCTCCTCACTTGCATACTTCAACTTAATCAAGAAAAATGCTCCATTAATAAATAGGCAAGCTACTTCTAGAGCTCACTGAAGACAGATTAGGAGACTTGAAATTACAGTAGTATGTTGTTACCCACTGGTTTACTGAGTGCGTTTCTGTGTCATAAAATAAACAAAATGACCAGGACTTTGAAGCCTACTTTTCTCAGTGTTATAACAGTAAATTGTACTATTATAAATATATTGTCATAATTTGTACAACTTATTTCCTCAGTTTTATATTTCAGGAACTATGAAAATACAACTGTTGGTACTTACTTACAGTGGAGTTCTAATAGTTAATAAGAGATCCAAAAAAAATTATTTAAGTCAAAATGTACCAGAATTTTTTATCAAATGGATTATGTGATGTTAACAGTTCACCATAAGTAGGGAGAAGTGTTAGCTTAGGAAGTTTTAAAGTAAATTTTTTTAACCTAGAAGCATAAAGACTACAAGAAGAGGTTACATCGGGTGTTTTTAGTATGTCCAAATATATATATCAACAAATTTGATGATCGGGAATCTAGACTTGATAGAGCATTTTATAGAGTAGTTTGCGTATGAGTATACCTATAATAAAAGATTTTTCATCTAACATGTAGTTAAAATGTAAATAGTATTTTATTTTTGTCCTTTTTAAATGACGTCTTAGTAGCTTCCAGTGTATTTATTAGTTAATAGTTCAAGTCTCGTACTAAAAAATTGCAATCCATTAGTAAACCAAGAACCTTGTTTTATTTAAGCAGGACTATTAGCTACCTCCTTGATTAAGCCTATTTCTGAGGTTGTTGAATAGCAGCAAGCATCAAGTTTGGTGTTCAGCACCTTTGTCACATATCCCTGTGATGTGAGTGCTTAGAAAAATTAAATAGGCACTTAGGTATCTGTTATGTGCAGAGGGCTGAGCATACAGCATGGTAGGCAATGAGGTATTCTTTAATGAACACTTCAAGTGTTTTGCATGCTTTAGTTTTCCTCCTCTGCTTTCTAACGTATGTGGTGTGCTTTACACACAGATTTCTGAATCTTAGTTTTTTAAACTTTTTAAATGTATATATCACCAACTTGCTTCTACCTCTGTCTTAAGCAAACAGAACACATACAGATGTAAATTAATTATATCAGCCTAGCTCCAAAGCCTAACAGTTTTAAATTCCAGGTAGTTTTTTTTTTTTTTTCAAAAGAAAAATACATGTCAATGTTACCTAGAGGAAAAAAGGAAAGAAATTGCGAATACCTAGATTAACATACACTGTAAGAAATCACTTTTAGCAGTGTCTATAAGTCAGAATATCTTTGACTTGCACATATGTATATATATACACACACACACACATATCAGAAAAATAAATGGCAAATTCTACTTGCAGCTGCAGTGTTTTCTGGATGGCTGCAAATTAATGTAAGTCTTTAAACTTTAGGGTACACAAGACTATTAAGTATCTTTCTTTGAAGTTCATATAAATGTAGACAAATTTCAAATGTATTTGCCCAAAAAATGTAGTTATTTATTTGCAAATACCAAAGCTAATAGGTTTTTTGTTTAAAATATTAACTTGATGTGTTTTCCTTAGAAACTGAATTTCTACCAGTGCCTAGCAACTTAAAGTGAGTCTGTCACATAATTACAGTAGTGAGATATTGCTGAATATTTAAGACTAAAACTCTCCATAAAGGGTACATTTGGGCAGAACACCAAAAAATGACCTTTGGCTTAAAAATATTATATGTGCATACAAAAAAAATGAGTTCAGCTTTAGCTATCTCATCCTGTCTGCAGAAAAATGTTTTATCTAGCCATGGGTTAAAAGGACCTCCATGTAATGTATATATTTATGATGGAATAGTCGAGACTGGGTAATTTTGTCAGTTTCCTTTAGCGACATCAAAATTTTTGTAGTGATACAAGTCTTATTTTCAGAGGAAAAATTCTTGATTATTTATAGAATCAAATTCTGTTTTACTGATAATTTAGTAGAAAGGCGTTGTATGATTGAGGGGAGTACAGAGTGCTGTGGTACTTGATTTTATTTTGTATGTAGATTTTGCTTTTAGACTTAGATATTTTCAGCTATTGATTATATTCTCTTCCTTCCCATCTCACACTTAAAGTCTTAACTGTAATCTCTTACCAATATGTAATACTATAGTAATACAATGAAAATAAGTTCTTATCTGGCATACTTACCTCTGAACAGATGTGTATGACTTCTTTTGTAAAGTAGAATTAAAATTCATAACCTTTGCTTTAGAAAATTGAAATTTAGAAATGGAAATTTAGAAGAGACTATGTAAAATTACCTCATATTTTATTTTCCTGTTTCTAAACTACCTTGCTCAATCCGTTTGGGGATGTGAAAGCTGTAAAGACTTGTTTCCCAAAGTGCAGGTGCATTTTTCTGTTACTTGTTTAGGCAACATAAATAACAGTTACATGTACATAATTCTTCAATACATTAGTTTTAGTTAGTGAGCTGTTTGTGTAACAAAGGAGCCACTCAATAGGAGACATAGAGTCCTGCTGCAGATGTGAACTGTTCCTCCCAATGATGCCCCAGAGAATCTCTGAAATTCAGAGTCAGCTGGTTCAGGGAACCAGCCTCAGCTGAGATCACTACTAACAAGCCTCTCACTCAGAGGAGACTCTCCACAAAACTGCTGAAAAATGAGTTTTTCCCTGTATCAATATGAAAAGAAATCCAGAGATTTGAGGAAAATCAAGTGAATGACAGATAAGAAGGGACAGCATGAACAAACACAACAGTTGATCCTCAAACATAAATAATGTAGGAAGCAGAAGGGTAAGTTCCTAGTATCCTTGGAGGTTACACAGGGCAGTGGATCCACCAACCATAACAAAAAGCTGCAGTGAAAGAGGGTAATCAGAGACCAAGAAAGTCCTTGGAATTCAAGATAATATATGATTACTAAAGTAAATATTCTGTCAAGGACTAAAGAATAGACTAGACATTGCTGAAGATCTAATTTGATGACATATGAAGAATGTGGAAAACAAAGATGTTGGAAATATGAGGAAAATGGTTTTTAAAAAATGGACAAAACATACATTATTTATCTTACAAAATGCAAATGTTAGGAAAATAGTTTTTTAAATTGAAGAAAGTGTCTTGAGATGGGTGCGGTGGCCCACGCCTATAATCCCAGCACTTTGGGGAGGCTTAGGAGGGTGGATCACCTGAGGTCAGGAGTTCAAGACCAGCCTGACAAACATGGTGAAACCGGTTTCCGTCTCTACTAATAAATACAAAGAAAAATTGGCCAGGCTACTATAACCTCAGCTACTTGGGAGGCTGAGGCAGGAGAATCACTGGAACCTGGGAGGCGGAGGTTACAGTGAGCCGAGGTCGCACCACTGCACTCCAACCTGGACCACAAGAGCGAAATTCCGTCTCAAAAAAATGAATGAATGAAAGTGTCTCTTAACTGAAGAAAGACTTACTTTTAGATCAAAGGGAATTATTTTAAACCTAGAATGCTATCATCAGCCAACCATCAATCAGGTAAAAAGGCTAAAAACATCCTTGGATATACTTTCTATTCTTTTTCTGGAAAATTATTCAAATATATTGCTTTTTAGTGACACAAAATATAAAACTAAACAACATGGAGACTTAACTCTTTTTTTTGAGATGAGGTCTTGCTATATTGCCCAGGCTGGTCTTGAACTGATGGGCTCAAGAGATCTTCCTGTCGAAGCTTCCTGAGTAGCTGGGACTATAGATGTGTGCTACTGTGCCCAGCTCTAACTCAAGATTTTGATTTAAAAAAATCCAGAATGACAGCAACAAGCAATTGACATATTTTAGAACAAAATTTCAGAGAACTTTGTGAAGAGTGTTACCAAGAAAAGAGTAGTTCCTAGTACTCGTATGATTTCGATTCTGAGAGTTCATTGTGTCATGCCGTTGAGGATATGATGGCATTTTGTGCTGATGAACAAGAACAGAGACAAAAATTCCAGTAAGTATGACGCAGGCTAAAATAATAGCATGATTTTGGACTTTCCATGGAGTATAAGCATGCTTTCTGAAATGACAGTAGTAGATCAGGTCATTTAAAAGGGCCAAGAGGACAAGCCTAAGGTTTCAAAGTTCTCTTTATTATTTCCAAGTTAATTAAGTCAGATAAAATCAAGTGTAATACTTTAAGCTATTAAAAATGTCTCTCCTGGGTGGTGGGATTATTTTATAGGTAGCGTTTATTCTTTTCTTTTACCCATCTCTCTGTTTTTGTGACTTTCTACCGTGAAGTTTTATAACAGAAGCACAATAAATGTTATTTTAAAATAAAATATCACTAAAATATAGCTTAGGACTTTTTTATGCACTTAGCCCATCTGAATAAAAAAAGCCATATAAACAAATACCATTCCCAATGTAAAGATAGTTTTTTCTTAGTAATAATTCTACTGTTGAAAGAATACCTGGCCAGATGTGGTGGCTCACACCTGGAATCCCAGCCCTTTGGGAGGCCAAAGCAGGCAGATTACTTGAGCCCAGGAGTTCGAGAGCAGCCTGGGCAACATGGCAAAACCCCATTTCTACAAAAAAAAAAAAAAAAAAAAAAATTAGCCAAGCTTGGTGGGGCACGCGTGTAGTACCAGCTACTTAGGGAGCTGAGGTGGGAGAATCGCTTGAGCCCAGGAGGTTGAGGCTACAGTGAGCTGTGAACACTGTGATCATACCACCACTCTCCAGCTGGGGCTACAGAGCTAGACCCTGTCTCAAAAAAATAAAAAGACCAGTTTATAATCACTAGTTTGTAATTGTTTAAGGTCAAGGCATGACTTTTTTCTTTTAAACTATATTAATAGTTTATAGGTAAATCAAGATATTTATGTCTGAGTCGTGAATATCTCAGAATCAGGTAAAGAATAGACAAACACAAATCACATTTGAAATTCAATTTTAATCTCAGGTGAGTATGTTTCATAGCATTTTGTTTTCTTAATTTAAAACTCATAAACACTTATGTAAGTCAATACTAGTAAATCTCATTTAAAATAATACTTTGTTCTAGAGCCTAGATTTTTGTGGCAGGGTTGTTTTGTCAGTATACTCAATCATGAAATAAAGATAGAAGTAGAAGATATTCAGATACTTAGGGAAAGGTCACAAAGTATGGCATCATTTTATTGGATGTTTATACAGTATATATTTGGTGTCTTTTATATACTAGGAAGTAACATAGCATGATGGTTGTACCAATTTTGGAGTCAGAGAAACTTGGATTTGAAGATGTAACTCTGCCACTTACTAGCTTTATGGTCATGACAGATGTATTATTAGCATTACATAGTGGTATTCTAGACATGTAAGATGGACATAGATGAATGAGACAATTTATAGAACTGCATAAGTACAGTACTCATTTTAACCTTTTACTAATGCTTATTTTCAGTGAAAAGTTCTCTACTTAGCTATAGAAACTTTTAAAAATTATATACTGGCATTAAATTGTAGTTAGCAAATGCAACAAAGTTGATATTATTGTATCCCTCCCCTGTTTACTATCTCCACTCCATTTCCTTTCCCTTCTAAGGAGTGCTAGAAAATATTTTACACAAATAACTGTCAATTATGACTAGTACTTTTATAATAAAAGTATAAATTCCACCAAACACTAATACATGAAATATTAGATATAAGAAAATAAGTTTCGTGTTTCACTCTACTTCTTCTTTCCCCTCACGCCTCCCTGCACCTCTCCTTCCCTGCCCATGAAAAGTTTATATCTATATATTTCCATTGTTTATTTGAAAGACTGATGGTTTCCATTGCCCTTATTCTAAAGGACCACATACTTCCATTGTAGCCCTGTAATAAGTGAAATAAGTGCCCGGAGCAAGCTTGAATCTTTTTGTCTTCAATCTTATAGTACAATGTTGAACAAATAAGGGATTAGACTTTGGCCTTTTAAAATTGACGTATGTGCTTTATTGAATTTGGCAGTATTTGATGTCAAAAGTATGTTATTTATAAGTTTTTAATTTACATGATACATTCTTCTCTTTTTTGTAGGCAGTGAGTTACTATTTATCACATGCATGGTATATGTGCCAGGTATATGTCAAGCACTTTACATAAATTAGTTAATCCTTAAAACAGTCCTGTGAGTATTAATTCCTAATACTAGATTACTGATCTTTTACATGGCAGAGCAAAGATTTGAACCTAGGGCTAATGCCAGAACCGATGTGACTTTGCACTACACCAGGCTGATTGTTACTGAGTATAGGAAGTTCAGAGTCAGATGATCCTGCTGTTAGCATGTAACTGGAATATGAATTTTGTATACATTTATTTGATTTAATTACACCTATTTTGAAGTGTGCCAAGACAGTTCTTCATTATGTTTGACTGTTATACTTTCTGTTGGGCAAAAAGGATGCTGAAAATGAAATAAATTAGTGATTTTGTTTGTTTGTTTTGCCATAGAGCCTACTATTAACTAATTTAAAATCTTTGGGCTCATGCCTGTAATCCCAACACTTTAGTAGGCAGAGGCAGGAGGATCGCTTGAGGCCTCGAGTTTGAGACTAACCTGGGCAACAGCCAACCTCATCTCTACCCAAAAAAAAAAAAAAAAAAAAAAAAATGGCCTGGATGTGGTGGTGTGTACCTGTAGTCCTAGCTACTTGAGAGGCTGAGGCAGGAGGATCGCATGAGCCCAGGAGCTCAAGGTTACAGTGAGCTGCGATCGTGCCATTGCACTCCAGCCTGGGCAACGGACGGAGACCCTATCTAAAAAAAAATTTTTTTTAATTATAGGGCTGCTTCTAATTGTGATTAAGTGTACTACAATATTATCATATTTAGGCTAATTAATTTTTATCATCTTAAAATTTCTAGTTCTAATTGCCTTGTAAAATATGTGTTTTAAAAATCTTTATTGGTTGAGATATCTGAGTATCTTTTAATCTATAGATATTCCCCCTCCTTTCTTTCCTATGTTCTTGGAATTTTCTGTTGAAATAACCTGATACATCTCCCTGATAAATTTTCCCAGAGTCTGGATTTTGAGTATTGCATCTCCATAGTTTTGGGGTTTTTTTGTTTTGTTTTGTTTTCTTTTCTTGAGATGGAGTTTCGTTCTTGTTGCCCAGGCTGGAGTGCAATGGTGCAACTTCCACCTCCCAGGTTCAAGCGATTCTCCTGCCTTAGCCACCCAAGTAGCTGGGATTACAGGCGCCCCCCACCTCGCCTGCCTAATTTTTGTATTTTTAGTAGAGACAGCGTTTCACCACATTGGCCAGGCTGGTCTCGGAACTTCTGACCTCAGGTGATCAGCCCACGTCGGCCTCCCAAAGTGCTGAGATTACAGGCATGAGCCACCGTGCCCAACCCATAGTTTCTTTTAAAGCACATTTTTTCAAGTGTTTTCTTACCTTATTTCAAATTTTTACAGTTTACCTGTAGTGATTTCAATGTTGGGAAGAAGAACTTGCTTGTGGGGATTTTGCTGGGGTTTAATAGGAGATCGTAATTTTAATGGTTCTGATCAATTTTCTTAATTTTTGTCAAGACTGACATGAACATCGGACTTCTTTTGAAACATTTGTGGCACTCAGTATTGACATAAACTTGCTGTACAATTATTAAAATCATTTACATAACAATTTTGCCCATAATTTTAAAACCTTATTTTTCATTGCTGTTTCTCAAAATGTTGACAGACTTAGTGACTCTGTGTCTCAATCTAAGTGAAATAAGTATTTCATATACGTTCTTTAATTTTCCTCTGCTTCACAATTGAACAGTCTTTCAGTGAGCTTCTGAAGGAGGCTAAAGATTCATTTTACCTAATTTCCTCCTTTATCTTAATTGTATTATTACTTGTGTCTGCAGTTATTTTATATTCATAAAGTGTATATATATAAATAATTATACAAACACCACTATATAAACATGATTCCATTGTATAAAATAAGAAATTTTGTTTGGCAAAAATGTTCAACAGCTGAGAAAACCAGGAGCTCAGTGTAGGAAGACAGGCAAGTCAGTGCGTGTGTGAAAGCTCAAGCTATATGATAGCTATTGATGGCATGGGAAGCAAATCAAATAGCATATCTGTGCTCCACATGGCAGTTAGTATGGGAAGTCATGGCATATGGATGAAATGTTTGGCACCTCTTCAAATTGCTGAGTTTAGAGGAAACATCAGTGAATTATCCAGACGGTAGTTGCCACCTGGGTACTACACAAAATTATATAGTGAATATATTTGTATTTCATGTTTGTATCTCTTTCTACACTTCTCTCTTATCCCACCATAAGCACCCCCACTTAATTTCTTGATATCTTAATACAGTTCTAAAACTCATTATAAATTTAACATTAAGCACTTACTATGTGCTAGACATTACGAAAGTCCTCTGTATAGATCACAGGCTTATATTTGAAGTAACTTTTGAATAATGTGGAAAACAAAAGGAGAAATTTACAGCCACCATAATGATGTTACCTTCCTTACAGAAGACTTCCAAATTCCATAAATGGGCCTTCTTTTCCCTCAGTAACCACACTCTCACCCCTCTCATCCTTCACCGAACATAATATAACATGTAAAAGTTTCTTATTCCCTGGGTGCTATAAATGGTGCTCTTAATAAAGTGATGCTTTGATAAGTTTACAGAAAGCTAAATAATGTGTGTGTTTAAGCACTTACTCATCTAGAATACATAGAATGCATTGGGGATATTGTGGTAAAAATACACACCTTTGAAATGATTCTAAACCAGTGATGTTCCCAAGGAGTGATTGGGAGGTTAACTTTACCTCCTTCCAAACCACTTCAAATAAACATAATATAAGTAAATTCCAATGCAAATACACTGTCAAGACAAGTCTACTTCCCGTCTTCCTTCCCACAACAGATTACTACCCTAATCCCTTCCTATATATACATTTTTTTAAAAGGCTAGTTAAATGAAGCAGTGAGAGTAGGAAAAGAATAAATCTGTAACTGGGTGTGATCAATTAGTTGTAAACACCATTGCACTTGGACTAACATAGGTATAAATTCCTGAACTGCTCCTCTCCCTGACCATTAATCTGAAATATCTCCTAAAAAGTTGGAAAATAATAAAGAGAAGCTGATTAGAACCCACATAAATATGCATGGAATTTTGGGGAAGAGGAAGTACTCCACTATTATGGCTAATGTGTGTAGCAAGAAGCAATGAAAGAGGGGAGTCATGGTATAACACACTGTGAAATCAGACAGAAATACTCTGGGCTGCATCTCTTAGTAGATGGCCTTGGAAAAACTGCTTAGTAGCTCAGTTTGTCTCTTAAATGGGGATAATAACACCTGTTGTAAAGACCAAATATTATTTGCTCAGCTAATAATAGGGCTTAATAGATAGTGGTAGTGGCTGTTCTGAGTCCATTGGTCTTTACAACTAATTGATTACAACTAGTTACAGGTGTCTTTGTTGCTGTTCCATTCCCACTGCTTCACTTGACTAGCCTTAAAAGAAAATGGTGGTAATAGTGGAGATGATGGTCCAGATTTTGAGAGTTCTTTATCATTGTTGGAGTTTTTATGTTATCCTACAGTGGGGAGCCCTCAGGTGAGAAGAGATATGATATATAGTGCTGGTCACGTTGTTTAAGGTGATCTAGCCAAGGAATGATGAGACCCTGAGCTGAGACAGTAGTAGTGGGAATAGAGAGAAAACGAATTTAAGAGAGAGTCCAGGCTGGGCACAGTGGCTCACACCTGTATTCCCAGCACTTTGGGAGGCTGAGGTGGGAGGATTGCTTGAGGCCAGGAATTCGAGACCACCCTGGGCAACATAGTGAGTCCTCATCTCCACAAAAAAAGAAGAAACTAGTCGGGTATGGTGGCGCACACCCGTAGTTCTAGCTACTGGGGAGGTTGAGGCAGGAAGATCGTTTGAGCCCAGGTAGGAGGCTGCAGTGAGCTATGATTGTACCACTGCATTCCAGCCTGGGCAACAGAACAAGACCCTGTCTCTCAAAAAACGAGAGTCCAGAAATCAAAACTCTGAATGGTTGAATTTCGAAGTTGAGGAATTGAGAGAGTTTGAAATGGCTCTGAGATTTTAAAATTTGAATAGCTGGATTGGTTGGTGTGCCACGGCGGTGAGGAATACTGACTTTAAGCAGTAAGAGGAAGCAGTTGTGGAAGGAAAAGTAATGAGTTGAATGTTTTCAGTCTTGTTTTTGAGGTAGTTGTAAGGAGTCCAGGAATATCCAGGTTAGTTGACTAGAAGTTTTTTGTTGTTTCTTTTTTAGTTATGGTATATTTAGTTTTGTATCATTATCACCTACTCCTGAAATATATGTGACAGTAATATATTTTCTAAAAATATATAATTAGTACAATTCAGATGTTTTAAAATCATCTCATTAGGCATGTGAAATGTAATTACTTTGTCGAATGTCAACATGAGAATAGATGTCATGTGTCAACACCTCTCTGCCTATTATTTTTTAAGAGATTTTGAGGGAGGGATTTCCACTATATACTGTTATCTCCCCGCATCAGCCACATCTGCTTCGTTTGGTTGCTGTTCCATTTGGATACCATACAAGAAAAGATGGACATTGATGGTTCAGGGGAACAGTTAAGCCTAAGGATAATAGAGAATTCAAATACATTTTCACCATGCTTTAAATGTTACAGTCTTAGTTGCAAATATCTGAAGTCGCCTTGAGATGTGCAAGAACTTTCAAATGTATTTAAATGCATTTAAATAATAAGATGGAGCTTATTTTTTTTTCACGGAGAAGAAAAATGCTGGCTGGGCATGGTGGCTCACACCTGTAATCCCAGCACTTTGGGAAGCCAAGGTGGGTGGATCACCTGAGGTCGGGAGTTCGAGACCAGTCTGACCAACATGGTGAAACCCTGTCTCTACTGAAGATACAAAAATTAGCCAGGCGTGGTGGCAGGCGCCTGTAGTCCCAGCTACTTGGGAGGCTGAGACAGGAGAACTGCTTGAACCCAGGAGATGGAGGTTGCAGTGAGCCACGATCGCGCCACTGCACTCCACCTGGGCGACAGAGCGAGACTCCATCTCAAAAAAAAGAAAAAAGAAAAATGCCTTAATAAAAATTTTAATAAAATGTTTTAACAGTTGCTTAACCTATTTCTCACTTTCCTTCCTGGTTTCCCAAATAAGAATAAACTGTTGAGAATAAATTGAGATGATCAACATTAAAAATTTTTAAAGAGCATTTTGTTAGAAATAATTGTATAAAATGTTTTATTAAATACAAGTTTAAATTTAGTTATAGATAGCAGAGACTTTAAAAATTGGAAAAATAGAAAATAACTAGTATAATGATAAACATGGCCATTTTTTACTTAAGGGAACTTGAGGATTTGCAGATTTTAGGTGATTTTCTCACCATAGCAGTCATCTACTAAGAAAGGCAGAACAAACATTTTTTGAAGAGTTACTGCCTCACTAGAGCTCAGGATCAGGTTGATCTATGTTCTTGAGTGATTAAATTTAAAAATTGGGGACTGCTCAGGTAAAGAAAGGGAAGTGGTCTGCAAGTGAAATGGCATCATGGAGGTGTAGTGGTCTTTGCTGAGGCCCACAGGCTGGCCAGCCTCTGGTTGAGCAACACAGGGTCACTGCAGATGGCACTGAGAAACCAGCGTGCAGAGAGATGAGTCTGATGAGCATGTGTGGCCCAGGTTCCAGAGCCAGGTGAGGGTCATTCACCTGTAGAAATTTCTCCACTTTCATCATGGACATTAGTGTCAGGATAACTTATTTCTGTTAGAATTTACATTCTTTCCTTTTAAAAAAGTAGGCATCTTTTAAAAGAACCATTAGAAAAAAAGGCATATCTGAATTGGAATGCATTGCTTCAAATTGATGAATCAGGATCACAAATGACAAACCATGGATCTCTCAGTTTATGTTTAACTCCCTTAAGATAATTTACAGGGCTGGGTGCTGGGTACAGTGGCTCGTGCCTGTATTCCCAGCACTTTGGGAGGCCAAGGCGAGTGGATCACTTGAGCTCAGGTGTTCAAGACCAGCCTGGGCAATTTGTGAAACTCCCTTTCTACCAAAAATACAAAAAATATTCTGAAACACATAATTTGTGATGTTTATATAATTAAATCCTTTAAGTTAGTGTTTTTTAGTCAGTTTTGGATTAAAGGATCTTATTCGAGTTAAATATTCTCTCTCCTAAAAAAAAAAAAGTGCATATGTGCAGAATTTACATAACATTTTAGTAGCTAATGTTTCCCCTTAATCGAGACCCCTGGGTAATTATATATATAAATGCATGTATATAAATGTATATATAAGTATGTGTATTTTTGGTTAATTTTTTAAATGTTTAACAATTATGGATACATAATAGTTGTACATAATTTGTGGGGTACATGTGATATTTTGCTACAAGTATACAATGTGTAAAAAACCAAGGTAATTGGTTTACCTCAAGCATTTATCATTTATTTGTGGTAAGGGCATTCTAATTACTCTCTTAGTTATTGTGAAATAGGGAATAAATAACTATAGTTGCTCTATTGTGCTACTGAACACTAGTTCTAATTTATTCTATCTAACTGTATTTTTGTACCCATTAACTGTCATCTCCCCCTTTCCACAACCCTTCCCAGTCTTTGATAGCTGTCATTCTACTATTTCCATGAGTTTAATTTTTTGCTCCCACATACAAGTGAGAACGTGCTATATTTGTCTTAGTGTGTCTGGCTTATTTCACTTAAAAGTACTGTCCTCCAGTTCCATCCATGTTGTGGCAAATGATAGAATTTCATTCTTTTCTATGGCTGAATAATATTCCACTGTGTATATGAACCTCATTTTCTTTATCCATTCATCTGTTGATGGACACAAGGTTGATTCCATATCTTGGCTATTGTGAATAGTGTTGCAGTAAACATGGGAGTGCAGGTTATCTCTTCAGTATACTAATTTCCTCTCACCCCATTTGAAATGGCTTTTATCCAAAAGATAGGCAATAATGAATGCTGGCATAAATGCGGAGAAAGGGGAACCCTTGTACATTGCTGGTGAGAAACAGCCACTTTGGAGAACAGTTTGGAGATTCCCCAAAAAACTACAAATAGAGCTACCATATGATTCAGCAATCCAACTGCTGGGTATACACCCAAAAGAAAGGAAATCAGTATATCAAAGAGATACACGCTTCTATGTTGACTGCAGGACTGTATTTTTATACTATATATTGTGATTTTAACATATACTGTGCTTTTAGAAGTGTCAAAAGGAGCCTCACCATAAAGCATATTCTCTAGAAAAGCTGTTCTACAACACTATCAGAGTTCTTACACATTGCTATTACATTATTTCCATATAAATCTGAAGTGATTATGAATTGTTTGAAATATGTATTGTATAAGCTATATCTTTTTCTCAGAAAAAAAAAATTATTTTTCTGGCAGTTGTGTTTTGTTTGACCCACACCACATTTTCTTTTTTTTATTCTAGATTCCGAAGAGGCTCAATCTGTAAATCCTTCTAGTGTTGATGAAAATATTGACTCTGAAACAGAGAAAGACTCTCTCATCTGTGAAAGTAAACAGATACTTCCCAGTAAAACACCTCTTCCATCTGCCCTTGATGAGTATGAGTTCAAAGATGATGATGATGAAGAAATTAATAAGATGATTGATGATAGGCATATTCTTAGGAAAGAACAACGAAAAGAAAATGAACCTGAAGCAGAAAAAACTCATTTATTTGCAAAACAGGAGAAAGCCTTCTATCCTAAATCATTTAAAAGTAAAAAACAAAAGCCATCTAGGGTCTTATATTCAAGTACTGAAAGTTCTGATGAAGAAGCTCTTCAGAATAAAAAGATTTCTACTTCATGTTCCGTCATCCCTGAAACATCAAATTCTGATATACAAACCAAAAAGGAATATGTAGTTTCAGGTGAACACAAACAGAAAGGCAAAGTTAAAAGAAAATTGAAAAATCAGAATAAAAACAAAGAGAACCAAGAGCTAAAGCAAGAAAAGGAAGGAAAAGAAAATACAAGAATAACAAACTTGACAGTAAATACTGGACTAGATTGTTCAGAAAAGACCAGAGAGGAGGGGAACTTTAGGAAATCTTTTAGCCCAAAAGATGATACTTCATTACATTTATTTCATATTTCCACTGGTAAATCTCCCAAACATTCTTGTGGATTAAGTGAAAAACAGTCAACACCACTAAAACAAGAACATACTAAAACATGTTTATCACCAGGAAGTTCTGAAATGTCATTACAGCCTGATCTTGTTCGGTATGATAATACAGAATCTGAATTCTTGCCAGAAAGTTCAAGTGTAAAATCTTGTAAGCATAAGGAAAAAAGCAAACATCAGAAAGATTTCCACTTAGAATTTGGTGAAAAATCAAATGCCAAAATAAAGGATGAAGATCATAGTCCAACATTTGAAAATTCAGATTGCACACTGAAAAAAATGGATAAAGAAGGTAAAACATTAAAAAAACATAAATTGAAGCATAAAGAGAGGGAAAAAGAAAAGCATAAAAAAGAAATTGAAGGTGAAAAGGAAAAATACAAAACTAAGGATAGTGCCAAAGAACTGCAGAGGAGTGTGGAATTTGATAGAGAATTTTGGAAAGAGAATTTTTTTAAAAGTGATGAAACTGAAGATCTCTTTTTAAATATGGAACATGAATCCTTAACATTAGAAAAAAAATCAAAATTGGAAAAAAACATCAAAGATGATAAATCAACCAAGGAAAAGCATGTGTCAAAAGAGAGGAACTTTAAAGAGGAACGAGACAAGATTAAAAAGGAAAGCGAGAAATCTTTTAGGGAGGAAAAAATAAAAGATCTAAAAGAAGAGAGAGAAAACATACCCACAGATAAAGACTCAGAATTTACTTCTTTGGGTATGAGTGCCATTGAGGAATCTATAGGGCTTCATTTAGTGGAAAAGGAAATAGACATTGAAAAACAAGAAAAGCATATAAAGGAAAGTAAAGAAAAACCTGAGAAGCGATCTCAAACTAAAGAAAAGGACATTGAGAAGATGGAAAGAAAAAACTTTGAAAAAGAAAAGAAGATAAAACATGAGCATAAGTCAGAAAAAGACAAATTAGATCTTAGTGAATGCGTTGATAAAATAAAAGAAAAGGACAAGCTATATTCGCATCACACAGAAAAATGCCATAAAGAAGGTGAGAAGAGCAAAAATACTGCTGCTATTAAAAAAACTGACGACAGAGAGAAAAGTAGAGAAAAGATGGATAGGAAACATGACAAAGAAAAGCCTGAAAAAGAGAGGCATCTAGCAGAAAGCAAAGAAAAGCACTTGATGGAGAAAAAAAATAAACAATCAGATAATAGTGAATACAGTAAATCAGAAAAAGGCAAAAATAAAGAAAAAGACAGGGAGCTAGATAAAAAGGAAAAATCTAGAGATAAAGAAAGTATAAATATAACTAACTCCAAACACATACTGGAAGAAAAAAAATCAAGTATAGTAGACGGTAATAAAGCACAACATGAAAAACCCTTATCCCTTAAAGAAAAAACAAAAGATGAACCTTTGAAAACTCCAGATGGAAAAGAAAAAGATAAAAAAGATAAAGATATAGATAGATACAAAGAACGAGACAAACATAAAGATAAAATTCAAATAAATAGCTTACTCAAACTAAAATCTGAAGCAGATAAGCCTAAACCTAAGTCATCACCAGCATCAAAAGATACCCGGCCTAAAGAAAAGAGGTTAGTGAATGATGATTTAATGCAGACAAGTTTTGAACGAATGCTAAGCCTTAAAGACCTAGAAATAGAACAGTGGCACAAAAAACATAAGGAAAAAATTAAGCAAAAAGAAAAAGAACGGTTGAGAAACCGAAACTGTTTAGAACTTAAAATAAAAGATAAAGAAAAAACAAAGCATACACCAACTGAATCCAAAAATAAAGAACTTACTAGGTCAAAGAGTTCAGAAGTGACTGATGCATATACCAAGGAGAAACAACCTAAAGATGCTGTAAGTAACAGATCACAATCTGTTGACACCAAAAATGTAATGACTTTAGGGAAGTCATCTTTTGTTTCAGATAATAGCTTAAACAGGTCTCCTAGATCAGAAAATGAAAAGCCGGGTCTCAGCTCCAGATCTGTATCCATGATTTCTGTTGCTAGTTCAGAAGATTCCTGCCATACTACAGTGACAACCCCAAGGCCTCCAGTTGAGTATGACTCTGACTTTATGTTAGAGAGTTCAGAATCCCAAATGTCCTTTTCCCAGTCACCTTTTTTGTCAATTGCCAAATCTCCTGCTCTTCATGAAAGGGAATTGGACAGCCTGGCTGACTTGCCGGAGCGGATTAAACCACCATATGCAAACAGACTTTCAGCATCCCATCTTAGGTCATCTTCTGTAGAAGATGTTAAACTAATTATAAGCGAGGGGAGACCTACCATAGAAGTTCGAAGATGTAGCATGCCTTCTGTCATTTGTGAACATACCAAACAATTCCAAACAATATCAGAAGAGAGCAATCAAGGTAGCTTATTAATTGTGCCAAGAGATACTAGTCCTTCTCCCAAACCTGAGGTATTCTCAAATGTGCCTGAAAGAGACCTTTCAAATGTATCTAACATACATTCCAGTTTTGCAACTTCTCCAACTGGAGCTTCAAACAGCAAATATGTTTCAGCTGATAGAAATCTCATCAAGAATACTGCCCCAGTGAGCACTGTAATGGACAGTCCAGTGCATTTAGAGCCATCTAGTCAGGTTGGTGTGATCCAGAATAAGTCATGGGAGATGCCTGTTGATAGACTAGAGACATTAAGCACCAGAGACTATATCTGCCCAAATTCTAACATACCTGATCAAGAATCCTCTCTTCAGAGTTTTTGTAATTCTGAAAATAAGATATTGAAAGAAAATGCTGATTTTTTATCCCTGCGCCAGACTGAACTGCCAGGAAACTCTTGTGCTCAGGATCCGGCATCCTTTATGCCTCCACAGCAGCCTTGCTCTTTCCCCAGCCAATCACTTTCAGATGCTGAATCGATTTCTAAACATATGTCTTTGTCATATGTTGCTAATCAAGAGCCAGGTATTTTACAACAAAAAAATGCAGTTCAGATTATTAGTTCTGCTTTAGATACTGATAATGAATCTACAAAAGATACAGAAAATACTTTTGTCCTAGGAGATGTTCAAAAAACAGATGCCTTTGTCCCAGTGTACTCTGACAGCACTATTCAAGAAGCATCACCAAACTTTGAGAAAGCTTATACTTTACCTGTGTTACCATCAGAAAAGGACTTTAATGGAAGTGATGCCTCTACCCAGCTAAATACACATTATGCATTTAGCAAACTAACTTACAAGTCTTCCAGTGGCCATGAAGTTGAGAATAGCACAACTGATACTCAGGTCATTTCACATGAAAAAGAAAACAAACTGGAGAGTTTGGTTTTAACTCATTTGAATAGGTGTGATTCTGATTTATGTGAAATGAATGCAGGGATGCCAAAAGGAAACCTAAATGAACAAGATCCAAAACATTGTCCTGAAAGTGAAAAGTGTTTGCTTTCCATAGAAGATGAGGAATCTCAACAAAGCATTTTATCAAGTCTGGAAAACCATTCACAGCAGTCAACTCAACCAGAAATGCATAAATATGGTCAGTTAGTTAAAGTAGAATTAGAAGAAAATGCCGAAGATGATAAAACTGAAAACCAAATCCCTCAAAGAATGACTAGAAACAAAGCAAATACAATGGCAAATCAAAGCAAACAGATTCTTGCTAGCTGTACACTATTATCAGAAAAAGACAGTGAATCCTCATCTCCTAGAGGAAGAATAAGATTAACTGAAGATGACGATCCTCAAATTCACCATCCACGGAAAAGGAAAGTGTCACGTGTACCTCAGCCTGTGCAAGTGAGTCCCTCTTTACTACAAGCAAAAGAGAAAACTCAGCAATCTCTGGCAGCCATTGTAGATTCTCTAAAACTAGATGAGATTCAGCCATACAGTTCAGAGAGAGCAAATCCATATTTTGAATACTTGCACATAAGGAAAAAAATAGAAGAAAAACGCAAATTACTGTGTAGTGTGATTCCTCAAGCACCTCAGTACTATGACGAATATGTAACATTTAACGGATCATATCTCCTGGATGGAAACCCCTTAAGCAAGATTTGTATTCCCACAGTAAGTAACATCATCACTTGCTATACACCTGTAACACTGCCCAATAGAAGTATAATGCTAGCCACATACGTAATTTGAAGTTTTCTAGTAGATAGATTATTTCAGCAAAATAATCTGTCAGTGAGTCGAGATATAAAGCTAGTAACGTTCTTGTTTCTTTCATTCCCCAACTTTATTTTCCCTTAAAGAGTAAGAAATTTTAGCCGAAATAATATGTAGTGACATAGGCTTCAAATACAGGTATAACTATAAAGAACAAATTTAAATTAGAACTTTATACAAACTATTTCAGTAAAAATCATTTCAGGTGAACCATATTATGTTGCTGCCTTAAATCAATCTGTTGACTTTATATATGTATACATTTATTGTATAAATTTATCCAGGAATTTATACACATTTATGTTAAACACATGTTTAATGTAACATAAACACATTTACGTGTTTAACAACATAAACACATTTATGTGTTTAACATAGACACATTTATGTGTTTACATATGCAGACTCTATATAAACACATAAATGTGTGTATGTTATATTCATACTGTCACCTTTTCTTACTCTTGCAAAGGTGATGTAATTCAAGTTTGACTTCCTTGAAACAATTCTCGGGATATGTCTAGTTATATTAGAAGTTTAGTTGTGTCAAATATTGTTCTAAAAGAGACTAAAAGCATAGGTGAGAAATATTCCTGGATGTAGTGGGAAGTTTTTTTAATTTTTATTTTTTAATGAGAATTACTAAAGCAGCAAAACATAGCACAATATAGTAGAAAGCACTGTAGATTTCCAATTTGCATATATTACTGCAGAGTGGATTTTGCTACAGACCCACTGTGTGATCTTAAATAATTCATTTCCCATCTCTGATCCTTAGTTTTCACATCTGTAAAACAAGAATAAATGTCTCCCCTACCTCAAAGCAGGTTGAAATAGTATATGCTAAAGCCCATTAAAACTTTAAAACACTATATAGATTTAAGGTGGTTGCTGTTATTTTATACAGCTGCAAATCACTATAAGGGTCATATTTATTCAAGCTAATAATAAGAACTCCAGACTTTGTACATAAAATGCTGTGTGTTTGAGTTTACTGGACTGAAACTCATTTGTTTAAAATTTAGTTTGAAAAATAATAAAGACCAGAATAACAAAAATCTTGTGGGCCCTACATTCTTTTTCTTACTTTCCAATATGGCTTTATCCATTTGTTTCCTCCCAGCCAACTAATTGCCATTTTATGAAGTAATCTTCCCTCACATTTATGTAATCCAATTATAGAACCCATTAGAAATTATAAAGTGGAGGCCAGGCCTGATAACAATAACTGTAATCCCAATACTTTAGGAGGCCAAGGTGGAAAGACCACTTGAGGCCAGGAGTTCAAGACCAACAGGATGTCTACAAAAATAAAAAATAAATGTGGTAAAACATACCCAGAGTCAGTTTGTTTTTCCTTCCAGTACTTTAATCATAATTTAATCAAAATGCTGCCATTTTTCCAGAGGAAATCAAGGGGAGTAAAACTGCAGGTCAAATCTCCAAAATCAAATGAACAGGGAGGAAAACGAGATTTGTTACAACCTAGTCTCTACTGTGGCCACTGATTACACACTACCGAAATCTTGGAGGGGTTCCAAGAGTGGGTGATAAAAGGAAAGTGCATCCATGAGAAGCTGTCAGGGGAGCGAGTATTCTCAAGACTCCTGGGACCCAGATATTGAAAGAGAAAATCTCCAAGCATGATTTACTTAAAAGATAGATGGGGAAAACAGCAGAGGGAAAGTTTCCTCAGAAAACCTCCGTATCTCTTTGGTGATTTTCCCTTTCTTCTGTATGTGATCTATGTTAATGATTATCACATTTAAATATCCTGCCCAGATCTCTCTCCTTGGCTTCTTTTTTGTAACTGCATAGCTCCACCTGAATGTCCATAAGCTCCAGAAATTCAGTAAGTCAGCACTGAGCTGAACTTACCCAATGACCTGCTTCTCTTTCTCCTTTCCTGTTCCCTCCTGTGGTCCCTTACCACCCTCCCATTCTCACACTAAGCCTCAAGTCCTTCTGAGGTGTTCCTTCTTGTTTATGTTTATTGGGCCAGTCACTAGTATTTTTCGAACCCATTTCCTTCACTCCCTCCTCCATCTCACACCAACACAATAGTAATCTGCTTCCTCAATTCCCTGCCTACAATCTTGTCCCCATGGTGTCTGTTCACACAGAGCAGCAAGCTGTCAGACCTTTCATGGTTCTCTGTTACTTAACCCTAACATGTTCTACATAATACCTCTTCCACAGCATGTTATTTAAATGCCTCCTGTGCAAATGGGGGAGGCTTTCATGGTCAAATAAGTTTGGGAAGCACTGTTAATCTAAAAATAGGTTCACTGCAGAACTTACCAGAACCTTTGATGTATTGGGAGTTTTCTAAGTGGGTACATTTATACAAGTATACAGTGTTTTCCAAACTTGTTCTTGGAAGCATTTTTGTAGATCTTCACAGAATTGTAAGATTGTAAAGAATCGTAAGAGAAATTGTGGGCCCAATCTTCTGTGGAACATACTTTAAGAAAAGCACATTTACAGAGTAGACTGCAGCCTGTATTATTTTGCCCCTGCTGATCTCCTCTGTGGTCTTAAGTTCTTAGAACATCAAATTTGACAAAATGGTGTGAAATGACGACGAGAGTAATGGCAAAACCGCAATTACTTTTGCACCAACCTAGAGTTGTCTGCAGATACCATTCTGTTTGTTTTTGCATGCCATCCTCTTTTGGGAATTACCTCCCTCCCTCCTTTTCCTTTCTTCCCACATGATTCGTTTCACTAACTCTAACTCTGGCTCTTCCTTTAAGATGCAGGTCAGGTATTTACCCTCTTGAGGAAGCTTTCTCTGGCACCTCAGTGTCAGACAGTAGATATTCGTCCTCTACATTCCTTGAAATAACTAGAGGCCTATATGGTTTTCCAAAACTAAAACAGCACCAAACTACCTACAACTCATGCTAAGTTTAAAGCAGTTCACAGGACGCAGAAATTAAACAAATGAATTACTGCAATTAGAGGCCTGAGAAATGGTCAGTTCCAGTGAGTTATTTGTCCTGTAGAATTTTCCACATTGTGCTTCAACTGATTGAGTCTTTGTGGTGTTATTTAACATGTTTTCAGTCTCTCATAATGCTGATTATAGAGTCTGTAGAGCCAGGTGTGATTTTTGTCAAGAACTTTTCATATATGGTGTTACATGATTCCTGTGGCACTACATCAAGAAGTGGAAAATACCTGGTTGTCCTACTTTGATGTGGAAATTGACTGTTAAACCAGAAGTGTTATAACTTGCCAAAACATGCTAAGATATCTTACTTTGCCATAATATGCTGGCAGTAATTATAAGCAAGAATAAGGGGGAAAATACAAATTCTCCAAGGGGTAGAAAAAGAGTAGGGATCACAGATGGTTATTGCCATCTCTTGGATATCTTTTGTTTTGTTTTGTTTTTAGTTTTGTTTTTAACTTAAGAGACAGGGCCTCCCTGTGTTGCCCAGGCTGGAGTGCAGTGGTGCAATCATAGTTTACTGCAGCCTCAAACTTCTGGACTCAAGCTATCCTCCCATCTCAGCCTCCTGAGTTGCTGAGGCTACAGGCAGACACCACCACATCCAGCTAATTTTTAAATTTTTTTTTTGAGATGGGGGTCTCAATATGTTGCCCAGGCTGGTCTCAAACTCCTGGTCTCAAGCAATCCTCCTACTTCAGCCTCCCAAAGTGATGGGATTACAGGCGAGAGCCACCATGCCCGGCCAAGATGTCCCCCTTTTTTTTTTTTGAGACAGAGTCTCGCTCTGTCACCCAGGCTGGAATGCAGTGGCATGATCTCAACTCACTGCAACTTCCACCTCCTGAGTTCAGGCAATTTTCCTGCCTCAGCCTCCTGAGAAGTTAGGATTACAGGCATGTGCCACCACACCCGGCTAATTTTTGTATTTTTAGTAGAGACAGGACTTCACCATTTAATCAGGCTGGTCTCGAACTACTAACCTCGTGATCCGCCCATCTTGGCCTCCCAAAGTGCTGGGATTACAGGTGTGGACCACCATGCCCGGCCAGTGTATCTTATTGTAACAGTGCAGTTACACGCATAGATTGAATCAGCTTCCTTAACCTCCAGCATCTACCGGAAAACACCTCTCTTCTGGGTTTGTAGTGTAATTTGATATTACACTACAATATCAAATTAGAGATGAACCAGAAGCTTTTTGGAGTATGGATAGACAAAGTCATTGGGATATTACATGTAATAAAGTTTGAAAAAAATTTCTCAGACCATTTCATCTGCTTTTATAAAAGAATTAAATGTAACACTCAGGACTTCAGTGTTTGATATTATATTTATCATGTCTGCAGACAGACCTCACTATATAGATACAATTGAACTGCTTTAATCTTTACGAGTGTTTCCTCCATGTTTATACCAGCTTTTCTGGTTTTGTGACTCCTCCTTCCCTCCTTGTCTGTGAGCTGTCACTTACTGATGATCTAAAATGTGTCTCGCTGGAATAACTTCCATAGTCCTTCTAATTTGCTCTTTGAAATTTGTTGTGGCCTTAGAATCAAAACATCTAAACTGTGCTCAATGTTTCCAAACAGAAGTAACAGTCAGTTCTATAACTAGTGCTGTATTATTTAATTCACAGGACATCAGAATTTGTTTTTTTATGCACTAAAAGGGTTTAATTTTAAAAGAATAGCCCATTATTGTAAATAAAACCTAATATTTTAAACTATATATATCTTTTTAATTAGATTACACCACCACCTTCACTGTCAGATCCACTTAAAGAGCTTTTTCGACAACAGGAAGTTGTAAGGATGAAACTACGTTTGCAACACAGTATTGAAAGGGTAAGAAATGTTTAAATTTACACTTATGCTAAAAATAACTGGTTTTTAGCAATAAATTAAAATGGCCTATAATTTTTTATTAGTGGATTTTTAAAATTTAGAACCATTTTGAGAAGTGATTTGGTTTTATCTTGTGTTTAATTAGATGGAAAAATTTTAAGCCTATTTTAGGATAGCTGCTCCCATATTATAATTTATGTTGAGTATATTTTTAATATGTAAGTCTCTAATAACTTCTTGTTATTTGTTGAATTTGTAGAACTATAGCAGTAGATTCCTAGTGGAACATTTGGCTTTCCAAGTTTTGGAATCGTTGCTTGGTACCAGCTATTTTAAGGCAAAAGGGCAAAATACTTATAAAGGCTATGCTTATTTGTCCACGTAGGTCGGCCTTAGTATGTGCCTTCCAATGGTTAGTCTTGGCGTGAAATTACAGGAAGAAAAACCTTTATCGGGTTATTTATAGGAATTATAAGTCATTTCACTTGGATTTACAAAAATATGTTTAATCTTTGGGGAGGGTTGAGGACCTCTGAAAATGTGGTGTAAACTATGATCCTTCTTCACAGAAATATATACATACTCATATGCAAACAAAATTTGTATATAACTTCTTTGGTTCATACATGATTGATTTTCCTGGCACAGGTTCTTAATTCTTTTCCTACTGTGGACTTCTGTAACAGTCTAGGAAATTTAGAACCTCTTCTCAGAATGTTTTTAAATTTAAAAAATTCATAGAATTACAAAGAGAAGCAACAAATGAAAGAAAGAAGCACAATACAGAATTTACAACACTGCATGACCCATTGACAATGAGCAATTTGTTAGCAATAAGAAGTCAGGTAATATAACACACATCAATAGCTATTTCGACTATAAGACGTTTGAAACCACCTAGTATATATTCATCTGTGTACCTGTCCAGGTTACAGAAAGTCTTGCCACCTTACAGTTAAGAATTCTTGAGGGGTGGAGCCAAGATGGCCGAATAGGAACAGCTCCAGTCTACAGCTCCCAGCGTGAGCGACGCAGAAGACGGGTGATTTCTACATTTCCAACTGAGCAAATGGCATACCAGGAGATTATATCCTGCGCCTGACTAAGAGAGTGCTACGCCCACGGAGCCTCGCTCATTGCTAGCACAGCAGTCTGAGATCAAACCGCAAGGCGGCAGCAAGGCTGGGGGAGGGGCACCCGCCATTGCCTAGGCTTGAGTAGGTGAACAAAGTGGCCAGGAAGCTCGAAGTGGGTGGAGCCCACTGCAGCTCAAGGAGGCCTGCCTGCCTCTGTAGACTCCACCTCTGGGAGCAGGGCACAGCCAAACAAAAGGCAGCAGAATTCTCTGCAGACTTAAATGTCCCTGTCTGACAGCTTTGAAGAGAGTAGTGGTTCTCCCAGCACACAGCTGGAGATCTGAGAACGGACAGACTGCCTTCTCAAGTGGGTCCCTGACCCCTGAGTAGCCTAACTGGGAGGCACCCCCCCAGTAGGGGCAGACTGACACCTCACACGGCTGGGTACTCCTCTGAGACAAAACTTCCAGAGGAATGATCAGGCAGCAACATTTGCTGTTCACCAATATCTGCTGTTCTGCAGTCTCCGCTGCTGATACCCATGCAAACGGTCTGGAGTGGGCCTCCAGCAAACTGCAACAGACCTGCAGCTGAGGATCCTGTCTGTTAGAAGGAAAACTAACAAACAGAAAGGACATCCACACCAAAACCCCATCAGTATGTCACCCATCATCAAAGACCAAAGGTAGATAAAACCACAAAGATGGGGAAAAAACAGCAGAAAAACTGGAAACTCTAAAAATCAGAGCGCCTCTCCTCCTCCAAAGGAACGCAGCTCCTCACCAGCAACAGAACAAAGCTGGACGGATAATGACTTTGACGAGTTGAGAGAAGAAGGCTTCAGATGATCAAACTATTCCGAGATAAAGGAGGAAGTTCGAACCCATGGCAAAGAAGTTAAAAACCTTGAAAAAAGATTAGACGAATGGCTAACTAGAATAACCAATGCAGAGAAGTCCTTAAAGGACCTGATGGAACTGAAAACCAAGGCACGAGAACTACATGATGAATGCACAAGCTTCAGTAGTCGATTCGATCAACTGGAAGAAAAGGTATCAGTGATGGAAGATCAAATGAATGAAATGAAGCAAGAAGTTCAGAGAAAAAAGAATAAAAAGAAACGAACAAAGCCTCCAGGAAATATGGGAGTATGTGAAAAGACCAAATCTACATCTGATTGGTGTACCTGAAAGTGACGGGGAGAATGGAACCAAGTTGGAAAACACTCTGCAGGATATTATCCAGGAGAACTTCCCCAATCTAGCAAGGCAGGCCAACATTCAAATTCAGGAAATACAGAGAACACCACAAAGATACTCCTCGAGAAGAGCAACTCCAAGACACATAATTGTCAGATTCACCAAAGTTGAAATGAAGGAAAAAATGTTAAGGGCAGCCAGAGAGAAAGGTCGGGTTACCCACAAAGGGAAGCCCATCAGACTAACAGGGGATCTCTCAGCAGAAACTCTATGAGTCAGAAGAGAGTGGGGGCCAATATTCAACATTCTTAAAGAAAATAATTTTCAACCCAGAATTTCATATCCAGCCAAACTAAGCTTCATAAGTGAAGGAGAAATAAAATACTTCACAGACAAGCAAATGCTGAGAGATTTTGTCACTACCAGGCCTGCCCTAAAAGAGCTCCTGAAGGAAGCACTAAACATAGAAAGGAACAACCAGTACCAGCCACTGCAAAAACATGCCAAATTGTAAAGACCATCAATGCTAGGAAGAAATTGCATCAACCAACGAGCAAAATAACCAGCTAACATCATAATGACAGGATCAAATTCACACATAACGATATTAACCTTAAATGTAAATGGGCTAAATGCTCCAATTAAAAGACACAGACTGGCAAATTGGATAAAGAGTCAAGACCCATCAGTGTGCTGTATTCAAGAAACCCATCTCACATGCAGAGACACACATAGGCTCAAAATAAAATGATGGAGGAAGATCTACCAAGCAAATGGAAAACAAAAAAAGGCAGGGGTTGCAATCCTAGTCTCGGATAAAACAGACTTGAAACCAACAAAGATCAAAAGAGACAAAGAAGGCCATTACATAATGGTAAAGGGATCAATTCAACAAGAAGAGCTAACTATCCTAAATATATATGCACCCAATACAGGAGCACCCAGATTCATAAAGCAAGTCCTTAGAGACCTAGAAAGAGACTTAGACTCCCACACAATAATACTAATAATGGGAGACGTTAACACCCCACTGTCAACATTAGACAGAGCAATGAGAGAAAGTTAACAAGGATATCCAGGAATTGAACTCAGCTCTGCACCAAGCGGACCTCATAGACATTTACAGAACTCTCCACCCCAAATCAACAGCATATACATTCTTCTCAGCACCATGCCGCACTTATTCCAAAATTGACCACATAGTTGGAAGTAAAGCACTCCTCAGGAAATGTGAAAGAACAGAAATTATAACAAACTGTCTCTCAGACCACAGTGCAATTAAACTAGAACTCAGGATTAAGAAACTCACTCAAAACCACTCAACTACATGGAAACTGAACAACCTGCTCCTGACTTGACTACTGGGTACATAACGAAATGAAGGCAGAAATAACAATGTTCTTTGAGACCAACGAGAACAAAGACACAACATACCAGAATCTCTGGGACACATTGAAAGTAGTGTGTAGAGGGAAATTTATAGCACTAAATGCCCCCAAGAGAAAGCAGGAAAGATCTAAAATTGACACCCTAACATCACAATTAAAAGAACTAGAGAAGCAAGAGCAAACACATTCAAAAGGTAGCAGAAGGCAAGAAATAACTAAGATCAGAGCAGAACTGAAGGAAATAGAGACACAAAAAACCCTTCAAAAAATCAATGAATCCAGGAGCTGGTTTTTTGAAAAGATCAACAAAATTGATAGACCACTAGCAAGACAAATAAAGAAGAAAAGAGAGAAGAATCAAGTAGACGCAATAAAAAATGACAAAGGGGATATCACCACCCATCCCACAGAAACACAAACTACCATCAGAGAATAACACCTCTACCCAAATAAAATGGAATTATCTAGAAGAAATGGATAAATTCCTCAACACATACACCCTCCCAAGACTAAACCAGGAAGAAGTTGAATCTCTGAATAAACCAATAACAGGCTCTGAAATTGAGGCAATAATTAATAGCTTACCAACGAAAAAAAGTCCAGGACCAGATGGATTCACAGCCGAATTCTACCAAAGGTACAAGGAGGAGCTGGTACCATTCCTTCTGAAGCTATTCCAATCAATAGAAAAAGAGGGAATCCTCCCTAACTCATTTTATGAGGCCAGCATCATCCTGATACCAAAGCCTGGCAGAGACACAACAACAGAAAAAGAGAATTTTAGACCAATATCCCTGATGAACATTGATGCAAAAATCCTCAATAAAATACTGGCAAACCGAATCCAGCAGCACATCAAGAAGCTTATCCACCATGATCAAGTGGGCTTCATCCCTGGGATGCAAGGCTGGTTCAACATACGCAAATCAATAAATGTAATCCAGCATATAAACAAAACCAAAGACAAAAACCACATGATTATCTCAATAGAGGCAGAAAAGGCCTTTGACAAAATTCAACAACCCTTCAGGCTAAAAACTCTCAGTAAATTAGGTATTGATGGGACGTATCTCAAAATAATAAGAGCTATGTATGACAAACCCACAGCCAATATCATACTGAATGGGCAAAAACTGGAAGCATTCCCTTTGAAAACTGGCACAAGACAGGCATGCCCTCTCTCACCACTCCTGTTCAACATAATGTTGGAAGTTGTGGCCAGGGCAATCAGGCAGGAGAAGGAAATAAAGGGTATTCAATTAGGAAAAGAGGAAGTCAAATTGTCCCTGTTTGCAGATGACATGATTGTATATCTAGAAAACCCCATCGTCTCAGCCCCAAATCTCCTTAAGCTGATAAGCAACTTCAGCAAAGTCTCAGGATGCAAAATCAATGTGCAAAAATCACAAGCATTCTTATACACCAATAACAGACAAACAGAGCCAAATCATGAGTGAACTCCCATTCGCAATTGCTTCAAAGAGAATAAAATACCTAGGAATCCAACTTACAAGGGATGTGAAGGACCTCTTCAAGGAGAACTACAAACCACTGCTCAATGAAATAAAAGAGGATACAAACAAATAGAAGAACATTCCAAGCTCATGGGTAGGAAGAATCAATGTCGTGAAAATGGCCATACTGCCCAAGGTAATTTATAGATCAATGCCATCCCCATCAAGCTACCAATGACTTTCTTCACAGAATTGGAAAAAACTACTTTAAAGTTCATATGGAACCAAAAAAGACCTCGCATTGCCAAGTCAGTCCTAAGCCAAAAGAACAAAGCTGGAGGCATCACACTACCTGACTTCAAACTATACTACAAGGCTACAGTAACCAAAACAGCATGGTACTGGTACCAAAACAGATATAGACCAATGGAACAGAACAGAGCCCTCAGAAATAGTGCCGCATATCTACAACCATCTGATCTTTGACAAACCTGACAAAAACAAACAATGGGGAAAGGATTCCCTATTTAATAAATGGTGCTGGGAAAACTGGCTAGCCATATGTAGAAAGCTGAAACTGGATCCCTTCCTTACACCTTATACAAAAATTAATTCAAGATGGATTAAAGACTTAAATGTTAGACCTAAAACCATAAACACCCTAGAAGAAAACCTAGGCAATACCATTCAGGACGTAGGCATGGGCAAGGACTTCATGGCTGAAACACCAAAGGCAATGGGAACAAAAGTCAAAATTGACAGATGGGATCTAATTAAACTAAAGAGCTTCTGCACAGCAAAAGAAACTACCATCAGTGTGAACAGGCAGCCTACAAAATGGGAGAAAATTTTTGCAATCTACTTATCTAACCAAGGGGTAATAACCAGAATCTACAATGAACTCAAACAGATTTACAAGAAAAAACCCCATCAACAAGTGGGTGAAGGATATGAGCAGACACTTCTCAAAAGAAGACATTTATGCAGCCAACAGACACATGAAAAAATGCTCATCATCACTGGCCATCAGAGAAATGTAAATCAAAACCACAATGAGATACCATCTCACACCAGTTAGAATGGCGATCATTAAAAAGTCAGGAAACAACAGGTGCTGGAGAGAATGTGGAGAAATAGGAATACTTTTACACTGTTGGTGGGACTGTAAACTAGTTCAACCATTGTGGAAGTCAGTGTGGCGATTCCTTAGGGATCTAGAACTAGAAATACCATTTGACCCAGCCATCCCATTACTGGGCATATACCGAAAGGATTATAAATCATGCTGCTATAAAGACACATGCACACGTATGTTTATTGCGGCACTATTCACAGTAGCAAAGACTTAGAACCAACCCAAATGTCCAACAATGATAGACTGGATTAAGAAAATGTGGCACATATACACCGTGCAATACTATGCAGCCATAAAAAAATGATGAGTTTATGTCCTCTGTCAGGACATGGATGAAGCTGGAAACCATCATTCTCAGCAAACTATCGCAAGGACAAAAAACCAAACACTGCATGTTCTCACTCATAGGTGGGAATTGAACAATGAGAACACATGGACACAGGAAGGGGAACGTCACACACCGGGGCCTGTTGTGGGGTGGAGGGAGCGGGGGCAGGGATAGCATTAGGAGAGATACCTAATGTTAAATGATGAGTTCATGGGTGCAGCACACCAGCATGGCACATGTATACATATGTAACTAACCTGCACGTTGTGCACATGTACCTTAAAACTTAAAGTATAATATAAAAAATAAAAAAATTCTTACTTGAATTGTGCAATTTGTAGAACTTTAATAAATAACAAAATGATACATCTTCCTCGTATTTGACCAATAAACAATTTAGAATTGTATAATACTTGAGGGCAACTTTAAATGTCTGACTGATATGAGAACAAACAACTTTACCATGTGGTGGCTCAGTAACTACTAGCTGCAAAATTGCTTGATATTGGCCAGCTATGTCATACAAGTATCTCGGCCAGCTGTGTCATACAAGTATCTCTACGCAGAACTGCAGTTAGGTGTCATATAGCAGCAGATCTCACAACTGCAGGGATTTTCTTTTGTTTTTTTGAGACAGTCTCACTCTGTCACCCAGGCTGGCAGTGGTGTGATCATCATGGCTCACTGCAGCCTCAACCTTCCAGGCTCAAACCATCCTTTTGCCTCAGCCTCCCAAATAGCTTGGACTACAAGCATGCACCACTACACCCAGCTAATTTTTTAAAAAAATTTTTGCCAGGTGTGGTGGCTCATGCCTGTAATCCCAGCACTTTGGAAGGCTGAGGCAGGTGAGGAGATCGAGACCATCCTGGCTAACATGGTGAAACCCCGTCTCTACTAAAAATACAAAAAATTAGTGTGGCGGCACACGCGTTTAGCAACTCGGGAGGCAGAGGCAGGAGAACGGCGTGAACCCAGGAGGCGGAGGTTGCAGTGAGCCGAGATCATGCCACTGTACTCCAGCCTGGGGGACAGAGCGTGAGACTCCGTCTCAAAAAAAAAATTTTTTTTATAGAGTTGGGGTCCCACTGTGTTGCCCAGGCTGGTCTCAAATTCCTGGGCTCAAGCAATCCTCCTGCCTTAGCCTCCAAAAGTGCTGGGATTATAGGTATGAGCCATTGTGGCCAGCCAGGAATTTCGAAGAAGAAATTAGTATAAAAATTTGGGAGGATATCAGTACATCTATAATATATTAATAATTTAGAAATATTTGTGATTTCTATGAATGACAAAGCTGCAGATACTTATGATTCTACTGTGGTTTGTAGACATATTCATGATTGAAAGAAATGCCAGTTGGAAGTTAGTGAAAATAAAGACATAATTTTTTCCAATCCAAGTTCACCGACTCCCCTACCCCTATTCTATCTTCAGGTTTCTTGAGGGTGTGAGGACCTCAAATTAAGAGCAACGCTGTTCAAGGGTCATTTTCCCCACAGAAAATGGTAACATTTGAATGCTATACTAAATGAACAAAGTTTACAGCCAGAGGCCCTGCCCATTTCCTCAGAACTTCCCCATGCTGCACTCTATCACCCAAGAAAGTAAGAGGAAGCAATACATTGGCACACCCATAACCTATCCTTAGAGGACACTGTTTGAGAGGCTCTGCTCTAGGGGTTTAAAAACACAAAATTAAGAATGCTGATCGAAAGTGTACTATTTAGATTGTCAGGTAAGCAACATTTATAATAAAATAACATCTCAATTATTTTAGGGGAGAGAGGCTCTGACTTTAGAAAATGTATTTCTTGGCCGGGCATGGTGGCTCACGCCTGTTATCCTAGCATTTTGGGAGGCTGAGGCAGGTGGATCACCTGAGGTCAGGAGTTCAAGACCAGCCTGGCCAACCTGGTGAAATCGCATCTCTACTAAAAATACAAAATTAGCCAGGCTTGGTGGTGGGCACCTGTAATCCCAGCTACTCTGGAATCTGAGGCAGGAGAATCACTTGAACCCGGGAGGCGGAGGTTGCAGTGAGCTGATATCACACCATTGCACTCCAGCCTGGACGACAGAGTGGGACTCCATCTCAAAAAAAAAAAAAAAGGAAAAAGAAAAAGTTATTTCTCACATGGTGTTTGCTTTTGAGGGATTTTTGGTTATTGCTTTTAATCTCTACAGGACTACAACCAACTTTTTAGGAAGACACATCTGGCTATTTTTAATTTTGCGTCAAGGTTTTGGATATGTATTACTTCAAGTTGCACTTTAAATTGTACTTAATAAATCAAAAGTGTTAGGCCTACCTCTTTGAATATCGTTTGTCATATAAGAATTAAGTTAATTAGGACCATGTTTCTTTGTTTTTTTCATGAATTTATAAAAACATTAAAACTCTGCAGTAATACATTTTTGGATATAATGTGGCCTGTTTTCTCCATCAGGAGAAGACCAAAGTTCCTGGGAGTCGAGGAGAGGAGAGAATGGGAAACATGGTGGGGGTGAGGAGAATGGGAAACCTAGAAGACTAGGCACATTCTTTGTATTCTCACAGCCCAGTCTTCCATACAGGGCCAATAAAATGATGTATGTTATTAAACTGGCGAGTTCCTGGACTCGCTTTACCTCTCCATGAAGTTCTAGCTAGCCACAGGTCCCAGGGTTATCCCCATTGATACTTAGGCCAAAGAATATAGTTAGGACCAGATGGCACAAGTCCGTAGCAAAGATTAGGATGGGTTGGGATCTGCAGCTGGACCCCAGGAATTCTCAGTTTGCTAAATGCAGAAGATTGCCTAGATCATATTATGAACCTTGTGGTAGAATGACTCTGCATATTACATAATAATTTTGGGCCCCACTTAATACAGGATTTTATTGTGTGTGTCAGAGGTTTACAAGTAGTTGATGTCATCATACAGTATGTTTATTTCTATAAAAATATTCATTATAAAAAAAGCTGCCAACACAAGGGCATACCACTTCACGCCCAGTAGAATGGCTGTAATAAAAAAGACAGATGTAACAAGTGCTGGTGAGGATGTGAAGAAATTAGAACCCTCCCATTGCTGATAGGAATGTGAAATGATACGGCTACTATGGAACAGTTTGGTGGTTCCTCAACAAGTTAAACAGAGTCACCAGATGACCCAACAGTTCCATTTTATTATTTATCCAAGAGAAATGAAAACATGCATCCAAACAAAAACTTGAGTGTGAACGTTTATAGCAGCATTTTTCATATTAGCCTCAAAGTGTGAACAGCCTGTAGGGAAGGCAAAAGTTGACCTCCACCATCTTAAGGTCTCCAGCTGGGCCTTACGGTCACCTTAGCCTCCCAGAGCATTGAGATTACAGGCAAAAGCCACTGTGCCTGGCCAGCATATTTTAAGTGATTTTATCTTACTTCATCTGACATAGATTAACAGGAGAAAAATGTGCAGATTTATTTAAGATTTGTGTCACATGGGAGCCAAAGACGTGGCAAAACCTGAGTGATTTTATGCTAGGTTGAAGAAAGAAAGGCAGCTGTGGAAAAGTAACTAAAATCTACTGGACAGCTAAAGGAAGATGAAAGTTATTTTAACAAGGTCTGTTTGTACAGAATTCTCTTGGCCTTGACTCCCTGTCACTGGTCACAAGAATGTTTCTTTCCTCCTTGTTTCAGGAGAGCATCTTTCCCATGGGAGTTTTATCTCTGGCTTTCAGGTAGAAAAGGGGAGGTCAGAGCACTCTCGAGCCTGCTGACTTCAGATTGCCTTTAGCTCAAAATAATGCTTATGCCAAAGTGGCATATTTTGGGGTAGCGTTTTCTGCCACCCTTCAAGCCCAAATGTCTATCAACTGATGAATAAATAAAATGTGGTATATCCATGCAGTAGAACATACTTTTCAGCCATAAAATGGGATAAAGTACTGATGCATGCTACAACATGGATGAACCTTGAAATCATTATGCCAAGTGAAAGAAGCCAATCACCAAAGACCCACATATTGCATATTATGTGATTCCATGTATATTAAATGTTCAAGATAGGTAATTCATAGAGACAAAAGTTAGATTGTTGGTTACTAGGAGCATAGAGGAAGGGGGTGGAGGGAGTAAGGAATGACTGCTGATGGGTAGCAGGTTTCTTTTTGGAGTGATGGAAATGTTCTGGTGATGGTGGAACATCTTGGTAAATACACTAAAAGCCACTATTTTATACCACCATACTTGGAAAAATAATTTAAAAATAGAGAAACTGGTAGTTTTGGAGAGAGAAAATGTATTTCTACTTTTGGAACACTGGGAGTTCTCAAATTTCTCAAGCCTACTGTGAAGAAAAGACTACTCTGAAATTTGGGTTATTTAGCTTGTTTGTTTGTAGAGATGGGGTCTTGCCACTATGCCTGGCCTAACAAATTGTTTTTGAATAAGATAAAATGACTTAAAATATGTTGGCCAGGTATGTGGGTTACACCTGTAATCCCAGCGCTTTGGGAGGCCAAGAGGGGAGGATCTCTTGAGCCCAGGAGATGGTGACCAGCCTGGGCAACATAGTGAGACCCCTGTTTCTACAAAAAAAAAATTAAAATAATAATTAGCCAAGTGTGGTGGTCCACACCTATAGTACTAGCTACTCAGAAGGCTGAGGTGGAAAGATTGCTTGAGCCCAGGATTTCGAGATTACAGTGAACTAGGATCATGCCTACACACCAGCCTGGGTGACAGAGTGAGAAGAGGCTAGGCACAGTGGCTCAGGCCTGTAATCTCAGCACTTTGAGAAGCTGAGGTGGGAGGATCACTTGAGCCCAGGATTTTGAAACCAGTTTGGGCAACCTAGTGAGACTTTGTCTCTAAAAATATATATATATATTTTTTAATTAGCTGTGCTTCATGGCACATGCCTGTAGTCCCAACTACTAGGGAGGCTGAGGTGGGAGGATTGCTTGAGCCCAGGAGGTCAAGGCTGCAGTGAGCTGTGATCACACCACTGCACTCCAGCCTAGGCGAGAGAGTAAGACTGTTCTTAAACAAAAATTTGTTGAAGAATTTATTTTTTTTAATTCTTTATTCAACTAGGAAAAACTCATTGTATCCAACGAACAAGAAGTTTTGCGAGTTCATTACAGAGCTGCAAGAACATTGGCAAATCAAACACTGCCATTTAGTGCTTGTACTGTTTTGCTGGATGCCGAAGTATACAATGTACCATTGGACTCTCAGGTAAAATGTTTGTTGATACATTTAGAAGGAATGGTCTGAAAAAATGCAACTTGGCTATTTTTAGAATCTATTTCCATAGAAAGAACTTGAACTCAACAATCATTAAAGGTCAAAGAAGAAAAAAAACTCTTTCAAGCCAGAGTACTTCCAGATCAACTGGTCCTCCATTTTCTAAAGCACTGTAAACATTAGGTTTCTATTATAAAAGCAGATGATCACAAAACACCTGTACATTTAGGATAGTGCCCTTACAGGTACACATAATTTGTTTCTAAAGTGAATGTTTATACCTTTAGTTCTGACCTTCAGGCAGCTAGAAAGCTATTGTACACTGAAAAATAGTGCAGCTAGATGGCACCTCTAGGTTGTGACAGTCCTAAAAACAGAGCGAGTCTTCTGGTTTGACTTTGAATGTTGGTGGAATACATGAACTGTGGAAGACTGGAGAAATATCTTCAATAAAGTTTACTGCCACATATAAATTACATGAACTCAGAACCAGTCATACTAGTTTTCAGAATTTTTTTATGGCTTATAAACCAGAAAAGAAAGAATTTAAAGATTAAAATTTTTATAATAAACAGTGAAGGATTATCACCTGAAAACAGACTAGGAAATGCTGTTCTAAAGGAAATAAGCTAGTAGTACAAAGGATAATAGGGTATATCACAGAAAAATATTTTTAGACTCTTCTGAGCTTTATTTTTCTCATCTATAAAAAAATCAAGATTGAATTAGGTAGGTTTCAAACTTAAGGCACTGAATGGGTGTGGTGGCTCATGCCTGTAATCCCAGCACTTTGGGAGGCCAAAGTGGGCAATCACTTGAGCTCAGGAGTTCAAGACCAGCTTGGGAAACATGGTGAAACCCCGTCTTTACAAAAAATATAAAAATTAACTGGGTGTGGTGGGGCACACATGTAGTCCCAGCTACCAGGGAGGCTGAGGTAGGAGGATCTGTTGAGCCTGGCAGGCCAAGGCTGCAGTGAGCTGGATTGTACCACTGCACTCGAGCCTGGGCAACAGAGTGGGACCCTGTCTCAAAAAAAAAAAACAAAAAAAACTTTAAGGCTCCAACTTTTATTTCAAATGAAAGTGTTCAGAGATATCTGAGGACGCTATTAACATGAATAATTGTATCTCTTCAGAAAGAACTGTGTGACTAAAGAAATAGGCACTGGAGAGGCCACTGAGGGACTTTCTAGAACTTTCATATTTAAAGAGGTTTAAAGGGAAGAATGGATGGTTTTTAATAACTGCAATTAACAGTTTAACCATGTTCTTATAGGCTGGACTAAACAGTGGTATCTTGAGATCTTTTTAAGTTTTGAGCAATCAGAGAGAAATGAGTTTTAGAGCAATATAAATTGAGGTTTATAATCGAGCTACAATGAAGTCTCTTGATTTCTAGCTCAGAATGGTTGAGTAAATATATACATACCTGTTGATTCCTTCTTTCTCCCAAAACTCATTGAAATGACAAAAGACATAAAAATTTCAAAGCCTGGCATGGTGGCACATGCCTGTAGCCCCAGCTACCCCAGGTGGCTAAGGTGGGAGGATCGATTAAGCCAAGGAGTTCGAGCCTGCAGTGAGGTATGATTGCGCCCGCTGCACTCCAGCCTGGATGACAGAGTGACACCCTGTTTCTTAAAAGTAAAGTAATTAATTAAATTCTTTAAAAATAAAAACAAATTCATAGCAGAGCTGGAAATTGAGGTGGGAAACTGTTAGACAAAAACATTAAGAAATTTCTGATAAGATTTAAAATAGATGAAAACATATTGGTAATCAAATACAGCAGAGTTGAGGAATGCCCAGTATCATACGGGTTAAAAAGAGAATTTAAAAAATAAATGCGTTTTCCTAGAACAGTATAAATTTTCAGTTATAAAGGGATTTTGATAACTTGAGTAATTCATTTTCCCTGCCCCAGATTTTCTTAATGATCCAGACCACCTGACTTTAGATTAAATTAAGCTTGCTGAGATCCTTTTGTGGATCATAAGCCTGATGATTGGGTTTTCACACTGTGTGAGACAGGCCTCTCTCAAACCTTGTTGCATTGTGCACACATTACCTGTCTGACATGGGGGAAGAAATTCAGCTTGATGAGATACCAAAATGTGAGGTGTATTCTCTTGACAGAGAGAAACTTATGCTAAAAACATTTCTGCATTTTTGGTGACTTACTTAAATATGGAACTGTTATCCACCCTTTTACAGCTGGCTTTAGAGTAGAAGGTCTCAAATAGCATGCGTATTTCCTATGGGAGTAGCCTTGGAAGGAACTAAAGGGAAAAAAGTCTACTTTTCTTTGGGTAGAGGCTCAGATCATCCATTAGTCTACTCTCTTATCACTTCTTCCTTTTCAAAATAAACTTGTTTGAGCACCTGAAATGTAAAGAAAAATAAATAAATAAACTTGTAATACTTAAGAGTCAACAATAACATTTTAAATAGTCAAAACATCTAACTTGGGGCACCAATGAAGAAATTATAACTGCTAAAAATGTGAGTAGTGGCCAGGCACGGTGGCTTATGCCTGTATTCCCAGCACTTTGGAAGGCCGAGGTGGGCAGATCACGAGGTCAGGAGTTCGAGACCAGCCTGGCCAATATGGTGAAACCACGTCTCTAGTAAAAATACAAAAATTAGCCAGGTGTGGTGGCGGGTGCCTGTAATCCCAGCTACCTGGGAGGCTGAGGCGGGAGAATCGCCTGAACCTGGGAGGTGGAGATTGCAGAGAGTCAAGATTCCAGCCTGGGTAACAGAGAGAGACTCCATCTCAAAAAAAAAAAAGAAAATGTGAGTGTGGGAGCTACCTGCTACCTGGATGTCAGTTTGACAGCACTGGTAGTGGTAGTAATGGAGTGAGTGCTGCATTGAGTGCTTCCTGTGTACCTAAGCATTATGATGAGGGCTTTATAGACACTTTTCATTCTCAAAACAAGCTGAAGAGAGGTTACCACATTTTACAGAGTATAAGACTGAAACTGTATAATTAGTTCAAGATCACGTAGTAAGATACAGAGCTGGAATTTGAATATAGTCTGTTAATTCCAAAACTGGTATTCTTAAGTGTTGATAAAGAATTTCTTCATGAGCACCCTAGATATTGGTCCTGGAAGAAATTTTGGCCTCAAAGGCAGCTCTCTCCCACCTGGATACTTTTTGTCCCTACAGATAGTAAACGGTAACATTAAAATTAAATCTGTAGTTAGTTATACAGTAATAATGTCACAGGCACAGTACTTAATGTAACATGCCTTTTTGAGAAATGTCTTTGACTTAGAGCAATAGGAATCTATTTTAATTAATAAACCTACCATCCCAAGAATTCTAATAACCAATCTGTCTACACAATGTGGAAATAAAAGTTTTACCAACTTCAACAGTATTCAATTTATATATTTCTCAAAATATATTTTCATCGTTACTAAGAAAGCAGCATATACCATAAAAATACTATAATGGCATATAGATTTTAAAGTGATTTATTGTATTTTATAATACTCACTTTTCTCTTTTAGTCTGATGACAGTAAAACTTCTGTGAGGGATCGCTTTAATGCAAGACAATTCATGTCTTGGTTACAAGATGTGGATGATAAATTTGACAAATTAAAGGTATGTATGTTTGGAAGTCAGTTTAAATGAATGCTTCCCCCTTCTTAAAAAAAAAAAACTCTACAGCTGTATTAGGGAGAAATAATTAGGAGGGGAAATACTGGTTAGTCATGAATCCTCACACTGGGCCACAATTGGAAAGATAAAGACCACAAGTCCATTTTAAGGACTAGTTGTAGTATGAAAGAGGAAACTGCCACAGAAAATGCAGTTTCTAGTGTGGGTCTTCATGCTTATTATCCAGTGTACCTGTCTGGTTATAGCTTGAACATAACGAAAGAATAGGAGAATGGTAAGAAAAGGAATATAATTTTCAAATCTATAAATTATTTGATTTGAGATTTTGAATCATTTCAGAAGTCTTTCCCCCCTAGATTTTCATGTTTCTTTTGATCATTTGAAATCTCATAATTTGAAATAATATTTTCAAATTAAAATCTATAACAGCAGTCCCAACCTTTTTGGCACCAGGGACCAGTTTCGTGGAAGACAATTTTTCCATGGGTTGGGGTGGGAGGATGGTTTGGGGATGAAACTTTCACCTCAGATCATCAGACATTAGATTCTCATAAGGAGCCTGCAACCTAGAACCCTCGCATGTGCAGTTCACAATAGGGTTTGAGCTGCTATGAGAATCTAATGCCGTTGCTGCTCTAACAGGAGGCTGAGCTCAGGTGGTGATGCTTGCTTGCTGCCACTCACCTCCTGCGGTGTGGCCCAGTTCTGAACAGGCCATGGATCGGTACCAGTCCGTGACCTGGGGGTTGGGGACCCGTGCTGTATAAGATGAAAATGAAGTTGCAGACCCACAAATAGTTGGTATGTGTGTACAAACAGGATAAAACAGAAATGGACTTGTAGGCCGGGTGTGGCAGTTCACACCTGTAATCCCAGAACTTTGGAAGGCCTACGTGAGCAGATCACTTGAGGTCAGGAGTTCAAAACCAGCCCGGCCGACATGGTGAAACCCCATCTCTAAGAAAAATAGAAAAATTAGCTGGGCGTGGTGGCACATGCCTGTAGTCTCAGCTACTTGGGAGGCTGAAGCAGGAGACTCGCTTGAACCCAGGAGGCGGAGGTTGCAGTGAGCCCAGAGCTCGCCACTGCACTCCAGCCTGGGAGACAGAGCAAGACTCTGTCTCAAAAAAAAAAGAAAGAAATGGACTTGTAATTCAAATGCTTTTTATGCTCCTGATGTGTCCATTTTAGTTCCTAAAGAAACTGGATGACATTAATTTTTAAACAAAGCAAAGTTAACAGAATAATCAAGTAACTCTTCTCTTCTTTTAAATAGACCTGTCTTTTAATGAGGCAACAACATGAAGCTGCGGCTTTAAATGCTGTCCAGAGGTTAGAATGGCAGCTCAAACTCCAGGAACTTGATCCTGCCACCTATAAATCTATCAGCATTTACGAAATCCAGGAGTTTTATGTTCCCCTTGTTGATGTTAACGACGACTTTGAATTGACTCCTATATAGCAGTCAGTACTTCCTGATGGTATTGTCCTAAACTGGTGATGCTCAAGCATTATACTGTGGAATACTGCCTTTTGACAAAAATACGCATGCCTTTACAATTGTTAGTAAAGTTCGATTATAGTTGGTTATGTAGTAAACACTGTCATTTTATAAAAAATGAGAATTATTTTGGATCTTAGATCCAAACACAGTTTCTAATAGAAAACTATTATTTATATTGGGAAAGGTAACTATTGCATTAGAGCATGTTGGCAGACTGGTAGGTATTTAAAAAGTTGAGAATCTGCTAACAGCGCTGGAAGTTGTTAGCGCTCTGAGTAATAAGATAACCACTAGTATTCAAATCTCTTTCAGGTTTTATTAAAAAATATATATCAATAAACTAAAAGGTTCAATTCCTACCAAATAGTTTCTAATGTGGGAGAAAAACTTGGCACAAAATTTCTTCAGTTTATTATCTGTAAATTGTACAGTTTTCTTTTTGAAAGTTTTAATATTGTCTTCCTTTTTAATAACTTATTTTATACATATTGTGCAGATGTAAATCTTGTAATTAATGGTCAAACTGTATAAAGGGATTGGTAGTCAAAACATGTACAAAGAAATACCTGTAAAACTGTTTTGTCTCATGTTTTATTGGACCAAAGTTGTGGTTTGTATGGAGTGTAGTAGTAGTGTGTACAGGTAGAAAACTTTTAAATACAGCATGCAGATGTTTCAGTTAGCTTGTTTTCATCACCATAACTGCAAAGATGTGGCTTAGTTGTATTGCATGCTTCCTATAATTTAACTCTCCATAATTGATGCCTGCAGTAGTGTAAGGCATTTCATACTAGTCTCCTCTAGTAGACCTGTGACTTACTGTGTTGGACATATTATTTAGACTTAGTCATACAAAGAAACTTAGCTCTTTTTTCATCTCACAGTAAAGCCTATTTCCCCAGGAAAAAAAATAAATGCCTTTGAATGAAAATTCTGAAATTGTAAATGTCTATTTTAATATTCACCTATGAAAGAATCTGTGAATATATGTAAATACGTTTAATAAATTTTATTGGTCATGTTAAATCATTGTAAAACTTTTTTACATTGCTTAATGTTTTAAGCTTAATAGCCTTTGCACTTTTAAAATAAAAACCAAGTATGCAAATCAAAGATATTTGGTAGTCAAAATAAGTAAAAGAAATATAGGAATATTCCAGTCAATCTCTGAAATGTTTATGAAAAACAGGTTAATATGTTGTATTTTTTTCCTTGTATCAAGATGCAAAACATAATTTGCAAAATTTTATAATTGAAATAAAACTTGGTATGCTGTTTTATAATAAATTAGCAATATACATAGAAAAAAATCCAGTTTCTCCTATAACATGATGTAAATTAAATATTCAGGAATATTTCAGGTCTGAAATCTGCTGCTGAACTTGTTAGACATTTTTGAAAGGAAAATTAGGTTAGCGTACAATTTATCATAAATACATGAGGTAAAATTTGCAAAACTTTCCACAGTACTTTCTTGAATTATAATACTGAATGTTTTCTGTTCCGATAGAGAAAAGTGAAGCAAATATGTGAGGAATGAAGTGATCTAGTGCAAGTTGGAAATTCCAGCTAATGGGAGAGGATGTAAATGTTTTTGAGTGCAAAGGTACATATTAAGCTTAGGGATTTTTGAATTTTTACGTCAGTTTATATTTTAATTCTTACTGTACTTGGCATGCGCAATAAAGCAGCACATGTAAAAAAAAAAATACACAGTGCAAGGACTTTATTATAAAGGTTGGATGTAGTTTTCCTTAGAAATTTAGGTGAGAGATTTTGGCCTTTTTTATTGGATAAATTGGGCCAGAAAGGCAGGGTAGATTTCGAAGCACTGGTTCTGTTGAAGTTAAGTTTATTAAGCCTGGGAACATTAAAAGCTAATTTATAAAAGCAATACTTTTTAATATGAAAACTTACTGCAAAGTTTGTTTATACTTTTGCCTAAAAAGGAAATTGGATGGGATACTGTGGCAAATCATAAAAAACCAGATAATTGAACTTTGAAGTTATAGAAAATCAGAGAGGGGTAAGTTTATAGGGCATTTTGTTCTGATGGTTCAACCAGACGTCTGGGAAATAGCACTGTTGGCCCAAACAGAACAGGCTTTTAGAAGATAAAAGCGACAAGAAGGAATCTGGTGAATTTTAGTCATCCCAGCTTTTTAGTCTTAACCACAGTTCTCACTCTCTTAAATGGTACCTCAAAAAGCTGGAGCCTCTCTGCCATGATTATGCTTCTACAAATTTCTTTTATAAAGAGACTCAAAGCTAATGATAGCTTAAAAGAAAAGTTAATGCCTTCTCATTGGAAATGTATAATCAAATAAGTAGTTAAGGGCTTTTGGTATTAAAGATATTCTGAAGCTCTGAAATGCTAGAAAAAAATTTGGAATGGAGTATATGCCTGAAAAGGTTTTGGATTCAGAAAGAAAAAGGATGGTTAGTTTAATCAGTGATTCTTTTTAAACTCTTCAAATATCATGAACAAGATACTAAATTGTACCTAAGGATTTGTATTTCTTTACAATTTGTTCTAAATATCTGTTTAATGACTAGTTGATATTTGTGCATGTTATTTAATAAAGAGTTATATTTTTATAGAAAAAATAAGAGTGAAATGTGTGCTAACTGTTTTTTTACTTAATTTTACTTGGGCAGCTAGCAAAATTGCAGAAATATTCATCCTGGGAAAAGAAACAGCCTTTGAAGAATTAGCCTTTCAAGTTCAAATCTATTTAATAATGAGAAGTCTCACAAGTGAATTTTTAAGTACAGGCATACCTCAGACGTACTTTAGGTTCCAGACCATCTCAGTAAAGCAAATACCACAACAAAGCGAGTCAGGAGGAATTTTTTGGTTTCCCAGTGCATATAAAAGTTTTGTTTATACTATATTAAGTGTGCAATAGCATTATGTCTAAAAATATGTACATAAGTTTAAAAATATTTTATTGCTAAAAATGGTAACAAAGTGAGCAACATGCTGTTGGAAAAAGAGCACCAATAGACTTGCTTGAAGCAGGGTTGCCACAAACCTTCAATTTGTAAAAAACGCCAATATGTACAAAGCACAATAAAGCAAAGCACAATAGAACAGGATTGCCTGTATTAGACATGCTACAAACTTCATAACTGGAAACATCTCAAAGACCCCATGAAGCTCATTTGAATGGGACTTAACAATTAGACAGTTATTTTAGAAATTGAGTGCAGACCTAAATACATAGTTTTCCAAAAAGAAAATTATTGTCTCTGATATCTTAAAACATAAAAACCCAAAATTTTATATAGAAGAAATTGACTCTGTAAAACTCAATGAAATAGTCCTCTTTTTAAACAGTTTAAAGGAAGCATTTTCACCGTTTGTAAAAATTATTTTTAAATATTTAGGGCAAAATTATTGTTAGATAATAATGGAAAAGCTTGTGTGAGTTTAGTGGTTAAAATATCTTGTAATTCATCATTATTTAAGTGGCTTCTTGGGAGCCGTCTTTGTACCTAAAATGGAGTTTTTTTTAAGCCTCCACAGAGATAGTCACCCAAAGTATTTCCAGTCAGTAAAAGTAGAATTCATAGAAGAAACTGAGGCAAATTAAAACAATTCCATTAATCAAAATGGCTTTAAACAAATTAAGTATTAGCATAAAAATAGCAAAAAGTACAACTAAAAAAATGGTTGGGTTTTCCCAGTGGTTAAATGCTATATAATAACTGCAAATAAAAGTTTTTCTGTACATGGACAGCGTCCTCATAAAAGAAAATAGGCCAGGCCAGGCGCAGTGGCTCACGCCTGTAATCCCAGCACTTTGGGAGGCCAAGGCGGGCGGATCACGAGGTCAGGAGATCGAGACCATCCTGGCTAACACGGTGAAACCCCGTCTCTACTAAACAAAATGCAAAAAATCAGCCGGGTGTGGCCGCGGGCGCCTGTAGTTCCAGCTACTCGGGAGGCTGAGGCAGGAGAATGGCGTGAGCCCGGGAGGCGGAGCTTGCAGTGAGCCGAGATCGTGCCACTGCACTCCAGCCTGGGCGACAGAGCGAGACTCCGTCTCAAAAAAAAAAAAAAAGAAAAGAAAATAGGCCAATATGGTGAAACCCTTTCTCTACTAAAAATACAAAAATTAGCCAGGCGTGATGGTGCCTGCCTGTAGTCCTAGCTACTTGGGAGGTTGAGACAGGAGAATCGCTTGAACCCTGGAGGCGGAGGTTGCAGTGAGCTCACGCCATTGCACCCCAGCCTGGGCAACAAGAGTGAAACTCTGTCTCCGAAAAAAAAAAAAAAAAGTATATCACATATGTAGCATGTGTTTACAAGTTTAAAAGGCACCACCTATGCACTCATCACTCAAGAGAATATCAATAACTTTCTCAGTTTTTTTTCATTGTTATAGTCTGTATTCAATAAAATTACCCAGATCTTAACTAGGCAGTTTGATAAATCCTGACAAATGTAAACACTCATGTTACCATCACCCAAATTAAGATATTGTAAAACATTTTCATTACTCTAGAAAGTTCACTCATGCCTCTCTCCAGTCACTACCCCTGAGGCAGCCACTGTGCTGATTTCCCATCACCATACATTAGTTGTACCTAGCCTTGAACTTCATAGAAATAGTCATACATACTTCCTTGTCTGCCTTGTTTCTCAACATGACGTTTTGAAATTCATCCATGTTGCACCTAACAGTAATGAGTCGTAATTTATTAATGAGTAGTAGTGTATTGTACAAATTTGTTTATTCGTTCTCTTGTTGGTATTTGGATTGTTTCCAGTTTGGGACTATTGTTAATAAACCTGTGAATCTGCAAGCCTATTTTGTGGACATATTGTTTCATTTCTCTTCGGTACATACCATGGAGTACAAACACTAGGTCATAGAGTAGGTGCATGTTTCACTTTATTAGAAACTGACAGTTATCGGCTGGGCGCAGTGGCTCACGCCTGTAATCCCAGCACTTTGGGAAGCCAAGGTGGGTGGATCACTTGAGATCTGGGGTTCCAGACCAGCCTGATCAACATGGTGAAACCCCGTCTCTACAATACAAAAATTAGCTGGGTATGGTGGTGCATGCCTGTAGTCCCAGGTATTAGGGAGGCTGAGGCATGAGAATCGCTTGAACCTGGGAGGCAGAGGTTGCAGTGAGCCGAGACAAGATCATGCCACTGCACTCCAGCCTGGGCAACAGAACAAGACTCCGTCTCAAAAAAAAAAAAAAAGAAAGGAAAAAAAAAAAAAAGTTCTCAATAGCAGTTGTATCATTTTATACCCCTATCAGCAACCAGTAGGAGGCCCAGTTACTCTGAATCCCCATCAATATTTGGCATTGTCAGTCTTCAATTTCAGCTGTTCTCCTAGATGTGTAGTGGTATCTTGTGGTTTTAATTTACATTTCTCTGGTAATTAAAGAGATTGAGCATACCTTTCATATGCTGATTGGCCATTTATACATCTTATTTTTTGAAATGTCCTATTTTGCCTATTTTTAATTGGGTTGTCTTCTTCTTATTCATTTGTAGGAATCCTTTATAAGCCGCATAAAAGTCCTTTGTCAGATACAATTATCGTGGATGTTTTTACCCAGTGTGTGGCTTGCCTTTCCGTTTCTCTTAGTGACTAGTTTCCTCACCTTTTAACAATTCCTTTACATTGATAACGATCGTCCCAGAGTATTTAGTAGATGTCTTAAGTCACCCAAAAAAACAAGTTTTTCCCTTTAATAACTAGCAATCATGAGGCCACATGGGTACACAATACCTTTAGGTCTCAGGAGCACCACCACTATTCATTGTAAGGCCATTTGTATTTGACATTCAGAAGTTTTCAAAACCCCCTCCTGAATTAACCTATTACTTCTTGACACCCTTTCCATATTGCCTGAGTTGTAGAACAAGTATTTATGTCGTTCTTAATACTGTGTGTTTTTTAAGCACAGGGTGGATAGTCATGAAAAAGTCCGGTATCATAAGTGAACTTTAGAAAGGAGATGAATTGTCTGAACCGGGTCATGTGGGCAAGTTTCCAGCCGTCCTGCTGATTTACATGCATCTATGCATGAAATCAACCAGCACACACTTAGGACTCCATGGGGTGTGTCAGGATATGTGTCATTTGAGGATTTACACAGCATTTACCTCGGTCCCAGTTCTCAAACATTTTGGTCATAGTACCCGCTGGACTCCTAAAGTACTTTGAGAGCTTTTGTCTTTGTGAGATATCTTGATATTTACTATATTAGAGATTAAAACAATTTTAAAGAATATTAATCAGTAAACCTATTTTGTGTTTATTTTTATAAAAAATATATTTCCAAAACTAAAAATTAGGAAAGTACATTATTTTACATTTTGGCAAATCTTCTTAATGTCTAGCCTAATAGGAGATAGCTGGAATTTCTTTCTTTTTTTTTTTTTTGACACGGAGTCTCGCTCTGTCGCCCAGGCTGGAGTGCAGTGGCACGATTTCGGCTCACTGCAAGCTCCGCCTCCCGGGTTCACGCCATTCTCCTGCCTCAGCCTCCCGAGTAGCTGGGACTACAGGCGCCCGCCACCACGCCCGGCTAATTTTTTGTATTTTTAGTAGAGACCGGGTTTCACCGTGTTAGCCAGGATGATCTTGATCTCCTGACCTCGTGATCCGCCCGCCTCAGCCTCCCAAAGTGCTGGGATTACAGGCTTGAGCCACTGTGCCCAGCCACAGCTGGAATTTCATTTCTGCTTCCACACTCAATGTGTCGGGATCTGTTTTGGTTTTGCTTTTTTGGTGTTAAAGAAAATATGACATCACAAATATGCAGTAGGAAAAGAGAAATATTTTAATAGATTTTTAGATAATTATGGGCATTATTCTTTAATTCCACATCAAAACATGACAAGCAGTTTCTAAAAGGTTAGTTGCCTTGTGGAATCAGAAACCATATCCATGAGCTTTTATGAACTTTTCCTAATTCTGTTACATTAAAATTCATTTGACTGTCTTGTATTTTGAATGGATCTTTTGCCAGTGCATTATTTTGTACCATCATGCCTTCATCATTTGGAAAATAATGTTTCACTGAAGTATTCAGATCTTCCAATGCTGACACCTTTCGTTATACAAAATCAAAAAAAAATTCACATTTTATCACCAGTGATCTTATCAGAAAAATTGTTTCAGTAGTGGGAAGCTCTTAAACTCTATATGACATATACAAGTTTTCCAAAATTCCAGTTTTCACTTGAAAGCATAGGCTTTCTCATTGGCAACAAACACTTGCCATTGTTTTCCTTAAAAAGTGACATGCTTGCTTCATTTATTTTCAAGAATATGTCTGTGAAGTAGCCACGCATGCGTAACTGCAGCCTGCTCAAGTCTGGCTGCACGCCACACAGAGGCCAAACATGAGAACCCACATGTGATGAAAGGAGGGCAAACTTTTTTTGTGTGTGTGGGGGCGGGGAGGGGGACAGAGTCTTGCCCGGTCACTCAGGCTGGAGTGCAATGGCGTGATCTCGGCTCATTGCAATCTCCGCCTCCTGGGTTCGAACGATTCTCCTGCCTTGGCCTCCCCCAGTAGCTGGGATTACAGGCGCCCGCCACCACCATGCCCAGCTAATTTTTGTATTTTTTTTTTTTTAAAGTAGAGACGGGGTTTCACCATATTGGCCAGGCTGGTCTCAAACTCCTGACCTCGTGATCCGCCCGCCTCGGCCTCCCAAAGTGCTGAGATTACAGGTGTGAGCCACCACGCCTGGCCCAAGGGACAAAGGTTTCAAAACGTCTTTCAAGGCTGGGATATTCGGTTATATAACCATAGTTCGTCAGTCTCATGGAAAAAGCAGTTGGATTTGCAACTCAGTCAAGGACTTTTCTCCAATCACTTTACTTTGGTATGCAACAAAAGTATTTTATGCATTCTCCCATTTTTTAAACAGAGTAACAAAAAGATGTGGACCCAAGGATTGAGATTAAATAAAATCAATAATTTTTACTGTTTTATCAGCAACATTAAAAAGTTGGCCTTTATGGCCAGGTGCAGTGGCTCATGCCTGTAATCTCAGCACTTTGGGAGGCCGAGGTGGGCAGATCACCTGAGGTCGGGAGTTTGAGACTGGCCTGACCAACATGGAGAAACCCCGTCTCTACTAAAAATACAAAATTGGCTGGACGTGGTGGCGCATGCCTATAATCCTAGCTACTTGGGAGGCTGAGGCAGGAGAATTGCTTGAACCCAGGAGGTGGAGGTTGCAGTGAGCCAAGATTGTGCCACTGCACTCCAGCCTGGGCAACAAAGTGAAACTACGTCTCCAACAACAAAAAAAATAAAGTTGGGTTTTTAATTCATTTTTATTTTTTTTAGACAGCGTCTTGCTCTGTCACCCAGGCTGGAGTGCAGTGCCACAATCACTGCTCACTATAACCTTGTATTCTTGGGCTCTTTGGGTCCTCCCACCTCAGCTGGGACTACAGGCACGTGCCACCACTCCCAGCTAATTTGGTGGTGTTTTTTTGTTTGTTTGTTTGTTTTGGTTTGGTTTGGTTTTTGCTTTTAACAATGAGAGCTTGGCAATGGAGAATGCAATAATTCCTGGTACAGTTGGCTGCAGCTGCCTCAGTTTGTGCTAAGGCACCAACAGTTTCATGTACCATTGTTTTGGTACAAATGGCAACACTTACAATTGCAAATAATAAAGAATGTTTTCCTATCATTGGAAAGTCTGTAGACTACACTTTGAGAACTGCTGACTTAGCACTTCTATAAAATAAAGGTGAGCTAAAAATACATTATACATTTGCACAATGAGTTACTGTGTAAATATAACAGAAGGGAAAGAAACTATACTTATATGGTTGGTTGATTGGATTTTGCCAAATTTAAATGGAAACCTAAATTTACCCCCACACCAATTCCTTGATGGCTGCTGTTGCTATATAAGAATTAAATTCCCCCGTGGCTTCCTGAATTGGAGATCTGACACTTTGCTTTAATGCTTTACACTGTAGGCACAATTTTCTACATCTTTTTTTTTTTTTTAATTTGTTTTGTTTTGTTGTTAGAGATGGGGTCTCACTCTGTCACCCAGGCTGGAGTGCAATGGCCTGATCTCAGCTCACTGCAGCAGCAACCTCTTGGGCTCAAGTGATTCTTTCACCTCAACCACCTGAATAGCTGGGACATGCCTATAGGCATGCCCAGCTTGTTGTTTATTTCTGAACAGCTGTGGCTATTAGAAAACTCTTTCCTCCAGAGCCTCAACCCCCATCCCATGTTGACATGACTGCCCTCTGGAACAACACTTCTGGTAAGAAAAATATTCTACAGATGTGTTATATAAACAGATAATATAAATAATAATGGTTTAAATATACATTCTCTAATGGGCTAAACAAAAAAAAATATGTTATTAGTACAGAACAAATAGATCAAATTGAGAGAATCCTGAAACAGATTCATATATATTGAACTTTTGTACCATGATATAGGCAGTATTTCCGATTGGTGTGTAACAGACAATAATTATTACACATGGTACTGGGTCAGTTGGAAGACATGAAATGATAGATCCCTACTTCATGACAAATTCAAATATAACTTCATATTGTAAATCAAAAATAAAATTCCAAGCCTCCCAACCATCTGAATGGACCCCTCCCTCTTGGCCAAGGGCATTCCAAAGATAACCTGAAAAACTAGTTCAGGCCATGGTGGGAAGTGGAGTCGGACACCCATCATTATAACCTCCTCCCTTTTGGAAGTCAGGCCCAGCTGACCAGCATTAACATTAAAACAGGTCTTAAGACTGACAAAGAAGACTCTTTGTAACAATAAGATACCAAATTCCAGCCTGACTTTAGTATAGCATTACATGACAGATCACAGGCCCTGAAAGAAATTGAAGTGTTTTACCCCATATTATGTTTCTTTGCCATATCTTGAAGTAGTCTTGCAAAGCTGTCTCTTGTGGGGAAAATCTACATTCTGAAGAGAATCCTGTTGCTTTCCCAGGCCTTTTTCCTGATCTGAAAGAGAACCAGCTCTGATAAGACACATTTACAGGCTGGGTGCAGTGGCTCTCGCCTGTAATCCCAGCACTTTGGGAGGCTGAGGCAGGTGGATCACCTGAGGTCAGGAGTTCAAGATCAGCCTGGCCAACATGGTGAAACCCCATCTCTACTAAAAATACAAAAAAAAAAAAAATTAGCCGGGCATGGTGGCACACGCCTGTAATTCCAGCTACTTGGGAGGCTGAGGCAGGAGAATAGCTTGAACACAGGAGGTGGAGGTTACAGTGAGCTGAGATCGTGCCATTGCACTCCAGCTGGGCAATAAGAGCAAAACGCCATCTCAAAAAAAAAGGCCAGGCACGGTGGCTTATGCCTGTAATTCCAGCACTTTGGGAGGCCAAGGCGGGCAGATCACGAGGTCAGGAGATTGAGACCATACTGACCAACATGGTGAACCCCGTCTCTACTAAAAATACAAAAATTAGCTGGGTGTGGTGGCATGCACTTGTAATCCCAGCTACTCTGGAGGCTGAGGCAGGAGAATGGCTTGAACCTGGGAGGCGGAGATTGCAGTGAGCTGAGATCACACCACCGCACTCCAGCCTGGTGACAGAGTGAGACTCCGTCTCAAAAAAAAAACAAAAACAAAAAAACAAAACAAGAACATTTACAATCTATTCTCTCTAAAGCCTACTACCAGAGGCTTCCTCTACATCATGGGAAGTTGGTTTCCACAACCCCTTATCTTAACCCAGACATTCCCATCTATTGGTTCTAGGTCTTTAGACAATAACTTTACTCTTTCAACCAATTGCCAGTCAGAAAATATTTGGCCTATGACCTGAAGCCCCTGCTTCGAGTTGTCCTTCCTTTCTAGACCATACATCTTACATGTATTGATTGATGTCTCATGTCTCCCCAAAATATTTAAAACCAAGCTGTAGGCCAACCAACTTGGGCACATGTTCTCAGGATCTCCTGAGGGCTGTGTCAGAGGCCATTCATCACTTATATTTGGCTCAGAATAAATCTCTTTAAATATTTTAAGGGAGAGTTTGACTCTTTTTGTCAGCAATATGGATGAAAGATAAATTGTTCATTCAGCAGTTTTTTTTTAGCCCTTACTATGTGCCAGATGTTATGCTAGGCGCCAAATAGATGTGGTTCCTGCCTTCATAGAGCTGAAGTCTACATATGCAGAGTGACTATAGAATTTGTCATCCAAACTGGGACATTTTTAATGAGTGAAAGGAAGCTCTATTAAAAAGTACATCATGACAGTAGGTGTAAATAGAGTCTGTTTGGGGCAAACTGGACAGTATGGGCAGAGCTGCCTTAGCCCCAACCAGGAGGGGCCCCTGCCCTAGACTTTGTGCTTTAGAGGTCCTCACAGGATGGGGTATCTGCCAGGCAAGGGAACATGCTCACTGACTCCACACGCACTCCTCTAGCCCCTTTCTTGACCATGCTACAAGTTTCCTGGACTCTAATTCCCTACCCAGTTAACCCTGAAGCTACTTTCAGGGTCCGTATGGTTCCTTCCTCTGGATCTGTTCTCTGAGGGTGAATTTCTCTGCAGGTGTGAACACCCAAGTGGTGGCCAAGGTGCTGCTGTTTTCAAGAGTGTGCACAGAATTGGGACATTCATGCAAGATGACATCCATGCAAGGCAACATTCATGCAAGGCAACATTCATGGAAGGCATCATTCATGGAAGGCATCATTCATGCAAAGCAACATTCATGCAAAGTGTCATTCACAGGTGTAATTCATGGAAGGAGACATTCATGCAAGGGGATGTTCATGCAAGGTGACATTCAGACAAGGTGTCATTCACTGAAGACATAATTCATGGAAGGTGTCATTCCCACAAGGCAACATTCTTGCAAGATGACATTCATGCAAGGTACAGAATCATCATTCATGGAAGAGGACATTCATGCAAGGTGTCATTCATTCAAGGTGACATTCAAACAAGGTGACATTCACACAAGGGTCCTTGAGGTGTAGAACAGAGCTGGCAGTGAGAAGAGAAGGGAAACATCATAGAGACTTGTACTCCATTGAAACTGCCTTTGTAAAAATTATAACAGTGAGAAAATTATGACAGTGAAAGAGATCTGATCTAATCAACCCTCATCTTGATTTTAACCTCCAAACTGCCCTTAGTAATTCCTGGGCTTGGGCTAACCTAACTTTGGGAGAAATTTGGATTATACTTTAAATGATAATAGCTCTTTCCCCAAACTAAACTGCCTTTGTAAAGCTAATGAAAGACCACCAGGTTAGGAGAATGAGAGGAGCCTGAATTCTGCTAAGGGGTAGCTACAAATGACGAGCCATTATTATAGATCTCACAAGATTCAAAACTTCCCTAATTACTCCTGCAGATAACATCACTGTTATAGAACTTAACATTGGCCTTTTGGGATGTCTTTTCAGGTTTTTGCACTTTTTTTTTTGAGTCAGATTCTTGCTCTGTTGCCCAGGCTGTAGTGCAGTGCAGTGGTGTGATCTCGGCTCACTGCAACCTCTGCCTCCCAGGATCAAGCAATTCTCCTACCTCAACCTCCTGAGTAGCTGGGACTACAGGCATGTACCACCACATCCGGCTAATTTTTTGTATTTTTAGTGGAGACAGGGCTTCGCCATTTTGGCCAGGTTGGTCTTGAACTCCTGACCTCAGGTGATCCGCCCAGCTCAGTCTCCCAAATTGCTGGGATTACAGGTGTGAGCCACCGTGCCTGGCCAGGTTTTTGCATTTCTGAAAACTGATGGCTCCACCTGGATCTACCAGCTGGCCCTGCAGCCCCACCCAGAAGTAGACTCAGCACATGAGAACCATTTTCCACACCCATGCAACTGTATCCCCAACCAGTCAGCAGCACTCATTCCCTTGTCTGCCAAACTATCACTGAAAAACCCTAGCCTCTGAATTCAGAGAGGCTGATTTGAGTCATAATAAAACTCTGGTATCCCATAAAGAGTTTAATTCATGCAGCCATCTCTGTGTGAATTAAACTCTTTCTCTGTTGCAATTCCCCTGTCTTGATAAATTGGCTCTATATGGGCAGTGGGCAAAATGAATCTATTGGGTGGCCATACTATAATTTTACTCTATTTTTACTCTGAAAATCAAGAGCTATTAGAAAACTCTATCTGTCAGGATAGAGAAAAGAGACTACCATTGCTACACAGTCTGGATTAGGAGAATATCTGGGAATTCATCTGCTTTTTGCACAAATTCACCAATCTGAAATACTGATTCTACCATGGTATTAAAGTTGAATAGATATGAATGTGTTTTAGGATTCTCTCTATTTAATCTATTTGTTTGCTACCAATATGAAATCATTTTTATATGTCATATAAAATGATTTTTATATAACATATAAAAAATATAAAAGAAATATTTATATATTCTTTTATGTGTCAGTTCAATACTACCCTTTTTTAAAAAAAATCTCATGCCTGTTCCTAAATATTCAGTCTTCAGTCGAAATTTTAAATCAACTTGTTCAAATTAAAAAAAAAAAAAAGTACATTAGGATTGTTTGAAGCACCCATGAGAGTCCATGGGCACTTGCCATCTCCTACAAAAGAAATGTAAATTTTAAATGGAAAATTAAGAAAACATAAGGCCTGGTGCAGTGGCTCATGCTTGTAATCCCAGCACTTTGGAAGGCTGAGGCAGGTGGATCACCTGAGGTTGGGAGTTCAAGACCAGCCTGACCAACATGGAGAAACCCCATCTCTACTAAAAATACAAAATTAGCTGGGCGTGGTGGCACATGCCTGTAATCCCAGCTACTCAGGAGGCTGAGGCAGAAGAATTGCTTGAACCTGGGAGGTGGAGGTTGCAGTGAGCCGAGATCATGCCATTGCACTCCAGCCTGGGCAACAAGAGCGAAACTCCGTCTTAAAAAAGAAAGAAAGAAAGAAAACATAAATAGGTGAACCAGGAGTTCCATTATAAATAGAGTAGTCATTACAGAGACTGTGCATAGAAACAGGGAAAGGATAATTTTTTTTTAAAGGAGACAAAAGGCTTGCCATGGTGACTCACGCCTGTAATCTCAGCACCTTGGGAGGCTGAGGCGGGTGGATCACTTGAGCTCAGGAGTTCAAGACCAGCATGAGCGATGTGGCGAAACCCTATCTCTACCAAAAAATTTTAAAAATTAGATGAGTGTGGTGGTGTACACCTGTATTCCCACCTACTCAGGAGGCTGAGGCGGGAGAATCGCTTCAGCCCAGGAGGTCGAGGCTGCTGTGAGCTGTGATCGCACCACTGCACTCCAGCCTGGGTGACAGAACAAGACTCTTTGTCACACACACACACACACACACACACACACACACACACACACACACAGACAAAGAAAAAATAATTATTAGCTTAATAAAGATCTGAGTGTTCAGGTCTACAGGGCTTAATGGCAAATGGAAATAATGCAAAGACATATACCTAGCTAGGCTCACCTTGATGACATTTCTAAACCCTAAAGAGAAAATTCTAAAACCATCTGGGGAGAAAGAGCAGATAAACTACAAAGAATGAGCATGAAATCAGCTCATAGACTTCTCATCTAAAACAGGATGCTAAAAGGCAATGGAATAATAATAGCAAGTGAGTCAGGCACAGTGGCTCATGCCTGTAATCCCAGCACTTTGGGAGGCCGAGGTGGGCAGATCACCTGAGGTTGGGAGTTCAAGACAGCCTGGCAAACATGGTGAAACCCCACCTCTACTAAAAATACAAAAATTAACTAGAGCGTGGTGGCACACGTCTGTAATCCCAGCTACTCGGGAGGCTGAGGCAGGAGAATCACTTGAACCTGGGAAGTGGAGGTTGCAGTGAGCTGAGATCACACCACTGCACTCCAGCCTGGGAGACAGAGCGAGACTCAGTCTCAAAAAAAAAAAAAGAGAAAAGAAAAAAGAAAAAAAAATAGCAAGCATATCTATATGTATATGGTTGCTGTTATATCCATCAGCACTATTATAAGCACTTTATTATATTCACTTATTTTATCCTTACAACAAACCTATGAGATAGGATTACTCTTATTATGCTGCCTCTTTTACAGCTGAAGAAACTGAGGCACAGAGGGGTTAAATAGCTTGCTGAAGAGTACACATTACCCAGCTAAAAAGTGGCTGAGTTAGATTCAAACATAGGCAGTCTGGCTCCAGAGTGTGTGATAATAACTATGCTCTATGGCCTCTAGTGGAAAGTCTTCAAAGTTCTCAAAGGCTTTTTGTATTAGATTTCTATTGCTGCTACACTAGTATCAAATTACTACATATCAAATTACTAATAAACTGGGCATAGTGGCATGAGCTTGTAATTCTAGCTACTTGGAAGGCCGAGATGGGAGTATTGCTTGAAGTCAGAAATTTGAGACCAGCCTGGGCAACACAGCAAGTCTCTAAACAAAAACGAACAAACAAAAATTACTAATAACAAATTACCATAAATTTAGCAGATTAAAACAACACCCTGGGTCTGGTGCAGTGGCTCATGCCTATAGTCCCAGTGAGAGGTGACAACATGCTAGTAGCCCTTGCTCGCTCTCAGCCCTCCTTGGCCTCAGAGTCCACTCTGGCCATGCTTGAGGAGCCCGTCAGCCTGCCGCTGCACTGTGGGAGCCCCTCTCTGGGCTGGCCGTGGCTGCAGCTGGCTCCCTCTGCTTGCAGGGAGGTGTGGAGGGAGAGGCACAGGCAGGAACCAGCGCTGCGCATGGCACTCATGGGCCAGTGCAAGTTCCGGGTGGGCGCTGGCTCGCGAACCCATTCCAGGGCGCCCTGCCCTTCACAAAGAAAACTCTCCTCTGGGCTCCTGCCGGCTTCTCCCGGATCTGTCGCAGGCTCGGTGGGCCCCACACTCAGAGCGGCCGGCTGGTGCCACTGGCCCCAGGCAGTGAGGGGATTAGCACCCGGGCCAGCAGCTGCAGAGGGTGTGCCGGGTTCCCCAGCACTGCCCGCCGGCCCACGCCACACTGGAATTCTCGCCAGGCCTCAGCTGCCTCCCCGCGGGGCAGGGCTCGGGATCTGAAGCCCGACATGCCCGAGCCCCCCAACCCCTGCCCTGTGGGCTCCCTTGCAGCCCAAGCCTCCCCAATGGGTGCCACCCCTGCTCCGCGGCCCCGTCCCATCGACTGCCCAAGGGCTGAGGAGTGCAGGCACGGGGCACGGGATTGGTGGGCTGCTCTGCCTGTGGCCCTGGCGGGCAGGTGATCCACTAGGGGAAGCCAGCTGGGCTCCTGAATCGGGTGGGGACTTGGAGAACTTTTCTGTCTAGTGGGAGGATTGTATATGCACCAATCAGCACTCTGTGTCTAGCTCAGGGTTTGTGGATGCACCAATCAGCACTCTGTATCCAGCTAATCCATGGGGACTTGGAGAACTTTTATGTCTAGCTAAAGGTTTGTAAATACACCAATCAGCACTCTGTGTCTAGCTAAAGGTTTGTAAATGCACCAGTCGGTGCTCTGTGTCTAGCCAATCTAGTGGGGACTTGGAGAACTTTAATGTCTAGCTAGAGGATTGTAAATGCACCAATCAACACTCTGTGTCTAGCTAGAGGATTGTAAACACACCAATCAGCACCCTGTCAAAACGGACCAATCAGCTCTCTGGAAAACGGATCAATCAGCTCTCTGTAAAATGGACCAATCAGCAGGATGTGGGTGGGGCTCCATAAGGGAATAAAAGCAGGCTGCCCCAGCCCCAGCGGCAACCCGCTCAGGTCTGCTTCCACACTGCAGAAGCTCTGTTCTTTTGCTTTTTGCACTAAATCTTGCTGCTGTTCACTCTTTGGGTCCGCACCGCCTTTATGAGCTGTAACACTCACTGTGAAGGTCTGCAGCTTCACTCTTGAAGCCAGCGAGACCACAAACCCACCGGGAGGGATGAACAACTCCAGACAGGAGCAACAAACAACTCCAGACGCGCTGCTTTTAAGAACTGTGACACTCACTGCGAAGGTCTGCAGCTTTACTCCTGAAGCCAACAAGACCATGAACCCACCAGAAGGAAGAAACTCCAGACACATCTGAACATCTGAAGGAACAAAGTCCAGACACATCATCATTAAGAACTGTAACACTCACCGCGAGGGTCCACGGCTTCATTCTTATAGTCAGCGAGACCAAGAATCCACCAATTCCGGACACACTAGCATTTTGGGAGGCAAAGGCAGATGGGCTCAAGGAGGATTGCCTGAGCCCAGGAGTTCAAGACCAGCCTGAGCAACATGGCAAAACCCTGTCTCTACAAAAATACAAAAATTAGCTGGACTTGGTGGTGCATGCTGGTAGTCCCAGCTACTCGGGAGACTGAGGTGGCAGGCTTGCTTCAGCCCAGGAGGTTGAAGCTGCAATGAGCTGTCATTTCACCACTGCACTTCAGCCTGGGTGACAGAGTGAGACCCTGTCTCAATTAAAAAAAAAAAAAAAAACTCTTCTGGAGGCCAAAGTCTGGCACAGCATGGCTGTGTTCTCTGGGATCTCTCAGGAGTCTTGAGACTGGAATCAAGGAGTCCACCTAGCTGAATGAGCTTGGTCTGGAGGCTCCTAGGAAAACTCCACTTCCAACCTCCTTCTTGTTAGCAGTATTCAGTTCCTTGCAGTTGTAGGACTGAAGTCACTGTTGCCTGGCTGACTGTTAGCTAGGGTTGTTTGGCTTCTAAAGGTCACCTGTGTCCTTGACACAAGGCCTCCATTTTCAGGCCATTCTCGTGCATTAAATTTCTGACTTACACAATCTCTGTGAGAGGCTCCTGTGATTAGGCCAGGCCTACCAAACAATCTCACTATCTTAAGATCAACTAATTACATCTGCAAAACCTCCTTTACTATAGTGACAGAGTGATATCTCATCATCTTCACAGGACCTGCCCAGGTTCAAAGGATGAGATCACACCTGGGGAAAGGTCACTTTAGAATTCTGCTTACTGCATTGTGAAACTGAAATCCTATTCCCCTTAAAATTCAGATCTTCTCTTTTTTTGGCAACATATAAATCCATGTGGCCTTCCTGGAAAACAAAATTTAAGAATGTATTCTAGCAAAAAATGAAAAAACAAAGTGGAGGGGGTCTATGAATGCTAATGGCTTCCAAAAGACAGCAGATATGTATTGTACTCACAGCCCAGGAAGGAACTGGAAGAGACAATGGCTGTGCTCAAGGCACATGTCTGGTAAAGTAAAATGTCCTGTTTGTGTTGCAAATACGGAGAAAGCAGGTGCAATTTCAAGTAACAGGTGGAATATAAGAAGAAACAATGACTTTAAAACTAAAGTCAAACCTCTGTTGCTTAAAGTAATTCATTCAGATGAGAAGACAAATGTGATGCTTTGAATTCACACATGTATACTTTTAATTTTTAAATGTATAATAGTACCGCCGAGAATCATTTTCTCTGGTGTGCATACTTGCTTTGTACCCTAAAAGAGAGTTGACATTTTGCTTAAGGATTGACAATTTCTGGCCGGGTGCGGTGGCTCACACCTGTAATCCCAGCACTTTGGGAGGCCAAGGTGGGTGGATCACGAGGTCAGGAGATCGAGACCATCCTGGCTAACACGGTGAAACCCCATCTCTACGAAAAATACAAAAACAAAATTAGCCAGGTGTGGTGGCGGGCCCTGTAGTCCCAGCTACCTGGGAGGCTGAGGCAGCAGAACTCCAGCCTGGCAGCCTGGGCGATAGAGGGAGACGCCATCTCAAAAAATAAAAGATTGACAATTTCTTTTAAATTTGTCTTAGCAAATTATTTTTAAATTAGGCTAAAAAAAGATTGACAACTTCTTTTAAATTTATCTTAGCGAATTATTTTTAAATAAGGCTTTTTTCTTCTTCTTCTTTTTCTGACAGAGCCTCTGTTGCCCAGGCTGGAGGGTGGTGGTGTGATCTCAGCTCACTGCAACCTCCACCTCCCTGGTTCAAGTGATTCTCTCCTCTCAGCCTCCCAAGTAGCTGGGATTACAAGCAGCCGCCACCACACCCAGATAACTTTTGTAGATTTTGTAGAGATTGGGTTCCACCATGTTGCCAGGCTGGTCTCAAACTTCTGAGCTCAAGCGATTGCCTGCCTTGACCTCCCAAAATGCTGGGATTACAGGAATGAACTACTGCGTTTGGCCTAGACTAGTGTTTTTTAACCTTTATTTCATTTTCTTAATTTACAAAAGCAGGTTGTTCTCACATCAATGGTATTTTCTGATTATTATGAGACAGTTGAACAATTTTTACAAACTGGAAGCCTACATCTATGCTCATTTTAAAACATTCATTTAAAAATATGTAATTCTAGCCACGTGATTTTCATACTACCATTTTAAATTTAGAGCAAAATTTTAGGAACAAACCTTTTCTTATAATTCCTATTTTCAATGGATACTTAACAAATTCTTTGTAATTCCTTTAGCTTAACATTAAATTCCTTTTCTTGTATTAAATACAGATAAAATTAAATAAAATTTTTAAAAAGTCATCAGCAGGGCTGGGCGCAGTGGCTTATGCCTATAATCCCAGCACTTTGGGAGGCTAAGGCAGATGGATACCTTGAGCTCAGGAGTTTGAGACCAGCCTGTGCAACATGGTGAAATCCTGTTTCTACAAAATTTATCCGGGCATAGTGGTGTATGCCTGTAGTCCCAGCTACTCAGGAGGCTGAGGTGAGAGGATAGCTTGAGCCCAGGAGGCGGAGGTTGCAGTGAGCCAAGATTGCACCACTGTACTTCAGCCTGGGCAACAGACTGAGACCCTGTCTCAAAAAAAAGACAACAAAAAAAAGTCATCAGCAGATATTTATGAAGGTAGACATTACAGATGGTTTTATTTTATTCTTTGTGCATTTCTGTAGACAGTCAAAGGATGATTCAACTGTTCAGGGATGTTCTTAAAACTAAAACAAATGCAAACAAACCAAAAAACCCAGGCTATTTCTTTCCAATAATGATCATTGGTATTTGACTATTATCTTCAAGAACACAAAATAATTGCTGCATTCTCCGACACTGAATTCATTTTCTTTTTTAAAACTTTCCCAGAAGCCCAACACAGCAACTTTACCTTTGTCTCATTGGTCACAACTGGATTTTTTGGCACTTTGCAGCAAGAGAGTCTGGGCAAGTGAATATGTATAGCCTAGGCACCTCACTCAAAATCAGGCTCTGTTAGTATAGGACTAGTGGGAAGTATATATCAGTTAGGCAGCTAGTAGTATCTGAAACACACACAGACACAGACACACACACACACACACAGAGGCATACTTTTTAAAAAATTTACAAAAGTAAAATTGCTATAATTTTTTTCACTTGCCTCAGTAGCAAAATAACTTACTGATTTCCTTAAACATTCATCCTATGACTGTACCATAATTTATTTAATCAGTCCTCTCCTGGACATTTAGATATTTTATTTAAAAAAGTTTTTTGAGACAAGGTCTCACTCTTTTGCCTAGAGTGGAGTGATCACAGTGGTGTGATCACAGCTCACTATAACCTCAAACTTCTGGGCTCAAGAGATTCTCCCACCTCAGCCTCCTGAGTAGCAAGGACTATAGGTATGTCTCACCATGCCCGGGTAATTTTTAAATTTTTTGTAAAGATGGAGTCTCAAATATGTTGCCCAGGCTGGTCTTGAACTCCTGGCCTCCAGTGATCCTCCTGCCTTGGCTTCCCAAAGTGCTGGGATTATAGGCATGAGCCACTGTGCCCAGCCTAAAGTTTTATTATTAAAGAAAGATGTGGCCAGGCATGGTGACTCAGACCTGCAATCCCACACTTTGGGAGGTCGAGGTGGATGGATCGCTTGAGCTCAGGAGTTTGCGACCAGCCTAAGCAATGTGGTGAAACCTCATGTCTACAAAAAGTACAAAATTGCAGTCATGGTGGCAATGCACCTGTAGTCCCAGCTACTCAAAAGGCTGAGGCAGGAGGATTGCTTGCACCCAGGAGGTTGAGGCTGCTGTGAGCTGTAATTACATCACTGCATTCCAGCCTGGGCAACAGAGTGAAACTCTGTCTCAAAACAAAAAGATGTCTAGTGGCCAGGTGTGGTGGCTCATGCCTATAATCCCAGTACTTTAGGAGGCCCAGGTGAGCCAATTACTTGAGCTCAGGAGTTCAAGACCAGCCTAGGCAAAAAACTGAGACCTCGTCTCTACAAAAATTAGCCAAGCATGGTGGCACATACCTGCGGTCCCAACTACTCAGGAGGCTGTGGTGGGAGGATGGCTTCAGCCTAGAAGGCAGAGGCTGCAGTGAGCCAAGATCATACCACTGCACTCTACCCTGGGTGACAGAGCCAGATCCTGTCTCAGAAAAAAAAAAAAAAAGAAGAAGAAGAAGGAGGAGAGAAGAAGAAAAAAAAGATGAGTGAACATTCAGCACTGAGATAAACTTTTTGATGCTAAAACTGTATTATCATCTCAGCAGTCATGCTTTTGCTGCCTTTCCCTAAAAGGAAAATGAACATCTGGTACTGAAAAGCTCTTTTATACCCCGGTGCAAAAGCCTTCTCAAATAGTCTCCTCAGCTAGCTTCATGAAGAGGATAACATAGTTTTCAGTCCATCCCTAGGAGTAAATAGTGACACAACTAAACTTCACAACTCTAGCCTGAACTGATCACTTTAGAATAGGCTTTTGCATCTAATTTTATTCAGAATCCCACAGCCATTAGATTTTTCTGCATGGGAAACTTGATATTCCTGTATTATCCACAAAACTGCCCTAGCCAACAGGAATGATCCACAGTAACAGATTTTCCCAAATTCTCCACCATGGGAGTAATACACAGTGAAGATCAGCTGGAGTTCACATGTAAAACTCTGAACTCTAGAAGAAAATTATTGCCTAGGAATCAGATTGATGGCCTTAAATTAGAAAAGACATGCTTCTAAGGGTATGAGTGTTCTAATTCTTGGGGTTTAGTATGGTTTGTTGATTATTTACACTGTCTATACAATCTTTTACTATACAACATATTCCCAGTAGGTTATACATTTAACTTTCCAATCTTGAGGCTCCTAATCATGAATAAAAATAATTACTGAAGCAAACTGTCCCCTCTGTGCATCCACTTTGAACAACACTACATGATGGCACCAATATTTTTCCCTAATCTACAATTTCTAAAAAGCAGGACCAGGCGCGGTGGTTCACCCCTGTAATCCCAGTACTTTGGGAGGCCAAGGTGGGTGGATCACCTGAGGTCAGGAGTTCAAGACCAGCCTGGCCAACATGGTGAAACCCCATCTCTACTAAAAATACAAATATCAGCTGGGCGTGGTGGCACACATCTGTAATCCCAGCTAGTCGGAAGGCTGAGGCAGGAGGATCACTTGAACCTGGAAGGTGGAGGTTGCAGTGAGCCAAGATCGCGCCATTGCACTCCAGCCTGGGTGATAGAGTGAGACTCCGTCTCAAAACAAAAACAAAAACAAAAAAAAACAGGTTGCAGGTTTTAGTGGAAGCTTGTTATTGCCCTTACTTCAAGAGTTTCTTTCCATTATAGCCCACAGCCCTTTCCCTGTTAGCTCTATATAAGAGTAATTACTTTATGCTATACTTCTCTTTTGACAGAGGCACACTTGGCTTATTCTGTTTACATGCTAAATGTAATACTCACAAACTTCCATTTCCATCCAGGATGAAGTAGCACAACAATCTAGTCCCTGTTCCCATCAGCCAGGAAGGAAAGATTCCTACTACACAGGGCATTGAATAGAGTACTCAGAAGGCTACTGCGTTAGTAGTGGGATCACATCAACCCTGAATCTACCCTAAAAAGTAAAAGTAAGCTTCAAAGGATCAAAATGATTCCAACTAACTTAACTGCATGGCAACAACAGAGTCACCACTAGTTAAAGAAATACAGCACAATCCCACAACTAATAATAGGGATTCACAAAGTATACATTCTAATCAAAAGTAATCTGGCGCCGGGCGTGGTGGCTCACACCTGTAATCCCAACATTTTGGGAGGCTGATGTGGGAGAATTTCTTGAGGATGGGAGCTCAAGAACAGCCTGGGCAACAAAGCAGGACTTCATCTTTACAAAATAAAAAAAAAATTAGCCAGACATAGCAGTGTGTGCAGTCCTACCTACTCAGGAGGCTGAGTCAGGATTGCTTGAGCCCGGGAGTTCAAGGTTACAGTGAGTCATGATCACACCACTGCACTCCAGCCTAGGTGACAGAGACCCTGCCTCAAAAAAAAAAAACAAAAACAAAAAATCAGGCATGGCAAAGAAGCAGGAATTAAGATCCATGAGAATAAAATTAATTAATAGAAACAGAACTAAAAATAAAAGAGATGAGCAAACAAACCTGTTAATAGAGCTATTATAAATATTCTGTGTATGTACAGAAAGTAGAGGAAAACAAACATAATGAGAAAAGAATAAGAGACAAATTTTTTAAATCCCAAATCAAACTTCTGGAGAAATAAAAAAAATACAATATCTGAAATGAAAAACACACTAGATGAGATAAACAGATTAGACACTGCAAAAGTAAAGACCAGTGGGTTTTAAAACATAGCAATAAAAAATTATCCAAAATGTAAAACAGATAAAAGACTGAAAAAAAATGAACAGAGCACCAGTAAGCTATAAGACAATATCAAGTGGCCTGGCCTCATACATGTAATTAGAATCCCAGAAGGAGAGGAAAAGAAGGGGCAATAAAAAAAGATTTCAAGAAATAATATCTGGGGAAAAAAACTACCAACTTAGAATTTGTATCTACCAAAAACATCTTTCAGAATAAAAGCAAAATAAGTAATTTTTACAAAAGTGGAAAGATAAAAATTTGCATCTACGCAAAGGAAGGAAAAGTACCCAAAACAGCAAAAAATACTGTAAGGATTATAATGTGTATAGAAATAAAATGTATTTCAACAATGGTACAAAGTCTGGGAGAGGGAAAAGGAAGTATACTGTTGTATGTCCTTATAAAATGCAGGAAGTAGTATGATATTAGTTGAAGGTACATTGTGGTAAGTTGTAAGATGTATACTATAAATGTTAGAGCAGTCACTCAAGAAAAAAATGTATAGCTGAGATGAAAGAAGAGATGGCTTGCTTGCACCACAGCTGCAGAGCCAGCTGTCAGATGTAATAAATTGCATTTACCTGAAGAGCTGGGGAAAGTAGCAGGATGGTGACAGAGATCAGCCACTTGGAAAGGCTTAGTTCCTCTTCCCACTGACCCCTTCAAGTGTCTTGGGCATGTTAAAGTGGACGAGGCCAAATATTACAGATTCTGAAAAAAAGGCCTTGGGGATCAAACAGGACTAGACTGCAGCCCCGACTCGGACAGACAGAGCAGCGTGTGGAGGCTTCCATCATGAATTTTACCTCCAGAATTACTGCAGCAATAAATCAGGAATCCCAAAAGGACCCACAGACCTTCTGAAGGAAGTGGACTGCTCTTGCAGGACCCAGGAGACACCCCAAATACTATGCCGTTATCCACGGCTGAGAGACACCATATGGTTGGGACTTGCTTTTTAATACACTCAATCTTTGCCTTTAAATATAAATTTACATTTAATGTGATCATCTATAGGATTAAGTTTAAATTCACAAGGTATTTCTTTTCTATGTGTTCCCTCTGTTCTTCATTCTTTTGTCCTCATTTCCTGCCTTATTTTTAATAATACCATTAATTTTCATTATTGTGTTATTAGCCATATTTTTTTATTTTTTATTTTTCCATAAGTTATTGGAGGTACATGTGGTGTTTGGTTACATGAGTAAGTTCTTTACTGGTGATTTGTGAGATTTGGTTCACCCATCACCCAAGCAGTATACACTGCACCCTATTTGTAGACTTTTATCCCTTGCCCCCTCCCATCCTTCCCCCCATGTCCCCACAGTCCACTGTACCATTCTTATGTCTTTGTGTCCTTTGTGTTCACATCACAGGACTCTGTGCTGACAACACCCAGTACCACCCTGGAGCCTGGTACACTTGCTGGGTGGCTGGACCCAGAAGAGAAATAACAATCACTACAGCGTGGCTCTCAGGAAGCCATATCCATAGGAAAAGGGGGAGAGTACTACATCAAGGGAACACCCCATTGGACAAAACAATCTGAACAACAGCCTTCAGCCCTAGACCTTCCCTCTGACAGAGCCTACCCAAATGAGAAGGAACCAGAAAACCAACTCTGGTAATATGACAAAACAAGGCTCTTTAACACCTCCAAAAAATCACACTAGCTCACCAGCAATGTATCCAAACCAAGAAGACATCCCAGATTTACCTGAAATAGAATTCAGGAGGTTAGTTATTAAGCTAATCAGGGAGGCACCAGAGAAAGGCAAAGCCCAATGCAAGGAAATCCAAAAAATGATATAAGAAGTGAAGGGAGAAATATTCAAGATAATAGATAGCATAAAGGAAGAACAATCAAAACTTCAGGAAACATTGGACACACTAATAGAAATGCAAAATACTCTGGAAATCTCAGCAATAGAATTGAACAAGTAGAAGAAAGAAATTCAGAGCTTGAAGACAAGGTCTTCAAATCAATCTGATCCAACAAAGACAAAGAAAAAAGAATATGAAAATATGAACAAAGCCTCCAAGAAGTCTGGGATTATGTTAAATGACCAGACCTAAGAATAATCGGTGCTTCTGAGGAAGAAAAGAAATCTAAAAGCTTGGAAAACATATTTGGGGAATAATTGAGGAAAACTTCTCTGGGCTTGCTAGAGACCTAGACATCCAAATACAAGAAGAACAAAGAACACCTGGAAGTTTCAAAGAAAAAAAAAAACATCACCTAGGTACATTGTCATCAGGTTATCTAAAGTTAAGATGAAAGAAATAACCTTAAGAGCTGTGTTAGAAACAAAATGCTTGTTCCTTGGTGCCACAAAGAAATAGCATTCAAGCATAAATTTAATTTTCTCAGCAAGGCAATTTTTAATTTATAGAAGGGTATGACTCACGAATGGAGTAATGGTGAGGGCACACCTGAACAAGCGAGGGGAAGGGGTTCTTATTCCTGACGCAGGTGGCGCCTACTGCTGTGTCATTCCCCTATTGGCTAGGGTTGGACCGCAAAGTCTAAGCTAATTCCGATTGGCTATTTTAAAGGGAGCAGAGTGGCAGGGTGAGTAATTTGGCAGGAAGGACAGTTAGGAACAGGTAACTAAAGGTGACTTAAGTCAGAGCAGGTGACCAGGGGTGACTCAGGTCAAAGCAGGTGACTGGGATGAGTCAGGATGACGCAGGTGACCAGGGGAACAGATGTGAACTACTGATTAAAACTGATGGAAAAGGCTATTAACTGAAACTGCAAGGAAGTTAAACTCTAAAATAGAGGATAAAGAACTGAATATACTGACATACTGATTCTTTGAAGAGAAATCTAGAATTCACTGTATCCAACAGCTGTGGGACAAAAGCACCAGGTAACTTATAAAGGAAAACCTATCAGATTAACAGCAGATTTCTCAGCAGAAACCCTGCAAGATAGAAGGGATTGGGACTCTATCTTCAGACTCCTCAAACAAAACAATTATCAGCCAAGAATTTTTTATTCAGTGAAACTAAGCATCATATATGAAGGAAAGATACAGTCTTGGCCAGATGTGGTGGCTCAAGCCTGTAATCCCAGTACTTTGGGAGGCCAAGGCAGGCAGATCACGAGGTCAGGAGTTTGAGACCAGCCTGGCCAACATAGTGAAGCCCCGTCTCTACTAAAAATACAAAAAAATTAGCTGGGCGTGGTGGCAGGTGCCTGTAATTCCAGCTACTTGGGAGGCTGAGGCAGGAGAATCGCTTGAACCCAGGAGGTGGAGGTTGCAGTGAGCCAAGATCGCGCCACTGCACTCCAGCCTGGGAGACACTGTGAAACTCTGTCTCAAAAAAAAAAAAAAAAAAAAAAAAAAACACACAAAACAGTATTTTTCAGACAAACAAATGCTGAGAGAATTTGCCACTACCAAGCCACCACTACGAGAACAGCTAAAAGGAATTCTAAATCTTGAAACAAATCCTGGAAATACATCAAAACGGAACCTCTTTAAAGCGTAAATTTCACAGGACCTATAAAACAAAAATACAAGTTAAAAAGCAAAAACAAAAAACAAAAAAAAAACAAAGTACACGGGCAACAAATAGCACGATGAATGGAATGGTACCTCACATCTCAATACTAACATTGAATGTGAATGTTCTAAATGCCCCACTTAAAAAATACAGAATTGCAGAATGGATAAGAATTCACCAACCAACTATCTGCTGCCTTCAGGAGATTCACCTAACACATAAGGACTCACATAAACTTAAAGTAAAGGGGTGGAAAAATGCATTTAATGCAAATGGACACCAGAGGTGAGCAGAGGTAGCTGTTCTTATATCAGACAAAACAAACTTTAAAGCAACAGCAGTTAAAAAAGACAAAGAGGAACATTAAGTAATGGTAAAATACCTTGTCCAACAAGAAAATATTACAATCCTAAACATATATGCACCTGACACTGGAGCTCCCAAATTTATAAAACAGTTACTAACAGACCTAAGAAATGAGATAGACACCAACACAATAATAGTAGGGAACCTGGATACTCCACTGACAGCACTAGACAGGTCACCAAAACAGAAAGTCAACAAAGAAACAATGTACTTTATACCTTGGAACAAATGGACTTAACAGATTTATACAGAACATTCCATCCAGCAACCACAGAATATACATTCTATTCAACAGTGCATGGAACTTTCTCCAAGATAGACCATATTATATGGCACAAAACGAGCTTCAGTAAATTTAAGAAAATTGAAATTATGTCAAGCACTCTGTCAGACCACAGTGTAATAAAGCTTGTAATCAACTCCAAAAGGAACCTTCAAAACCATGCAAATACATGGAAATTAAATAACCTGCTCCTGAATTATCACTGGGTTAAAAACGAAATGAAGATGGAAATTTAAAAATTATTCAAATTGAAAGATAATAGTGACACAACCTATCAAAACCTCTGGGATACAGCAAAGGCAGTGCTAAGAGGAAAGTTCATAGCCCTAAACGCCTACATCAAAAAGACTGAAAGAGCACAAACTGACACTCTAAGGTCACACCTCAAAGAACTAGAGGAACAAGAACAAACCAAGCCCAAACCCAGCAGAAGAAAGGAAATAACCAAAATCAGAGCAGAACTAAATGAAATTGAAACAAAAAAAATACAAAAGATAAATGAAACGAAAAGCTGGTTCTTTGAAAAGATAAATAAAATTGATAGACCATTAGCAAGATTAACCAAGAAAAGAAGAGAGAAAATCCAAATAACCCCACCAAGAAACGAAACGAGAGATATTACAACTGACACCACAGAAATACAAAAGATCATTCAAGGCTACTATGAACACCTTTAAGCACATAAACTAGAAGACCTAAAAGAATTGGATAAATTCCTGGAAAAATACAACCCTCCTAGCTTAAATCAGAAAGAATCAGATACCCTGAACAGATCAATAACAAGCAGCAAGATTGAAATGGTAATTTAAAAATTACCGACAAAAGAAAAGCCCAGGACCAGACGGATTCACAACAGAATTCTACCAGACATTCAAAGATGAATTGGTACCAATCCTTTTGACACTATTCCACAAGATAGAGAAAGAGGGAACACTCCTTAATTCATTCTATGAAGCCAGAATCACCCTAATACCACAACCAGGAAAGGACATAACCAAAAAAGAAAACTACAGACCGATATCCTTGATGAACATAGATGCTAAATCCTTTACAAAATACTAGCTAACTGAATCCAACAACATATCAAAAAGATAATCCACCATGATCAAGTGGGTTTCATACGAGGGATGCAGGGATGGTTTTAACATATGCAAGTCGATAAATGTGATACACCACATAAACAGAATTAAAAACAAAAATCACATGATCATCTCAATAGACGCAGAAAAAGCATTAGACAAAATCCAGCATCACTTTATGATTAAAACTCTCAGCAAAATTGGCATACAAGGGACATACCTCAATGTAATTTAAGCCATTTATGACAAACCCACAGCCATCATAATACTGAATGGGGAAAAGTTGAAAGCATTCCCTCCGAGAGCTGGAACAAGACAGGGATGCCCACTCTCACCACTCGTCTTCAACATAGTACTGGAAGTCTAGCCAGAGCAATCAAACAAAAGAAAGAAATAAAGGGCATCCAAATCGGTAATACTGGCTGGAGCACAGTGGTGAGATCTCGGCTCACTGCAACCTCCGCCTCCCGATTCAAGCAGTTCTCCTGCCTCAGCTTCTCAAGTAGTTGGGACTACAGGCATGCGCCACCAGATCCACCTAATTTTTGTATTTTTAGTAGAGAGGGGGTTTCACCATGTTGGCCAGGCTGGTCTCGAACTCCTGACCTCAGGTGACCTACCCACCTCAGCCTCCCTAAGTGCTGGAATTACAGGTGTGAGCCACCGCGCCCAGCCAGATTGGAGACTATTATTCTAAGTGAAGTAACTCAGGAACGGAAAACCAAACATCGTATGTTCTCACTGATATGTGGGAGCTAAGCTGTGAGGACACAAAAACATAAGAATGATACAACGGACTTTGGGGACTTGGAGGGAAGTGTGGGAGGGGGCGAGAGATAAAAGACTACAAATAGGGTGCCGTGTATACTGCTTCGGTGATGGGTGAACCAAAATCTCACTAATCGCCACTAAAGAACTTACTAATGTAACCAAACACCACATGTACCCCAATAACTTATGGAAAAATAAAAAATAAAAAATTGTATGGCTAATAATACAATAATGAAGATTCATGGAATTATTAAAAATAAGGCAGTAAATGAGGAAAAAGGAATAAAGAACAGAGGGAGCACTTAGAAAAGAAATAACAAGATTGTGAATTTAAACGTAACCTTATTGATGATCACATTAAATGTAAATTTATATTTAAAGGCAAAGATTGAGTGTATTAAAAAGCAAGCCCTAACTATAGGGTATTTATAAGAAACCCACTTTAAATGAAAATGCAAAGAGAAGTTAAAAGGATAAAAACAAGGAGATACCTTGCATGCCTATTAGAATGGCCAAAACCCGAAATGCTGACAGTATCAAATGCTGGTGATGACGTGGAGCAACAGAAATTCTCATTCATTGCTGATGTGAATGCAATATGGAACAGCCACTTTGAAAGATACTTTGGCAGTTTCTTACAAAACTAAACATACTCTTATAATATGATCCAGCCACCATACTCCTTGGTATTCGCCCAAATGAATTAAAACTTATGTCCACACAAAAAGCTGCACGTGGATATTTATAACAGCTTTACTCATGGTTGACAAAACTTGGAAGCAACCAAGATGCTTTTCAGTAAGTAAATGGATAAATAAACTGTGGTATACCTAAACAATGGAATATTATTCAACACCAAAACGAAATTAGTTATCGGCCAGACATGGTAGCTCACACCTGTAATCCCAGCACTTTGGCAGGCCAAGGTGGGCAGATCATAAGGTCAGGAGTTCGAGACCAGCCTGGCCAATATGGTGAAACCTCATCTCTACTAAAAATACAAAAAAATTAGCCAGGCGTGGTGGTGCACACCTGTAATCCCAGCTACTAGGGAGTCTGAGGCAGGAGAAGTGCTTGAAACCGGGAGGCAGAGATTGCAGTGAGCTGAGATCACGCCACTGCACTCCAGCCTGGGCAACAGAGCAAGACTCTGTCTCAAAAAAAAAAAAATTAAATTAGTTATCAAGTCATGAAAAAACTTGGAGATACCTTAAATGCCTATTACTACACGAAAGAAGCCAAACTGAAAAGGCTTCATACTCTGTGATTTCATCTCTGATATTCTGGAAAAGGCAAAACTACTATAGTAAAAGGATCAGTGGTTGCCAGTGGTTAGAGGAAGGAGAGGGATGAGCAGGCATAGGCAGAGCACAAGGGATTTTTAGGGTATAAAATTCTTGTGTATGATACTATAATGATGGACACATGTCATTACTTATTTGTCAAAACCCATAGAATGTACAATATGAAGAGTAAACCCTAATGTAAACTGTGGAATTTGGGTGATAGTGATGTGTGGATGTTGGTTCATTGACAATAACAAATATACTCGTTCAGAATGCTGATAGTTGGGAAGGCTGTGGGGGTGTGTTGGGAAGAGTATATAGTAAGTCTCTGTACTTTCTACTCAATTTTGCTGTAACGTAGAACTGCTCCAAAGAGTCTATTTTTTTTTTTTCTTTTTTTTTGAGACAGAGCCTTGCTCTATCTCCCAGGCTGGAGTGCAGTGTTGCGATCTTGGCTCACTCCAAGCTCCGCCTCCCGGGTTCATGCCATTCTCCTGCCTCAGCCTTCTGAGTAGCTGGGACTACAGGTGCCCGCCACCACACCCGGCTAATTTTTTTTTTTTTTAGTGGAGACGAGGTTTCACTGGGTTAGCCAGGATGGTCTCGATCTCCTGACCTCGTGACTGCCCGTCTCAGCCTCCCAAAGTGCTGGGATTACAGGCATGAGCCACTGCGCCCAAAAAGTCTACATTTTAAAAAGTAAAAGGATGGAAAAATGCATAACATGCTAATATTAATTAACTGAAAGATGCAAATGGCTTTATTCATATCACGAATGTAGATTTCACAGCAAGAAATATTGCCAGTCACTAAAAGGGTAACTTCATAATGACAAAAGAGTCAATTCATTAAGAGGATATAACAATAGTAAATTTTTATGTACCTAATAACAAAGTTTCAAATTATATGAAGCAAAATTGAGCAAACTGAAGGGAGAAATGAATCATTCACAATTGTAGTTCAAGATTTCAACAATTCTATCTCAATTTTTTTTTTTTTTTTTGAGACGGAGGCTCACTCTGTTGCCCAGGCTGGAGTGCAGTGGTGTGATCTCAGTTCACTGCAACCTCCACCTCCCAGGTTCAAGAGATTCTCATGCCTCAGCCTCCCAAGTAGCTGGGATTACAAACACGTGCCACCATGCCCAGCTAATTGTATTTTTAGTAGAGATAGGGTTTCACCATATTGGCCAGGCTGGTCTTGATCTCCTGGCCTCAAGTTATCTGCCCGCCTTGGCATCCCAAAATGCTGGGATTACAGGTGTGAGCTACCGTGCCTGGCCTCAAAATTGTATGGACTAAATAGAAAGAAAATCAGTAAGGATATAGAACATATGGACAAAGTCAACCCAATTTTCCCAAATTAACATTTATAGAACATGCCCAATAATAGCAAAATATACATGCTTTTCAAGTGCACATAGAATATCTATCAAAATGGACTATATTTGAGGCCATAGGATGTGTTCTTTTTTTTTTTTTTGAGACGGAGTCTTGCTCTGTCGCCCAGGCTGGAGTGCAGTGGTGCAATCTCGGCTCATTGCAAGCTCCACCTCCCAGGTTCACGCCATTCTCCTGCCTCAACCTCCCGAGTAGCTGGGACTACAGGCGCCCGCCACCACGCCCGGCTAATTTTTTGTATTTTTAGTAGAGATGGGGTTTCACTGTGTTAGCCAGGATGGTTTCAATCTCCTGACCTCGTGATCTGCCCGCCTCGGCCTCCCAAAGTGCTGGGATTACAGGCGTGAGCCACCGCGCCCGACCAGGATGTGTTAATGAAAGGATTATACAATGTTTATTCTCTAACCACAATATAATTAAATTAGAAATTAATAACTTTAGAAAGAAATCCACAAAATTCCTAATACTTAGAAATTAAACATCACACTTCTAAATAATCACTGTATCAATGAAGACATTACACAGGGAAATTATAAAGTATTTTGAACAGGCTAAAAATGAAAACATGACATATTAAAACTTATGAGGCAGCTAAGATAGTTTCTTCAAGGAAAATATTAGAAAAGAAAGTACTCAAACCAATTATCTAGGTTCCCATGTTAAGAAACTAGAAAAATAAGAGCTAATTAGACACAAGTAAGCAAAACAAAGGTAATAAAGGTAAGAGCTGAAATCAATAAGGTAGAAAACTGGAAAACAATACAGAAAATCCATGAAACCAAAACCTGGGTCTTTCAAAATGATTAATAAAATTAATAAGCCTCCAGCCAGTGATCAGGTGGAAAAAAAGAGAGAAGATAAAAATGATCAATATTATATGCAGAAGAGTAGACATCACTGCAAATCCTATGGTCATTGAAAGGCTCATAATATTATAAAGAATTTTATAAATTCTGTAATAAATTCTGTAATTTGAGTGAAATGGAGAAATTCTTTGAAAGACACAATCTACCAAATCTTAAGAAGAAATAGATAACCTGAATAGTCCTGTATCTATTTTAAAAAGTGAATTTGCATTTAAAATCCTTTGCACAAAGGAATCTCCAGTCCCAAGTAGTGAATTCTACCAAACATTTTAGGAATAAACAATATCAACTCTATGCTAATTAGAAAATAGAAGAAAAATTCAGAGGAAAAAAAGAAAAGAAATGCTTTCCAGCTCATGTTAACAGGCTAGAAACTCTATACCAAAAACCAGAAAAAAAACAAAAAAAACAAAAAAACTAGAAAACATTTCTTGGCTGGGCGCCATGGCTCATGCCTGTAATCCCAGCACTTTGGGAGGCTGAGATGGGTGGATCACAAGCTCAGGAGATTGAGACCATCCTGGGCAACATGGTGAAACCCCGTCTCTACTAAAAATACAAAAATTAGCTGGGTATGGTGGTACATGATTGTAGTCCCAGCTACTTGGGAGGCTGAGGCAGGAGAATTGCTTGAACCTGGAGGCGGAGGTTGCGGTGAGCCGAGATCACACCACTGCACTCCAGCCTGGGCAACAGAGAAAGACTCCGTCTCAAAAAAAAAAAAAAAAAAAGAAAAGAAAAGAAAACATTTATTATGAACATAGTCACAAAAATTCTTAACAAAAATTTTGCAAACCAAATCCAGTAACATATTAGAATTATAATACATCAATGCAAGGTGGGGTTTGTCCCAGGAATGCAAGATTGGTTTAACATTCGAAAATCAATGTAATTCACCATATTAAAAGACTCAAAAAGTAAAACAATGCAAATGCCACAAGAGGTGAAGGAAAGTGCCTGACAAAATTAAAAAATCACTCATGATAAAAATCACTCAGCAAACTAGAAATACAAGGTAACTTCCTCAACTTGCTAAAGGGCATCTAAAAATGACCTAGAGCTTACATTGTACTTATTAATGAAACACTAATATCTGATGAAACAGTTATTAACACTAATGAAACAGATGAAACACTAATGAAAGAAAGAGTATTCTTTCTCTCTAATATCAGAAATAAGGCAAGCATGTCTGCTCTCACAAGTTGTATTCAGCATTGAACTGGAGGTCCTAATTTGTTCCATAAGGCAATAAGAAGAAAAAGCAAGCATCAGGCCTAAAAGAAGAATAAAATTATCTTTATTCAAAGATGACAGGTCTCTTATATAGAAAATCCCAAGAAATTGGCTGGGCGCAGTGGCTGACACCTGTAATCTGAGCACGTTGGGAGGCCAAAGTGATTCAGCTGAGGTCAGCCTGGTCAACATGGCGAAACCTCATTTCTACTAAAAAAAAATACAAAAATTAGCTGGGGGTGGTGGCATGCACCTGTAGTCCTGGCTACTCGGGAGGCTGATGCAGGAGAATTGCTTGAACCTGGGAGGTGGAAGTTGCAGTGAGCCAAGATCATGCCACTGCACTCAAGCCTGGGTAACAGAGTGAGACTCCATCTCAAAAAAAAAAATCCTAAGAAATCCACCAAAAAAGCTACCAGAACTAATAACTGAGTTTAGCAGAGTTACAGGATACAAAAACCAATATACAAAAATGTCAATATACAAAAATCAATTGTATTTCTATATGATAGGAACTCTTGGAAATTACAAATGAAAACAGCATCAACAATATGAAATAGGAAGTGTCTATTCATGTCCTTTGCCCACTTTTCAATGGTTTTTTTTTTCTTGTAAATTTGCTTAAGTTGTTTGTAGATGCTGGATATTAGACCTTTGTCAGATGGATAGATTGCAAAAATTTTCTCCCATTCTGTAGGTTGTCTGTTCACTCTGATGATAGTTTCTTCTGCTGTACAGAAGCTCTTTAGTTTAATTAGATCCCATTTGTGAATTTTTGCTTTTGTTACAATTGTTTTTGGCAATTTCATCATAAAATCTTTGCCCATGCCTATGTGCTGAATGGTATTGTCTAGATTTTCTTCTTGGGATTTTATAGTTTATGGGTTTTATATTTGAGTCTTTAATCCATCTTGAGTTAATTTTTGTATAAGGTGTAAGGAAGGGGTCCAGTTTCAGTTTTTTGCGTATGGCTAGCCAGTTCTCCCAGCACAATTTATTAAATAGGGAATCCTTTCCCCATTGCTTGTTTTTGTCAGGTTTGTCGAAGATCAGATAATTGTAGATGGCAGTTTTATTTCTGAGTTCTCTATTCTGTTCCATCGGCCAACAAACATGAAAAAAACTCAACATCACTGATCATCAGAGAAATGCAAATCAAAGCCACAATGAGATACCATCTTATGCCAGTCAGAACAGTGATTATTAAAAAGTCAAGAAACAACTGATGCTGGTGAGGTTGCGGAGAAATAGGAATGCTTTTACACTGTTGGTGGGACTGTAAATTAGTTCAACCATTGTAGGATACAGTGTGGTGATTCCTCAGAGATTTATAACTGGAAGTACCATTTGGCCCAGCAATCCCATTACTGGGTATGTATACCCAAAGGAATATAAATCATTCTATTATAAAGATACAAGCACATGTATGTTCATTGCAGCACTGTTCACAATAGCAAAGACATGGAATCAACCCAAATGCCCATCGATGATAGACTGGATAAAGAAAATGTGGTACATATACATCATGGAATACTATGCAGCCATAAAAAGGAACGAGATAATGTCCTTTGCAGGGATGTGGATGAAGCTGGAAGCCATTATCCTCAGCAAACTGTGCAGGAACAGAAAACCAAACACTGCATGTTCTCACTTATAAGTGGGAGCTGAACAATGAGAACACATGGACACAGTGAGGGAAACAAAACACACTGGGGCTTGTTGGGGGAGGGCGGAGATGTGGAGAGCATCAGGAAAAACAGCTAATGCATACTGGGTAAAATACGTAGGTGATGGGTTTATCAGTGCAGCAAACCACCATGGCACATGTTTACCTATGTAACAAACCTGCACATCCTGCACATGTACCCTGGAACTTAAAATAAAATAATAAAAAAGAATATGAAATAAAGATGAACTCAAGAAAACTGTGCAAGTTCTATATCCTGAAACATAAAAAATAGTGCTGAGAGAAATTTGGAAATAAATGGAAAGATACACTATACTCGCCTGTAATTCCAGCACTTTGGGAGACTGAGGTGGGCAGATCACAAGGTCAGGAGTTCAAGACCAGCCTGGCCAATATGGTGAAACTCCATCTCTACTAAAAATGCAAAACATTAGCCAGGTGTGGCAGTGCACGCCTGTAGTCCTAGCTACCTGGGAAGCCAAGGCAGGAGAATCACTTGAACCTGGTAGGTGGAGGTTGCAGTGAGCTGAGATCACGCCACTGCACTCCAGCCTGGGTGACACAGCGAGACTCTGTTTTAAAAAAAAAAAAAAAGATATACCGTACTCATGGATTGAAAGACTCAATATTGTTAATGTGTCAATCATAAGTTGTCTGACTGTACAATTCCAATCAATATAGAAAGTTGTCTGTATACAAATCAAATCAATATCCCAGCAGGGTTTTTTTTTGTAGAATTTGACAAGATGATTCTAAACTTTATATGAAAATGCAAATAATCTAGAATACCCTAAAATTTTTGCAAAAGGGTAAAGTTGGAGTATTTACATTACCTAATTTTGAGACTTCCTATAAAAGCAACAGTAATCAAGAGTATGGTAGTGGCATAAATATAGACACATATATTAGGGGAACTGACTAGAAATGCAGAAATGGACCCACATATATAGAGGCAATTGATTTTCAACCAAAGTGCCAATGAAATTCAATGGGGGGAGGGATAGTGCTTTCAGTAAATGGTCCTGGAACAAGTGAACAGCCATATGCAAAAATATAAACCTTTACCCTTACTTTACACCACATATAAGACATAACCTAAAATGGATCAAGATATCAGTTGTAAGGGTTGAAAGAATAATGCTTCTAAAAGAAAACAGGAAACAGCTGAGAATGGTGGCTCATGCCTGTAATCCCAGCATTTTGGGAGGCCAAGGTGGGTGGATCGCTTGAGCTCAGGAGTTCGAGACCAGCCAGGCCAATGTTGTGAAATCCTGTCCCTACTAAAAATATAAAAATTAGCCAGGCACGGTGGCATACACCTATAATCTCAGCTATTTGGGAGGCTGAGGCACAAGAATCGCTTGAACCTGGGAGGTGGAGGTTGCAGTGAGCTGAGATTGTGGCCACAACACTCCAGCCTGAAACACAGAATGAGATAAAAGAAAGAAAGAAAGAGAGAGAGAGAGAGGGAGGGAGGGGGGAAGGAGGGAGGGAGGTGAGGGAAAAGAAAAGAAAAGAGGAGAAAATTTTGTTTTGTTTTGATTTTTTTTGAGATGGAGTTTCACTCTTGTTGCCCAGACTGGAGTGCAATGGCGCAATCTCGGCTCGCTGCAACCTCTGCCCCCCAGGTTCAAGTGATTCTCCTGCCTCAGCCTCCCGAGTAGCTGGGATTATAGGCTTGCACCACCAAGCCTGGCTAATTTTGTGTTTTTAGTAGAGACGAGGTTTCTCTATGTTGGTCAGGCTGGTCTCGAACTCCTGACCTCAGGTGATCCACCCACTTCAGCCTCCCAAAGTGCTGGGATTACAGGCATGAGCCACTGCGCCTGCTGGAAACAGGAGAAAATCTTAGTGACATTAAGTTAGACAAAGTTTCCTTAAGTAGGATAGAAAAAGCACAAACTGTAAAAGAAAAATTAACAGATTGGGCTTCATTAAAATTAAAAACTTATGTTCTTCAAAGACACTGTTAAGAAAATAAAAAATATAAGCCACATACTGGGAGAAAATATTTATAAAACATGTATCTGATAAAATACTTGATTCCAGAATACATAAATTCTTATAACTACAAAAACCAATAAATGGGCCAAAATTTGAACATACTTTACCTAAAAAGATGTATACATGGCAAACAAGCACATAAAAAGATGCTCAACATCATTGGTCATTAGGGAAATGCAAATTAAAATCATAATGACATACCACTATACACCCACTAGAATGGTTAAAATTAAGAAGACTGAAAATACCAACCATCAGTGAGAGTGTGGAGCAACTGGAACGCTCATACATTGCTGATAAAATGTAAAATGGTGCAGTCACTTTGGAAATTCATTGACAGTTTCTTACAATATTAAACATATACTTACCATATGACCCAGCATTTCTACTCCAGGAAATTTACCCAGAAGAAAGGAAAACTTATGTTAACATAAGGACTTGCATATTGTTTATAGCAACTTTATTTATAACAGTTAAAAATTGGAATGAACCCAAACATCCATCAACTGATGAACAGATAAATAAACTGTATTCATACAATACCACTTAGCAATGAAAATGAATGAATTACTGATACATGCAACAACATGGATAAATCTCAAAGTCAGTATAATTAGTGAAAGAAGTCAGACTCAAAAGACCACATAATAGAAAATTCCACTCATCTAATTTCCTAGAACAGGCAATATTACAGTGACAGAAAGCAGATAATTAGTTGACAGGAAACAGATTGGGAGGAGGAACATAAGGCAACTCTGGAGGGATGGAAATATCATGATTGTGTTTGTGGTTACACCACTGCATACATTTTTCAAAATTCTTCCAATTTTACACCCACCAAATTAATGTATTTCCTGTGGACTTCACTAACATTTATAAAACATAACAATGGTTTTTATTTTTGACAACCACCTTCTTCTTTTGATGTAATTGCTGATATTTGTCAATATTTTTTAGTTTATAATTCATATGGATAGAAAAAAGAATTTGCAGTAACATCTTATATGTCTTTATTAGTCATGGCCTCCCTCCTAGCTCTGTCATTATTATTGGAATGGGAAATAGTCCTTTGAGCAGGCTGGCTGTGGGTGAGGGCACCTGGGGATAATGGTTAAACAACTGCCTACATAGCCTTACCATCATCACTGAGGAGTAGTGTTGAATCCCACAGTTTTTCGCTAAGGGGACCAGGTCATTCTAGAGTTCAAGATGATTTATGTTTAAATCATCTGATTTTGTACATTAATAGCATGGAAGGCTGAGGATGGGGAAAGGAACAGTTTGTCCTAGAGAAAGCATCCAAAACCTCTAATTATCTGAAATAAGTTAGCAAGCATAGCACCAGTAAAGTTTAATGAGTAAAAATTTGGTGAGCAAAAATACTCTCTCCACATAGAGGCACATGTCAAGATCAAAGACAACAATGCCTAATCCAGAGGGGGTTAACAAATAGAAACTGGGAAACAGGTTAAGAATAATAGCCTAGGTGTCTTCTTGTGATTTTGTTGGTGGTGGTGGTTGGGATTGGAGGCTGACTGAAGCACAGGATCCCTGTCAGGGGTCAGGAAGAACTAAGGAGGAGGGGATCCAATTTTAGAAGCCTTTGACAACAAAGCAGAAAAGAGCTGAAGGTTCTTGAACAAACTACCATGGCTTGGATCTGCTAGTAGGTAGGTTCCATGAGAACAGAAGTTTTGGTTTAATGCTAAATCTTCTTTGCCTAGAACAATGCCTGCACACACATGGAAGGTACTCATTTTATTTTTTGTGAATGTTAATGAATGATACAGCAATGCAGCAATGTCAGATATCTGGAATACTTTATTTTGAATAGATTTTCCTTTTCCTTCTTTTTGTATTTTTTCTTTTTAAAGGAAAAGAAGACTATTACAGTACTTACAAAGAAACTGTTAAAAGTCAAGAGTGTTTAAACATGTCTTTATTACCTACTAAAAAATATTTAAGTTTAAGAGCAGTGAACAAATAAATTGGTAATTGAATTTGTGGATCAGAGAAGAATCTTGGTGAAGGGCTTTATTCATCTTTCCCAGTCACTTGTCAGATGGTGACTGCTCAAGGATCCCATCCCTGGTTTGTTTGTCGTCAAGTCCCCACCACTGAGTACAGTTGCTGGCACATCATAGGTGCTCAATGATGAGGTTTTTTGAGTTGTTTGTTTTTTTTAAGAGATGAGGTCTTGCACTGTCACCCAGGCTGGAGTGCAGTGGTACAATCACAGCTCGCTGTAGCCTCAAACTCCTGGTCTCAAGCGATATTCCCACCTCAGCCTCCGGGTAACTGGGACTCCAGGCTTGCACCACCAGGTCCAGCTAATCACAAGTTATTGAGTGGTCTTCCAGATGGATTCCAGTGTAGAGATTAACTACTCTCAATGTTACCTCGCCAGGTGCAAAGCCTATGTAATAATATTTGATTTTAATTATAAATACACATACCTGACACATAAACTGTCCACCCTGAAACATAAAGAAACTTATTGTTAGATTATAGTTGAATCCAGCAAAGCATCCAAAAATAATTAGTGGCCAGTGTTGCTGGAACTCTAGTCCTGCAAGTGCTCCACAGATGATCTATAATAAAAGGTTCATTAGTAAATTAAGATCTCTGAAAAGTTCTATTAAAAAGAAACCTATTCAATCCCTCTTTTTTCTAACTTTTTTCAAGCAACATCTAATCAGGTCTCTTGAAACTATGTTCAACAAAATAGTTTTTGAGACACACTGATTCATTATTGCCATCTTATCTGGCAGACCAGACCCAGAGCAGGCAACTGCAAAGGCAAGTTTTAAGTTATCCCTGAGCTGAGTTAATGAAAACAAAAACAAATAAAAAGGAACCATTACAAGAATTTCGGGTTTTGTGGGATGTGATAGATTGTATTTTCTAAAGTTGGCCATGACAATAAATTCCATTCCACATACTCTTCTTACAATGACACTCCTTTCATCTGGGTGAGGTTGGGACAACAGAAATGGTACTATATGACTTCCAATGTTAGGTCATAAAAGGTAACACAGCTCAGGCTGGGCACAGTGGTTCACACCTGTAATCCCAGCACTTTGGGAGGCCGAAGGGGGCAGATCGCCTGAGGTCAGGGGTTCAAGACCAGCTGGGCAACATGGTGAAACCTCATCTCTGCTAAAAATACAAAAATTAGCCGGGCGTGGTGGTGCATTCCTGTAATCCCAGGTACTCAGGGGGCTGAGACAGGAGAATGGCTTGAACCCAGGAAGCAGAGGTTGCAGTGAGCCAAGATCGTGCCACTGCACTCCAGCCTGGGCGATAGAGTGAGACTCCATCTTAAAAAAAAAAAAAAAAAAAAAAAAGCTCCTAACTGGTTCTTCTGGGACATCCATGAGTCCTGAGCTGCCATATAAGCAGAAAAACCGCCCTGAAGCCACCATATTGGGAGGAAGCCCAAAGAGATGATTCAAGCCACCACCTGAGAGGACCCAAGACTACATGAAGCAAGAAGAATGCCCAGCCTATCCCCAGCTGCTGCAACTGCACACTTGCCCTCCCCCTTCCAGCTCCAGCCTCTGTCCACCAGCACCTGCATGAGAGATGCTGAGAAGAAACCCACCCAGCCAAGCCCTTCCTGAATTCCTGGCCCACAAAACCCATGAGAGAATGAAAATGATTGTTGTTGTTGTTGTAGCCCACTGAATTTTGGGGTAATTTGTTATGTAGCAATAGTAACTGGAATATGAGACATATGCACAAGGAAATATTCTGAGATGATTTTGAAAGGTAAAGAAAGAGGACTGCATGCCACCTGGGCAGACAGTATTTATATCTAACTTAAGTTGAAATGCTACGAATTTCTGTATCACCAGTTCTATTACCAATGTTTTCTTTTTATGAGCTTAAATTATTTTCCAAGCCTGAGCAGTGTTAATGTATCTATTTGTAGAGATATTAATTAAAATACTTGAGCACCTATTTTGTGCCAGGCACCAGGCTCTATTATCCACGAATTGTCAGGTTCCCAGTATGGGGTATAACATCACCACGTTTTTATTCTGGTCTATACAGTGACTCAGGCTTAGAGATATAAAGAAAACAAGGCCACTACAGGTTTGGGAGCATTAACTATCATTCCGTCTCAGCCCAAAGCACTGATTATAACACGGTATCCTCAATTTGTAGTAAAAAATGGCAACTATCAGTCTGCCTCTGATTTAGATTTAAAAACAAAGTTAGAGCCAGCTGGCCTCTTGGTTCCCATAGCACTGTGTTCACATCTTTGTTGGAAAACTTGGTCACATTCTTTCATTTGTTATTTGTTTATGGCTATTTCTTTACAGCTCTCTCTCTCTTCTTGGTCTTGCTCCTCTTTGTATCTGTGCAATTAATAATTCAAACTTAAAGCCGTTGGAACTTTAGATTATTCTGAGCCTTGAGAGGAATGTGGCCATGTGGCCTGAGTCATGTGGCATGCAGCTGCAACTTCCGCCCTTTTTTCCTGTAAATAATTATGAAGACCAAATGGCGCCAGAGATAAGACCCCCCCTCAGACCATAATCCCTCCTCATGAAATAATAAAGTAATCTTCCTTGGAGTGTAGCAATCTGTAATCAATCAAATAGCTATGATGTATGCACTAGCCTCGTATGGAAAATGTCATAATCCAGCTGAAACTTCTTTGTCTCTGCCTACATAAGTGAAACTTTAACTTCTCCACTTTGGAATGCTGATCCCATTCATTTGGAGTCTGTTTCCCTGGGTGGCTGTTCTCAAGCTTTGTGCTCAAATAAACTATATACTTACTAATGTTTTCTAAATCTCATTATTTAAGTTTGACATATCTTTAGTGCCTAGCCCTGTGCTGGACACGTGACTGTTGCTCCATGAATGTGTCAACACTCGGGGCCTGACCCCCACTGCTGTCTTAGAGTTTTGACTACAAAATATCCCCCACATCCCTGGGCAACCCCCAGCTTCCCTGGCTTCCCTCCTCAGCTGCCCCATGAGGAGGTAGGACTGTGTGACCCTACAGCCTCTTACGGTTCTCACATGGTTGGGAACTCTCTGTGAAAGGTCCTGCTGCTATGTTGTTGTTTAGATGATAGTGGGAGTCCCAGCAAGGCTCCGCTGCTGCTTCTGACCCTGCCTTGCCCAACCTGCAGGTCAGCCTGATGTTTGTGCTGTACTTGGAATCTCATCAAAGCCATTCCTTCTCTTCCCTGTTAAATGAATTTCAGTTGAAACTATTGTTAGTTGGCAAACGCCAGCATTTGGATTGGAGCCAGACAATCGTGCCCACTTTTCTTGGTGATAAAATGTCCAACATCACATTGCTGTAATCAGGGACATGACATGTGTGCACTTACCAAGCAAAATACTCAGAAGGGCTCATCATACAGTAACTGCAGATCCTAGAGTCTGCTCCATGCATGGAGAATGAGGGCCACCACATAACACCTGTGACAAAAGCAAAAGGTGAATCCAAGCAGCTGTCTCCATTGCTTTGCACCAGCTTATATTCATTCCATTGCCTTTTTCATTTTTTCCCCCATGTAGACCTGGGCTTCAAAAACAATAATTAACTTGCAATGAGCTGAGAAACTGACCTTTAGAAAGGGGACAACTCAAGTGCACAGAATTGAGTAAATTGAGCCACATTGTTTTGGTGCCTCATAGAAAAGCTAAATGTCTCTGTATTGTACCCTATCTCTTTTCAGGAATGCTTTCCTATTTTAAGCATGGTGCTAAGGATAGTAGATCGTACACCATGTAGGGGACCAAGAGTTGGTTTTCCTCCTACTTCTCTGACCACTTCCAAATCTTTACACGTGAGACTTCCTCAAGGCTTAGTTGTCTTGTCTTCTCTCTTTATATAACTCTTTCACTTGGGGAGCTCACCTATTTCCAGGGCTTTCAGTGTCACTGATATTGTAGGCATCCCTAAATTTAAGTCACCAGCCCAAATCTCTCTGAGTGTCAAACCCCATAAGTGGCAACCTAATCGACACTTCCATGTGGACGCCTAATGAACATCTCAAACTTGCCATGACCCAGTCTCTTGATTTCCTCTCTGAAACCTGCTTTTTTCCCCTTCTTCCCCAATCACTCAATGGCACCACCAACTATCAACCCAGAAACCTAGGAGTCATCCTCAATCCTTCCTCTTTCTCTCCTTTACACCCTCCTGGTTCTGGTCTGTTACCTAGTCTCACTTCCACTCCAAAATATACATCATATCTGTCCATCTTCACAGCCATAACTCCAGCTGAAACCAGCCTTGTCTCAACAGCCTCACTGGTCTCCTTGCTCCACCCTCATCTACTTCAAATCTAGTTTCCACATCATAGCCAGGGTCAATCTTTTAAGAATATAAATGTACACATGCCACTTCCTGCTTTAAAACCTTCGGCAGCTTCACGTTGCACTTAGAATCCTTCCCAGGGCTTCCAGAGTCTGCACGATCTGGTGCCTCCTGTCTATCTTTTTAACCTCATTTCTTCTTTCTCATCTTAGAGACTTAATCCATGCTGTTCCCTCTGCCTGGAACTCTCCCTGGCTCTTGCTTCCATGTCGTCTCCACACAGATAGCTTCCCTATCACTCTATCTAAGTGAGGCTCTCCCTGTTATTCTCTCTCTTGGCATGCTGTTGACTTCCTTCAAAGAGCTCATCCTATTTTGTAATTATAGGCTTAGTTGTCTATCTGTTTATTACCTGTCTCCCTCCTCCCCCAATACACACTGAAATGTAAGCTCCAAAGTTCGGGTAGCATCTTCTTTATCATCATGACCAATATCATCATTACCATGGCAGCAGCTGACATTTCTTGAGAGCCTACTCTGTGCCAGACACTTGACATTATCTTATTTAATCCTCAAAACAATCATAACAAGTAGATACTATTATTATCTCCATTTTACAAATGAGGACACTGAGGCATGGAGATGCTTAGGTTACTTGTCCAGAATTACACGGTAGCAATAGATAGTGCCTGACACATAGTGCTTGGCATATAATAGATCTTCAACTTATTAATCAAATATATACTTTTGTTGAATCATTCAATGCACTTTTTCATGGGAACCCATGGGATAAATTTCTCTCAAACACCAGTATTAAGAAAAGTAATACTTCTAGTTTTATCCTACAAATACTGTGCATATTATAATATGTTGTGCTTTCTATCTTTGCCTTTACTGCTAGGATACTTAGAACCAATATGTTACACTCATCTGGATGAGTCACTCTGTGCCTCAATCTTATTAAGATCTTATTAAGAGAATCTTAACCTTATGCTCCCTTCTTGCTTGGCCTTTTCTATATTGTATGTGTTTTTGTAAGCCTCTCCAATCATTCATGGAATAAGGCAGGATACAAACATCCACCCACAAGGATGGCTACAATACAAAAAAACAGAAAAATAAGAATTGTTGGCAAGGATGCAGAGAGGAGCCTACATACGATGCCAGTGGGAATGGGAAAATGGTGCAGCTGCTGTGGAAAGCACTTTGGCAGTTCCTCAAAAAGCTGAACGTAGAATTACCATGTGACTTAGGAATCCTACTCCTAGGTATATACCCAAAGAAACTAAAAATAGGTGTTCAAGAAATGCAAAACAAAACCACAATGAGATATTGCCTCACTCCTGTTAGTGTGGAATTTGAGGTTACAGTGAGCCATGATCATGCCTGTGAATAGCCACTACACTCCAGCCTGGGCGGGACCCTCTCTCTAAAAAAATAAAAATAAAAATAAAAATAAAAATGAGGCTTGGTGCAGTGGTTCATGCTGCAATCCCAGTACTTTGGAAGGCCTAGATGGGAGGATTGCATGAGCCCAGGAGTTTTAGACCAGCCCAGGAAACATTTCGAGACCCTGTCTCTACAAAAAATTTTCAAAAATTAGCTGCGCATGGTGGCATGCACCTGTAGTCCCAGCTACTCAGGAGGCTGAGGCAGGCGAATCACTTGAACCTAGGAATTCAAGGCCACTGTGAGCTATGACTGTGTCACTGCACTCCAGTCTGGATGACAGAGTGAGACCCTGTCTCAATTAAAAAAAAAAGAAAGAAAGAAAAGAAAAGAAAGAAAGAAAATGTGACATATATACACCATGGAATACTATTCAGACATAAAAAAGAATTAAATCCTGTCATTTGCAACAACTTGGAGGAACCTGGACGACATTATGTTAAGTGAAATAAACCAGGTCCAGAAGACAAATCCCATATGATCTTTTCATATGTGGAATCTAAAAAGTTTGTTTCATAAAGTAGAGACTAGAGTTGTCGGGGGCAGTGGCTCATGCCTATAAATCCCAGCACTTTGGGAGGCTGAGGCAGGCAGATTACCTGAGGTCGGGAATTCCAGACCAGCCTGGCCAACACGGTGAAACCCCATCTCTACTAAAAATACAAAAATTAGCCAGGCCTGGTGGCATGTGCCTGTAGTCCCAGCTACTCGGAAGGCTGAGGCAGGAGAATCACTTGAACCTGGGAGGCAGAGATTGCAGTGAGCCCAGATCATGCCACTGCACTCCAGCCTGGGTGACAGACCAAGACTCTGTCTCAAAAAAAAAAATAATAATAGTAAAAAGTAGAGAACTAGAATTGTGGTCAAAAATGTTGGTCAAAGGATATATAATTACAGTTAGGTAGGAGGAATAAGGGCAAGAAATCCAGTGTGACTATAGTTAATGATAATACATTGTATTCTTGAAAAATGCAAAGATGGTGGATGTTAAGTATTCTCACCACAAAAATGATAGCTGTGTGAGGTAGTTAATGCATTCACTAATTAGCTATATTTAACTACTCCACAATGTATATATACTTCAAAACATCTTGTTGTACATGATAAATACATACACTTAGATCTGTTAAAAAAAAAAAAACCAAATAAGTGTTCAAACAAAAACTTGTAAATGAGCATTCACAGCACACTACTATTCACAATTGCCAAAAGGCAGAAACAACTCAAATCTCCGTGAACTGATGAGTGGATAAACAAAATGTAGTATATATAAACATTGGAATATTATTCAGCTATTAAAAGGCATGAAATTTTGATAAATGCTACAACATGGAGGAATCTTGAAAACATTGTGCTAAGTGAAGAAGCCAGACACAAAAAGCCACATATTATATGATTCCATTTACATGAAATGTCCAGAATAGGCAAATCCCTAGAGACAGAGAGCAGATTAGTGGTTGCCAAGGGATGGGGGAGGAGGAATGAATGGGGAGCGCTGTTCAACGGGTACTGAGTTTCCTTTTGGGGTGATAAACATGTCCTGGAATATGATAGTGATGATGGTTGCTTAACATTGTGGCTGTATTAAATTGAACCACTAAATTGCTACTGAGTTGTATACTTTTAAATGGTTAGAATGGTAAATTTTACGATATGTAAACTTTATCATGCACACACAATGAGCATTAAGTCTATTGGGCACTTGGATGATCCCACTTGTGCACAGTAATGTGGCTCTGCCATCATGGACTGTGGTTGCCCTGGTGGCCTGCTGCAGGGAACTCAGGTCTCCTCCTAGCCAAACATCCTTCCATCATTACCCCTCCTTCACCTCCACTCCAATGTCTCCTTCCCCTCTGCCCTTTCCAGTTCAACCTTCCCTTCAGATCAAGCATAAGTCTCGAGGAAGCCTTCCTAATTATTCCAGCTTCACTGATTTCTGTTTTTCCTGATCTTTTAAAGTACCTATTAAGCTCTTGACTCTGCCTATGTAGTCTTCTCTTTTCATGAATTCTTTTACCTCCACCTCTTGACTACTGCTGTCATCTTGGCTAATACAGGGAAGACCACAAGTCCTAGTCTCTGTGGATCCTCTAAGTACCTCAGCAACCCCTGCGCACAGTGACATGACACATGAATGACACAATTCCTGCTCTGAGGAAGCATCTCAAATTAGCTGAAAAAACAAAACATATATACAATAGTAGTGAAAGGCCAGTGCAAATACATGCTTAGGAGCTCAGAGGCTGTTGGAGACTTCAGCTGGGAGGGCCCTTCATTTAATTGATTGATTCAATAACCATGGATTGAGCACTTGCTATGTGCCAGGCACTGTGTCGGCTCATGGAAGATGATATTTGATCTTTGAATTGGGTTTAAAGAGTGAGTAGAATTTGTGTTGCCAGAAAAAAGTAAGAATCTTGTCCCAAGCAAAAAGAAAAATGTGAAGAAATGTAAGAGTGGGAAAGTGTGAAGTGTGAAAATAGACCAGCTTGGCCAATGGAGTGGAATTGTGTAACATCCAAAAGAATGATGCAGAACTACCTAGACTGGTATGGAAAGATGTCTTACATATCTACAGGCATACCTTGTTTTACTGAGCTTTGCTTTATTGTACTTTGCAGATATTATGTTTGTTATAAATTGAAGGTTTGTGGTAACCCTGTGTCAAGAAGTCCATCAGTGCCATTTTTCCAACAGCATGTGCTCACTTTGTGTCTCTAGGTCATATTTTGGTAATTCCTGCAATATTTCAAATTTTTCAGTATTATTTATCTGTAAAGATGACCTATGATCAGTGATCTTTGATGCTGTAATTGTTTTGGGGTGCCACGAACATACCCATATAAGATGGTGAACTTGATTAATGAATATTGTGTGTTTGAGTGCTTCACTGACTGGCATTCCCCATCTCTCTCCCTCTCCTCAGGGCTTGCTATTTCCTGAGACACAACAATATTGAAATTAGGTCTGTTAATAACCCTACAAAGGCCTATAAGTGTTAAAGTAAAAGGAAGAATTGCAAGTATCTCACTTTAAATCAAAAGCTAGAAATGATTAAGCTTAGTGAGAAATATTGTAAGCTGAGATAGTCTGAAAACTTGGCCTCTTGCAACAAACAGCCCAGTTGTGAGTGCAAAGGAAAAGTTCTTGAAGAACATTAAAAGTGCTACTCCCATAAAGACACAAACAATAAGAAAGCAAAGTAGCCTTATTGATAATATCGAAAAAGTTTGAGTGGTCTGGATAGAAGATTAAACCAGCCACAGCATTCCCTTAAGTCAAAGCCTAATCCAGAGCAAAGCCCTAACTCTCTTTAATTCTATGAAGGCTGAGAGAGGTGAGGAAGCTACAGAAGAAAAGTTTGATGCTGGCAGAGGTTGCTTCATTAGGTTTAAGGAAAGAAGCTGTCTCCATAACATAAAAGCACAAGGTGAAACAGCAAGTGCTGATGCAGAAGCTACAGCAAGTGCTAACGCAGAAGCTGCAGCAAGTTATTCAGAAGACCTAGCTAAGATCATTGATGAAGGCTGCTACTCTAAACAACAGATTTTCAATGTAGACAAAACAGTCTTCTATTGGAAAAAGATGCCATCTAGGAGTAGCTAGGAATAGAAGTCAATGCCTGGCTTCAAATGTCAAAGGACAGGCTGACTCTCTTATTAGGGGATTGCAGCTGGTGACTTTAAGTTGAAGCCAATGCTCACTGACCATTCCAGAAATTCTAGGGTCCTTAAGAATTATGCTAAATTTAGGCTAGGCATAGTGGCTCACACCTGTAATCCTAACATTTTGGGAGGCCAAAGTAGGAGGATCACCTGAGGCCAGGAGTTCAAGACCAGTCTGAGCAATATAGCAGGACCATATCTCTGCAAAAAATTTAAAAATTAACCAGGCATGGTGGCATGTTCCTGTAGTCCAAGCTACTCAGGAGGTTGAGGAGGGAGGATTGCCTGAGACCAGGAATTGGAGGCTGCAGTGAACCAAGATTGTGTACCACTGCGCTCTAGCCTGGGTGACAGAGAGAGAACCTATCTCTAAAAAAATTAAAATAATAATAATAAAATAATTAGACTAAATCTAGTCTGCTGTGCTCTAACAATGGAACAACAACAAAGCCTGGATGACAGCACACATTTGCTTATAGCATAGTTTACTGAATATTTTAAGCCCATTGTTGAGACCTACTGGTAAAAAAAAAGAGTACTTTCAAAATATTACTGATTATTGACAATGCACCCAGTCATCCAAGAGTTCTGGTGGAGATGTACAAGGAAATTAATGTTTTCATGCTTGCTAATATGCTATTTATTCTGAAGCCCATGGATCAAGGAGTCATTTTAACTTTCAAGTCATTATTTCAGAAACACATTTAGTAAGGCTATCACTGTCATGCATAGTGATTCCTCTGATGGGTCTGGACAAAGTAAAATGAAAACCTAGAAAGGATTCACCATTCCAGATGCCATTAAAAACATTCGTGACTCATGGGAGGAGGTTAAAATATCAACATTTACAGGAGTTTGGAAGAAGTTGAGTACAACACTCATGGATGACTGTGAGAGGCTCAAGACTTCAGTACAGATGTGGTAGAAATAGCAAAAGGACAAGAATGATAAGTGAAACCTGAAAAAATGGAGCCTGCAATCTCATGATCAAATTTAAATGGATAACAAGTTGCTTCTTATGGATGAGCAAAGAAAGCAGTTTCTTGAAATGGTATCTACTCCTGGTGAAGATACTTAGAACATTATTGAAATGACAACAAATGATTTAGAATACCAGATAAACTTAGTTAATAAAACAGCAGCAGGGTTTGAGAGGATTGGCTCTCAACGTTTTGGAAGAAGTTCTTTTTGAGTAAAATGCTATAGGATAGCATTGCATGCTACAGAGAAATCTTTCACGAAAGGAAGAGTTGTTCAATATAGTAAACTCCATTGTTGTTTTATTTTAAGAAATTGCCACGGTCACCCCAACCTTCAGCAACCACCACCTGGATCAGTCAGCAGCCGTCAAGATCCAAGCAAGAGCCTTCACCAGCAAAAAAATTACAATCCTCTGAAGGTTCAGATGATCTTTAGCAATTTTTTTAGCAATAAAGTATATTTTAACTAAGGTATGTACATTTTTAACATAATGCTATTGTACACTTAATACATTCTTGTGTAAACATAACTTTTATATGCACTGGGACACAGAAAAATTCATGTGACTCACTTTATTGCAATATTTGCTTTATTGCAGTGGTCTGGAACTGAACCCACAATATCTCCAAGGTATGGAGTGGAAAAAACAAATTTCAGTGCAGTGTGCTTAAGATAATTTCTTTTTGCAAATACATCTTAAGATATGTAACTAAAAAAAGAAAGCAGGGATATACCTGAAACTCTTGCTAGGAGTAATATCTAGGGGATGTGATGGCATGGGGTTCTCATTATGAAGTTCCATGGTTTTTGGATTTTCCCCAGCCAAGCATATATTGCTTCTGTAATGGCGGGGGTGGGGGGGTGGGGGGTGGAGGGGAGCTAAAATGAAAATTACTAAATATTTTAAATATATAAGCTATAGAGTTTGGGCCAAATTTGGTAGGCAACAATGAGCCAGATATAAATATTGGATTTTGTAAAGACTTAGAGGTTTTTAAGAACATTTATAAATATCTCAATAGCTCTTGATAACTGTTTGCAAATACCTTTTGCTGAAAGAGCAGTATGGAGGGGCCTGCATGCTTCCTTTCCCAGGATCTACCTGAGAATCCTACAGCCCCCAAGCCCCTGCACCTTACCTTTGCCTGGTGGATTAACAACTCCTTAATTGTAGAGGGAAGTACAGGGATTTCACAATTCAAAACAAAACAAACCAAAACCTCTGTGATAATTCCTGTATTTCTTCTTGTTTAAAACAGGAAGAGTGAGAGGTCTTTGGAAGTAATTCCTTTTCTTTCCTCATTCTTTTGACCCCTTTGCAGTAATTCCCCTAACAAGGCAGGGAGGGAGGAGGGAGGAGAGCAGAGGAGAGGAGGAGGCTTCTCCTCATACAGCCTTCCACCCCCAGCACATCTTCCCTCCCGCAAGAGCAGGCTCACGGGCTGAGAAAGTGTAGCTCACTTTATTCCAAATCTGTAAAACCAAATCAACTAACTCAGTTGACTCACTCAAGTGGAAAGAGATAAGAATGGGCATATGGATTCTAAACCAGAATCCCAGCCTGCCACAGTCAGCTGATCATTCAGGGGAGACAGTGATTTTCCTGCCTCTGCTGGGCTGCAGAGCCTCATGCTGGAAAGCCTCCCTTCCTAGACTCCTCACCCTGACTCATGCAGGTTAGGGCTGGGGCCTGCCCTCCCGCCATATAGAACCAGCAATGTGGAACTTAGAAGTGGGGAATACAGACCAATGGCAGCACTTAACCTGTCCTTCAACCTCTTTTCATTCCTTGTTCTCTGGGGTGGATTAGCTGGGGCAAAGGAAGGCCTAGAATTGAAAGGGTATAATCCACCAGCCCTGAGAAGTGAGTTCTAGATCAGAAGTTCACAAACTACAATTGTCCTTGTTATAACCCCATGGCAGGCAGAATAATGCATCTCACCAACCCCTAAAGACTTCTGTATCCTAACCTGTGAATATGTTGTCTTATATGGCAAAAGGGCCTTTGGAAATGTGTTTAAGCCAAGCATCTTGAGATAGGGAGATTATCCTGGATTATCCAGGTGGGCTGGACATAATCCCAAGGCATTGTAAAGAGGGGTGGGAAGGTCAGAGTCATAGAGGGAGTGTGACTGTGTTCGAAGAGTTGAGACAAAGAGTGAGAAAAAGAGGAGGGAGGTATTGATTTGAAGATGCTAAAGCTGCTGGACTTGAAATGGAAGGAGGACCACAAACCAAAGACTCCAGGTGGCCTCTAGAAGCTAGAAAGGCAAGACAATGGGTTATCTCCTAGAGCTTACAGAAGGAACATAGCCCTGCTGACACCCTGATTTTAGAATTCCTGGCCTCCAGAACTGTAAAGTAATAAATTTATTTCATTTATTTATTTATTTATTTATTTATTTATTTATTTATTGAGACAGGGTCTCACTCCCATGCTCAAGTTGGAGTGCAATGGTGTGATCACAGCCCACTGCAGCCTCAACCTCCCAGGATCAGGTGATCCTCCCACCTCAGCCTCCCAAGTAGCTGGGACCACTGGTGTATGCCACCACACCTGGCTAATTTTTACTTTTTTTTAAGTAGAGTTGGAGTTGTGCCATGTTGCCCTGGCTAGTTTTGAACTCCTGGGCTCAAGGCATCCTCCCAACTTGGCTTCCCAAAGTGCTGGGATTACAGGTGTGAGCCACTTGGCCCTGTCAAATTTGTGTTGTTTTAAGCCACTAAACATGAGGTAATTTGGTAGAGCAGCTGTGGCTGGCTGAGAGACTCCACCCACTGACACATCTGTATCCAATTGAGGATTGGGAGTGAATCCTTTGACCTTTTCATTGAACCCTACTAAGAAGCTCTATCACATTGTTGTCAGACTCTCTCACTTGCAATGATCAGAAAGTCTTCTGGTGAAATAAAATAGCCACTGCAGTGACCCCCGTGGCTCCCAGATTCCCAAATGGCCAACCATTTGAGATCCGGAACCACTTGATATTCACCTGAGGGCTCAACTACCATTTGACCTTCCAGGTCCTGTCAAAGAGGATCTTTAATTTAAATGAAAAATAACTGTGTTACTTTTCTTATTATCAAATTAATACAAGCAAAGACATCAGAAAATGCAGACAAGAAAAAGAAAAAAACATCATTAACAACAGACAACACTCCATCTCACTGAGATAACCACTAATACCATCATTATCTTTCCAGCACTTTAAAAATAACTCTAGTCCAGGCACCATGGCTTGCACCTGTAATCCCAGCACTTTGGGAGGCCGAGGTGGGCAGATCACCAGGTCAGGAGTTCAAGACCAGCCTGGCCGACATAGTGAAACCCCATCTCTACTAAAAATACAAAAAATTAGCCGGGCGTGGTGGTGTGCACCTGTAATCTCAGCTACTCGGGAGGCTGAGGCAGGAGAATCTCATGAACTCGGGAGGCGGAGGTTGTAGTGAGCCGAGATGGCAGCGTTGCACTCCCGCCCAGGTGACAGTACAAGACTCTGTCTCAAAAACAAACAACAACAAAATTAATTATTCAAAAACTATGCAGTACTTTAAAATTTTTTATGTATCATGAATATCTCTAGTTGCAATATTCATCTGCAACACTAATTGTCATAGTGTGATCTGGGGCTGCTAGGGAGGGATCCCAAGACATTTTCAGGAGGTTGTGAGCTCAAAATTATTTTAATTTTAATTCTAAGGCATTATTTTACTTTTCACCCTCATTCTCTCACAAGCAGAAACTACATAATACATGATACTGCAACAGTTTGAATACAGAAGCAGATATAAAAACAGTGGCTTTCTATTAAGTTTGATATTAAAGGCAATAGCAAAAATCTAAAACCACGCTGTTCTTCCTACTGTTTTAAAATATATACTTATTTTTCATTAAATATTTGTTATCATATAATGGGTTTGTTATTCTTAAATGAAATAATGAATATGTAAAAAATTGTTTTAATTTTGAAAGTATTAACAGATGTAGCACACATACACAAAACCTCTTTGGCATGCTCCATAATTTTCAGGAGTGTAAAGGGATTCCGAGACCAAAAAGTTTGAGAACCTCTGATCTGCGGTATCACTTTTTAATGGCTGAATTAGTGCATTGATCGGAAGTTTCCTAATTCACTTAACTAGTATATAATGCCAAGAATAAGATTCTTATACTTAAATTTGGGTATACCCTTAATTATTTCTCTAGGATAATTTTCAAGGATGATTTTTAAAACCTGTATTTATTGTACAAAAGTGGGCTAACATCAGTAATGCAATCCACCCCCAGCCAATCAGCTGTTTTCATTCTGTTTCCTTCCAATCAACAAAGGTGGGTGGTAGGCATTTACGATTTACCAGCATAAGGGTTTGACACTAGGTCATCATTTCCAAGGGAAGGTGCCCCGCGGATGGTCTGGTCTAGCGGGCTCTAACTTAATCACCCTGGAATCTTCTTTAAAAAGCAAATTCTGGCCGGGCACTATGGTTCACACCTGTCGTCCCAACGATTTAGGAGACCGCGGTGGGAGGATCGCTTGAGCCCCGAAATTTGAAACCAGCTTGGGCAACATAGCAAGACCTCCATATCTACAAAAAAATAAAATATTAGCCGGGTGTGGTGGTGCGCGCCCGTAGCCCCAGCTACTCGGGAGGGTGAGGCGGGAGGATTGCTTGAGCCTAGGAGGTGGAGGCTGCAGCGAGCCTGATGTTGTCACTGCACTCCAGCCTGGTGACAGAGTGAGACCTTGTCTCAAAAGAAAAAAAAAAAAAAAAGCAACCCAGAGTTGTGGGAAAGAACTGAGTGTCATTCTCAATGTTTTTAACCTACGTGCTAACCGCGCACCTTCTACCTAGGCTGCGCGACCTCCGCGCCCGGATCCACGGCGCCCCCTCTTCTCGACTCCCGATGCAGAGCTCCGATGCAGAGCTCAGCGCCAGCCACTCACAAGGAGCCTGGCAAGTTTTATCGAATTGGTGAACGAAGTTCGAAAGCTCTACCCTCGGAGATCCTTATTCAGTAGGTCTGAGGTAGACCTAGGAAACGCGCATTTTATATAAATCCTACCTCTGACGGCAAACGACAAGGGGTTCACGTGCCAGCTCTCCTCGGCGACGCGCTAGGCTACTCAGCGCCCCGAGCCTCGGCCTCGCATCGCTAGAACCCGGCCATGGCCGCTTCCTTACAGGGCAGCTGTGAGGAGTCCTGAGGAATTTTAGTACACGGCATATCCTCAGCGTAGTGGCTAGCACATCACAAGGCTTTAATCTTAACACTGTTGATCTTAACACTGCAACTGAGGGGGCCCGGAGAATGGGCCTGACAGGAAGGTCTGTCGGAACCTGAGGGACTGGGGATCCCGGTGCGGAGAAGCTCGAAGGGAAATCGCGCTGAGCAGCTGGGGTGGGTGCGCCTGGGGGCGTGGCCTGTGGGCCGGCGGGCGGGCGGGAGCCTGCGGTGGAGGCGTGGCACGAGGGAGGGGCGAAACCGGGTGGCGCGGAGGGGGCGTGGCGTTGGGAGGGGCGGGGGAGTGGGCGGGGCCGAGATGGGGGCGTGCGCGCTGACAGGAGCGCCGGGGGAGTGAGAGACGCCTCCTGGCGGGAGCTGGCGGCTGTGGACCCCAGCGGGGGCGGAGGGGAAGAGGGGAGCAGGGGCGGGGAGCAAGGAGCCAGGAGGAGGGCGGCGGGCGGGCCTGTCTCTTTAAGGTGCCCGAGGCTCGCGGGCGCTGCGCTGAGGGGACGGCGGGAGGCGCGGCCTGGCCTCGCACTCAAAGCCGCCGCAGCGCGCCCCGGGCTCGGCCGACCCGGCGGGGATCTAGGGGTGGGCGACTTCGCGGGACCGTGGCGCATGGTGAGTGGGAGCGGCTGGGGGGTTGTGCAGCCTCTTGGCCGGGAAGGGGCCGGGCGCCGAGCTCGGCCCTCTAGAGGCCCGGGCCGCGGCGAGCTTCGCGGGGGCCGGGAGAAGCCTGGGCCCGGCTGCGCGGAGGACAAAGTGGGGGTGCTGGGCGCGGGCGCACAGGCCGGACGCCGGGAGCCAGCAGCATCTCTGCGCCCCTTTGGTCCAGACCATCTCTGGGCCGGCCCGCGTCCTCCGCAGCCCGCGTCGGCCGAGCCGGGGTGGGGGTGGTTCCGGGTGCCAGGTCCCCCGCGCCGCTACCGGCCTCTGCCTCGCGGGGCGTCCGGCGCCTTCGGGGCCCTGGCACCGCTCTACAGAGGCTCGGCTCTGCCCTGGTCGCTGTCAGTGCCATCTCCCTTAACGAGAAACTGGGCGTGATGTGTGCGAAACAATTTTGATGCATGATGGTTTCTAACTCCTTAGGAAAAGATAAGTCCTTTAATTCTATTACCTGATTTCGACATGGTCGTAGTTACTTGAATACTTTTTCCAGTGAAATTTGGGGAGTAAGATGAATTTGTGGAACATTTCATAAGACAACCGTAAAAGATGGGAAAGGGGGGAAATCCCAGTTTTCATGGTTGTAGGATGAAAACTAGTTCCACGACAATTAGTCTCCAAATAACCTTATTTGGCCTCCGCAAATATGTACTGGTTGCTCCAGAAATCATCCTACTTGGTATGCGGCGTTAGATACATTAGAAAATTAGTTACTAACGGTCTTTAGGGAATGCTTTGTGAGCCTCAGTAACGATCACCAGGGTTTTCTCTTTCAAAATTGACTCATACCAGGTCCAAAGCCCTTTATTCTTTTCACCCTTTTATTATTTTTCCTTTAATGTACTTTGTAACACTTAGAATAAAAGTTTAGAGTAATCATAAATGCCCCCATAAACTCACTATTTATCCCTCTTACGTCAGTAGTCATTTATTTTAATTTATTATGTTTGATAGGGAGGTGTTTTAACCTGAAGAAATGATATCTTCCCGTATTTAAAGTTTAATAACTGTATACTGTTTGGCCCCTGTCAGACTGTGTTTGTGCTAGTCTTTTTTCCTTCTTCTTTTTGAACTGTAGTATCTTCTTAATAACTTTGAAGAATGTGTGGTACTAATAGAATTAAAAGAATATCTTGGCCGGGCGCGGTAGCTCACCCCTGTAATCCCACACTTTGGGAGGCCGAGGCGGGTGGATCACCTGAGGTCAGGAGATCGAGACCAGCCTGGCCAATATGGTGAAACCCCGTCTCTACTAAAAATACAAAAATTAGCGGGACATGGTGATAGGCGCCTGTGATCCCAGCTACTCGGGAGGCTGAGACAGGAGAATCGCATGAACCCGGGAGGCGGAGGTTGCAGTGAGCCGAGATTGCGCCACTGCACTCCAGCCTGGGCGACAGAGCGAGACAACGTCTAAAAGAAAAAAAAAAAAGAATATCTTCACATTCTAATAATTACCTAGAGTTTTTAATGCAATTAGTAATTTACACAGTCTTTTGTTATTTGCTCAATTATTTAAGAAGTGACTCTGTGGACTCTACTTCTTGCTTTGAGCTGCTTTATTCTGTCTAAATAAGCCTGAATAATTTCCATGTAAAATTTTGTTTTGATTCTAAGAATTAAAATTAAATATCTTAAAATTATAATACAATATTAATAATTTTATATGGGCTTAAAGTTGAATAATGGACCTAAAACTAAAGTTGAATAGTAGCAGTGCAGTATTGAAACTAGTTATTTGCCTGATATACTCTCAAGTTACTGAGGGTTTAGATATACTCACTCTACTTTCACAGTCACCATTTCTGGATAGTCTGAGGAACTGTAGTGTTCTAGGTCCTTGAAGATGGCTATGAAGCCATTATTATACAAAATTATTGTTTATTTTTGAATGTTTATATAATCTTTCATTGAGAATGATCTTTAAATGATCACTCAAAAGTTTTTTGAAGGCCAGGCATGGTGGTATTGTCTGTAGTCCCAGATAACTGGGAGGCTGAGGTGGGAGGATCACTTGAACGCAGGAATTGAAGGCTGCAGTGAGCTATGATCACACCACTGCACTTCAGCCTGGGCAACAGAGCAAGACTCTAAAAAAGAAAGAAAAAGTATATTGACACAAACAATGAGTCTTAGTTTATGTTTTGTTTCTCATTTTTATATTTGTTTTTACCCTAGCACTTGCCTTTGAATTAAAGTTGTGTTTGTTTGTTTAGCTTCCTGGGAGTTACTGATCAACTTCTTTGAAGAAACATGAAGTTACACTATGTTGCTGTGCTTACTCTAGCCATCCTGATGTTCCTGACATGGCTTCCAGCATCACTGAGCTGTAACAAAGCACTCTGTGCTAGTGATGTGAGCAAATGCCTCATTCAGGTAGGACTAAGAGTACTTTTATTAATATCAAAATATATTGTAGAGCAGAAACATTATGTTTATATACAGATATAGAGTGCATATATCATATAGAGTAAGACCTGAGTATTGGGTCAGGGCCTGAGGTACTGAATCATGACACACAGGTCTGGATTTTTACCCTCATAGCAATCAATATATATAGGCAAGGTTAGATTCAAGAAGTTCAATACTGAGTATAATATCCTGTTGTATAAACATGTCATTACAAGGTGATGAGCACTCTATTCAGATGATTTAATCTGTGTAATCTAATTAACATAGCAAAGAGGTTCAATGAATGTATTTAGAAAAAAAATTAGCTGGTCAAATAGTAGATAAATTGTTACCCTAAGTATGATGTATTAGTTGTCCATTGCTATGTAACAAATTACCCCAAAACATAGCAACTTAGTGCAATAAACATGTATTATTTCATGTAGTTTCTGAGGGCCTGGAATCTGGGAGCAGTTTAGCCAGGTGGCTGTGGCTTAGGGTCTCCCACAATGTTGCAGGCAAGTTGTTGGCTGGGATTGGACAATCTGCTTTCAAGATACTTCGAAGTTATATCTCTTCCAATCATCAAGGCAGGCCTCTTAATGTAGCCACCACTCTCATTTTTCTGGGGAGAAAAGTAAGAGAAAGTAATGTGGCTAAGTTAACAGGCTGGTATTGAACTCCTGATTAGCTTCCTTTCTAGTTGCAGGCTGTGCACTCAGAAATTCAGTAACCACACACATTAGCATTCTATGTAAAGTATGAGTCAGCTAACATGACTGTAACCCTCACTTGAGAGTAATTGTGTATATGTGCTAAAGTGACAATTGTTTTTATACATCAGAAGCATTTTGTGCTTATTTCTGACATTTTGGTCCTTTTCGCTAATAGTTGGAATTCTACTTGCCCCCATTTCGTACTCTGATAACCCTAACTTTGCATTTCAAACCAAAACATTTAACTAGAGAAGTGTGTTTGTTGTTCAGTTTTTAACTTTTTCGCTGTGGACATTTTCAGGTATAAAAGGAGAAGAATATAATGAACCATCCATGAGTAGTTACTGCAGTCACTACCTCATGGCTACTCTTATTTTATCTATACCCTCCTACATTATTCACTCGCAGCTCTGTTTTAATTTCAAGCAAATCCCTTGATACTGTTTTGTTGATAATTCTAATATGTATCTCTAAAAGAGAACTCTTTACCAACATAGCTATTAGACCAATTTTACAGTTTAAAAATTAACACTAATTCTTTAATCACCTAATTTTGTATGTAGAAATCTTAATAAGGCACACGTGCTTAGGCTTTTGTTGGCTGGAAACTTTGTGTCTGCAAATGAAGCCCAGTTTTGTGCTATGGTCAGATGAGGAGTCTGTGGTACCTCCCAGATTGTTTCAATGTAGCTTCATTATTCATTATTCAAAATAAAGTCTCATAACATTTGCTGTATTCATGTTTAGATGGAAATTCTCTTAAATTCCGAATTATATTCTTGACTCTTCAACTCTATAACTTGCATTAGTTCAAGTAATTAAAAATTGTACTTTGGCCACACACAGTGGCTCATGCCTCATAATCCCAGCACTTTGAGAGATTGAGGCAGGAGGATCACTTGAGCCCAGGAGTTTCAGACCAGCCTGGGAATCACAGTGAGACCCTGTCTCTACAACAAATAGTTTTTTTAAATTAGCTGGGCATGATCATGTACACCTATAGTCTCAGCTACTTGGGAGGCTGAGGCAGGAGGATCATTTGAGCCCAGGAGGTTGAGGCTGCAGTGAGCTATGATTGTGCCACTGCACTGAAGCCTGGGTGACAGAGCAAGACCCTGTCTCAAAAAAAAAAAAAAATTGTACTTTATTTAAAATACCTTGCTTTTAAAGGGAGTATTTAAAAGAGAAAGCTTTTGGCTAATATGGGTAGATACTTGTAAAGGTTTTTTTGTTTGTTTGACTCTTTAAAAATTTTTTGGCTCTATTACAGCTTACTACAGCCTTGACTTCCCAGGCTCCAGTGATCCTCCCATCTCAGCCTCTGGTGTAGCTGGGACTACAGACATGTGGCACCATGCCTGGCTAATTTACTTTGTATTTTTGGTGGAGACGGGGTTTTGCCATGTTGCCAAGGCTGGTCTCAAACTTCTGAGCTTAAGCGATCTGCCAAGGCTGGTCTCAACCTTCTGAGCTCAAGTGATCTGCCACCTCGGCCTCCCAAGTGCTGGGATTACAGGTGTGAGTCACCGTGCCTGGCCATTAAAAAAATTTTAAAAATTACAATTACAAAAATTAGCTGAGCATGGAGGTGCATGCTTGTAATCCCAGCTACTTGGGAGGCTGAGGCAGGAGAATCACTTGAACCCAGGAGGCGGAGGTTGCAGTGAGCTGAGATCGTGTCACTGCACTCCCACCTGGGTGACAGAGCAAGACTCTGTCTCAAAAAAAAAATTGTAAAAAAAAAAAAATACTTCAAAATGTAAAGAGTACTATATCAGTGTAAAAAAACTGGAAAAGCAAATTGAGCTTCACCTAACTCAAATGGTGATTCTAGTAAACAAAATCAGCTAGGACGTATTTTCAGTCACAAATTCATGGATGCTGACATTTCTGATATTCCTGTTGTTGCTTCAGAGCCAGGAAACATCAAACTTTTTTCTGGAGTAGTGGACACAACTATCCTGGTGGATGGTAGACTACTTGGGTTTAGAAAAGATCTAGGGCTCGGCCGGGCGCGGTGGCTCAAGCCTGTAATCCCAGCACTTCGGAAGACCGAGGCGGGCGGATCACAAGGTCAGGAGATCAAGACCATCCTGGCTAACATGGTGAAACCCTGTCTCTACTAAAAATACGAAAAATTAGCCGGGCATGGTGATGGGCGCCTGTAGTCCCAGCTACTCGGGAGGCTGAGGCAGGAGAATGGCGTGAACCCAGGAGGCGGAGCTTGCAGTGAGCCGAGATCATGCCACTGCACTCCAGCCTGGGCGACAGAGCAAGACTCCATTTCAAAAAAAAAAAGAAAAGAAAAGATCTAGGGCTCAAATATTGAGGATTTTCTTGTTTGTTTATTCACAAACATTTATTGAGTGTTGAAATGAAATGTGATTAGTTCCACTCTTCACCTAGTTTTGTGGACTCCCAAACTCTAGCAGATTATTTCACATTCTGATCTTTAGTTTCCACGTGTTCCTCTTACTATGGCTGTGTGGCAAACCACCCCAAAAACCAGTGGCTGGAAACAGCATTTATTTTGCTCACGAATTTGCATTCTGAGCAGGGCTCTGCGGAAGAGTTCATCTCTGTTCCACGTGGCATTAGCAAGGCGGCTTGAAGGTGGTGGGGGTGGAATTATCTGAAACAGCACTATAGATAGAGCTTTCTGCGATGATGGAAAAGATCTACATCTACCCTATGCAATACAGTAGAGTCTAGCCATACGTGGCTACCAAGTACTTGAAATGTGACTAGTATGGCTGAAAATCTGATTTTAAATTTAATTCAATTTCAATTTCATTAGCTGCATAGCTGCATATGACTAGTGGCCACTGTATTGGACATTGAAAATCTGAAGGCTCACTGATAAAGTCTAATACCTGGGCTGGGAAGATTCTTCAGGTATACGTCTCTTCCTGACTTCTCCTCCCCTTCCTCCCTTCTCTATCCCCATCTCCCTCCCTCTCTCCCTTTCACTCTCTCTGTGTATATATGTGTGTGTCTCTGTGGTCCTGCTATATGATCTCTCCTGCGGGTCCACCTGGATTTAAGTGGAGAGAACATAGGCCCCACCTCTGTTGGAGGAGTGACAGTGTCATGTTGTAAGCTGAACATGTGGATGGGATATAATGGTGTGGCCATCTGTGGAAAATACACTCTGCCACATATAAACTGTAAAGTGAATTGGCTGGCTAGGTGAGCTCAAAATTTTCTTCTAGTTCTAGGCAGTTTTAAAGAAAGAAACCAACTAGTATGTGTCAAATGTTCTCTTTTTTTCATCAGAGTAATAAATTACTAAATTATTAGAAGGCTGCATAGTGAAAAAATGAATCTCTTGATCTAATTCTCCCTTCTCATTCTATTACCCTGGGAAAACCACTTTTAATCTAACTCTTATATTTTTACTTCTGTTAGTAATTTTTAGCCATATGCCTAAATAATATGCCTGTACTACTATTTCTTGATTTATCAGTTTTAGATGTTATATATCTAAAATTGCCTTTCTGCTATAACAGATAAGGTCATAGCTCATCATGTCATCCTTCCCACTCCTGCCCTGCCACACTTGTATCACAGTTTTGAGTTTATCTCTTGGTTATTTTTTCAATTTCTTCAATATATTTAAGGTTTTCTATTCTGTTCTATCAACTGGAGACACCATCTCTTTATTCCTGATGTAAGTGGAGAATATTAATAGTCCTTTCCTTTTAAAGTTTATTTTATTTTATTATTTTTTTTTTAGCAATGAGACAGACTATAAGTGAGTTTTAAGAACAGTGCATTTCTTGAGGGAATTGAAGAGAGGGTTTGTTTGGGTTCCAGTCTTGGGAGATCATGTGAAGCTACCATGTTTAACATCATAGAAAGCAAAGAAATCAGTTTTTTCCCTTGCATTTATGAGTACTGCCCTCGAAATTTTCTACTTTTGGCATTCTGATGGGCTACTTTTGGAATTCTGATGGGCTGCATCAAAATCTGTGGGGAACGGAGTGTTACCTGTACTTTTACTTTTATATTGTCAAGGTTGATAACATCTACATTCTGAGAGGCTGCATAGTATAATGGTTAAGAGTATGAACTCTGGAACCAGGCTATCTGAATTTGGATCCAGTTCTGCCACTTACTGGTTGTATGACCTTGGGCAAGTTAGTTAATCTCTCAATGCCTCAATTTCCTCATCTGTAAAGTAGGGATAATAACCATACTGTGCGAGTATTGTGAGGATTAGGTGTAAAGTATTTAGAGCAATGCCTGGCACGTGAGTGCACTATAGGTAATTACTAACCTTATTTCTCTGTTTTGTAACTCTATTTGAATCTTCTAATGCTTTATTTACAGGTATATTCTAAAACTGGCAATAAACCATGTTTATATTGTAATGATTATATAAATATTGTTGACTGTTGACTGTATAGTCACATAGGTACTATGATTACATTTCCCTTCTTGAATGATTTTGTTTTTCTTGAGTTTCTAATTATCTTTCTTTACCTTGTATCATCAATCATTAGCACCTTATATTGTTTTAAGTACTTAATGTATTTTTCCTCCCAAATGGAGCCTTCAGTCTTGATGTTTCCAGACTTAACTGATTGCAATCTAGGTCTGATGCAAGCTGTCTTATGGTGACTTTCCATCATTACTTTCCCAAGTTGGTTCCACTGTTTCTTGGATTTCGTATCTTGTCGTTTTTAACAGTAACCCTTATTTTGTCCCAACATGCCCTCAAGTAACTTCCTAAGAAAGCCTGTGTGGAAAGTAAGTTTTCTGGGTCCTGCATGTCTTGAAGATGTATTTATTCTCACCTTTCACCTGACTGATGGTTTGCCTGAATACAGAATTCTATGTTAAATTCTTTTCCCTCAGAACTTTGGAGACATTTCTCTATTATCTAATAGCATTCCATATTGCCAATAAGAAGTCTGATGCCAGTCTGTTTCTTATTCTCTATAGGTAACTTTGTTATTCTCTCTAGAAACTTTTAGTATCATCTCATTAGCCTTCCTATTATGGAATTTAAACTGTTGAGTCTAGTGTTGGTCTTTTCATTCATTCTGTTTGGTATCTTGTGAGTCTTTTGGGGATCAGTTTTGAGCCAAAGACTAGGAAATGCCCTGTTTTGTTTTTTGTTATATATATATATCTTGTCCTAACATACATACATATATAATATATACGTTTTATATAACTATATTTTTGTATAATATATAATTATGTATAGTGTCCTCTTTTCTTTCTGGAACTCTTATTAGTATAAATCTAAGATGGATTCTCTGTTAGATCTTTTTTTAAAAAACAGTTTTATTGAGATATATGATTCATATATTATAAAATTTACCCATTTAAGGGTACAATTGAGTGGTTTTAGCATATCGACAGACTTGTGCAACCATCACCACAATCTAATTTCAGAACATTTTCATTACTTTAGAAGGAAACTCCATACCCTTTAGAAGTCATTTCCTATTCTCTCTCCCCACAAACCCTAGGCAGTTTACTTTCTCTCTACATGCTTGTTCTGGATGTTTAACATGAATGGAATCATACCTTGTCTTTTGTGTCTGACTTCTTTCATTGAGCATAATGTTTTCATGGTTCCTGTGTGTTGTAACATATTCAGTATTTCATTCCTTGGTCAAATAATATTCTGCTGAATGGGCATACCACATTTTATTTATCCATTTATTGGTTGGTGGATATTTGAGTTACTTATATTTTTGGCTATGGTAGATAATACTGCTATGAATATTCAAGTTTTAGTGTGTGGATGTATCTTTGTTTGTTTTTTAAGAGATAAACTGTGTTACACAGTTTGTTTACTGCCTGTGCACACAGGCAGTGGTGCAATCATTGTTCACTGTAACCTTGAACTCCTGGGCTCAAACGATCCTCTCACCTTGGCCTCCCAAGTAGCTAGGACTACAGGTGTGTGCCACCATACCTGGCTAATTAAAAAAAATTTTTGTGTGTGGAGACAGGATCTTATTATGTTGCCCAGGTTGGTCTTGAACTCTTGTCCTCAAGCGATCCTCCTGCCTTGGCCCCACAAAGTTCTGGGGTTACAGGTGTGAGCTGCTACAGACAACCCTGGATGTATCTCTTAATTTTTCTTTTGTATATACCTAGGAGTAGAATTGCTGGGCCATATGGCAACTCTGTTTAACATTTTGAGGAACTGCTGAAGTGTTTATTCTAAAGTGGCTGCACTATTTTACATTCCTACCAGTTGTGTATGAGAGTTCTAATTACCCTATAGCCTCACCAACACTTATCTTTCCTTTTTATTGTAGCACCTTTTGGAGTGGTTATGATTTGCATTTCCCTAATAGCTAATGATGTTGAGCATCTTTTTATGTGCTTAGTGAATGTGTGTGTGTGTGTGTGTGTGTGTGTGTGTATGTATTTTTTTTTTTTTTTTGAGACAGGATCTTGCTCTGTCACCCAGGCTGGAGTGCAGTGGTGCAATCACGGCTAACAGCAACCTCAACCTCCTGGACTTAAGCAATCCTCCCACCTCAGTCTCCCAAGTAGCTGGGACTACAGGCATGCACCACCATGTCTGGTTAGCTTATTGTATATCTTTGGGGAAATACCTATTGAAAACCAGTGCTCTTTTGTGTGTGTGTGTGTTTGTTTTAGACGAGAGTCTCGCTCTGTTGCCCAGACTGGAATGCAGTTGCTCTATCATAGCTCACTGCAGCCTTGAACTCCTGGGCCAACACTATCCTCCTGCCTCAGCCTCCTGAGTAGCTAGGACTACAGGTATGTGCCACCACACTCAGCTAATTTTTAAAATTTTTAAATTCTTTATAGGGATGGGGGGGTCTCACTGTATTGCCCAGGCTGGTCTTGAACTCCTGGTCTCAAGTGATCGTCTTGCCTTGGCCTCTCAAAGCGCTGGAATTACAGGTGTGAGCCACCACGCCCAACCCAGAACCTATGCTCATTTTAAAATTGGCTTGTCTTTTTATTGTTGAGTTGTAAGAATTCTTTATATATTCTGGGCTCAAGACCCTTGTCAGATACATTATTTGCAAATATTTTCTCTCATTCTGTGGGTTGTCTTTTCAACTACTATGTATCATTTGTATCACAAAAGTTTTACATTTTAATGACATCCAATGTTTCTATTTTTTTCTTTTGTTACTTGTGCTTTTGGTGTTGTATCTAAGAAACCATTACCTAAGCCAAAGTCCTAAAGATTTACTTGTATGTTTTCCTCTAAGAATTTTAGAGTTTTAGGCCAGGTGTGGTGGCATGTACCTGTAATCCCAGCACTTTGGGAGATGGAGGTGGGAAGATCGCTTTAGCCCAGGAGTTCAAGCCTGCAGTGAAGTAGGGATCCAACTTTATTATTTTGTATATGGATATCCACTTGTCCCAGCAACATTTCTCCCCCACTGAATTATATTGCCACCCTTGTTCAAAACCATTTCACCATAAATGGTTTATTTATGGACTGTCAGTTCTATTCTATTGGTTTATATCTCTATTTTATGCTAGTACCACATTGTCTTGATTATGTAGTTTTGTAGTATGTTTTGAAATCAGGAAGTCTGAGTTCTCCAACTTTGTACTTTTTCAAGATTGCTTAGGCTGTTCTGGGTCCCTTGCATTTTCATATGAATTTTAGAATCAACTTGTCAATTTCTGTAATAAAGCCAGCTGGGATCTTAAAAAAAATATATAATAGACTTTATTTTTTGGAAAAGTTTTAGGTTTACAGAAAAATTGAGCAGAGAGTATAAAGGGTTCCCATATACCCATTCCCCCCACATATCCACAGTTTCTTCTATTATTAACATCTTGCATCAGTGTGGTATACTTGTTACTATTGATGAACCAATATTGATATGCTATTATTAACTAAAATCTATGCTTTGCATTAGCATTAACTCTTTGTGTTTTACATTTTTATGGGTTTTGACAAATGCATAATGTCTTGTATCTACCATTACAGTATCATTCAGAATAGTTTCATTGCTCTAAAAATCCCCATAGCCAACCTCTTCATCCCTCCCTACCTCCCCCGAGTCCCCTAGTAACCACTGATGTTTTTTACTGTCTCTATAGTTTTGCCTTTTCCACAATATCATATAGTTGGAATCATACAGAATGTAGCCTTTTAAAAGGGGCTTCTTTGACTTAGCAGTATACATTTAAGTTTCCTTTATGTCTTTTCATGGCTTGATAATGCATTTATTTTTATCACTTATTATTACCTAATAATATCCCATTGTATGAATGTACTTACTGATTAATATTGCACTCACTGATTAGTATGGATGTACTAGAGTTTGTTTATCCATTCACTTATTGAAGGACATCTTGATTGCTTCTAAGATTTAGTAGCTATGAATAAAGCTTAGCCAGGCATGGTGGCTCAGGCCTATAATCCCAGTGCTTTAGGAGGCCATGGCAGGAGGGTCCCTTGAGGCTGAGAATTCAAGATCGTAGTGAGACTCCCATCTCTACCAAAAGAAAAAAAAGTCTGGAGTGGTAGTGTGCACCTGTAGTCCTAGCTACCTGGGAGGCCACAGTAGGAGGATGGCTGAGCCCATGAGTTCAAGGCTACAGTAGGTTATAATCACACAACTGCACTCCAGCCTGGATAACCTAGCGAGACCCTGTCCCTATAAAATAACATAAAGCTGCTATAACCATCCATGTGCAGGTTTTGTGTGGGCATAAGTTTTCACTTCATTTGGCTAAATACTAAGGAGTGTAATTGCTGCGTTGTAGGGTAGGACTATGTTTAGTTTTGTAAGAAATTGCCAAACTGTCTTTCAAAGTGGCTGTACCATTTTGCATTCCTACCAGCAATGAATGAGAGTTGCTATTGCTCCACATCCTCACCAGGATTTGGTGTTTTAAGTGTTTTGGATTTTCACCATCTAAATAGGTATATAGTGGTATCACATTGTTTTAATTTGCAATTCTCTAATGACATATGATGGAGAGCGTCTTATACTTATTTGCCATTTGTATACCTTTTTTGGTGAGGTGTCTGTTAAGAATCTCTGGCCCATTTTTTAATTGGGTTGTTTACTTTTTTTATTGTTGAGGTCTCTGTATGTATGTTTTGTATAGCAGTCCTTTATCAGAAAAGTCTTTTGCAGATATTTTCTCCTAGTCTATGGCTTGTCATCTGATTCTTTGGAGAGTATTTTTTGCAGAGCAGAAGTTTAAAATTTCAATAAAGTCCAGCTTATCATTTATTTCTTTCATGAATTGTAGCTTTGGTATTGCCAGCTAAGATTTAATAGGGATTGCATTGAATCTGTAGATCAATTTGGGGAGTACTGTGTTGCCATCTTAGCAGTATTATGTCTTTGTTTCATGAACATGTGTGCCTTTCCTTTTATTTGGATTTTCTTTCATTTCTTTCAACAATATTTTGTAGTTTTCTGTGTATTACATTTCTTTTGTTAAATTTATTTATAAGTATTTTATTCTTTTTGATGCTATTGTTAGTGGAATTGTTCTCTTAATTTCATTTTTGGATTGTTCATTGCTTCTGTATAGCATATTAGCTCTTTTCTATCCTATCATACCTTCTTACTCTATATTCTGGGAAATTTCCTGACCTTACCTTTGGACTCTTTCTATTGAATTTTTTAATTTTAGCAATAACTTTTACATTTCAAGCGCTCTTATTTATTGCTTGTTAATTTTTCCTATTAATATTATTTACTTGTTTTTGGATGCATTATTTTCCTCAGTGTCTTCGAGGATACTTATTGGAATTTTTTTTGCTGGTGGAGGAGGTGTGTGTCCCCTTCCCCCGACTCTGTTACCTGGATTATCTCTTTCGAGATCTTTTTTTCTTTTATGTCTTTTTTATGTGTCAGGATTTCTTCAAATGTATACATTCTTTGGTTGTCCATATATAATTAAGAATGAGGCACTAAAACCTGGTTGGGAGATCCATGTATTTAGATAGGACTTACAGACTGGACTTAGAGCAGAGAACACTTGGGGATAAGGAAGGCCTTGATGCTGGAATGTGTTCTCTGCTCTGAGGCTAATCATCTTCCTGAAGAGAATTGTTGGTTATTTGTTTATTTTGATTGGCTGATTTTCTTGTTGTGATTGGACATGAGTAGATGGTCAGTAGATGCCTAGTTCTTGTCTTTTTGGTCTATTGTGGGAGTAGCCTAACTGATCTGATAGAAACCTGAACTTGAATATCCTCTTTTTATCCCTGTTCTCTTTAGTTGAAGAATGGTTTGGCTCTTGGTATTTCATGTGCCAGTGATTGTTAACTGGGGCCCTGGACCTCTTAAGGGGTATCCCCCGGATTATATTCAGGAGATCCCCAAGGTTATATTCAAAATTGCCTGTGCACAGTTTTCTGGGGAAAAGGTCCACAGCTGTCAGGAGGTTCTCACAGCAGTTGGTGAACCTGAAAAGGTTAAACATTGTTGTGGCTTTGCTTTCCATTCCAACATACTGAGTTATTAAAATTCCACTTTCATGTTCTGTGAAGTACAGGGCACATTGACATTTTAGATAACGAGAGCTGCTTTTCTCCTTAAACTTGCAGAAGATGTACAGAAATGAATACAATAAGGTGGAAGATAAGTACTTTAAGAAAGACAAAGATGCAATGCTATAAAAGTTTATAAAAAGATATTATTTCCCTTGTAGAGGGAATTTAGGTTTCTTTTTGTTAAACTGGTTTAGTTTGAACAACATTTGTAATGTTGAACTGATGTACTATGAGGATAAATTAGAACATTTGTTTATATTGCATCCTCTACACTTATAACTAAGTATGAAAAATTTTCCCTGGAAGCTCTTATGTAAATATTTTTTACCAGCATGGTTGCAAAGCAGTACAGTCATTCCTGCCACTCCTACAAGTTGCTGTGCCTAAAGGTGGTCCCTATATAAATATTTATTTTGTGCTTCTAACAGGAAAGAAATCTAACTTTAAACATCAAGAAAGTAAAACTCATCTTGGGTGTACTTGCTTGCTCATATAATGAGGGGTTTAGTTATCCTGTTTCAGGAAAAAAAAAAATTGGTAATATGGGATTTTCCTTTAAGAAGATCTTACTACTTTCCCCTGCTGCTTTTGTGAAAATAATTTTTAAAATTTGGATCAAAATATTATGCTATACCCCAGAAATCTCAAGTCCCATTTTGTATTAAGAGTGGAAAAACTCCTATATTAACTTGTGAGTACTTTGGCTAATATTTATGATAGTTTTTAGGATGACATAAACATTGTATTTCATGAAAATATTCAAAATTGGGTTCAGAGATAATGCATCATTTTAGTACTTTGTTGTCTGAACATTTATTTAGCGCTTTTATGTGCTAAATTGACAGTCTGCTTTTTTATTCTAAAAATTGATTTAGTTATTAAATCTTAAGTTTTCTGAAATAAGTTGGAATTTTAAAATAGTTTACTTCTCATTAATAATTCTAGCTTTTAAAAGTATATTTTGTCTTAAGTTAAAAATAAATAGTTCAGGTAAGTTTAGGGCTTCCTTAATTACAGTAAACTAAAGAATTAACTTTTTCTTCTTTTTTTCTTAATCAGTGCAAATTAGATTCAACTTTAGTCTCTTGCTATAGTTATCTTGATTTGTTAGTACACTAGTAATATTTTGGTTTACAATGTAAAATGTTTTCTCTTTTCTCTCATGAACATTATTTTCCTAAATTGTTTCTTTCCTCTTCATCCCATTTTCCTGCTCTTAAAAGTTGTGGTGCCATGGCTGGGTGCAGTGGCTCACGCCTGTAATCCCAGCACTTTGGGAGGCTGAGGCGGGCAGGTCACAAGGTCAGGAGTTTGAGAACAGCCTGACCAACATGGTGAAACCCCGTCTCTATTAAAAATACAAAAATTAGCCGAGCATGGTGGCGTGCACCTGTAATCCCAGCTACTCAGGAGGCTGAGGCAGGAGAATCGCTTGAACCCAGGAGGTGGAGGTTGCAGTGAGCCGAGATCGTGCCACTGCACTCCAGCCTGGGCAACAGAGCGAGACTCCATCTCAAAAAAAAAAAAAGTTGTGGCGCTAACCTATTTTTGTCCTGTTTTGCTTCAGTTAACACCCCATGAAAATCTCTGAAATTAATGTTCAAATGTAATGAGTTAGGCCTGATATAATTTAAAGAAAGAATAAATCATTGTTTCCCTCCAAATGTTTAATGCAGTTATAGTAGCTGCTAATATATAAATGGAGATTAAAATTTATTTTCACTAGTTGTTTCACCTGTTGCATTGTTAAAACAAAATGAGGATTTCACTGGGACACACGGACATTTTCAAACATACATAAAGTAGGAAAAATTGTAAAATAACCCCCCCATTTACCCATTACTCAGCCTCAACAGTGATCAACATGTGGTCAGTCTCATCTGTACCTACTCCCAACTCACTCCAGCTGGATTCTTTTAAAGAAATTCACTGGGTGACTTGTACAGTAAGTAGGATTAGCATCTAAATGTTTGTTACTAGGTTTATGTGAGAAAGAGGCACTGTTTGATATATTTTGGTAATTCATATATATACATGAACTTGTATGCTGACTTATTTAGCCAAAAATAAGTACTCTTTTCAATACTGATTCATTCAAGTGTATGTTATTTTCAGGACAAAAGTTTACCAATCAGTTAGAATTTATAAAGAACAACATGCTAATGAGGTTGGGTTGATATTTCTCTCCTGGGTTTGAAGATTCATGTGATGCCCTCCTTAAAGAGTATTAATATGGCAAAACAGATTTGTTATAACCCAATCTAATTATAATTGTTTATTCTTTTGAATAGGGGCTAATTGAAGATTTTATTTATTTATTATTTTAAAATACTCATTTGACCTAAGTAAAAGTAGTGTCAGCATAGGTATAATATAATGCTTCATTGATTTCTTATGCTTACACAATATGCAAGTAAATACTTAATTAGATTTATTCCTGCATTTCTGTTTTTTAGCTCAAGATATTATAAATACTTAGTTTCCTTAATTTAAGAACCTCAGTTTGTGTTTTTAAATATCTTTTGTAATTGTTCAAACATTAATTAAACTGGATCTTAAGAAGTCATAATATCCAAATAAATTAAATGTTTATTTGCTATTATAAAAATATATTTTCTACCCCCAAATTCAGAAAATACAGAGAAGTAGAAAAAAAGAGTAAAACATTCTTAGTCCTGTTATCCAAACACATACTACTCTTACTATTTTGATATAGCTCCTTCTGGTTTTTATTCTCTGTTTAGATTATTTTTAACAATTTTATGGTATATACAACTTTTGTGTTTTACATTTTCACTAGCATTATTTTATGTTTCTTTGAAAAAAATTATGTTCGGTTAGAAAATTTCAGTTTTAGGTTAAAAGTAAATTAAAGCAATATATTTTCAGAGTTAGAACTGTCTTCTGCATTGCTTTAATACCAACTTAATGCTTTATATTTTTCAATTTAGGTTTATTTCTTTAAAATTTATGAAGAAACCCCAATGTACCATGCTGGGTTTTTTTTTTTTTTTTTTTTTTTTGTCTTTTTGTTCTTTTGTTTTTTGAGACAGAGTCTCGCTTTGTCACCCAGGCTGGAGTACAGTGGCTCCATCTCAGCTCACTGCAACCTCTGCCTCCTGGGTTCAAGTGATTCTCCTGCCTCAGCCTCCTGAGTAGCTGGGATTACAGGCACGCATCACCACCCCCAGCTAATTTTGTATTTTTTTGGTAGAGACGGGGTTTCGCTGTATTGGCCAGGCTGGTCTCAAACTCCTGAGCTCAAGCAATGCATCCACCTTGGCCTCCCAGAATCCTGGGATTACAGGCATGAGCTACTGCTCCCGGCCTGTTCACTGTTTTTAGATGTACAGTTTTATGATTTTTGACAAACATGTACTCATGTAACTACTACTACAATCAAGATAGAGAATATTTTTCATCACCCTAAAACATTCCCTTGTGCCCCCTTTGTAGTTGGACCTAGCTTTTTCCCTAGCCTCAGCCCCTGGCAACCACTGATTTGATTTTTTTTCTCTATAGTTTTGCCTTTTCCAGAATGTTATATAAAAGGAATCATACAGTATATAGCCTTTTGTTCTGTCTAGCTTCTTTCATTCAGTCTAATGCTTTGAGATTCATCCATATTATTGTGTGTGTTGGGTAGTTCTTTCCTTTTTATTGATGAGTAGGATTCCGTTGTGTGGATGTACTACAATTTGTTTATCCATTCACTGGTTGTTGGACCTTGCATGGTTTCCAGTTTTCAGTAATTATGAATGATGTTGATACTTTCCCATATGGGTCTTTTTATGGACCTATGTTTTAATTTTTCTTGAGTAAATACCCAGGAATGGGATTGCTGGGTCACCGGAGCATTTTGATATTCGTTATCTCAGCATTTTGATATTCGTTATCTCATTGGGATGCCGAAGTTTGTAAGGGAAAATCCAGGAACACCATTCCTTTTTTATGACTGGGAAACCGAGACTCAGGGTTGCAAACAGCTTATGGGCTTAAAACCAGATCTTGTAAGTCCAAGTCATTTGCTATCTTTACTAGAATATAATGTTGTTTTCAATGACGTTTCCTTGTTTTATTATAGCAACAGGGTTAACAAATCTCTCAGATCTTTGCAACAAGAATGGAAATATTTATCAGTAACTGAGAGTCAATATTAATAAGATTCTTCCTCAAGTTGTTAGTTTCCATTTCTGGCCTAGAAATTTGGGAGTTCATACAATAAGTGTTAACTCTTAAAGTCTAATCTTAATCTTGGATAAATATCCTCCCCCTCAATTTATTTCGCATAAATAATTAATATCTCACCAGAGCATCAGTTGTATAGTCATGGCACTGTGTAACAACATTTTGGTCAATGGCAGACAACATATATGATGGTGGTCACATAAGATTATAATACTGTGTTTTTATTGTACCTTTTCTATGTTTAGATATGTGTAGACATGCAAATATTTACCATTGTGTTATAATTGCTTACAGTATTCAGAACAGTAACATGCTGTACAGGTTTGTAGCCTAGGAACAATAGGCCATACCATATAGCCTAGGGCTATAGCAGGGTCTACCATGTAGGTTTGTATAAGTATATACTGATATTCATATAACAACAGAATTGCCTAAGGATGCATTTTTCAGAATGTATCCCTATCCTTAAGCGATAAAGCGTGACTGTATATGGAATAAGATTCTTCTCTAAAGATGATCGAATCTGTCTTCTGGCATCTAAAAATTTGAAATTCTCTGTCATATTAAAGGTTTTCCTTAATATAAATGTAGTAAAATACATTTTGAATGATTAGATTTTTCCCTCAAACTTTTCATCCTGCCAGACTTTCGTTTCATATAAGCTTTAAAAACAGTTTGCCAAATTCTCTCTAAATACTCATGCTGGTCAATAGAGAGTAGCTCAAATGTATAAATTTCAGTTTTCCATTTAGTGTAAAGTTTTTATTTTTTTCCATCATAAAATTATTGAACAACGTGTCTACCAAACTTTAAGAACATCTAGCATAGTTATTTACACATAGAAGATGTCTTATTCCATATTACCTTGCCTCTAACATGCAAGAGCAGTGGTGGTAGAAAAAGCCTTGAGTCAGAAGACCTTGTTTCAAAGCCGCAGTTGTGTGAACTCACAGAAATCATGAAACCACTCATTCTCAGCCTTCTCTTCTGCACATGAGGAACAACCACACTTTCTCTATGACTTGCACACTAGGAAAGCAGAAGATATAGTCATTAACCAGCTGAAGCGACAACAAAAAAAATTAAGTATTGCATTCCAAGTCACTGGTTTTGCAACTCTTAGCCAATGAGTCCAATTTTACCTTTACAAACAATGACTAAACTTGGGCAATAGCATTTCTAGTTATATTCAGGTACTGAGAGTGAAAGATATAATAATGCCTTTGATTAAACAACCTAAAGAATTATCTAAGTTTAATTATAGGCTTATTCTTTCTAAAAGAGTAATAACTGTAATTATTAAAATGTTAATTTAATGAAAAATAACTTTTATATTTCTCATTTTAATGTTTACAAAACAGGAATACCTAACCATAACTGGGGTCAAATTCTAGCCACTAATTGAATGAAGTTGTATAAATTTCATGACTTCACTTAAAAAATGAGGATAATAACGACATGAATCTTTATGAGATTCAAGACAATGCATATAAAATACTTAGCACAGTGCCTATAAGGGTTAAATAGAACCCATTTAAGGACTTTGGGGGAGGTGGTGGCAGTAAATAATTGGAAGCATTGAGTCAGTCTTTATTTTGGACTTCAGGGAACTTGGTGTTTAGTTTTGATCACATGTTCCATTCAACTGAACAGAACCCAAATTTAGTCATAGTGAGGTTAGTAAAATATATAAATAACCCAGTCCAAAGAGAAAATTCTAAATTTCAACTCTACCATATTTTCTGTTTAAGGAGTGGAGACTTTGAAATAATAGTAAAATAGAAACTGATGAAGTTTATGAAGGTGATAAAAAATGAGAAAGTGGACAAGGTGTGGAAAGGATTAAGAATTTAATCACTGTTTCTGAATTTTAATTATGTTGACAGATTTTTATGATAGAGAAATGCTATTTTTTTAGATCAAGGTAGTATATAATCATTATTTTGTTAGACATGCATAGGAATTTACCAAAGGGGGAGGAATTTAGGGTTCTTTCTTTCTACTCTAGTAGATATTTTCCAAAGTCTTATATAATTAAAGAAATACTTTTAAAATTTTGGTAAAACCTTTCTTTTTGTCTTGACTTTAGCCTTTCTGGTTATAGAAGACATGTGTTCTTATAAGTGAAACAGCTAGGGGTAAAGTTTTCTTTTTTTTTTTTTGAGACAGAGTCTCACTCTGTTGTCCAGGCTGGAGTGCAGTGGCCCCATCTCGGCTCACTGCATACTCCGCCTCCCAGGTTCACACCATTCTCCTGCCTCAGCCTCCTGAGTAGCTGGGACTACAGGCACCCGCCACCATGCCCAGCTAATTTTTTGTATTTTTTGGTAGAGACGGGGTTTCACCGTGTTAGCCGGGATGGTCTCGATCTCCTGACCTTGTGATCCGCCTGCCTCAGCCTCCCAAAGTGCTGGGATTACAGGCGTGAGCCACCACACCCGGCCTAATGTTTTCTTTTTAAGTATTCTGAAGAACAGATTCTGCTTGATTTAAATGGGGCAGTTTTTATGTTTTTCTGTAATCCTTGTTTCATCACAGAGAGTTGTTCTGAGTTGTTTTTTCTTTTCTATTTTCAATACTTGAGTTCAAAGCACTTTACAAATGTTTATTATATTTAGAAACATTCATCCTAACCGCAGCTTGCTTGCTGTTAAAAATATTATACATTTCTAAATATGTTCAAAACCAAACATTATTCAATAATGTGATTTTTAAGGGCATGTAGAATGAATAGAAAAGAATGAATTACTTGATGAGCTTCATAACACTGCTATTTATAATTATTTGCATGTGGAAATTCATTGTTTCAATTTGTTTCTTGACTTAAAAACAGTAGTCATACAGTAGACATATTTTTGCTCTCTTGATTTGCAGTAAGATTTTAAATGCCATCTATTAAATTTGCCTATTATATTTCTCCTGAAAAGTAAGAGGTGTGTTTTTGAAAATGGAAAAGGCACAGATGCTGTTTTCAGGCACAAACTCTGTTTTCAAAAGGTTGGTTTGAGGAGCTTGTTTTTCTTATTTGCCCATCTCCTAAAAAGAATGCTGACATGAGTTATGAAGAATAGAGAGTATTTGATGTATGTGGAGGCTCATTTACCCAAATTATGAACATTTCTTAATTTATGGTGATTAAATTTCTGCTTTATTAAGACAATGGTTTTTTAGTCTTTTCTGTATTAACGTAGAAAGAAAGAAAAATATTAGCCAGGATATTGTTGTTTGGTGTCCAACAAGTTTTAATAGTAGTTTTTACCATTAAAGTCTTAAACTGGATTTTTGTCTCTTTAATTGTACAGTAATGAAAGCTTATCTCTGTCGTTTCCCTCTTGTTTCTCCTTACCATAGCTTTTCACGTTGTATTCTATCACTAAATTATAAAGCAGTAAGCATATGACGACAGCATGTTACTCTCTTACACCAGTGTGTAAAAGTGCAGGACAGGCATCTATTAAGAGGGTGTGAAATACATTTAATCTTCAGAGCTAGATAACCTGGGCAAGTTCAAGCAACTTTTAAATAGGCCGTTCGTTTTAACTTTCTGTTTGTTCGCAGTAATCTCATTCTCACCCACCTTTTCATTCTAGTTTAAAACACTTCACAAATACCTGACAGTAAAAGGCATAATGAATGCTTCACAGACTCAGATTTCTCTAATGGGAACTATTAAATTGACATTCATTTAAAAAAATTATTTGGCATAATATACAGTAATTCATTTAGCAAGCTACCATTTGGAAGCTGCAGAAAAAGGAGAGACTATATTCTTTGAATAGATTTGTTACTTTTCTAATTTGTTTCTCCTTAGTTTAGTTAATAATATAAATACAGGTTGAGCATTTCAAATGCAAAAATCTGAAATCCAGAATGCTCCAAAATCGGAAATTTTCTGAGCATTGACATGACATCAAAGGAAATGCTCATTGAAAGAGTTTAGATTTTTGGATACGGGATGCTCAACTGGTATAATGCAAATATTACAAAATCCAAATAAACTCAAAAATCCGAAACACTTTTGGTACCCAGCATTTCAGATAAGGAATACTCAACCTGTATAAGCAACTAAGATAGTGAAAGGATATTTTCTACATATAAAGTAAATTAAAAAATTTTAAAAAGCTTTATTTCTTGTGACTAAGTGCTAACCTTTATCAATCTAAAAAAAAAAAAAAAGACTGTTAGTATTCTTATCTGATGGTGTTTCTAAAAAGTGCGTACTCAGAAAATGTTCTTTTACTCCAAAGACAAAGTATAGCTTTGGCAACTCTGTTTTTCTACATTTCCAACTAAGTTTGAGCTTGTCTGAATCACGCATCACCAGTTTTGTGATGAAGCAGCTATACTTCTCATTAAGTCTCTGCCCTTTCAGTCCCTCTCTTTCTAATAGGCCCAGCAAAGTTACCTAATGTCTATGTCACATGAATGCAGCCTGAGTGTACAAAATTCTGCAGTACCAAAATATTACAATGTGCATATATTAGGTCACACATATACACTTATATCAAACTAATGAATTAGTTAGAAAATAGCACAAGTGTTGATTCTTGAAAGTGCTGTATAATTAGCAAGGGGACTTTTGGAGACAAAAAACAATAACAAAACCCAAGGAATTAAAATCGGTGCTGCAAAAAATGTCATATTAGAATACTGGGCTGACTCTAATAGTGTAGAAATATAATAAGATGAATTTAATAGGGATAAATATTATGATCTGTGTTTACATTTTAAAAGCACAGTATTGAGGTACAGAAATGAGAAATAATAGTTACATTGCACTAGTTAATTTTTAAAAACATGCATATCAATAGCATTCCATTAGGTCTCAGATTTTTAAAATCTTACTGAAATGATTTGTTGGAATGATTTGAAAGTAGCACAGTTGCTGACAGCATATTGCTACCCCAAACAAACAAATTTTAGGCTTCTTTAATTTTAAAAACTAGTGTTCACAATCAAGGAGGTAAGTGGGATTCTCTCCTTCTTGGCTAGTTACATTATGCCATAAGGAGGAGGAGCAGGGAAGGGGGGTGATGGGGATGATGATGATTTAAGATTACCACACTTTCACCTAATGACAAAGCTCATGGCAGGGTTAACATCATGTCATGGGGAACAAGTGAAGAAACCATGGGAGTATTTGATCTAAAATGAGGACATGGGAGAATAAAAATAGAAATCATTTTGTTTTAAACAGGGCTTTTTTGGTTGGAAATAAATAAAGCCTACTCCAATTGATATGAATATCTCAATGAAGAATATCTCCAACTGATAACAGTATCTCTAAGAACAGGAAGTGCAGCTGGTTGCAAAGGACTAGAACCAAGAACTAGAGCATTATTAGGAATCAGAATGGCGTCTTCCCTCCCTTCTCTTCTCCTTGTGACCATGAATGTCATGGTGCTTATCTTTGGAAAGTAGGAATGGGGGGGCCACAGGATAATTTTTTACCTCTTATTTTGAAACGGCCTCCCAGCACCAGCTTTGTATGATCCCCTAGTTCAAATTCCTAACAGAGATTGACAGTTATCTGTGTCTTACTTCCAGAATCTTGGAAGACAATCTGATTGACCAGCTACAGTCTGTTTTTCACCTGTGTTCCAATTATTTGTAGCCAGAGAGAAGAAAGGTCATATAGTTCAAAACAGAGCTGCAGACAGACAGGGTGGGAATCAAAGGCAGGTGGCAGCCAATCAGGGCAGACATTCCAAACTGTCCAGTGCAGGTGCCATGAAAAATTAGAATGGCTTTGTTGAAGAGAAATTATATTTGGAGGAGGGGGGTCTTAAGGAGCAGGCTTCTGGGAATCAGGCTTCAGTTCAACAAAAGAAAACACTTAAAACTTTATAAGATTAGGACCGGCTACTTTGGATTATTAAGTTCCTTGTCAGCTGTGGGCTGCAATGGCCATATGTTGATGAAACACTATAGAAGCGATTCAGGTGTTACATGGAAGGATGGTTTTGTTGACCTGTGAAGTTCCTTCTAAGCCTGAGAGTAAAATCAGTTTTGTCATAAGTTATTTCCACCAAAATAATAAAATATTAATGTTTTTCTTATAAATATATATGGTATCTTAAACCAGGGAAAGCAAGTAATCAGTGGTGGCTATGGAATTTCCATTTCAGTTGGGTTTGTTCAGGACTGGCAGTCTGGTGGCAAGGGGAGGGCAGGGGTAAGTGCTAAAGGAATTGCTTTAGAACTTCATGTACAGAGCAAGCTATCTTAGCTCTTGTGGAATAACAAACAACCCTAAAGTTTAGTGGGTTAAAACAATAGCCATTTATTTAACTCTTGTTTCTGTGGGTTGACAGTTTGAGCCTGGATCAGCTGGGTGGTTTTCTGGCCTTATTCCCGTGTCTGTTGGCAGCTGCTGGTTGGTTGGAAGCTGGCTGATCTAGGATGGCCCCAGGTGGACTGACTTGTCCACATGGCCATATCCTGGCTTCACATGGCAGCTGGGCAAAGTTCTGAGAGAAAGAGTGGATGCACTCAAGGCTTCTTGAGGTCTAAACTCAGAAGTGACATAATCTCATATCCACCAAACTCTGTTGACCAAAGTGAATCTCAGGATCACCTAAATTCAAGAGGTCTAGAAATTGACCCTGTCCTTTGATCAGAGGAGCTGCGAAGCTACATTGCAAAGAGGGGAGACCTAGAGAGGGGAATAATTGCCACCTTCTTTGTAAATAATCTACCATACCGAGCACACTTTTTGCTGTATCATGGAACAATAAAAATAGAATTTCCAAAGTTCTTTTACTCACATTTTACATATTGAGGAACCCTACAAGTTGGCTATTTGTTTAAATTTGGACAATGAATATAATAGCTGAGAAGCAGGTTTTGTTCTTGTACTGAATTATTCGTTGAGGTGGTGTGGGTAGTCAAGTTATGGATTATAAAATAAAATATTTTCCTTATTTCAAAATAAGGTAAAAGCATTCAAAGTATGTTCACTGAATATATCCAAAAAAAATTTACGTGACATTTTAGATATTTATGTTCTGATGAATAGTTAATAATGTTGAATAAAAAATTATGTGAAGAATACATTACTGTAAATGCAAATATGGCAGGGTTTTTTGCTTAAAAAGTAGCAGTTTTATATATAATTATTTGGAATTTGAAGTTTAACATCTGTCTTGTTTCTAGGAGCTCTGCCAGTGCCGGCCGGGAGAAGGCAATTGCTCCTGCTGTAAGGAGTGCATGCTGTGTCTTGGGGCCCTTTGGGACGAGTGCTGTGACTGTGTTGGTAAGTTGATACCAAGGGAGACTTCTTAATATTTCTTATCACAGAATCCTTGGCTTTAAGAGACTTTAAGGAATATAAATGTAGTTTATGCACATAAACAAGTATGTGTGTGAGATATAGTAAACATACAGAACATTGTATTTTTACATTCAATTGTATTCAGTAGTATTTACCTATACATGTATTTAAAAGCGCTTATCCTTGGGAAGTAAGAGTGGGGGGCCAAGGCAGAATGTTTAACTTTTTATTTTGAAAGTTTTTATACTGTTGAATTTTTTATAAGCAGCAGCATTTTGTTTTGTTTTTAATAAGAAGTAGGTTTTATAAGAAGAAACATTCTCCAAGATGGGTTAAGTAAAAAAAGTCAGGTTCAAAATTATGTTTATAGAATGCTATCATTTGTGTGTTAGAAAGAAAACTTACGTGTGTAGGAAGAAACACCTGTCAGCCCTTCTCTGACCAGTTAACTCATTTTTAACTTTTAAAACCCCAGTTCAAGTATCCCCTTTCCTTGGAAACCTTCCTTATTTGACTGAGATAGAGGATCCTCTATGCTTCTGAGAGATCATTTATTGCATGCTCCTATAATTGTTGTTTTGCATGTTTTTTCAACAGAGTATCAACTCCTTAAGAACAGGAATATCATCATATTGATCTTTTTTACATTATCCTTTATCGAAATAGGCTATATGCATATACTTTTTAAGTCACATAGTACTAAAACAATCCCATCTTACTTCTTTCCAAGCCTTTGATCCTATGCCCAGAGACTACCACTTTCAACTTTTCAGCGTTGCACTGCTTCCGTAATTCTGAATAATAACCCTATACTACTCTCTTGATTCTTTGATTTTAGAAACTATCAGTTGACTTCCTCTTATGGTAGACAAGCATTTAGTTCTCTTATCTCTTAATCTTCCCAGTGTGATTTTATCACTCCTTCTAGTGAAATCAGTATTTACCTTAATAATCACTCTAATGAATTAATAATATATACTCATTTGATGCATAATAATGTAAGCACTAATTAATTAAATGAGTTATCCCATTATCTGTCTTTCTGTATTTTGGGTGTATGGTGTACTTCTTGAGAGATTTCCTAATCTTTTCACCCTTGTATTAATTTTTTAAATTTTTACTTCCTTTTTTAATTTCCAAGAGCCCTTCTCTGATTGTCCTTTTTTAAGGAACATACTGTTCTTGTTTTATATGTAACATATTTTTCTTATCTTTCTGGGATTCTTAATTGTACTGTTTTGTGGTTGCTGTTGAGTTTTTTCCTTCTACTCCTTGCATGGTTTCCATTTTCTCAGGTGTCTGGTGACCCTTGGCTGTCTATTCCTTTGTAGAATTTAGGTACTCCAAAGCGGACTGGGAGTACTTAATCCATGGACAGGGCATGGAATGTAGTTTGCCTCACGAAAAGGTGGTTGGAAGATGAACTGCCTTTTTCACTGACGAGCCCTCTATTTCATGTCTATAGATCTTTCCCTTTAGGATTGCACATTTTTTCTAGAGAAAGATCTCCTGGTTTCCTGCTGGGGTTGAGGCTGGGGTATGGGGCAGTATGCCAGGCTGCAAATGTTCTGGGAACCTGAGGGGTGAGGTCACAGTAAGCATACTTTTATTTACGTTCCTTGTTTTTTTCCCATACTCATCTCTACCCTTTGCCATTTTTGGCATTCCCAGTCCAGGGCCTCTTTGGTTTAATTTCTCAAAAGATTAACTCTCTCATCTCCTACAGTTGTGGAAGAAGAGACAGGGACCTGAAGGTGTAACTACCCCCACAGAATAGGCTTGCCTCTGCCACACTGGCGCCTCCAGCTCCTGAGTCTCCTCAGGGTTCTGTGGGGTGTATGGCCTGTGTGAAGACTGCTCAGTCAGGTACCTTTAGCTCTTAGGTTCTCCACAGATAGAGTTAGTGTTTCCATTTCTTGTTTTTCTTCAGTGTTTTGTAGTGAATTCTGAGAGAATGGGAGCAGAAGTATCTTTTCCTCTGTCCTCTTATATTCATCTTGGTATCTCTAACAGCTAGCTTTGAATTATTTTAGGTCATTAACTGTATATTAATTTAATATGTACAATGAAACTAAAAAAGAGGAAATAGTCATCTTAATCTCTGATATACACACATAAGATTTTTTTTGAGACAGGGTCTTGCTATGTTGCCTAGGCTGGAGTGCAGTGGTGTGATCATGGCTCACTGCAGGCTCAACATCCTGGGCTCAAGCAGTCCTCCTGCCTCAGCCTCCCAAGTAGGTGGGACTGCAGGCATGAGCCACAACACCCAGCTGATTTTTATAGTTTTGATGGAGACAGGGTTTCGCCATGTTGCCCAGGCTGGTCTCGAACTCCTGGGCTCAAGTGATCCTCCCGCCTCAGCCTCCCAAAGTGCTGGGATTACAGGCGTGAGCCAATGTGCCCAGCCTCACACATAAGAATTTAATTTAAACATGGATGCCAAAATACACAAATGAAATTTTATTAATAGCATTGCCTAAAATAATGTGTATGTATGTGTGTGAGAGTGTTTGTGCGAGTGTATGAATGTGAGTGTATGTGTGTTATATATGTGTGTGTCTTAACCATCACACCATGATGACAGTGCTGTTCAGCGTCTTCTTTTAGGAAGAGAGTTCTGCATTTTTTTCCACTGAGAAAGAATAATTATACATGCTTATATCTCTACAGTTTTAGAAGCAACTGGTATGCTTCCAGGCTAGTTCTCATTTTTTTAAAAAAAGCTTATTTACCTTTAAGGGTTGGATGTCCAGTTTTAAACTTTGAGTAAGTTCATAATGTAACTTTATCTTTCATTTTAAGTTAAGTTAATCTTTCTACTTTCTAGGATAAAACTGAGATATTCCAGTTCTATTTATACAGCAATCCTCCTCCTTGTAGGCAGCTCTCTTCCAAATTAGGCTCTCTTAACATCCTTTGCAAACCTGCGGCTGCTCCTCCTTCCTAAGTTGAAATAGTCCCCATACTTTTCATGGGTGGGGCACAGACCTCTGAGAGAACCCAAATTAGAGTGCAGCCTTCCTTTCCTCTCTCATTCTGTGGACTTCAGCACATACTTTCTCTAGGAAACTTTCCCCTGTGGCTCCCTTGTGTAAGAGCTTCTCTTTTCTGATTTTTTCTTAAGGTAAGAGTAACCACCATAGTTGATTTTAATCTTTGCTGTCCAACATATTCCTGAAATCCTGTGGGTTTTGGATCCTAGATCTCCACCCACAAGCTCTTTTTTCTTTTTTTTACTGTTTTTACTTTTCCAAATGTGCACAAAAATAGAGAGTACAGTGATACGTACTACCTGTTCCAGTAGTCATTAATACATTGCCAGACTTGTTTCATCCATTCATCTGTTTGTTGGTATGTGTCTCTATCTTCCCCCACAACCTTTTTGTTTTGCTTAGGTATTACAAAGTAAATCATTTCACTATTATCCGTGAAGTCCTTTAGTTATACATCTCAAAAAAAGAGTATTTTTACATAACACAATGTCATTACTATGCCTAATGTAATTAACAGCACATCTTTATTTTATTTTTATTTTTATTTTTGAGGCAGAGTTTTGCTCTCTCGCCCAGGCTGGAGTGCACTAGTGCAGTCTTGGCTCACTGCAACCTCCACCTCTTGGGTTCAAGTGATTCTCCTGCCTCAGCCTCCCAGGTAGCTGGGACTACAGACACACGCCACCATATCTAGATAATTTTTTGTATTTTTTTGTACAGATGGGGTTTCACCATGTTGGCCAGGCTGGTCTCGAACTCCTGACCTCAAGTGATCTGCCCTCCTCAGCCTCCCAAAGTGCTGGGATTACACGTGTGAGCCACTGCACCCGGCCATTTAACAGTACTTCTTTAATATCGTCTAATACCACTCAGATCATACTTAGATTTCACTGATTGACTAAATGTTTTTTACAGTTGTTTTACTCAAATCAAGATCCAACAAAGATTACTCACTGTATTTGGTTGTTAGATTTCTTAAGTTTCTTTTATTCTAAAACAGTTTCTCCTCCCCCTCTCTCCCATCCTTTAATATTCCATTGGCTTTTTGAAGAAACTAGTCAGTCATGATTGGTTTCTTCAAAGTAAACCACATTCTGGATTTGGCTGATTGCTTCTTTTGGTTATTTAACTTGTTAGTTGGTCTTTTCTATTTCCTATAGGCTGGAAGTTAGATATGAAGGCTTGATTAGATTGAGGCTCAGTTTTTGGGAGGAGGGAACAGTGGTACAGTGTACACAAAGGCAAACAATATCCAGACGTCCTGCTTTTAGTAATGCTAAAATTGATCCCATGAGTTCCGACGGTGAAAGTCTGATCCCTTTGTGATAAAGGTCCCCATCAGCCTTTCACCCGGTGATTTCACCCCTTCTTGATGACCATTGCCTGAGTCAGCTACTTCATTAGAAGTTGTAAAACAGCCAGGTGTGGTGGCTCACGCGTAAAATCCCAGCACTTTGGGAGGCCAAGAGGGGGCGAATCACCTTAAGTCAGGAATTCAAGACCAGCCTAGCCAACATGACGAAACCCCGTCACTACTAAAAATACAAAAATTAGCCAGGTGTGGTGGTAGGCACTTGTAATCCCAGCTACAAGGGAGGCTGAGGCAGGAGAGTCGCTTGAACCCAGAAGGCAGAAGTTGCAGTGAGCCGAGCTAGTGCCACTGCACTCCAGTCTGGGTGACAGAGCGAGACTCTGTCTCAGAAAAAAAAAAAGAAGAAGAAAAAAAGTTGTAGAACAATGATTTTCTATTTTTATCATTACTTCTGCAGTTATTAGCTGGAATTTTTCTGTATAATGTAAATGGAATCCTACACTACTACATAGTAGCTTAAAATACATTTTAGAACAACATGAAATGATGAATGATTTAATAATAGACTCTTTAATGGCATTAAGACATTGTAACTTTTGATTCATGTTTAATGTGCATTAAAAGTTGGATTCTGCCTAAGCATGATGGCTCATTCCTGTAATTCCAGCACGTTGAGAGGCCACAGAAGGAGGATCACTTGAGCCCAGGAGTTCAAGACCAGCCTAGGCAACATAAGGAGGCCCCATCTTTACCAAAAATAAAAATTAATTAGTTGGGTGTGATGGCATGCACATATGGTCCCAGCTACTTGGGAGGTTAAGGCAGGAGGATTACTAAGCTCAGGAGGTCAAGGCTGCAGTGAGCTCTGATTGCACTACAGCACTCCAGCCTGGGCAACAGAGTAAGACCCTGTCTCTAAAAAAATTTTTTTAAATAAATAAATAAATGTTGAATTCTATGGGAAATGTTAAATTAGAAGAAAAAATTGCCTGAGTGCGGTTGCTCGTGCCTATAATCCCAGCACTCTGGGAGGCCAAGGCAGGCGGATCACTTAAGTTTGAGACCAACCTGGGCAACATGGCAAAACCTCGTCTCTACAAAAAAAAAAAAATTTAGCTGTGCATGGGTGGCGTGTGCCTGTAGTCCCAGCTACTTGGGTGGGAGCGGGGGCTGTGGCAGGAGAATCACTTGAGCCCAGGAGGTTCAGGCTGTACTGAGCCATGTCTGAGTCACTGCAGTCCAGCCTAGGCGGCAGAGTGAGACTTTAACTCAAAAAAAAGAAAAAGAAAAAGAAAGGAAAAGAAAAAAACTAGGCCAGGCGCAGAGGCTCACACCTGTAATCCCAGTACTTTGGGAGGCCTAAGTGGGAGGGTCGCATGAGCACAGGAGTTCAAGATCAGCCTGGGCGACACAGGGAGACTCTGTCTCTACAAAATAAAAAAACAAAAAATTGACTGGGCATGATGATGCATGCCTGTAGTCCTAGCTACTTGGAGGGCTGAGACAGGAGGATCACTTGAGCCCAGGAGCTTGCGGCTGTAGTGAGCTATAATTGCACCCCTGCACTCCAGCCTGGGTGACAGATCAAGACCCTGTTTCAAAAAAATAAAAGAAAAAATCAATAACTTGTGCCAATAAATAAAACATGGCAAGCATGAACTTTTTCATCTTGAGCCACCTGTTTAGCATGTCGTGGAACACTATAATTCAGTGGTGCACTGTTTGTATAATGTTGATATAGAAATAGCAGATTCTTTATAGTAACAAGATCATTTGCTATACTTAATAAATTGGAAGCATCATAAGCTCCAAGACCAGGCTGGGAAGCCTGCTGAAAACCTGCTTAGCAACCACAGCTTGGCTCATTTTGCCACACCGACTCATAGATCCTAGATGTCGCTGTGGTGAATGGAAGAAAGGGGCACAGGGAAAGAGCCAGAAAAGGTGGGTGGTGTCAGGCAACGGGCACAGTGCCTGCAAAACCCAGGAAAACAGGATCAGACAGCTCTGTGCTGGGAACACAACCCTGGGACAGGCTCTACCACCTAGTGGATCAAATGTTTCTTCCTTAATCCTGCTCTTTGTTAGGCAAATTCCTTGAACTCTGACTTTGAACTCAGGGCTACAGTACAGTACTAACCTTGACGGGTCTTGGCATCTTCCTTTTGGAACATCCAGGTTTTTCGTTATGATTCTCTCTTGTATCTCAGGTCAGATCCAGATAGATCCGTTGGTTCCTGCATAGAATGGATTTCTGTCTTGCTTCACTCTAACATGTTACTTTTCTAATATTAAGGAATAAATAGGTGCTAGGAGTTCAAATTTTCTGTTTTTTGTTTTAAGAAAAACTATGCAAATTATTTAGATACATCATTTATTATTATTAATTTTAATTGACAAATAATAATTGTATATATTTACCCAGTGCAACAGGTTATTTTGAAATATGTATACATTGTGGAATGGCTACATAGAGCTAATTAACATACATTACCTCACCTTTTCTGTGTATGGTGAGAACACTTAAAATCTGCTCTCTTAGCAATTTTCTTTTTTATTTTTTCTTGAGATAGGGTCTCTGTCACCCAGGCTGGAGTGCAGTGATGCTATCACACCTCACTGCAGCCGCAACCTCCTGAGCTCAAGTGATCTTCCCACCTCAGCCTCCCGAGTAGCTGGCACTATGCTACCACACCTCGCTAATTTTTAAATTTTTTGTAGAGATGGGGTCTCAATGTGTTATCCAGACTGGTCTTGAATTCCTGGACACAAGTGATCCTCCCGCCTTGGCTTCCCAAAGTGCTGGGATTACAAGTGTGAGCCACTGTGCCCAGCCAGCAATTTTCAACAATATAATACATTGTTATTAGCTATAGTCACCATGTTGTACAATAGAGCTCTTGAATTTATTATTTCCATCTAACTGAAATTTTGCATTATTTGATGGACACCTCCCCTTTCCTCAGCTCCTGGTAACCATTCTGCTCACCGCTTCTATGAGTTCAACTTTTTTAGATTCCACATATAAGTGAAATCATGCAGTATTTGCCTTTCTGTGTCTGGCTTATTTTACTTAACATGATGTCCTCCAGGTTCATCCATGTTGTAAATCAGGGTCCCCAACCCCTGAGCCATGGACCAGTAGCAGTCCGCCGCCTCTTAGGAACCGGGCCACATAGAAGGAGGTGAACACCAGGCAAGCGAGCGTCACCGCCTGAGCTCCGTCTCCTGTCAGGTCAGCGGCAGTACTGGATTCTTACAGGAGCTCGAACCCTATTGTGAACTGCACATACGAGGGGTCTCAGTTGCATGCTCCTTATGAGAATCTAATGCCTGATGATCTGAGGTGGAACAGTTTCATCCCAAAACCAGTCCTGGTGCCAAAAACGTTGGGGGCTACTGATAGGATTTCCTTCTTTTTTCAAGGCTTAATAGTATTCCGTTGTATATAAAGTGGAATTGTATTTTATATTGTATAAATATACCTCATTGTACATATATACCACATTTTCCTTATCCATTTTTGGACAATTAGGTTGATTCTCTGTCTTGACTATTGTGAATAATGCTGCAGGGAACATGAGAGTGCAAACATCTCTTTGACATACTGAGCTAGTTCTATTTTTAATTTTTTTAGGAACCTCCATACTGTTCTCCATAATGGTTGTACTAATTTACATTCCCACCAACAGCATGCAAGGATTCCCTTTTCTCCATGCCCTCCCTCTCCAACACTTGTTGCCTTTCATCTTTTTTATAATGGCCCTTCTAAAAGGTATGAGGTAATATCTTATTGTGGTGTTTTCTTTGTTTTGTTTTGTTTTGTTTTGTTGAGATGGAACCTCACTCTGTCACCCAAGCTGGAGTGCAGTGGCATGATCTTGGCTCACTGTAACCTCCGCCTCCTGGATTCGAGCAATTCTCTGCCTCAGCCTCCCAAGTAGCTGAGATTACAGGTGCCTGCCACTATGCCTGGATAATTTTTTTGTATTTTTAGGAGAGAGAGGGTTTCGCCATCTTGGCCAGGTTGGTCTTGAACTCTTGACCTCAGGATCCACTTGCCTCAGCCTCCCAGAGTGCTGGGATTACAGGCATGAGCCATCACACCTGGCCATTATCGTGGTTTTAATTTGTATTGCTTTGGGCTGGGTGCAGTGGCTCACGTCTGTAATTCCAGCACTTTGGGAGGCTGAGGCAGGTAGATCATTTGAGGTCAGGAGTTCAAGATCAGGCTGGCCAACATAGTAAAACACCATCTCTATTAAAAATACAAAAATTGGCTGGGCACGGCAGCTCACGCCTGTAATCCCAGCACTTTGGGAGGCCAAGGAGGGCAGATCACCTGAGGTCAGGAGTTTGAGACCAGCCTGGTGAACATGGTGAAACTCCGTCTCTACTAAAAATACAAAAATTAGCTGGGCATGGTGGCACACACCTGTAATCCCAGCTATTCGGGAGGCTAAGGCAGGAGAATCGCTTGAGCCTGGGAGGTGAAGTTTGCAGTGAGCCGAGATCATGCAACTGCACTCCAGCCTGGGCAACAGAGCGAGACTCTGTCTCAAAAAAAAAAAAATTAGCTGAGTGTGGTGGCACACACTTGTAATCCCAGCTACTCAGGAGGCTGAGGCACGAGAATTGCCTGAACCCAGGCAGCGGAGTTTGCAGTGAGCCAAGATAGTGCCATTGCACTCCAGCCTGGGCAACAGAGTAGACTCTGTCTCAAAACAAACAAACAAACAAATAAATAAATAAATAAAATAAAATAAAATAAAATAATTTGTATTGCTTTGATGATTAGTGATTTTGAGAATTTTTACATATACAGCATATATCTGTTAGCCATTTGTATGTCTTCTTTTGATTAATGTCTATTCTGATCCTTTGCCCATTTTTTTTGAGTCAGAGTCTTGCTCTGTCACCCAGGCTAGAGTACAATGGCACGATCTTGGCTCACTGCAGCCTCCACCTCCCAGGTTCAAGCAATTCTCATGCCTCAGCCTCCCAAGTAGTTGGGATTACAGGTGCCCGCCACCACGCCTGGCTAATTTTTGTATTTTTAGCAGAGACGGGGTTTCACCATGTTGGCCAGGCTGGTCTCAAACTCCTGACCTCATGATACACCCACCTCGCCTTCCCAAATGCTGGGATTACAGGCATGAGCCACTGCACCTGGGCCCTTTGCCCATTTTTTAATATTGGATTATTTGTTTTCTCACTGTTAGGTTGTTTGAGTTCCTTTTTTTTGCTTTGAGACAAGGTCTTCTTCTGTTGCTCAGGCTGGAGTGTGCACACCACCATACCCAGCTTACTTTTTAATTTTTGTAGCAATGGGATCTCTCTGTGCTGCCCAGGCTCATCTCAAGCTCCTGACCTCAAGTGATCTTCCCACCTCAGCCTCCCAAAGCACTGGGATTACAGGCGTGAGCCACCATGCCCAGCCCCCTGAGTTCGTTACATATTTTTTATATTAACCGCTTATCAAATGTATGGTTTGCAAATATTTTTTCCCATTCTGTAGATTGTCTCTTCACTATATTGATTGTTTCCTTGACTGTGCAGAAGCTTTTTACTTTGAGTTAATTCCATTTGTCTGTTTTTGCTTTTGTTCCCTGTGCTTTTGGATTCATGTCCCAAAGAATCATTGTCCAGCCAGGCGCAGTGGCTCACACCTGTAATACCAGCATTTTGGGAGGCTGAGGTGGGCGGATCATGAGGTCAAGAGATCAAGACCATCCTGGCCAACATGGTGAAACCCCGTCTCTACTAAAAATACAAAAATAAGCTGGGTGTGGTGGTGTGTACCTGTAGTCCCAGCTACTTGGGAGGCTGAGGCAGCAGAATTGCTTGAACCCAGGAGGTGGAGGTTGCAGTGAGCCAAGATCATGCCACTGCACTCCAGCCTGGTAACAGAGTGAGACTCCGTCTAAAAAAAAAAAAAAATTATTGTCCAGACCAATGTCGTGGCACTTTCTGTATTTTCCTCTACCTAGTTTTAGATACATAATGATCACTTTCCAATCTCTTCCCAAATTCAACCATCGTCAGTGTTGAATTTCACTGAACACATATACCAGAATTGGTATGCCAAAGGATAATGCCTTATGTACTTTTTTGTTGGGTTTTATTTTGCCAAAGATGTTTGTTTGGTCTAGATGTTTGCAATTGTTACCCAATAAGTACTTAAAGACACCAAAGACTAGAGTCATTTAGGCCTATTCAGAGTTTACTTTTAAAGCTGATGCATTGATTCAGAAAACTGACTAAAAAAGAAAACTGAATGTAATTTATCCATTGGGTCAAATAGCACAGGACCTAATTCCAAAATTAACTCCAGCCACAGATGTTTTCTACTAGTAATAGTAGCTTCTTCCTTAGAGTGAATTTTCTTCAAGAACATTCATTTAAGTATCCTTTTCTGCTTTGAGCCCATCAAAACTTGTGAGTTGTGTAAAATATGAGCCATAGCATAATATTCAGGAACAATTTCAATAAACTTTTTCTTCCAAAAAAAGCTGTGGTAGGTAACTGTTCATTTTTTAAGTTAAGGAGATTTTTCTCTAAGTAGCTAAAATGGAATAATGATCATTTAACTCTAAGGTGTTTCTCTGAGAAACTGAATAGCAGTACCTTTACTCCAGATTAAACTTAAAAAAAAAAAAAACCCTTTTGTGTGATACCTATTGGGCCTATTAGATTTATGTAACTTCCCTCACTTTTAGAAATGACAGATTGACCCTATACTTTAAAATTGCTTATAAAAGTCCCTTAAGTTGCCACAAAAGCAGGTTTGAGATTGCATTATGAATATTTAGAAGTTACTTTTTGTTTTTAGGATTTATATTTGACCTTAAATGTGAGTCTCAGCCAAAGCAAAGAAACTGCATTGATTTAAAGGATTTTAGAAATCACATTTTTTTTTTTTTTGAGATGGAGTCTCGCCCTGTCGCCCAGGCTGGAGTGCAATGGCGTGATCTTGGCTCACTGCAACCTCTGCCTCCTGGGTTCAAACTATTCTCCTGCCTCATCCTCCCGAGTAGCTAGGACTACAGGCACGTGCCACCATGCCTGGCTAATTTTTGTATTTTTAGTAGAGTCAGGGTTTCACCATGTTGGCCAGGCTGGTCTCAAACTCCTAGCCTCGTGATTAGTCTGCCTTGGCCTCCCAAATGCTGGGATTACAGGCATGAGCCACTGCGCCCAGCCTATAAATCACTTATATACATAGTTTGCCTTCCTTATCCTAAAAAGAACTTTGAAGTTGCTTGTAGTATATTTCCTATATATTCTCTGCCTTCTTAGAAGACATTTTAAAAAGAAGTCCTTCTCCAATAGCAATGAACACACAAAGAATAAGTGAAGATAAAGTGAAACATTTTTATTCTTTTTTTTTTTTTGAGACAGAGTCTCGCACTGTCGCCCGGGCTGGAGTGCAGTGGCTCAGTCTCGGCTCACTGCAACCTCCGCCTCCCCGGTTCACGTGATTCTCCTGCCTCAGCCTCCTGAGTAGCTGGGACTACAGGCGCACATCACCACTCTTGGCTAATGTTTTGTATTTTTAGTAGAGACAGGGATTCACTGTGTTGGCCAGACTGGTCTCGAACTCCTGACCTCATGATCTGCCCTCCTTGGCCTCCCAAAGTGCTGGGATTACAGCCGTGAGCCATCGCGCCTGGCCAACGTTTTTATTCTTAATTGATCTAACAGATGACAGCTTTCAAAATAATAGCAACAATGTATTTAATTATGTGTGCCTATGTATGTATATATATTATATATTTGTATATACAGTAGTTCCCCCTTATCGGTGGGAGATACATTCCAGGGCCCACAGTGAATTCCTGAAACCACAGATAGTACCAAACCTTATAAATACTATACTTTTTCCTATACATACATTCCTATGATACAGTTTAATTTATAAATTAGGCATAGTAAGAGATTAACAATAATAATAACAATTTATAGCAATAATATAGTAATAAAATAAAAATAAAATAAAATAATACGGTAATAAAAGTTATGTGAATGTGATCTCTGTCTCTTTCTCTCAAAATATCTTAATATTTTCAGATGATAGTCAACCACAGGTAATTGAAACTGGAAAGCAAAACTGCAGATAAGGGACAACTACTGTATGTATATATATTTATATATTATATATAATATATACATTATACTATATGCCTATGTTTGCTTATATATAAGTGAAATGAATGAAAACAATGATACATGGACAGGAGGGAGGAATTAGGATTATTTTGTCATTATAAGGTACTCACATTACCCATGAAGTGATATGGTTTATTCAAATGTGAACTTGATTCATTGTAAATGTATACTGCACACTCCAGGACAACCACTAAAAAAAGTAGAAGCTTAAAAAGAAGAGAAAATGGAATCAAATAAAATGCTCAATTAAAACCAAAAAGGCAGAAAAAGTAGAAGACAAAAATAGGAACAAAAGACAAGAGCAACAAATAGAAGATAGTAACAAATATGATAGATATTAATCCAGTTATATTAGTAATCATTTTGAACATCAGTGGTCTAAATGCACCAATTAAAAGAGATTGTTAGAGTGGATCAAAAAACAAGACCCTACTGTATGTTACCTACAAGAAACCCACTTTAAATATACAGACATACAGATTAAAAGTGAATGGATGGAGAACGATATACCATGGTAACACTAATCGAATGTAAGTGAGAACAGCTATATTAATTTCTGACAGAGAAGACTTCACCGCAAGGAAAGTTATCAGAGATAAAGAGGGATGTTACATAGTGATAAAGGGGTCAATTCTCCAAAAAGAAATAACAATCTTTAATGTGTATGCACCTAACAACAGCATTAAACTATGTAAGGCAGGGCCAGGTGCAGTGGCTTATGCCACTTTGGGAGGCTGAGGCAGGTGGATCACATGAGGGCAGGAGTTCAAGACCAGCCTGGTCAACATGGCGAAACCCTGTCTCTACAAAAAAAAAAAAAATACAAAAATTAGCTGGGCATAGTGGTGCATGCCTATAATCCCAGCTACTTGGGAGGCTGAGTCATGAGAATTACTTGAGCCTGAGAGGCAGAGGTTGCAGTGAGCTGAGATTGTGCAACTGCACTGTCCAACCTGAGTGACAGAATGAGACTCTGTCTCAAAATGAAACAAAACAAAAACAAAACTCTGTGAGGCAAAAACTAACAGAACTGCAGTAGAAATCCACTCTTATAGTTGAAGACTTCAACCCCCCTCAACCCAGGAGGCAGAGAATCAATAGGGACATGTTTGAACTCAAAAACACCATTAATCAGCTGAATATAATGGATATCTATTGACTATTTCATTCCACAACAGCAGAATACCCAAGCATGTAAGCTTTTTCTCAAGCTTATGTGAAACATTCACCAAGATAGATCACATTCTGAACCATAAAACACACCTTAGCAAATTTAAAAGAATAGAAATCCTACAATGTCTGCTCTCAGACTACAATGGAATTAAATAAAAAATCAATAACAGAAAGATAATTGGAAAATCCCAAAATATGTGAAGATTAAGCAACACACTTCTAAACACATGGATGAAAGAAGAAATCTCAAGAGGAATTTAAACCTTTTGTACTAAATAAAAAATGAAAACATAACATCAGAATTTGAGGGATGCCGTGAAAGCAGTGTTTAAGGGGAATTTATAACATTGGAATGTATATATTCAAAAAGACAAAAGATCTAAAAATCAATAATCCAAACTTCAACTTTAGAAAACTAGAAAAAGAAGAGCAAACTCAATCCAAAGTAAGCAGAAGAAAAGAAGTGATACAAATTAGAGTAGAAATCAATGAAATTGAAAATAAGAAATCAATAATCAATGAAATCAAAAGCTGGTTTTTTCAAACAGTTCAATAAAATTGATGATCTAACTAGGTTAAGAAAAAGAGAGGACACAAATTACTAACAGCAGAAATGAAAAAGAGAACATCACTGTAGATCCTATGGATATTAAAAGGACAATAAAAGAATGCTATGAAAACTCTTTGCCCACGGATTTGATAACCTAGGTGAAATGGACCAATTCCTTGAAGGACACAATCTGCCAAAACTCACACAAGAAGAAACTCACACGAGACTTCAAACCTATATTTTTTAAATAAATTGAATCAATTGCTCATAACCTTCTAAAAGAGAAAGTACCAGACCCAATAGGTTTACTGGTAAATTCTACCAAACATTTAAGGAAAAAATACTAAGACTCTACAGTCTCTTTCAGAAGACAGAAGCAGAGAGAATTCTTCCCAACTCATTCTGTGAGGTTAGCATTGTCCTAATACCCAAATTAGACAAAGATATTACAAGAAAACTACAGACCAATACCTCTCATGAATATAGAGGCAAATTATCAACAAAATATTAGCAAATCAAATCCAACAATGTATAAAAATTACACTATGACCAAGTGGGATATATCCCAAGTATGCCATACTGGTTCAACATTCAAAAATCAAGCAATGCGGGCTGGGTGTGGTGCGGTGGCTCACGCCTGTAATCCCAGCACTTTGGGAGGCCAAGGCGGGCAGATCACAAGGTCAGGAGATTGAGAACATCCTGGCTAACACAGTGAAACCCCATCTCCACTAAAAATACAAAAAATTAGCTGGGCGTGGTGGCGGGCGCCTGTAGTCTCAGTTACTCAGGAGGCTGAGGCAGGAGAATGGTGTGAACCCGGGAGGCAGAGCTTGCGGTGAGCCAAGATTGTGCCACTGCACTCCAGCCTGGGTGACAGAGCGAGACTCTGTCTCAAAAAAAAAAAAAAAAAAAAAAAAAAATCAAGCAATGTAATCTATCACATCAACAAGTTAGAAAAAAAAAATCACATGATTATATCAATAGATGCAGAAAAAGCATTTAATAAAATCCAACACCCGTTCATGATAAAAACTCTCAGCAAACTAGGACTAGAGGGAAACTTTCTAAACTTGGTAAAGAATATCTTCAAGAAACTTAGAGCTAACATCCAACTTAATGGTAAGAAACTGGAAGCTTTCCCACTATAGTCAGGAACAAGGCAAGGATGTCCCCTCTTATCACTGCTTTTCAACATCATACTGGAAGTTCTAGCTAATGCAATAATACAAGGAAAGGAAATAAAAGGTGTACAGAGTAGGAAGGAAGAAATAAAACTATCTTTGTTTGAAGATGACATGATTGTCTATGTAGAAAACCTGAAAGAATTGACCAAAAATACTCCTGAAATGAATAAGCAATTACAGTAAAGTTGCAGGATATAAGGTTAATATATAAAAAGCAATTGCTGTTCTACATACCAGCAATGAACAGTAGAATTTGAAATTGGAAACACAATACTATTTATATTAGCACCCCCAAATACTTAGGTGTAAATCTAACAAAATATGTGCAAGGTCTGTATGAGGAAAACTACAATAATCTCATGAATGAAATCAAAGAATTAAATAAATGGGGGATATTCTATGTTCATGGATAGGAAGATTCCATGCTGTCAAGATGTCAGTTCTTCCCACCTTCATCTATAGACTTTTTTTTTTCTTAGATGGAGTCTCGCTCTTTCACCCAAGCTGGAGTACAGTGGCTGATCTTGGTTCCCTGCAACCTCTGCCTCCCAGGTTCAAGCAATTCTGCTGCCACAGCCTCCCAAGTATCTGGGATTACAGGTGCCTGCCACCATGCCCAGCTAATTTTTTTGTATTTTTATTAGAGACAGGGTTTCACCATGTTTGCTATGCTGGCTTCGAACTCCTGACCTCAAGTGATCCCCCTGCCTCAGCCTCCCAAAGTGCTGGGATTACAGGAGTAAGCCACCACACCCGGCCTTCATCTATAGATTTAATGCAATTGCAATAAAAATCCTAGCAATTTATCTTATGGATATTGACAAACTGATTCTAAAGTTTATATGGAAAGGCAAAAGACACAGAATAGCCAACACAATATTGAAGGAGAGAAGAAGGTTGGAGGACTGATACTACTGGACTTCAAGACTTACTATAAAGCTACAGTAATCAAGACAGTGTGGGAATGGCAAAAAAACAGACAAATAGATGAAAGGAACATAATAGAGAGCCCAGAAACTGACCCACATAAATATACGGCTGGCCCTTTGTATCTTTGGGTTTTGTATTCTTGGATTTAGCCAACTGCAGATCAAAAATGTAGTTAGGGCTGGACATGGTGGCTCACGCCTGTAATCTCACCCCTTTGAGAGGCTGAGGAGGGTGGATTGCTTGAGCCCAGGAGTTTGTGACCAGCCTAGGTAACGTGATCTCTTCAAAAAATAAAAAAATTAGCCAGGCATGGTGGCACACATCTGTAGTCCCAGCTACTTGGGAGGCTAAGGTGGGAGGATTGCTTGAGCCTAGGAGGTGGAGGTTGCAGTGAGCTGAGATTGTGCCACTGCATTCCAGTCTGGGTGACAGAGCAAGACCCTGTCTCCAAGAAAAAAAAAAAAAAAAAAAGTATTAGGCCTATGATGGTTATGTCTGTACTGAACATGTACAGAATTTTTTTCTTGTCATCATTCCTTTAACAATAAAGTATAACAGCTGTTTACATGTTACTTAACAGTATGTTTACACTGTATTATTTATCATAAGTAATCTAGAGATTATTTCAAGTATTCACGAGGCTTGTGTAGGCAGGTTATACGCAAAAACTATACCACTTTATATAAGAGACTTGAGCATCTATGGATTTTGGTGTTTCCTGGGGGGTCCTGGAACCAATCCCCCACAGATCTATCAAGGGATGACTGTAGTCAAATGATCTTAACAAAGGAGCAAAGGTAATACAGTGGAGCAAAGATAGTCTGTTTTGTTTTTCTTTTCTTTTTTTTTTTTTTTTGAGACAGAGTCTTGCTCTGTTGCCCAGGCTGGCGTGCAGTGGTGCGACCTCGGCTCACTGCAACCTCCGCCTCCCGGGTTCAAGTGATTCTCCTGTCTCAGCCTCCGGAGTAGCTGGGATTACAGGCATGCGCCACCACGCCCAGCTAACTTTTGTATTTTTAGTAGAGACGGGGTTTCACCATGTTGGCCAGGTTGGTCTCGAACTCCCGACCTCAAGTGATCCGCCCGCCTCGGCCTCCCAAAGTGCTGGGATTACGGGCATGAGCCACCGCGCCTGGCCTAAAGATAGTCTTTTTAACAAACAGTGCTGGAACAACTGACCATCCACCTGCAAAATATGAATCTATACACAAACCTGTTTCACAAAAATTAACTCAAAGTAGATCACAGACCTAAATAAATGTAAACACGATACTGTGAAACTCCTAGAAGATAACATAAGAGAAAATCTAAATGACCTTGGATTTGGCAGTGACTTTAATTTTTGGGGTTTTGTTTGAGACAGGATCTCCACTCTGTTGCCCAGGCTGGAGTGCAGTGGCATGATGTCAGCTCACTGTAGCCTTGACCTCCCAGGCTCAAGCCATCTTCCACCTCAGCCTCCCAAGTAGCTGGGACTACAGGCATGTGCCACCACGCCTGGCTAATTCTTGTATTTTTTGTAGAGATGGGGTTTTGCCATGTTGCCCAGGCTGGTCTTGAACTCTTAAGCTCAAGTGATCCACCCACCTCGGCCTCCCAAAGTGCTGGGATTACAGGCGTGAGCCTGGCAGTGACTTTTTAGATACAACACCAAAGGCACAATACATGAAAGAAAGAACTGATAAGCCGAATTTCATTAAAATTAAAAATTTCTACTCTGCAAAAGACACTGTAAAGAAAATGAAAAGATCAGCCACAGACTAGGAGAAAATATTTACAAAAGTTGTATCTAATAAAGGACTGTTACCCAGAATATACAAAAACAAAACAAGGATGCCCTCTCTCACCACTCCTATTTAATATAGTATTGGAAGTCCTGGCCAGAGCAATGAGGCAAGAGAAAGGAATAAAAGGCATCCAAATAGGAAGAGAGGAAGTCAAACTATCCCTGTTTGCAGACAACACGCTTCTATATCTAGAAAACCCCATAGTCTCTGCCCAAAAGCTCCTTGAACTGATAAACAACTTCAGCAAAGTTTTGGGGTACAAAATCAATGTACAAAAATCAGTAGCGTTTTTATACACTAACCAGCACCCATGCTGAGAGCCAAATTAGGAACTCAATCCCATTCACAGTTGTCACAAAAAGAATAAAATACCTAGGAATATACCTAACCAGTGAGATAAAAGATCTCTACAATGAGAATTACAAAACACTTTTCAAAGAAATCAGAGATGACAAAAACAAATGGAAGAACATTCTATGCTCTTGGATAGGAAGAATCAATATCACTTAAATGGTCATACTAGCCAGGTGCAGTGGCTCATGCCTGTAATCCCAGCACCTTGGGAGACCAAGATGGGTGGATCACTGAGTTTAGGAGTTTGAGACCAGCCTGAGCAACTTAACAAAATACCATCTCTACAAAAAATACCAAAAAAAAAAAATTAGCTGGGCATTGTGGCTCACACCTGTAGTCCTACCTACTACGGAGGCTGAGGCTGGAGGATCACTAGAGCCTGGGAAATGAAAAAATGCTCAATATCACTAATCATTACGTAAATGCAAATCAAAACCACAATGAGATACTATCTCACACCAGTCAGAGTGGCTATGATATTAAAAAGTCAAAAAATAACAGATGCTGGTGAAGTTGCGGAGAAAAGGGAACACTTACATACTGCTGGTGGGAGTGTAAATTAGTTCAACCATTGTGGAAAGCAGTGTAACGATTCCTCAAAGAACTAAAAATAGAACTACCATTTGACCCAGGAGTCCCACTACTCAGTATATACCCAAAGGAATATAAATCATTCTACCTTAAAGACACATATGTTCATTTCAGCACTGTTCACAATAGCAAAGACATGGAATCAACCTAAATGCCCATCGATGGTAGACTGGATGAAGAAAGAGTGGTACATACACACCATGGAATACTATGCAGCCAGAAAAAAGAATGCGATCATGTCCTTTGCGGGAACATGGATGGAACTGGAAGCCATTATCATTACCCTTAGCAAACTATCGCAGAAACAGAAAACCAAAGACCATTATGTTCTCATTGAGCTAAATAATGAGAACACATGGACAGAAAGAGGGGAACAACAGACACTGAGGCCTACTTGAGGGTGGAGGGTGGGAGGAGGGAGAGGTTCAGAAAAAAAACTACTGGGTACTATGCTTGGTATTCAGGTGATGAAATAATCTGTACACCAAACCCCTGAATCACAAGTTTATCTATATAACAAACCTGCACAAGTACCCCTGAACTTAAAATAAAAGTTAAAGTGTTTTTAAAAAATAGATCCCAGAGGAAAAAACTATAATGGACAATACAATTCCATATAAAAGAAATATATCTATCCATGTATCCTTTTGTAGAATAAAGAGACTTGTTTGAAAAAAACTTCTTAGTATTTTTATTAGAAGTGCGTTGAATCTATAGATCAATTTGTAGAGAATTGAAGTTTTAATATTGATTCTTCCTACCCATAAATATGGTATCACTTTGTTTTTAATGAGAAACTCAGATGAGACTGTACTATGGAGTGAATTAGTTGTAAACTTTTAAAACTTGATGCTTCTTTGATTAAAGATGTCTTGAAGAGAAAAAAAGATCCTGATTTCTTAACATCAGGCATTCCCTATATACTGTGTGGCTCATTAGAGAATTTTGTCTAGGAAAACAATTTTTAATTCTTTAAAATGTCAGGGTAGCAATGTCTAAATTGGATTTGATCTAGTCAGTCATGGAATATTTTGTGAAACTTAATAATAGCTAATGCTTTTATAGCATCTTGTATGTGGCAAGCACTCTCCATGTATTACTTCATTCAGTCCTAACAACAAACCTAAAGAGTGTGAGAGTGTTATTTTCCCTCATCTGTTCCACACATGAGGAAACTATGGCCAGAACTCAGTGACCTCCTAAGGTCAAATAACTAGTATGGAGGAAAGCCAGGGTTCCAGCCACGCAGTCTTGCTTCAAGGGTCCATGCTCCGTGATCCATTATGTTACATGGCTTCTAGATGTTATACATTATTCAGCTTCTTGTGAAGATGAAGGTGAAGGTGGTTATCATTCTAAAATCACATCATATACACAGTAGCTTTCATCTGTAGCCATGATAACTGTTACTCTTGAGCTAGTAATGATGTTGGCTTTAATAAGTAATTGTTTACAACTACTGATTTTTCATGATCTCCAAAAAGGTAACTGGGACTGAGGACAAAGCTGTAGTCTATGAACTTAGATTTTCTCTTTGGATTCAGCCAGATTGCCTGAGAACTGCATACTTAGACTGCATTTTTGTGGCTCTTTATGAAATTGCCTCAGCTGAACTACACTTGGCTTTACACACTGAGTCTTCATTTAGAGGCATCGTATAAATATGACAATTTGAGAGAGGACAGATGGTAGTGAGATTTTTATGTTTATCAAAACAGAGCCCAGGTTTTAAAAGATTAAGGAAAGCTGCCCTAGACAATGCCATGCCCTCATTTTTCAGTTTCAGTCATTATTTTTCTCAGCAGTGTCCTTTTGGCTTCAATGTGTCTTCTAATATCATCAGCCAAATTGTTTCTTTCTTTTGTAATCTGTAGTTTCAAAATAATAGGAGTTGTTTTGCTTTCAGAAAAAGACAATTATAATGTTGATTTGGTTCTTTTAAAAAACTATACACACCCTCTGGAGATTCTGATTTACTCCCTGTATTCATGCTGAGGAAACTAAGTGCCAGCAATGAAAACTTGTGTCTACTCTCAAACCCCTCTCACAATGAGGTCTATTTGGTCAGATGCTGTGAATCCCATCAGCTTTTCTGGGTAACTGCCAGCACATTTTGCCATAGCGATATAGCTACTATGGCTAGTCCCCTGCCATCTGTTCTTCTAATGCAACTGTTCTCAAACTTTTTTTTTTAATCTCAGGACCCCTCTATACTCTGAAAAATTCAGTCTTTTGTGCTGTGTTGTAATGGTTGAAGTATAGAAAGAAAATACAGCCTCACACAGCTATGTAATTGGAAAAGAAAAGAGCATTTTTAATAGCCTTGTCCAATAATTATGTATCTGGAGTATTGTATTAATATATTCAGCATTTTAAAACTCATGAAGTAATAATTTTGCATATCTAGGCAGATTACTTAAGGTTCAAGTATTATGTTAAGTTTTGCAAAAATATAGAAAAGAAAGCATTTAGCATCTACTACTATTAACATATATGTATTTCTCTTCAAAATATAATTTAAAAACTAAAATTACTACTTGAACATATCCTTGAACATAGTAAATTCAAGCAATGCCAAGAAGGTGCTTATAATGAAATGCCTCCCTTCTTTATACCCCTAGTCGCTCTCCCTCAAGTTGTTTATCATACAACTAGTAAAGAGGTATATATTTTTCAACCTATTTTTGAAATATACATCTAGAAAGTATACCCCACAAGTGTACAGCAAAATAAATTTACCTGAGCTTTACACACCCCTGTTACTAGCATCCATACGGAAAACCAGAACATTGCTAGCACCACCAAAAGCTTCACTGTGCTTATCCGCACGTTTTAAGTACATAGTTGTACTTAAAACTCTATGATACCTTTAGAGTAACTCTAAGATATCTTTATCTTTTAAAACTCTAAGATACCTTTAGAATAACTATATTTATTTACATCAAAAGGTATCTTTCAATAATATTTTTAGTCTTTTTTTTTTTTTTTTCCATTTACAGAAAGCACTTGCATGAACCATACATCTCAGCTTTGGTTTCTTCTTGTCCTCATCACTGGAAAGTTCTAACTTTTGGGAAAGTTAACCATGTTTAGAAAAAACAAAAGGAGGCTGGGCATGGTGGCTGGGAGTAGTGGCTCACACCTGTAATCCCAGCACTTTGGGAGGCCAAGGCAGGCAGATCACTTGAAGCCAGGAGTTCAAGACCAGCTTGGCCAACATGGTGAAACCCTGTCTCTATTAAAAATACAAAAATTAGCTAGGTGTGGTGGCGCATGCCTGTAGTCCCAGCTACTCAAGAGGCTGAGACAGGAGAATCACTTGATCCCAGGAAGCGGAGGTTGCAGTGAACCGATATCGGGCCACTGCACTCCAGCCTAGGTGACAGAGTGAGACGCTGTCTCAAAAAAAAAAAGGCTGGGTGCGGTGGCTCACACCTATAATCCCAGCACTTTGGGAGGCTGAGGCGGGCAGATCACCTGAGGTCAGGAGTTCGCCTGGCCAACATGGTGAAAACTTGTCTCTACTAAAAATAAAAAAATTAGCTGGGCGTGGTCGTGGGTGCCTGTAATCCCAGTTACTCCTAGGAGTCCAAGGCAGGAGAATTGCTTGAACCCAGGAGACAGAGATTGCAGTGAGCTGAGATCATGTGACCGCACTCCAGCCTGGGTGACAGAGTAAGACTCTGTCTCAAAAACAAAAACAAAAACAAAAAAAAAGTCTGTTGGAAAAATAATAAATTAAGAGAGGCTGGGAAAAGAAAAAGAAATAACAGGTTCTCCCCAACAAACTCTCAGCAACTTTAGATAACCAATAACAAAAAGGTTGAGGTGAACCACTTAATATCAAAATATGTCTTACATGCAATGACTAAATATACAAGTTTGAAGAACAGAAAGACCAGTATGGCTAGATGTTTGTAAATAAGGGGAAGGGTAGAGAAAGATGAGTGAGAGAGGTAGGTCAGGACCAGGTCTTGGAGACCATGGAAAGGAGTTTGGATTATATCCTAAGTATAATGGAAACTCATTGGAGAGTGTATGGTGGTGATATCCGAATTACACGTTTTTTGTTTGTTTGTTTGTTTGTTTTTTGAGATGGAGTCTTGCTCTGTCACCCAGGCTGGAGTGCAGAGGTGTGATCTTGGCCACTGCAAACTCCGCCTCCCAGGTTCAAACGATTCTCCTGCCTCAGCCTCCTGAGTGGCTGAAATTACAGGTGTGCACCACCACACCCAGCTAATTTTTGTATTTTTAGTAGAGACAGGTTTTCACCATCTTGGCCAGGCTGGTCTCGAACTCCTGACCTCATGATCCACCCACCTCGGCCTCCCAAAGTGCTGGGATTACAGGCATGAGCCACTGCACCCGGCCTTGAATTACACTTTTAAATGATCATTCTGACTTTTATATGGAGGTAGATTTAAGGATGTAAAGAGAAGAAACAAATTAGGAGACTGTTGCAGTAGTTCAAGTAACAGATTATGGTGGATTTGATTAGGATTACTGATAGCAGTGGAAAAGGTGGAGCTCAGATTCTGAAAATATTTTGGAGGGAAACTGTCAGAGTTTGGTTTGAATTGGATATAAGATCTGAGAAAAGGGAGGAATTAAAGTTGACCTATGAGGTAGCTAAAGTGGGGTGGATTTACAAATCAATATCATTAAGGAATTGAAATTTCAGCCAGAGTGTTGAGTGAATCTTTGATGTGAATGTTGAAATTGTCAAGAATGACAGTGGGTCCAGTGGTGGAAATGAGATAGTGATCCAGGTATTGAAGTTACTAGTAAGTAGGGGAGAAATGGCTGAGTATACAAAGATAATAGCCAAAAGGAGGGAAAAGGAATGGTAACATTAAATAATGTGTGTTTTAAAGGAGCTGGAGTTTTCTAAAGAGAATGGAAGACAGTTTAAAATCCATTAAACAATTGTGTTTCCAAATTCAGTCAAAATGTAATGGGGGCTTGGTCTAGGATGATAGCAGAGGAGATGAAGAGAGGTGGCCTCATTAGAAAAATAATTACAAGGTTAAACTCGATTAAATTTGGTGACAGTTTGGAAATGGGAACTGAGGGGTGATGGGAGCCAGGAATAACCTCTAGGCTTCTGTTTATGTGACTGGATAAATTGTGACAGGGAGCCAAGATAAGCTTATCTAAGACCCAGGTATGTTAGGGAAGATGACTGAGACAGTTGAATTTGAGGGGCCTATAAGGTTCTCAAGTGGCGATGTTCTGTAGGAAGTTGGATACAAATATCTGGAAGAAATGGATCAATGGATGAGTAGATTGATATGCAGGTAATGGTTGATCACATTTTCCAACTCCTTCAAGTTAATGTGACTTCTGGTTCAATATGATGGTCTAAATTCACATATTTTCTTCCCTTCCACTTAGGATGCCAGTAAAATGAAATAAAGGGATAAGATTGGAAATAACTGTAAAAACAAAGATAAATAAAAGGAACAATTGTAATTTGAGTCTGCATCAGATATCTAAAAGGAAAGACAAATGTGCTTTCCCTTTTTTTTTTTTGGAGACAAAGTCTTGCTCTGTCGCCTGGGCTGGAGTGCAGTGGCTCAACCTTGGCTCACTGCAACCTCCGCCTCCTGGGTTCAAGCTATTCTCTTGCCTCAGCCTCCCGAGTAGCTGGGACTACAGGCACATGCCACCATGCCTGGCTAATTTTTGTATTTTTAGTAGAGATGGGGTTTCACCCTGTTGGCCAGGCTGGTCTTGAACTCCTGATCTCAGGTGATCCACCTGCCTCAGCCTCCCAAAGTGCTGGGATTTACAGGCATGAGCCACCACACCCGGCCCAGATGTGCTTGCTCTTTAGTAAACAGATTGGAAGGAACACCAAAACAAATTGCATAAAAGGGGGTTATGGTGAGAGTATGAGTGACCTTCCCGGCTAAACCCCAAAGAGGCTCCAGTTGCAGCTTTATGGAGTGTGGGTGTGAGAAATGAATTTGAAAATAGCAAGATTATTTGAAGATCTGTCTGTAGAACAGCTGTATGATTTGATAACCAATTCCCTCCTCCATTCGTCAGAAAAAGTTCCAAGTAATTAAGAAGTTTCTCTAGGAAAAAGAAATTGGAGAATTTCTTTCTAGAGAAATTGAAGGGAACTAGCTGACAAGAAGTAGGGCCACTGATGTGTTGTTGGTACCCAGGCAAGGCCTCCTCATTCAGGCATTGTAGGGAGGGAAGGTGTCTCCAGCCTAATGACTAGATGCGAAAGAAAAATAGAATAAGTGTAGCTTAAAAGAAAGAACGAAGTAAAAAGCAGACCAAGGAGGAAATATTTAGGACATAAAAGAAATCTTTTAAAAACTGATTGTTATCTTTTAGAAAAAGTTAACAAAATATCATGTCTGTATTATGAAAAACAATCAGAATAAGAAAGCTTTTGCAAATTTAAAATTCAAATGGGGCCGGGCATGGTGGCTCACACCTGTAATCCCAGCACTTTGGGAGGCCAAGGCGGGTGGATCACCTGAGGTCAGGAGTTCGAGACCAGCCTGGCCAATATGGCGAAACCCCAACTCTACTAAAAATACAAAAATTAGCTAGGTGTGGTGGCGCATGCCTGTAGTCCCAGCTACTCAGGAGGCTAAGACAGGAGAATCGCTTGATCCCGGGAGGCGGAGGTTGCAGTGAGCCGAGATCGTGCCACTGAAGCCTGAGCAACACAGCGAGAATCTGTCTCAAAAAAAAACAAAAAAAAAAAAGCCGAGTGTGGTGGCTCACACCTGTAATCCCAACGTTTTGGGAGATCGAGGCGGGCAGATCACCTGAGGTCAGGAGTTCGAGACCAGCCTGGCCAACATGGTGAAACCGCGTCTCTACTAAAAATACAAAAATTAGCCGGGCGTGGTAGTGGTCATCTGTAATCCCAGCTATTCAGGAGGCAGGAGAATTGCTTGAACCCAGGAGGCGGAGCTTGCAGTAAGCCAAGATCACACCACTGCACTGCAGCCTGGGTGACAGAGCAAGACTCCATCTCAAAAAAAAAAAAAAAAAATCAATTGGAAAAATAATAAGAGAGTCTGAAAATATTATTGGAGTGTCATAGAATATAGTGAAAACAGGCAGATAATATAACAGGGAAAGAATAGGCACTCCAGAAGAATTTAAAAAAAAGAAAAAAGGAAGGAGGGAAGAAATTATTGAATAGTAGAAGAAAAATTACCAAAGCTGAGAAAAAAAACAGTGAGTCCTTAGGTTGAAAGAGCCTTCAGAATGCTGAGCAAGATGAGTGAAAAAAGACCTACATGTGGCACATCTTCACAAAATTTTACAACTTCTAGGTTAAAAAATATTCTAAAATATTTCAGAAAGAATAATAGAGTTTGTATACAAGAAGTTAAAAATCACACTGCCATCAGACTTCTCATCAGTATCACTGGGCCAATGACTTAAGTGGTTGGTGGGAAAACTATTTTGACCTGTCAAATTATCAGGAATGTGAATGTAAAATAGAAACATTTTTAGACAAATAAGAACTCAAAGTTTACTTCTCACCTACCGTTTCTAAAAGAATTAGTAGGATCAATCAAACAAAACAGGATAGAAAACCATGAAAGATAACAACATGGGTTGAAGGAAGCAATAGCTTTAACCAGGAGTTCAGTTAAGGATAGCTGCAGAATGATAAGCACACAGGAGGCATGGGATGAAGCATCCTGACTGAAGCAGTAAGTGAAGAGAAGAAAGAAACTGGGTTCAAGCATATCATTGAGAAGCAGAATAAGTTTTCAAGATATGCTGAAACATTTTTGTGTGCTACAAAGAAAGAAAATTCCAAGCATAGAAATGCCAAGAAAAAACAAAACTGAACAAGAAAATAATTCTCCATAAAGGAATTAAATTTGGCGTTAATTTTTTATTATAAAAATATTGAAATATACACAGAAGTGGAGAGAATAGCATAATGAACTATATATCCCTCACGCAGGTTCAGCAGTGGTCCAGAATATGCCACATTCACTTTATCCTTTTTTATTTCTTTGCTAAAGTATTTAAAAGCAAATTGCAGGCCGGGCGCGATGGCTCATGTGTAATCCCAGCACTTTGGGAGTCCGAGGTGGGCAGATCACCTGAGGCCAGGAGTTTGAGACCAGCCTAGTTAAAATGGCAAAACTTCATCTCTACTAAAAATACAAAAAAAAAAATTAGCTGGATGTGGTGGCGGGTGCCTGTAGTCCCAGCTACTCAGGAGGCTGAAGCAGGAGAATCACTTGAACCCAGGAGGTGGAGGCTGCAGTTAGCCGAGATCGTGCCATTGTACTCTAGTCTGGGCAACAAGAGTGAAACTCTGTCTCAAAAAAAAAAAAAAAGCAAATTGCAGACAGCAAATACTTTTTACCCCTACTTTCTTTCAGTGTCAATCTCTAAAAAAAGGTGGATATTGACTTTTCTAATCATAATGCTGTTTTAACACCTAACAAAATTAACAATAATTTCTTGGTGAAATCTAAAATTCAGTTCATGATCAGGTTTCTCCAGATGTCTCAGTGTTTTTACAGTTCACTTGTTCAAATTAATTCAAAATTCTTGTATTGAATCTGCTTGTTGTGTTTTTCATCCAGATTGACCCTCCTTTCATTTCTGTCATGCCACTTGACAATGAAGGAACTGTATCAGTTGACCTATAGAATAGCCCACATTCCAGATTTGACTGCTTCCTGTGGTATCCTTTAACTTGTTCCTCTGCCCCTCTGTATTTCTAGTTATTTGAAGTTAACTGTAAGAAAATGATTAGATTTAGGTTTAATATTTGTTGGCAAGAACATCTCTCAGGTCATGCCATGTGAAATGTAGCTTGGTTTTCACTGTTTTATGAAGTTCGAAGAAAAGTTCACTTTATCTCAAAATCAGAAGTATTGTCCTTTGACAATATGACATTGAACAAGGAAGTCCTACCATACTGCCTCTTCTGTCATAAACAGTTTTCATAGGATTATGTTAAGGTAACTACTTTTACTGGTTTTCAACCTTTAGAATCAATGTATGAGACAAGGCTGCATTGTGAATTTGCTACAGAATATGGTTATCAAGTTTGTCATATAGAATTTGGAGAAGTTGGCTAGGGAAAGTGGAAAAGACCTTAGTATCTTTATCAGCAAATCAGGGACATCAGGTTTACTAGTTTTAGTGCAGTATATTGAGATTTAAATTATGAATGTTTTTGTCCTAAATTTGTGAAATGCACAAAACTGCCCCCAAATTGTTTTGATATAATGAAATATCTGATAATGAGCTTTCATTTATTTATTTGTTTGTTTTTTAGAGACAGGGTCTCACGAGTTACCCAGGCTGGCCTGGAACTTTTGGGCTCTGTCAGTCTTCCTGCCTCAGCCTCCCAAGTGACTGGGACTACAGACGTGTGTCACCATGCCTGGCTGAAATTTCTTTAAAGTCTTCAGTAGATGTTAAATTTAGCTTTTATAACATTTGAACTCAGTTGTTTACCTTCAACTCTATTTACTAATTTTTTTGTGTGTTTGTTTTTTGGCTTTTTGCTTGTTTGTTTGTTTGTTTGTTTTTGAGATGGAATTTCACTCTTGTTGCCCAGGCTGGAGTGCAGTGGTGCAATCTTGGCTCACCGCAACCTCCACCTCCCGGGTTCAAGCGATTCTCCTGCCTCAGCCTCCCGAGTAGCTGGGATTACAGGTATGCACCACCATGCCAGGCTAATTTTGTGTTTTTAGTAGAGACAGGGTTTCTCCATGTTGGTCAGGCTGGTCTCGAACTCCTGACCTCAGGTGATGTGCCCGCCTCAGCCTCCCAAAGTGCTGAGATTACAGGTGTGAACCACTGTACCCGGCCACTAATTTTTATTTATAAATTTGGCAGAAGACTATGTTATGTATAGTTGTATAATATGAGCATTCTAAGTATTATTTGCTTTTTGATACCACTTAAAGATTACGTATAGATGTAGTTATTAGAAAGAGTAGTAGACATGAAATCAGGAGGCTACATCATGATCTTGGCTCTGATCCTAGATGACATAATATTGGACAAGTCATTTGACTTATCTGCACCTATTTCTTCTTTTTATGAATAAAGGGATCAGATTTGATCATTTAATCCATGATCCTGTCATACAACCTAAGTTATTCAAGTTCAGCTGTATTGAAAAATGTGATGAAGAGCACACACAACTTTGTTCTCCTCAGCTCTTGCCATGATCCTTAAACTAACAAAATGAGGAAATAGATGGCTTTTTTTCTCCTCCCTGAATTTATAAAAACAGGAATTTATAAATTTGGTTTAACTTTTTTAACTTTTAATCTGAGGAAGAAGTGAAACAGTGAAACTCCATCTTACACCTAATAGATGCGAAACAAAAATGAAACATAATTTAGCTTTCAAAAGTATAGCCATACCCCATGGAAATATTGCTGATTTGGTTCCAGATCACTGCAGTAAAGCGAAGGTCCCAATAAAGTGAGTCACGCAAATACTTTGGTTTCCCAGTGCATATAAAAGTTATTTTACACTATAGTGTAGTTTATTAAGTGTGCAATTTTATTATGTCTTAAAAAATACATACCTTAAATACAAAATACTTTATTGTTAAAAAAGTCATCTAAGCCTTCAGGCAGTTGTAATCTTTTTGCTGGTGGAGGCTCTTGCCTAGATCTTGATGGCTGCTAATTGATTAGGCTGGTGGTTGCTGAAGGCTGGAGTGTCTGTGACAGTTTCTTTCTTCTTCTTTTTTTTTTTTTTTGAGATGGAGTCTCGCTCTGTCGCCCAGGCTGGAGTGCAGTGGCGCGATCTCAGTTCACTGCACCCTCCGCCCCCCAGGTTCACGCCATTCTCCTGCCTCAGCCTCCCAAGTAGCTGGGACTACAGGTGCCCACCATCATGCCCGGCTAATTTTTTGTATTTTTAGTAGAGACGGGGTTTCACCACATTAGCCAGGATGGTCTCGATCTCCTGATCTCATGATCCGCCCCCCTCGGCCTCCCAAAGTGCTGGGATTACAGGCGTGAGCCACTGCGCCCAGCCTTCTTTCTTCTTTTTTTAAATAGAGATGGAGTCTCACTATGTTGCCTAGACTGGTCTCAATTTCCTGGCCTCAAGCAATCCTCCAGCCTTAGTCCCCCAAAGTGCTGAGATTACAGGCATGAGCCATCACACTGGCTGGCAGTTTCTTAAAATATGGTAACACTGAAGTTTGCTGCATCAGTTGACTCTTCCTTTCATGAAATAGCTCTCTGTTACATGTCATGCTATTTGATAGTATTTTACCCACAGTAGAACTTCTTTCAAAATTAGGCCGGGTGCAGTGGTTCAAGTCTATAAACCCAGAGCTTTGGAAATCTGAGACAGGAGGATAGCTTCAGGCCAGGAGTTTGAGACAAGCCTGGACATCATAGTGAGACCCCATCTCTACAAAAAATGGAAAAAATTAGCTGGGCATGGTGGTGCACACCTCTAGACCTAGCTACTTGGGAGGCTCAGGTGGGAGGATCCACTTGAATCCAAGAGTTCAATGCTGCAGTGAGTTATGATTGTGCCACTGCACTCCAGCTCGGGTGATAGAGTAAGACTCTCTCTCAATAAATAAAAATAAAAAATTGGAGTCAATCCTGAAACCCTGCACTGCTTTAACAACTAGGTTTATGTAATATTCTAAATCCTTTGTGGTCATTTCAACAATGTTTATAACATTTTCACTAGGAGTAGATTCCATCTCAAGAAACACTTCCTTTGTTCATCCATAAGAAGCAACTCCTCATTTGTTCAAGTTTTAGAATGAGATTGCAATAATTCAGTCACATCCTCAGACTCCGCTTCTAATTCTAGTTGTTTTGCTATTTCCACTACATTTTCAGTAATTTTCTCCACTGAAGTCTTGAACCCCTCAAAGTCATCCATGAATGTTGTACTCAACTTCTCTTCTAAACTCCTGATAATGTTGATAGTTTAACATCCTCCCATGAATCATGAATGTTCCTAATGGCATCTAGAATGGTGAATCCTTTCCAGAAGGCTTTCAATTTAGTTTGCCCAGATCCGTCAGAGGAATCATGTCTATGGCAGCTATAACCTTACAAGATATATTTCTTGTCAGAATACAACCACAACAGTTATCAATTGAGCTTGCATATGGAGGCACTTCCTGCTGCTGCAAGACAATTACGATAGTAACATCAAAGATTAGTAATCACAGATCACCATAACAGTTATAATAATAATGAAATGTTTGAAATATTGCAAGAATTACCAAAATGTGACACAGAGACACAAAGTGAGCACATGCTATTGGGAAAATGGCACTGATAGATATATTTCTGAGATAATAAGACTTGCAAGTTGAAATGACTCCCTCAACCTTGGGTTTCAGAACAGCTGCTGTGTTAGCAGGAATGAAAGCAACATTAATCCCCTTGTATGTCTTCATCAGAGCTCTTGAGTAACCAGGTACATTGTCAATGAGCAGTAATATTTGAAAGGAATCATTTTTTCTGAAAAGTAGGTCTCAACAGTAGACTTAAAATATTTAGTAAACCATGCTATAAACAAATGTGCTGTCATCCAGGCTTTGTTGTTCCATTTCTAGGGTACAGGCAGGGTAGATTTAGCATAAATCTTATGGATGCCCTAGGGTTTTTGGAATGGTAAATTAGCATTGGCTTCAACCCAAAGTTACCAGCTGCATTAGCCCCCAACAACATAGCCTGTTCTTTGAAGCTTTTGAAACCAGGCATTGACTTCTTTCTAGCTAGGAAAGCCCTAGATAGCATCATCTTACAATAGAAGGTTGTTTCATCTACATTGAATATCTGTTGTTTGGTGTAGCCACCTTCACCAGTGACTTAGCTGGATCTTCTGAATAACCTGCTGCAGTTTATACATCAGCACTTGCTGCTTCTCGTTGCACTTTTATGTTATAGAGATGGCTTCTTTCCTTAAACCTCATGAACCAATCTCTGCCAGCTTCAGACTTTTATTCTGTAGCTTCTTTACCTCTCTCAGCCTTCACATAATTGAAGAGAGGGCCTTGCTCTGGATTGAACTTTAAGGGAATATTTTGGCTGGTTTGATCTATCCAGACCACTCAAACTTTCTCCATATCAGCAATAAGGCTGTTTCACTTTCTTAGCATCCATGTGTTCAGAGTAACACTTTTCATTTCCTTCAAGAACTTTTCCCTTGCATTCCCAACTAGGCTGTTTGGCACAAGTGGCCTAGCTTTTGGCCTGTGTTAGCTTTCAACTTGCCATCTTCACTAAGCTTTCTTCTTCTTTTTCTTTTTTTTTGGCTTAAAAAATACTGGGTTATTTGTTTGTTTGTTTGTTTACTGTGAAAGAGAGCAGACAGACATTTCTAACTTTTTTAATTTAAAGTGAGAGACGTGAACACTTGGAGACCATAGTACGCTTACTAATTGGTCTTATTTCAATATTGCTGTGTCTCAGGGAAAAGGAGGCCAAAAGAGAGGGAGAGATACAGGAGAATGACCAGTTGGTGGAGCAGTCAGAATACAACCACAACAGTTATCAGTTGAGCTTGCATATGGAGGCACTTCCTGCTGCTGCAAGACAATTACAATGGTAACATCAAAGATTAGTAATCACAGATCGCCATAACAGTTATAATAATAATGAAATGTTTGAAATATTGCAAGAATTACCAAAATGTGACACAGAGACACAAAGTGGGCACATGCTATTGGGAAAATGGCACTGATAGACTTGCTTAGAGCAGGGTTGCCACAAACCTTCAATTTATAAAACACATAGCATCTATGAAGTCCAGTAAAATATAGCGCAATAAAATAAGGTATGCTTATATAATGCTCACAAAAAGAAACACAGAGGGTTCTGTTCCAGTAACTATTGCTACTAAACAAGCTACACCAAAACATAGTGGCTTAAAAGAACAAGAATCATTTCCTTAGCTCCCAAATCTGCATTTGGGGCTGAGTTTTGTGGGGATACCTCCTCTCTGATCCGCTTGGTGTCAGCTGGGACAGCTTGAAGGCTGGGGCTGATTAAACACTGTGTCAACTTGCCCCTTTATAGCAAAACTCACTGAAAAAGTTTTCTATACTCTGTCTCTGATTCTCTCCTGCCATTTTTCTCCTTTTAAAATTATTTTTATTTCCATCTATTTATTTTTTTTAGAGACTGGGTCTCACTCTGTCACCCAGGCTGGAGTGCAGTGGCACAGTCATAGTTCACTGCAACCTTGAATTCCAGGGCTCAAGTGATCCTCCCACTTCAGCCTCCTGAGTAGCTGGGACTACAAGCACGCATCATCATGCTCAGCTAATTTTTTTGTTTGTTTTGATAAAGACAGAGTCTCACTATATTGTCCTGGCTGGTCTTGAACTCCTAGCTTGAAGCAATCCTCTCACCTCTGCGTCTCAAAGTGCTGGGATTAAAGGCATGAGCCATGATGTCTGACCTAAAATTATTTTTTAATAATTCATTTTGAAATAATCTCAAATATAGAGAAATTTGCCAGAAGGATAAAAAGATTTATATTTTCCCTCACCCAGATTCCCCAGTTATTAATACAGCCACTATGGAAAACAGTATGGAGCATCCTCAAAAAACCACAAATAGAACTACCATATCCAGCAATCCCATTACTATACATTTATCCTAAGGAAAGGAAATCAGTATATCGAAGAGACATCTGCACCTCTGTGTTTATTGCAGCAGTAGTCACAATTGCCAAAATGTGGAGTCAACCTAGGTGTCCAACAACAGATGAATGCATAAAGAAAATGTGGTATTTATACTCAATGGAATGCTATTCATCCACAAAAAAGCATGAAATTCTGTCATTTATGCCAACATAGATGGAACTGGAGGACATTATGTTAAGTGAAATAAGCCAGGAACAGAAAGTTAAACACCACATGCTCTCGTTCTCACTCATATGTGGAAGTTAGAAAAGAGTTCATTCCATGCAAGTAAAAAGTAGAACGGAGGATGGTAGAGGTTGAGAAGGATAGGAGGGTAGGGGGAACAGGAGGATAGAGAGATATTTGTTAAAGGATATAAGATTACAGCTAGATAGGAGGAATGAGTTCTCTAGTGTTCTGTAGTTCTATAGGATGACTATAGTTAACAATAATGTATTATACATTTCAAATAGCTAGAAGAAGGATATTGAATGTTCCAACACAAAAATGTTTGAGATGGTGGATGTGTTAATTACCCAGATCTGATCATTATTCATGATTGTATTGAATCATCACTGTAACTCATAATTATTATGTCAATTTACAAAAACATTTTATCATTGCATTTGCTTCATTGCTCAATACCCTTCCTCTCCCTACAGACACACACACACGCGTGAATGCACACACACGCACGCACACACATGATCATTCATGTTTTTTTGAATCTTTGCAAAGCAAGCTTTACAATGTCCCATTACCACTAAACACTCCAGTCTATATTTTCAAACAACAAAGATATTCTCCTAAAAACTGGCATACAGCCCTCCAAATCAGGAAGCCAATATCAATATAACATTGCTACCCAATCCACAAACCCCATTCAGTGTCACCAGCTGTCCCAATGGTACCTCTTCTTTCTTTCTGGCCCAGTGTCCTATCCACGAACATGTGATGCGTTTAGTAGTTATGTTTCTTCAGACTCATTCAATCTGAAGCAGTCCTTTAGTCTTTCTCTTGACAGTGTTAAAGAGTACAGACCTTGATTATACAGGATTTCCCTCAGCCTTGATGTACCTGATGTTTACTTGTGACCAGACTTATGTCACACATTCTTGGCAACATCACCACCTCCCATCACTGGTGATGTTAACTTTGATCTTCTGATCATATTGGTGCCCGCCAATCTTCTCCACATTAAAGTCATTATTAATGACCTTTTGTAAGTGATTAGTATTTTGTGGAGAACTTTCCAAGAATACATCAGTATGTTCTTATCTAACAGTCACCCATCAGACTTAATATCCATTGACCATTCCCATCCGAATCAAACCCCTGTGATAGTGCCAAATGGTGATTTTCTGTTTCCTTTCTTCTACATTTATCAGTTGGTAAGGAATATCATTCCCTTCTCTTGTATTTATTTATATATAAGAACTCATTGATTCTTGTTTTGTTTACAAGATGGTAATCCATTTTTATTGATTGATTGATTGATTGACATGGGGTTGCCCAGGCTAGAGTCCAGTGGTACAATGATAGCTTACTGCTGCCTTATCTCCTGGGCCCAAGAAATCCTCCCGCCTCAGCCTCCCAAGTAGCTGGGGCTACAGGCATGCACCACCACACCCAGCTAATATTTTTTATTTTTTGTAGAGATGATGTTTTGCTATGTTGCCTAAGCTGGTATCAAACTCCTGGGCTGAAGTGATCCTCCCACCTTGGCCTCCCAAAGTGCTGGGATTATAGGCGTGAGCCACTGCGCTCAGCTTATTATTATTTTAATGCTCAAATTGTCTATTAGCCAGTAGGAGCCCCTTCAGTTGTCCTCCTGTGTCTCTTCAGCATGTCCCATCATTCATGGTGCACTTCCTTACTTTCTGGCACAAATGTGTTCCTGGCTCATTTTGTACTTTCCTGACCCAGCCTTCAAATCAGTCTTTCCTCCAAGGAGCTCTGGTTCCTATTATGTATTTAAAAAACAAGATCTGAGCGTTCAGTATGCTTGAAGCTACTGGGGTAGAATATCATCATTTAGGCTCACCCAGCCAAAAAAAAAAAAAAAAAAAAAGCTAGGAAAATATCCATGTGTAATCCTAGAAGTTACATAATTTTAATGTGTTATAGCTCTGATTGCAAGGCAGTAACTAACAAAATCTTATGATATTACCCCCAACCCAGGTATGTGTAATCCTCGAAATTATAGTGACACACCTCCAACTTCAAAGAGCACAGTGGAGGAGCTGCATGAACCGATCCCTTCTCTCTTCCGGGCACTCACAGAAGGAGATACTCAGTTGAATTGGAACATCGTTTCTTTCCCTGTTGCAGAAGAACTTTCACATCATGAGAATCTGGTTTCATTTTTAGAAACTGTGAACCAGCCACACCACCAGAATGTGTCTGTCCCCAGCAATAATGTTCACACGCCTTATTCCAGTGACAAAGGTAACTGCCAACAGTTGACTTTTTCCATTCCGCCCCCTCATGTGGTCTGTCCATGTAATCTATAAAACCTATATAAGACCATCTTTTGGAGCAGCTTTTTGGTTTTGAATTTGTATCATCTCACATAAATTCTAGACTCAATAACCCTGATCCCATCATATCTAGAGGCACATGCCAGAAGGATAAGAGAAAAAAAAATATCTCCGATCCTTGAGTAGATAAAGAGGCATGTCAGCTGGGCGTGGTGGCTCATGCCTGTAATCCCAGCACTTTGGGAGGCCGAGGCAGGTGGATCACGAGGTCAAGAGTTCGAGACCAGCCTGACCAACATGGTGAAACCCCGTCTCTACTAAGAATACAAAAATTAGCCGGGTGTGGTGGCGGGCGCCTGTAGTCTAGCTACGAGGGAGGCCGAGGCAGGAGAATTGCTTGAACCTGAGAGTCGGAGGTTGCTGTGAACCAAGATCGCACCACTGCGCTCCAGCCTGGGTGGCAGAGCAAGACTCCGTCTCACCAAAAAAAAAAAGATAAAGAGGCATGTCAGCATATTGTCAGAATTCCTCCATACTCCTGGCAGCAGAGGCTGTACTGTATTGGAAAATAGATAATTGCTCCTAATTCTGGTATTTATTTGTGCTAGGCTTTATTCTGTTCATAAGATAGCAACAATGCTGCTTCTCTAATAAAATATTGCTCATTGTCAGGTAACATTCAGAGTATCCCATGAAGTCAGATTTTTATAATAGCACCTGTACCAAAATGATGCCAAAGTCATTAGCTAAATTTCTTTATAAGCAAGTCGGTATTCCAGACATCTCATTTCCAGGCATAAACTAACCCCAGCCAGTTCTCTGCAAATGGGTGCTGTTGGTCAGAAAAGGAATTAAGTGAGAAAATAACTTATACAAATTACAGAAGCATATTTAAGAGCATTTATTAGTGAAGATAGGTCATATCATAATTTTGGAATGTAAAGAGCATGTGACTTTTATAAAATCTTTGATATTTTTTGACAAAAGGCACCATATAATTTTACTGTGGAAGCATAAAGCACTTATGAAAATTGCAATTATTTCTTAAAACATGAGGTGAATTATGTATAAATAGTATAATTTGTACTCTTACTTGACTATTAGTTGTGCCCTCCATTACATTCCTACCTATATAAAACAGTGCGGGCCGGGTGCGGTGGCTCACGCCTGTAATCCCAGCACTTTGAGAGGCTGAGGCGGGCACATCACCTGAGGTTGGGAGTTTGAGACCAGCCTGACCAACATGAGAAACCTCGTCTCTACTAGAAATACAAAATTAGCTGGGCGTGGTAGCACATGCCTGTAATCCCAGCTACTTGGGAGGCCGAAGCAGGAGAATCGCTTGAGCCTGGGAGGTGGAGGTTGCGGTGAACCGAGATCGCGCCATTGCACTCCAGCCTGGGCAACTAGAGCAAAACTCCATCTCAAAAAAAAAAAAAAAAAAAAAACCAAGAAAACAAAAAACAGTGTGAGCTTCGAACATTAATAGTAAAAGGCAAAACAGCTTCTGTTAAATGACAGTGTAAGATTTCTTATTCCCTTTTAGGTTAAAGTACTTTGTAAAACAAATGCTAGATTTTGGAAAACATTAGAAACATATGGAATGCAATAATAATATGTTTTGTTATCATTTTCTCCATTATTAAAATGTAAGTAATCAACATAACAGATATTAAATAATAATTCATAAATTTTGCTCAAAGATTATTTAAATTTATGAAGCAATTAGCAAGAAGCTAATTCCTGGAAACTCCAGCTGTCTTCAAGACACAACTAAAGTTTTTTCTCTGTGACATCTTTCCTGGGCACCTATTCCCCCAGATAGAGTCAGTCTCTTTCTACTGCTCCTCCTGCATTTGCAGGTGTTTGTTTGTTTGTTTGTTTGTTTGTTTGTTTGTTTTTTGAAATGGAGTTTCACTCTTGTTGCCCAGGCTGGAGTGCAACGGCGCAATCTCGGCTCACTGCAACCTCTGCCTCCCAGGTTCAAGTGATTCTCCTGCCTCAGCCTCCCAAGTAGCTGGGGTTACAGGCACCCACCACCATGCCCGGTTAATTTTTTTAATTTTTAGTAGAGACAGGGTTTCGCCATGTTAGCCAGGCTGGTTGCAAACTCCTGGCCTCAGGTGATCCACCTGCCTCGGCCTCCCAAACTGTTGGGATTACAGGCTTGAGCTACCATGCCTGGCCTGCATTTGCAGTTCTATTTGTTGTCTGTTTTTAACTTATGGATCTATCATTTTCTACTTAGTTCTGTGGATTCTCTGATTCCTCTACTAAAAATATAAAAATTAGCCAGCTGTGGTGGTGCAGGCTTGTAATCCCAGCTACTCGGGAGGCTGAGGCAGAGAATCACTTGAACCTGGGAGGCAGAGGCTGCAGTGAGCCAAGATCGCACCACTGCACTCCAGCCTGGGTGACAGAGTGAGACTCCATCTCAAAAAAAAGGAAATGCCCAGTTTAAAAGCACAGCTGTATAACATAGCAAATGTTTTTAAGCCCAATAATCCAACTTTTCGATCAAAGCCTGAAATCTAATAAAAGAAGCTAAGGAAGCCCTTTGTCTTCTTCAGATGGAGTGGGAGAATCTGACTTCCTTCTCAACGTAATTAATAAATGAAGATCTTTTTTCCTGTACCTCATCTTTGTCATGTACAGACCAGTAATAAGAGAACTAAGATAAATAACTGTTAATATTCAACTAGGTAATAAAGCATTTTTTTGTTTTTCTTCTTTCTTGCCCTGAAATCTTAAATTTTTGTTTTTCAGAACACATGTGTACTGTGGTTTATTTTGATGACTGCATGTCCATACATCAGTGTAAAATATCCTGTGAGTCCATGGGAGCATCCAAATATCGCTGGTTTCATAATGCCTGCTGCGAGTGCATTGGTCCAGAATGTATTGACTATGGTAGTAAAACTGTCAAATGTATGAACTGCATGTTTTAAAGAAGACAAATGCAAACCAAAGCAACTTAGTAAAATAATAGGTTTTAAAAGTTATTCTGTAAGTCTGTTGGTTGTATCTTGTATCAGAATCCCAGTAAGTTAAGTTGTAAAGACTTTGGAATAAGTTTCTTTTAAAAATATGACATAGCCAGTGATGTGTTTAATTATATAACTGTTCTTACTGATTTTATTGCCCCCTAGCAATAAGCCCTTTCCTTTGAATACATGTACAACTTTGGTCATATGAGAAGCAGGTGCGCAGATAATTCCTTGAAAGATCTGAGGTTTTTAACATGAAGTCTGATGTGGTTTTCCTCTAGCATTCCAAAAGGTTTTTGCTTTGAAAATGTTAGCAGAAGCATGTTGATGTGAATTATGATTTCTTCATGTGCTACTGTTAGCACACTGAGTTTTTATAGTTGCACATCATTCCTCATTGTGCCTTGTTTTATCCATTTTATAAATAGAGTAGATATTTGATATACCACTCTGATAACTCATATAAAAATATCATCATAAAAAGCTTAATTTCATCCCTTTTATGTTGGTTTTAAAAGGTAAATGCTTACCATATTTTATAATTGAGAACTCTTACATAGTAGAATCCATTCTATAATACATGTGTTGACAAAGCTTTAGAGAAAGTTTCCTATTCTCTTCCATTTCCCCTGCCCAAAGTGCTGACATAGGCAGTGATGAAGAATCTTTACCAAGATTTTCAGGGTGTACCTATGAAATTGCTTTAAATGCACTGCTGGGGTAAATAATTAGCAAGCAAAAGCGTTTCTGTGACTTCAGGTACCAGCTTAAAGAGCACTAGGGATGGGGAACGAATGCCAAATCAGACTCCACCTAGAGCACCAGGAAACAGCTTGTACCCTGGTAGGGAAATGGTGTCGCTGAAAGGGGAGGCTGAGCCAGTGCGAGACTGAACTCGTGCAGCCTTAGCCAAGACAAAGCAGTGTTTTTCAGCAGACGGCTGATGGGACAGGAATTGAAGAAGAGAATTGACTCATATGAACAGGACAGGGTGAAAATGCTGGGAATTATAATGGGAAACAAAACTATCTATGTTCATATTTTGTAATATTTCATTTGTTAAGTTTATATCTGGATATAATGTTCTTTTTAAACAAGTATAATCATATCATCGGAGGTTAAGATTATGAAATTTTAAAATCTCTATTCAAGATGATGTTCACTCCAAATACACTACAGAATTTAGTCAACATTTTATATAATGTTTCAATAAATGTTTCTTTCAATAAAGATACTATGTGCCCTTCATAGTAATAAAATCTCAATCTTTAAGCATGAATCTAAAACATAAATATTTATATTACAGACTCAATTTTACAAAATTGCTAATTGCTCTAGTGCATATTTGAACTACAAGCAACTTTTTAGGAATACCTCTTTATACATCTACATATTTTAGTATATAAAAATAGATAATGCTCTTGGACACATTTTGTATTATTCATGATCTGAATAGTAGTTAGTTAAAAGATCATTTGTAATATTATGATCAACTGTTATAAATTAAGGTCTTAATACCTTTTCTGCTCTTTCAAATAACTCTAATGAATATTCAAGATATTTTAGCCTTTTAAAAAGTTGAGATTTAGCTCATGGATATATTTTTTGGTAGGGAAACATTAGGGTCTCCTTTTCTTCCTTTTACCTAGAATGCCTCATTTAAAAGTGCCTTGAAAACATTTAGCTCCCCTTCTTCATGAGCACCTGTAGAGCTGAAAGTATTCTGGAACTTTAGACAGAAAGCTGAAAGGAATCTGCAGTCTCCTGCTGCAGTTCAACTCTGCTGTTTTTCAGTCATTTCCTACTGTGAGTGGAGTGATGTTTGTGTGTGTGTTGGCAACATGCCTAATGTTTTCTTAATGATGACAACAAATATTTTAAAACTGCATTTATCATTTTTTAGGTCTTCATTAAATTTTAAAATGTAATATCTGTTTCCCACCCCCTACATTAGGAGGATAATTTCTTAAACCACATTGTTTTAATTGATTTTTCTTATCTTGATTTCTTTCATTAGAAACTATCCCTAAATGTAAAGATCTTTTGCCTTCAAATTTGGCTTATTTTTTCTGATTTATGAGGGTTTGAAAGAAAGAATTCACCTAAAAGATTCCATTTCCAGTTTTATAATGTATTTCAGGTTCTGAATAACAATATTTTTCCAAATTGAAAGTAAATATTCAAGAAGTTGATAGCCTGGTTAAAAGTTAGATCCTGTATTACCATTCTAAGCACATTCACTTCTATATTGAAGTTTTGGTAAAAATTCTTTTTTCTTTTTTAATAAAAAATTAGGTTATTACTTTTTTTATAACCAGATTTTTAAAGCACTAGGTTTTAAATCAATGGGTATCATAAAAGCCATATATAAAAGATCCTTTCTTATAGTAAGACTTGTGCTTGTTAGCAGGTTTTTCTGTTAGTTTTTCCCCCATAACATTTAATTATTACTAAAATTGTATTTACAATAGTGGTGCCAAATCAAATGGTAATTTAAATAAAATCTATTCTGTGTTTATGTAGGGTGGTATAAAAAAGAGGTCTTCATTTAGACATGTGATTTCTAAAATTCCAGAAAGCAAAATTGATAAGATGTTAGAAATTTGAACCATTATTTATAATCAGGGTAGCATTAAAATGGAGAAAAGAAAGTTTTCTGAAAAAATGCAGTAAATATAAGCCACATTTCTAAAGTTTATTTTTATGAAAGCTTCTTTTAAGATTTTGAAATCTATTCTGCATTCCCAAGAGTTTATGTTTATTGTATTTTATATGATCTACAACATATAAAATTGTGTATTTTTCTTTGGTTGTCCCTATTAACAAAAAAGTATTTTAATAAAAAATTGAAATGAGTGAGTCATATTTTTTGTTAACTTCAGCATAGACATAAATTTGACATTCTGTCTAAAGAAGATAGTGTTTAAGTGATCAGCGGGCCGGGTGCGGTGTCACTTTGGGAGGCTGAGGTGGGCAAATCACTTGATCTCAGGAGTTCAAGACCAGCCTGGGCAACGTGGTGAAACCTCGTCTTTACAAAAATAAAAAAATTATCCGGGCATGTTGATGAGAGGTGAAGCCACCTGGACTTCTTGTTTCGAGTGGGGACTTGGAGAACTTTTCTGTCTTACAAGAGGATTGTAAAATGCACCAATCAGTGCTCTGAAGCTAGCAAGAGCATTGTAAAATGCACCAATCAGTGCTCTGTAAAACACACCAATCAGCACTCTGTAGCTAGCAAGAGGGTTGTAAAATGCACTAATCAGTGCTCTGTAAAACACACCAATCAGCAGGATCCTAAAAGTAGCCAATCGCAGAGAGGATTGAAAAAAGGGCACTCTGATAGGACAGAAACAGAACATGGTGGGGAGGGGCCAATAAGGGAATAAAAGCTGGCCACCCCAGCCAACAGCGGCAACCAGCTCGGGTCCCCTTCCACCCTGTGGAAGCTTTGTCCTTTTGCTCTTCACAATAAACCCTGCTATTGCTCTCTCTTTGGGTCCGTGCCATCTTTAAGAGCTGTAACACTCACTGAGAAGGTCTGCGGCTCCATTCTTGAAGTCAGCAAGACCACGAACCCACCAGCAGGAGCCAACTCCAGACACAGTAATTATGTGCCTGTAGTCCCACCTATTCTAGAGGCTGAGGTGGGAGGATCACTTGAGCCCAGGGAGGCGGAAGCTGCAGTGAGCCCTGATTGTGCCACTGCACCTCTGCCTGGGTGACAGAGCAAGACCCTGTCTTAAAAAACAAACAAACAAAAAAACAATCAGCAAAGAATGTTCTTTTCTCAGGATGTCTCTACAGATTCTCTCAGAACAGATCTTAGAACATTTTGCTGTCTGCTTTTTCATATGCTTTATTCCAATATGGGGGAACCTTTTAAATGAATACTTTACTATTCTGCTTGCTCTGTGGGCCTTCAGATGCCAACCAGCTTTATAAGAATGATCTAAAGGTTGCAAGGAGTTGCAGAAGGATCAAGGTAGGGAAAAACCTTTCTCAGCTCTCCCACAGGATACTGTTAGAATTGAGAGCCATAAACTGTGCTGCCATGGCAAAATCCACCTTATTTCAGAGTCCATGTTTTGGCAGCCTCGTGCCTGGGGGATCTAGAGAGGGGAAGAACTCAAGAGGACAGCCTGAGTGACCTAAGAAAGGAGCTGGGGCATTCGGAAGGTAGGATGAGTTTCAAGGACAGATACAACGTTTGACCAGGAAAGCTGTACTTTTGCTGAAGGTGTCCACACAGCAGCTAGTCATGTGGACAGTCAGAGAGAGTGAAGCTGAGCTGGAAGGGGAGGCATCCAAGCCCAAGGCTCCAGGAGACATTGCAGACAACATGGCGCATCCGGCCCCATGGGGCTGCTCCAGACCTGGCAGGCACTGAGCTCAGTAAGCCAGGCAGACATGCCATTAGCGCCATTAGCTGGTGGGTGTTAGCCATTACAGCTCTTTGACCTTTGAGCTTTAACTAACCAGTAAAAAGTAAATGTGGGCCAGGCGCAGTGGCTCACGCCTGTAATCCCAACACTTTGGGAGGCGGAGGCGGGCAGATCACCTGAGGTTAGGAGTTCGAGACCAGCCTGGCCAACGTGGTGAAACCCTGTCTCTACTAAAAAATACAAAAATTAGCCAGGTGTGGTGGCACGTGCCTGTAATCCCAGCTACTCAGGAGGCTGAGGCAGGAGACTCGCTTGAAGCCGGGAAGCGGAGGTTGCAGTGAGCCGAGAATGCGCCCCTGCCCTCCAGCCTGGGCGACAAGAGTGAAACTCCGTCTCAATTAAAAAAAAAAAAAAAAAAAAAGTATGTTCTACCTCCTTTTATTTTAAAGCCTGCTTGAAGTGTGGAGTCAGCAACAACTCCAAGGTTTGGCTTTTGAGATGAGAATTCTCCGTGCAGATGCAAAGAGGAAAAGAATTCTGCCCCCTCCCAGTAGTGCTGGGAAACCTGGAGTCCGCGCTGTGACTCACCAAATGACGCCTGGAGAGTGCAGGCACCCCGCCAGTCAGGGAGACAGGACTTCCCTCACTGGGCTGAAGATAGCCCCTGAAGTTAGGCACGGTCACCGGCGAAATATCTTTATGGCAGAAATGTGTTTCCTGCCCATCTAACTTACGTACTTCCCTCTGCAGCCAGCGTGATCTTTCTAAAACACGTGTACCGGTAATTACTGCTTCCACCCCCAGTTCTAGGCAAAGAGCAAGGCCGTTGCGCTCGTCTGCCTCGGAAAGGTATGAGTTACCCACTAGGAAGTCGAGCAAGGGCAGAGAACCTATCTCTTGTTTTCCTGAAGCCTCCCTGGCTCTGGAGTGTTCTGCTAGGGGAAGGGAGAGAATGAGGCCTTTGAGGGCCTGAGAGAGGGGCCAGGAAGGTAGGTCCCAGAGGCCCAGGTCTCTTGACCGTGGAGACCAGTGCTCTCGGCCCGTGACTCACGGAGAACCCGAGCCTGCAGTTGCTTCTTTCCAGGGGTTTCTACTTAGAAATATTAGCAGCCCAGCCCTCATTGTCCAAAGCCCCCCAGACTTGCCACCAGGGTTCTGTGAGTCCCAAGATGGGTGACCAGAGCCTCTCTCCTGGTCAGTGTTGGATGGGATGAGGCTCAGAGTCGGATTTTACTTGATTCCAAGAAAACAATGAGACAGAATGCGTTGCAGCCCTGGGTTTGTGGACTGCATTTGTGTCCCAAGACTCCTTGTCTCACAGCCTCGGCCGGCATCTCCTCTTCCTGTCTCATGTCTTATCCCCACTCCCATCACTGCTGACTCCCGCCTCAGCAGGTCAAGCTCGTGCTGCCGTCTCTCTCACCCTCAGGCTGTCGCAGGAGTCGTTTCCCCTGCTGGACCTGCTTTCTGTGCAGATTGTGGCTCCTTGCTCTGACCTCCCCTTTTTTTTTTTTTTTTTTTTTTTTTTTTTGAGATGGGGTCTCCGTCTGTCACCCAGGCTGGAGTGCAGTGGCACCATTTTGGCTCACTGCAGCCTTCGCCTCCCTGGCTCAGCGATCCTCCTCACCTCAGCCTCACAAGTAGCTGGGATCACAGGTGCACACCACAATGCCTGGCGAATTTTTTGTTATTTTTGACAGAGATGGGGTTTTGCCATGTTGGCCAGGCTGGTCTCAAACTCCTGAGTTCAAGTGATCCACCCGCCTCAACCTCCCAAAATGCTGGGATTACAGGCATGAGCCACTGTGCCTGGCCCTCTGACCACTTCTAAAGGAGCAGCCCCTCCCCACTCCCCCATCCCATTAGTCTGCTTTCTTTAACAGCAGACACCTCTCCAAAAGTATTCATCGGTTACTTGTTTATCATGCATTCTCCTCTTAGACTGTGGGGCCCTTGAGGGGCAGGGACCTTGTTTCTTTGGTTTGTCACTGCCCTAAACACAGCTCCTCAGCACCTAATGTCTCACACTCAGTGGGCACCAGCTCTTCTGTGGATGAGTGATGGCGAGTCTTAACCTACATAGGCCTTAAACAGTGGCTCCTCAGTGCCCTCAGACAAGTAAGTGTCAACTGTGCAGCAGACTTCTCAGATCCAGGCAGCATGTCCCTGCTCACCACTAGGCCCATCTCAGCAGTCCAGGTGGACATCCCCTGGAGCCTCTGTCACTCCCCCTGTAAGTATGGTTTCATCAATCTGAGACACTTGTCCCTCTGCGTCCGTTCCTCACGCCTTTCACTGAGCGGCTCACAATGGTGTAGCCTTTGACCCCAGGACATTCCTCAGCAGCATCCTAACTTCATCATTACCCTACACTTCCGCTTGCCACACTTCAACCTGGTGTCCAGGTTTCTACTGGGCTATTTGCAGTATTGCAGATACACCTTTAGCCACGTGGCTGAGGCCGTTTTTAGACTGCTGACCCATGCAGGCTTTGTGGGAGACTAAGGGACTTCTTTAGCAACCTAGCAAGAAGACCGTGCATGATGATATGAATTTTTTTGGTGTCCTTGAGGGCAAATTTTATTTGCAGAAGACACTACACAGAAACTAATGTTCATTTTTAAAATTAATGTTTAATGTATTTAATTTACAAAATCAAACTTAGTTCTTCCATAAGTTTTTAAAAACAGTTTACAAATATTTCTTCTAGCAGCCTAACTATATATCTAATAATCGTTTTTACAGGGCCCTCATTCAGTATTTGCTGAGTACTTCAATAGCTAATAAACTCACTATTGAGGTGAGCCTGTTGAAATTTCCAATACTGCACATAAACAGGAAGATTTCAACTCAGAATCAACTCTCATTCAATTTCACACTTACCAATTTTAAATTGGAGTTGTGAGGTTGTGTTCTAATAAGCCAAATCCTCTAAAATACTCAAATATGCCCATTCTTAACACAATAGTACTAATGATATAGTTTTGAGTCTTTTATCCCAGATCCTCCAAATCATTCCATGGTTGAAAAACAGGTTCTGGTTAAGCAAAACAGGTCACAGAGGTTTCTATGGCCTCAGTAAAATAGGTGCCAGAGAACTTGGAAACAGAGGAAGACCAGATTAGAGGACAAGACTTAGCCAACATTTAGCCAGACACACCCCAAAACATAAGTCAAGAAGGGTCTGCCCCTGGACAAGCAGGGCAAAATACGTGCTCTTTACAGATAATTTACTACCAAGACGAAGAGTATGCCCAGTTTTCTTCCCAAATTTGCCAGTCATGTTGTTTCTCTTCTCAGAGGCAGAATGAATATAAAGGCAGAGAAAGACCCATGGTACACTAAATGATTTCCTACCCAGGAAGGAGCATCAGGTTTAGGGAGACGTTGTTCTCCGTTCCAAGTGATACACATTACCTACGTCTGCCCAACTTTTCAGAGAAGTCTGCCCTTTCCACCCAGGTCAATGAGTGGATTGGATTTTGCATATCTTTGATTCTTAAGATATGTTTTTGTCTTTTTCAGCCGGGCACGGTGGCTCACGCCTGTAATCCCAGCACTTTGGGAGGCCGAGGCGGGCAGATCACTTGAGGTCAGGAGTTCAAGACCAGCCTGGCCAACATGGTGAAACCCCATCTCTACAAAAATACAAAAATTAGCCAGGCATGATGGCAGGTGCCTGTAATCCCAGCTACTCGGGAGACTGAGGCAAGAGAATCACTTGAACCCGAGAGGCAGAGGTTGCACTGAGTCGAGACGTGCCACTGCACTCCAGCCTGGGCAATAGAGTGAGACTCCGTCTAAAAAAAAAAGATATATTTTTGTCTTTTTCTCTAAGTACCCTTTGGTGAAATTCTCGAATATGGAAATAAGTCTGTTTTGAATATCAGGTTCAAGAACTTTGAATCTAATTGAATTGACCCTTGTATTTTTTTCATGTTCTAAGAATCATACAACTGTTCTAAAATAATACCATGCAGAATTTGAGTTATCTCAGACGGCTTTGCCTAACTAGTGGCCACAACTTTGAGGTCTTTCTATGGAAGCCTGTTTCCATTGAGGATTTCCAGGGGCCTTTATTCTCAGGAGTTTGTCATGGCAGACCACAGGCCCAGCTTTCCTAGTCTCCCCTTCCACCCCTATTTGGTCCCTTCATTTTTTAATGGCTAATAATAGAGACCTGAAGTAATTGTAGCTTGAACAACTAGAGATTGTTTGTTCTCACATAACTTGAATTCTGAAAATACATAGACCAGATCTGGAATGGGGGCTCTACATTGTCACCAGGAAGTAGGCTTTCCTTTTGCTCTGCTGTCCTAAAATTTGTCTCATGGTCTCAAGATGCCTTCTGGAGCCCCAACCATCATATTTGCTTTCCAAGAAGGAAGAAGGAGATTAGTGTAAAAATTATATACCTCCAAGTCAAGTCAGCCTTCAGGAAGCCCATCCAACAATTGTTTATGTCTCATTGGCTACCACTGTTTGCAAGAGTGACAAGGAATTAGCAACTGAATAAAATTCAGGATTGTTAGTAAGTAGGGAGAGAATGAAGAAGGGGAGAATGATTGGCCCAAGTCATCTCCACTATGCGTGGGTGCCTATAGCATCCTAAACACTTGCCATTCATGGTGTTTATCACTCTGTGTTGTAATTGCCTGTTTACTTGGCTGTATATACCCACACCAGAATGACATTGTATGTCCAGCTTGAAAGTGCAGAGGCAGTCCCTGGCACAGCTAGAAAAGCACTGATTCTAGACAGAGTGGCAGGTAAAGAAGGATGAGGTTTTGTGATTATCAAAAGGGGCATGACTTAAAATGATCTAGATGAAGTTAGCTAATTGCGATTTCTGAGGTTCTTGGTTTTGAAGATGTATATATGAGTTGGGTAACTTCACATGTTAATAGTGGTCTTTTTATGTGTGTAATAGAATTTCTCATTTAATGCAGTTACATTTTTCTCTTTGGCTGAATTTCTCTAGAAAAGATCAATATTCTGTAGTTTCTCTGTGCTATTTGAAGGTGGAATAAATTATTTCTTTTAAGCCAAAAACCATATACAATCCATAACTGGACCAGTTTGTTGAAACTTCGTTGATTAGTCTGCAGTGACTCTCATCCCTGAACAAGAGGCTCAGCCTTGAGATTTTTCCATATTAAAATCATAGACCACCGACTCTTCTCTCTGGTTTCTGAAGTAGTCTTGCAGGACAGCAAGATGTGAATCATACATGTAATTTAAAATTTTCTGGTAGCCACATTAAAAAAGTAAAAAGAAACATGTAGAATTAATTTGAATAACATATTTTCTTTAACCCAATATATCCGAATTAGCAGTTTAACATATAACTTATATAAAAATTACCAATGGAACATTTTGCATTCTCTTGTTTTGGTATTATTTGAAATCTAGTGTATGTTTAATAGCACATCCAAATGTGGACTAGCTACATTTCAAGTGCTCAGTAGCCACGTGTGGCTAGTAGACAGCACAGATCTGGTAACTTGGTATAAGAGGACTTATACCATGTTAACACATTTGGTCACTTATTATCTTATTGATCTCCTATGTAGTCGTTCTACACATTATTGACAATTGGGTATTGCAGTTTCCAACTATTATTGTTGTATTGTCCATTTCTCTCTTCAATTATGTCAGTTTTTGCTTAATATATTCTGGAGCTCTTGTTAGGTGCATATATGTATATAATTCTTAAATCTTCTTGATGAATGACCCTTTTATAATTATAAAATATCTTTGTCTGTAGTAGCAATTAGTACCTTAAAAACTATTTTGTTTGATATTAGTATAACCACTTCAGCTCTCTTTTGTTTACTCTTTGCATGGTATGTCTTTTTATATCTTCTTACTTTTAACCTATTTATATCTTTGACTCTAAAGTGTATCTCTTGTGGGCACCATATGGTTGGATCATGTTTTCTAATCCATGCTACCAATCTCTGCCTTTTAATTACAGAAATTTTAATCCATTACTTTTAATGTAATTATTGATAAGGAAGGATTTATATCTGCTATTTTGCTTTGTGTTTGCTATTTGTCTTTTGTCTTTTTTTTCTATTTCTCCTTTACTGCCCCTTTCTTCTTTACATTAAAGACATTTTGTCATGTACCATTTTAATTCTCTTGTCATTTCTTTTACTATGTGTTCTTATAAGTTATTTTCTGAGCAGTTGCCCTGGGGATTACGATTAACATCTTAAGTTATAACAATCTAGTTTTCATTAATACCATTTAATTTCAGTTGTATGCAAGAACTTTGTTTCTATGTATCTCCATTTCCTTTCTCCTCCTTTGGGATGTTATTGTCTTACAAGTTACATCTTTATGCTTTGTGTTCCCATCACATAGACTTATAATTACTGCTTTATGCAGTTGTCTTTCAAATCAGATAGGTGGGGAAAAAAGAGTTACAAACAAAAAATATATTGATACTGTCTTTTATGTTTATCTCGTTAGCTACCTTTATGAGTGCTCTTTACTTATTCATGTGGATTTGGGTTACCATCTAGTGTCCTTTTATTTCAGCCTAAAGAACTCCCTTTAGTATTCTCATAGGGGAGGTTTGGTTACAAATGACAGAAATCAAATTTAAACTAGCTCAGGTGAAAAAAAAAAAAAGGAAAATCTGGGGAGAAGGCTCAGATACCTGAAAGCCTTGGGATACCATGGCTTTAGGCAAGTCCAAGTGCAGGAAATGGTCTCTTGCTTGCAGCTCTTTGGTACTTTGCACGGCCACAATCTCAGGGAGCCCTCCACTACACCAGGCTCACATGTCAATCTCAGCAGGAAGAGATCATCACTATTCAGATAGCTGGAAGTCCCAGATAAGACTCCCACTGGCCCAGACTGGAAGTCAATCCTCCCAAGTCACGGGGACAGAGTGGGGGAGCAGTGGATCCCCAAAAGAAATACAGAGATTAGCAGAAAAAGGGATTAGGATAAAGCACAGGTAAAAGCTAAAGGTCTTCACTAGATATGCTTCAGATGAAGTTTCAGCTTTATTAAGTGTTCTCTTTAGAAACCCACTTCTACACAAACTAGAACAACTGGAAATCCACGTGTTAGAAATATTTAAATATTCTTTATTTGAGGCCTCACAATTTTTTTCTGGTCTGACATGTTAAAAATTCTTCCTAATGTAATCTGGTAAATCAGTCAAGATGTAGTCCTGGTCAGGTTTAGTGGCTCATGCTTATAATCCCAGCACTTTGGGAGGTCGAGGCAGGAGGATCACTTGAGCCCAAGAGTTTATGACCAGCCTGGGCAACATAGTGGGACTACGCCTCTACAAAAAGTAAAAGATTAACTGGATGTGGTGGTGCACATCTGTAGTCCCAGTTACTTAGGAGGCTGAGGCAGGAGGATCACTTGAGCCTGGGCAGTTGAGGCTGCAGTGAGCAGTGATCATGTCACTGCACACCAGCCTGGGGGACAGAGTTAGACCATGTCTCAAAAAAAAAAGACAAAAAAAGAAGAAGTATTCTTTTAGCTAAAATATGAAAGGAACATCTATGAAGGCCAGTTCGAATCTCAAGTATGTAACATATTTTCTTAGGATAAAAAATGTATTTTGAGTTTTAATAAAGGGCATGATAAATATCATCCATAAACAATGATTTATTTATTCCTCAATTGCTACATGTTGTACTATTATTCCAAGCTATTCATAATTCATAAATGAGTAATGCAATAATAATTTTCTATAGTTTTGTTTGTTTGTTTGTGACAGAGTTTCACTCTTGTTGCCCAGGCTGGAGTACAAAGGCGCGATCTCGGCTCACCACAACTTCCGACTCCCAGGTTCAAGTGATTCTCGAGCCTCAGCCTCCTGAGTAGCTGGGATTACAGGCATGCGCCACCGTGCCCAGCTAATTTTCTATTTTTAGTAGAGATGGGGTTTTGCCATGTTGGCCAGGCTGGTCTCGATCTCCTGACCTCAGGTGCTCCGCCTGCCTTGGCCTCCCAAAGTGCTGGAATTACAGGCGTGAGCCACCGTGCCTGGCCAGTTTTTTATTTCCTTTATCCAGATACATACTAGGTACTAAAAATGGGCAAGCAAAAAATGTAAGAACTCTATCAGGTCCAATACTTGAGATTCAGGGAACCTATGAAAAAGGATTACTGATTTTTAAGTTCTCAGCATAGAATACAAGAAATTGTGTTTAATGTTCCTTCTACTTGATGTGAGTCTAATCATGTATTCACTGCCTTTGGATAGAGTCCAAGATTATGTTCTGTGTTTTCTTAACTATTTTGAATTTGCCCCTTATTTAAGTGGATTTTTCTACTGGATTTTTGCAGAGATTTTCTTCTGGATACTGCTAGTAGATTCTTCCAGTTTGGGTTTTTGTTGTTGTTGTTGTTTTTGAGAGAATCAATTAGGGTGTTGATAATTAAACTTTTAAAATCCGTGCCTATTGGTATTTGAGGGGTAAAGCATAAATTGGTAGACTGTGCCTAAATTGGTTGTGGGGTACAGACAATTACTGACAGGAAACTGTGGGCATTTCTAAATGTTTTATCAGTGGGACAATTTTATTCTGAGGCTCTCTCAGCACGATAAATGTGTGTTTATGAGTTGCTGGTCAAATGAAATCGGCAGTCACTAAGGCAGTAATGATACCCAGAGATGATTTTATAGTAGCTAAAGACTTTGGCAGAGTAGCATTCTGATGTCTTTGACTCCAATGGCTAAAGTTTTAATTTCTAGTGTACGTATGGTGGCCTCTTTCCACGTGTTTTATACTTTTGGAGTGTAAGCTTGTGCTCAGTGGGGCTTTGTCTGGGTAATTTCTAGGAGACTTGAGCTGTGGATATATAGTTTTTAGGAGGATTTTTATTTGCTTCTACAGCTGTTTCAGGGGGTTACCAGCCCAGAAACCCTTGATGTTAATTTCTCAGTTTACTGGAGTCAGTATAAATTGGTAGGATACATTTTTGAACTCCAGAATAGCATGAAGGCATGAACTTTCATGATCGTGAACTTTCAGGGAGACATTTGCCCTATCCAGAGCCATACCAACACAGTTGTTTGTCATTTGTTCTACTATTGTCAGAAAGAGAATTTTCTCCAGTCCACTCTTTTATCAAGAATCTCAGCTCCACGGGAGGTGAGAGAAGGCCTCTAAACAACAATCTCTACCTTCTACAGGCCAACGCCTCGTAACAGTGTCATTCTGACTTTCAGCTTCAGCGTCAGACTTCTTTCTTTTCTTAATCTGGGGAATTTCCTTAATTATTTACAAGCCCAACTGCATATTAAAAGAAAAAAAAAAAGGTTTGGGGCTGGGTGAGATGGCTCATGCCATGCCTGTAGTCCCAGCCCTTTGGGAGAGTGAGGCATGAGAATCAATTGAGTCCATGAGTTTAAGACCAGTCTGGGCAACATAGTGAGACATCATCTCTAGAAAAAATAAAATTAGCCAGGTGTGGTTGCACATGCCTTGTAGTCCTAGCTATTCAGGAGGTTAAGGTGGGAGGATTGCTTGATTCCAGGTATTTGAGGCTGTAGTGAGCTATGATGATGCCACTGCACTCCATCCTGGGCAATAGAGCAAGACCCTATCTCAAAAATATATATATATTTGGTTATATTTTGTCGGCATTTCTTATTATTTTTTTATCTGGAACTTTCCCAGGCAATCTAGTCTGCTGAAATACTAGGGACATCTGAACATTTACTTTTCAATATAAATACATTATATATTAGCAATGTCAGGAATTCAGAGAAGAAGGGTGGCAAGATTCCAAGTGTGTAGTAGACATTAGCTGGAGTAACTTCCTTCTCACTATGACCTCTCAGTGGCCTCTTCTATGCTGTAACAACCCTGCATCCCAGCACAGCTGGGATCAAGACATTCGCTTGACCTAAGCCAAGACAGCTCATCTCTGTCTCGAGAATGTGTAACTTGAAGACAGTTACCCAGGAGGCCAGTCACTTAATGACACCATTCTGGAGAAGAGTTCTACCAACAGATTCTCTGGAGCTGATCTTCTCTTTGTCCTCCCCAGTTTGATTCTTAGACTTCCCACAAAAATCTTCCAATTAAATGTGCTTTCTTGCTTAAGAATCTATTTCTGTTGTTGCATCCAAAAGAACACCAATAATAAATTGCTTACAAAATGCATTTAAAATCAGGTGAGGGATATTAAAACATGTTATAAATGCTATAGTAATTAATATGAACAGATATTTTTATGGTAGAGATAAGTATAGAAATAGTTCCAAATGCATAAAGCATGAGGTATAAGATAAAGTGGTCCTGCACACCAGTGGGAACTGTAATTAAATAAATGTGGGAATGACTGGGTAACCACCTGAAAGAGAATAAAGCTGGAATCATACCTCACACCTTGTACCAACATAAATCTCAATATCAATCAAACATTTCAGTGCAAAAAACTAAACCACAAAATACCCAAAAAAGAGAAAACTTTTTTAGTCTCTATGTGGGAAAGGCCTTTTGAATTACAATTTTAAAAAATCTAAAAGCATTTATTGGCTTTTAGAGAGGATTGATACATTTTACTATAAAACTAAAATTTTAATTTGGGAATGAAAAACACACCCTAAACAATGAAAATGACAAATGAGAAATTATACAATATATTCTTGATAAGTCAGTAAGATAAAGAACAACCTGATTTATAAAAATAGATAGACTAGTCACAGACCAGGAAATGCCAATGGCCATCAAACACATAAGATTCTCCACCTTTCTCAAAATGTGAGAACTGTAAATTAGAACAGGGACACAGAATAAAAAGATGGAGATGCCATTTTTCATCTATCAAATTGACAGTGATCAACATTTCTCATCTGTCAAATTGACAATCATCAAATAACGCCTAACCTAGGGGAGGTTGTGGGAAGCGGTCCTACTGTTCATGGGAATGTAACTTTCCACAGCCTCTGTGGGGAGAGGGGTGCCTTGGCACATACGCGTTGACCCAGCGGTTTCAAGTCTAGGAGCTGATCCTGTAGAATCATCTTACACTGTGAGAAATGATCCATTGCGGCATCGTCATGGCAAAATTTCATTGTTGTTGTTTCTTTTTTCTTTCTTTCTTTATTTTTGAGACAGAGTTTCACTCTTGTCACTTATGCTAGAGTGCAGTGGCGTGATCTTGGCTCACTGCAACCTCCACCTCCTGGGTTCAAGCGATTCTCCTGCCTCAGCCTCCTGAGTAGCTGGGATTACAAGCACGTGCCACCATGCCTGGCTAAATTTTTTTTGTGTTTTTAGCAGAGATGGGGTTTCACCATGTTGGCCATACTGGTCTCAAATGCCTGACCTCAGGTGATCCACCTGCATTGGCCTCCCGAAGTACTAGGATTACAGGCATGAGGCACCATGTCCGGCCATGGCAAAATTTTGGACCTAAATGTCCAACCATGGTAGCTAATAAAATTATATACGTTCTTATAATGGAATATGATGGATGGATAGAAATTATCTCTTAAGAAATATTGTTAACAGGAAAAAACAAGGTACAGAAGTATGTACACATATAGTCTGGCATTTGTTTAAAACAAGAAAAAGAGAAAAAATTGTGTGCATATTTGCTTGTATGCAAATAAGATACCTGGAAGAATTCACAAGAAAATAAAAACATTGGCTGCCTCCAGGGAGGGAAAACGGGAGCTGAGAAACAGGCATGCGTAGGAGGAGACTTTGCACAGTGCACCCTTTTGTAGCTTTGATTTTTATTTTTTTGAGATGGAGTCTCATTTTGTCACCTAGGCTGGAGTGCAGTGGCGCAATCTTGGCTCACTGCAGCCTCCGCCTCCTGGATTCACGTGATTCTCCTGCCTCAGCCTCCCCGGTAGCTGGGATTACAGGCACATGCCACTACACCCAGCTAATTTTTGTATTTTTAGTAGAGACGGGGTTTCACCATGTTGGCCAAGCTGTTCTCAAACCCCTGACCTAAAGCGATCTTCCCGCCTCGGCCTCCCAAAGTGCTGGGATTACAGGTGTGAGCCACTGCACCAGGACTGTAGCTTTGAGTTTTGAGCCATGAGAATGTACTGCCTTTTCAAAAAGTAAACATTTAAACTAAAAAGACACTTTTATCTTAAAACTTTTTTCCTAAAAATATCAGGTTAAATGGGAGAGAATGACATTAAAAACCAGGACAGCTGTGTGAAGGGCCAGGATAGGGGTTCCATGGGAGCTGGAAGGAGAGGCCCCTAATGCTGCTGGGGAGGCCCTTCAAAGAGGAAGAGACTTCTTGGCCGGGCGCAGTGGCTCACACCTGTAATGCCAGCACTTTGGGAGGCTGAGGCGGATGGATCACTTGAGGCCAGGAGTTTGAGCCCAGCCTGGCCAACATGGCAAAACCCCGTCTTTACTAAAAATACAAAAATTAGTGGGGCGTGGTGGCTCTGGGACCTGTAGTCCCAGCTACTCGGGAGGCTGAGGCTTGAGAATCACTTGAACCTGGGAGGTGGAGGGTGCAGTGAGTCAAGATCACGTCACTGCACTCCAGCCTGGGCAAAAGAGTGAGACTGTCTCAGAAAAAAAAATAGAAAAAAAAAAAAAAAAAGAGGAGGAGACTTCTGAAAGAAAGGTCCTCACAATTTTGCAGCACTTTGGTTATCAGTGCCCAGAAAATGGGTTCATATGAAGGTGTAGATACTCAGTTTCTGATGAAAATGTTAGCACGCTGTGGGAACAAAACGCTGTTGCCCTAACTGGAAACTCCCACTGCTGCTGATCTATCATGTTTTGGATGGACAACGACAGATTCTGTTCTCAAACTCTACCAAATAGTTTCCACAGAGGGGCTTAGGTTGGAGCAGGAAAATTTCAGGACAGATAATCCTATAGTTTGTGCCTTCTCCTACCATGGAATTTCCTTCTTTTTCCTTATAGAGGAGTTCAAGAGTGCAAATTCAGTTCATAGCATTCAAACAGCTGCATTCCAGCTCCCTTAAACTAATCAGAACCAATAAGAATACCAGCAAGGAACTCCAAGCCTTGGTTTTTAAATTACATGAGAATAGTTTTGAAGAGTGTATTTTAATCACATAAAACACACTAACAAACGGCTCTCATCTGTTGCCACGTTTCTAATGTGTGAAACGGCTTCTCTGCACGGCTTTCCTCTGTCCCCCATGCCTCCTGCCCCCATCACAGGGCCTCCATTACATTCCCGACTTGGAATTTCCTTGCAGTTGCCAGCTATACAGAGTCCGATAGGTTTGGCAGGGCCAGCACTCCCGGATGAGGAGGAGGGAGCCTTAGCCATGTAATCATCTAAAGGTGACTGTTAATTTATTAAAGCGAACTTGTCTATCAGAGTGTTTACAACTCTCCGTTTTGTGACTATTCTGAACAGACATACCAGATTGCCTCTGAGGACCCGTTCTACACAAGCACAGACTGTAGGACAAAAGAGCTCATTCCAACAGCGCCCAGAGCACCGCCACGCCGGCCACCCCTGGGGCCAGTGGCAGGGTGCCAGGCGTGTTCACGCTCTGAGGCTCCAGAAATTAATCTGACCTCTTGAAAGAACACATTCCTACTGACTAGGAATCTTGAATGAAATTCAAGCAGTGCAGGTGTTCAGCAATTCTGAAGACAAAATTCAGACAGCAGAGCTGCTGCCTTCTCTGGCAGATGGAGGAGTGTCCGTGAAGGAGGCCCCTCGCACCCCATGGAGCTCCTGATGTCCGTGCATTTATCAGAGACTCTCCTCGTCCTCTCTTTGATTGCTCTTTTTTTTTTTTCCTTTTTTTCTTTTTTTAAGAGACAGAGTCTCGCTCTGTCGTCCAAGCAGCTGGACTGCCCTGGCCTGATCTCGACTCACTGCAACCTCCGCCTCCCAGGTTCAAGCAATTCAGATGCCTCAACCTCCCAAATAGCTGGGATTACTGGCGTCTGCCACCATGCCTGGCTGATTTTTAAATATTTTTATTAGAGACAGGGTTTGCATTATTGCCTAGGCTGGTCTTGAACTCCTGAGCTCAGGCAATCCACCCGCTTTGGCCTCCCAAAGTGCTAGGATTACAGGCAAAAGCCACTGTACCCGGCCCTCTCTTTGATTTCCAAATAAAAAGAAAAACTTCTACTGAAGGTGGGGAAAGGAAAAAACTATTTTCATTTAATGCTTGATTCTCCCCATGATAAGGGTCTGTATGATGGACTGAAAAACAACCACCCATGATTTAATCATTTGGCAAATCCAGATATTTCTGCTGGGAACCAGGAGCAGTGAACAGGCAGGCCTGGCAGGCAGGGCAGGCTCTGCTCTGGGCCAGGCACAGACAGCCTCGGGCTGCACAAGGTGGGGCGCCCCTGTTCACCAGCGTGGAACTGCATCCTCTTCTACCATTCAGGTTTTCGTTGTGTTTCTTATCTTTATTACTTATGGTGGGGACACTGCCAGCTCTTTCTTTTAAGGTGCCCCACCCCCATGTCCAGGCCACCGGCACTGCCAGGCTAACACCAAGTAACCCACACTGCCTGGCTAATTGGGCTGGGAGCACAGGTATCCCAAGACAGCCCCATAGCCTGGGCTGTTCATGAGGCTGGGCACAAACACAGGTGGGCCATGGATATTCCCTTGTGGGTGTTGGAACCAGAAGCCCCTGGGAGAATGACGAGACCAGAAGCAGGACCTCAGCTGAAAGATTCCAGTTGTACTAGGAGGGCCAGGGTGGCCCTGCCAGGTCCTGTGCAGGCCAAAATTGTGAAGGGAAGAAAATCTAAGTAGAAGCTGTGAGCAAGAGAAACAATCCAGAAAGGTGAGGAAGCTGGTCAGCCACAGAGCAGAGCAAAGCCATCACACAGGCTCCTTCTGAGGCCTCTAGACCTGCCTTGATACCAGAGTAATCCTCAGTCCTGACTATTCGTGGCTTTTCCTTATCATTCTGCAGGTGTTTCCCCTCAATGAGCTTCTCCACTCTTGAGGAATTTCAGTGAGTCTCTGTTAGTTCATGACAGCCTTAAAACCTAAGTAATATCATGTTTCTCTAGCCTTTTTTTTTTTTTTGAGACAGGGTCTCGCTGTCACCCAGGCTGAAATGCAGTGGCACAGTCTTGACTCATTGTAACCTCCACCCCCTGAACTCAAATGATCCTCCCACCTCAGCCTCATGAGCAGCTGCAACTACAGGTGATTTTTTATATTTTTTGTAGAGACAGGATTTGGCTGTGTTGCCCAGGCTGGTCTCGAGCTCCTGGACTCAAGTGATCTGCCCACCTCGGCTTTCCAATGTGCTGGGATTACAGGCGTGAGCCACCACATCTGGCCTTCCTTAGCCTTTTTTTTCTGTATACAAAGGTGACTATATACTCTTTCTTCCAATAGTGGATCTAACTGCAATGCTGTATTGTAACTTACTTTTTTTTTTAACTTGACAATATATTGTGAGCATTCTCATAATATTATTAGAACTTTATAGGATTTCCTTGCAAGGTACCCAAACCTCTGAACAGCTATCATCACCATAGTGAAGTCCAATTTGCTGCCAGCCTTACTGAAAGAATGTCATCCGGCACAGAAACCCACTGCAGAGTCAAATGAAACCTTCAGGTCCACCGCCTTCCCGGGAGCCCACCTGGCCCCTGCCCTGGGTTTTTCTTGCCCATCCAGCAGGCCCTTGGTGAGTTCCAGCAGTGAGCCAAACACAATTTTTCAATAGAAACATACTGGAACTGTCAACATGAAGTGAGCCACCAAAAAGCATGAAGCATAACACAGTTTTATTTGTTCTGTGGCTTTTTTTTTTTTTGATATGGAGTCTCACTCTGTTGCTCAGGCTGGAGTGCAGTGGCGCAATCTCAGCTCACTGCAACCTCCACCTCCCGAGTTCAAGCAATACTCCTGCCTCAGCCTCCCCAGTAGCTGGGACTACAGATGTCTGCCACCATGCCCAGCTAATTTTTGTATTTTTAGTAGAGACAGGATTTTGCCATGTTGGCCAGGCTGGTCTTGAACTCCTGACCTTGTGATCTGCCTGCCTTGGCCTCCCAAAGTGCATGGATTACAGGCATGAGCCACTGTGCCCGGCCATTCTGTGGCATTTTTAAAACAGCAAATTTGTCATCAAAATAAAAAAAACAAACAGAAACTCTGAGCACTTTGGTATAACTCAAGTGAAGATGACCCTGCATCTCTACTGAACCATCTCACAGGGCTTTCAAGAAATATGGGCCTTTCAAACCACATTTTTGACACATCATGCCTACAATGGCACAGATCACATTCCTGTGGCTTCAAACATCTGCTCCCAAAGCATGTTTCAGTGGTGGCTGCAGCCGAGAGGTGCATCAGTGTTACCCCAGTCTTGCATCCAAGGACCCTCACTTGGGGAGCCCCAGGCCTCTTGTGGAGGCACCATCTGTCTCTCGACCCTCCCATAGCCCAGTGGTGTTCCTGAGAGAGCTGTGTGCTGGCCTCTCCCTCTGACCTATGTTGACCTCACCAAGCTCCAGCTACAAGGCTGGCCTCTGTCCTGATGGCTGTTCTCATTGGATGTGGCCAATGCTACTTTGTCACTATGTCCAAGATCCTTGCCTGGAGTGAACACATTTGGAATTAGGAGTTTCTAAGAAACGTCCATTGTAGTTTGAGCTCTAGCTGTTCATTCTTGGTGGTCAGTAAGTCACTTTTTTGGCTTTGCCTGACAACACATATGACCTCTGAGGCTCAAGTTCTCCGCCCACAAAATGAAGCCATTTGTTCCCATGTCATTGTCTGGCTATGAGGCTGGGAGGTTATGGCCTTGGTACTCATAATCACTGGCGTACAGTTTCACACTGGTGCTCAGTCCATCTTTATTCCTGCCCTTTCTTCTTTCATAATTTCTCCAGGGTCACGCCAGAGATTGGAGAAGATGAAGATATCAGAAGGTGTAATGCTGGCATTGTTGCATAGCAACGGTCCTTAGGTACATGGCAGAAAAAGAGAGAGAAAAAGTTGTTCCCTTTTCATAGTGTCCCTACCTGGAGTTAGCTGTCAGCCAAAAGCACTTTAATGTATCACGTCCTGGTGGCTACACAGGTTACACAATTGTCAAAACCCATTGGGCTGCACACTTAATACCTATGCATTTTGTTGTATGTTCATTATCTCAACATTTTTTTCAATAAAAAAATTAAACTAGAAAGGAATGCTTCATCTGCTAATTAGCACTGTAAGATTAGGTGTAGATGTACATGTACATAAACCTGTCTTTCCCGTGGTCTCTCTGGTAGGCAGGGACCTTGAGCCAGGGTTCCTTCCCTCCCTTCCCTCGAACCCCACTTTCTCCCCATGGCTCCCTGACCCATGCACAGCCACCTAGCGGGTCCTTCTGCCTCTGTGCTTGGCACTTTCCATCCATTGTCCTCACGGCTACCCCAGTGACCTTTGTAAAATGCAGCTATGTCATATTATTCCTTGCTTAAAAGTAATACTCAGTCACCTCTCATCTCCTCCCAAGGGTGTAAAATCCAAGCTCTTCTCAGGATATGTAAACCCTTGGCTACCGCCCACCCTCGGGCTTCCTCTCCCACCCCTGCCTGACTCCCATTTCATGCTCCAGATACGTAAACTGCTTGTAACTCCACACACACCCGGCTTATCCCCTCTGCCTGAAATGCCCTTTCCAAAATTACTAAATTAAAATTGGTATCAGGACAAACACATACTGTGCTTATGAGCTTCCAAAAGAGTGGTCCAATTTTAAATATTCACATTAAATAGGGATATTTACCCGGTTTATACTTGGCCAGTTATTCTGTGAGGAGGAGCTCTGGGCTCGGGGCCAGACCGTCATTTAGTCCTAGCTCTGCTCCTTAATGACTGCAGATCCTTGGGCTGGTCACTTGGGATGCCTGAATCTCATTTATTTTATGCAAAATGAGGGTTATAAATATTCACCCTAAAGGAGGAGGAACAGTGAAATGTTGGATATGAAGGCACCTTATAAACTGCAGAGCTGCACAAATGCCTCCTGAGCAGAAGGCAACCTGCCCCCAGTGAGCAGCTCAGAGCAGAGCCCTGTCACACGCGTCCATGTGAAGAGAGTCCACCAAGAGGCTTTGTAAGAGCAACAAGGCTGTTTATTTCAGTTGGGTGCAAATGGACTGAGTCCGAAAAGAGAGTCAGCAAAGGGAGATAAGGGTGTAGCAGTTTTATGGGATTTGGGTAGGTAACAGAAAATTACAGTTAAAGGTGGTTATCTCTTGCTGGCGGGGGTGGAGGTCACAAGGTACAGAGTGGGGAGATCATGAGACTCATTGGGGCGGGTGGGGGGTGGGGAGGGAAATGTCACAGGGTCGATTGATTAGTTGGGGTCAGGCAGGAACAAATCACAATGGTGGAATGTCATCTTTTGTGGTTCCTCAGTTGCTCCAGGCCATCTGGATGTATACATGCAGGTCATAGGGGTTATGATGGCTTATCTTGGGTTCAGAGGCCTGACATTCCTGTCTTCTTATATTAATAAGAAAAACAAAGCAAAATAGTGGTGAAGTGTTGGGGCAGTGAAAATTTTGGGGGGTGGTATGGAGAGATAATGGGCGATGTTTCTCAGGGCCACTTCGAGCGGGATTAGGGGCGGCGTGGGAACCTAGAGTGGGAAAGATTAAACTGAAGAAAGATTTTGTGGTAAGGAGTGATATTGTGGGGTTATTAGAAGGAGGATTTGTGATATAGAATGATTGGTGATGGCCTGGATGTGGTTTTGAATGAATTGAGAAACTAAATGGAAGACACAAGGTCCAAATAAGAGAATGTTGTATATAAAGTTTTGGTGCCGCAAAAGGAATAGCACTCAAATATAAAATTTTCTTTTTAATTCTCAGCAAGGCAAGTTACTTCTATAGAAGGGTGAGCCCTTACAGATGAAGCGATGGTGAGCACACACTTGGACAAGGGAGGGGAAGGGATTCTTATCCCTGACGCACCTGGCCCCTGCTGCTGTGTTGTTTCCCTATTGGCTGGGGTTAGACTGCACAGGCTAAACTAATTCCGATTGGCTAATTTAAAGAGAGTGATGGGGTGAGTGCTTTGGCGGGAGTCAGGGCAGAGCAGGTAGCAGGTAATCTGAATGAGTCAGGGTGGAGCAGGTGATCGGAATGAGTCAGGGTGGAGTAAGCAATCAAAAAAGGTTGCTTGACAAGGAAGTTAAGTTTAAAAGTAGAAGGCAAAGAATTGAACTTACTGACATATTAATTCTTTGAAAAGAAATTTAGAACTCATATCTAACAAGATGGAGAAAAACAGGTATAAAGGACTAAGAATTGGGAGGGCCCAGGACATCCAATTAGAGAGTGCCCAAGGGAGTTCAGTGTAATTATTTGCTTGGTTGGCGAGCTTTTGGGCTCTATCCTTGAGTTTTTTATGTTGTCATATACCAGGCCAGATTGATTTAGGTAAAAACAACACTCTTCATTTAGAAATATGCAGAGTCCTCCTTTTTCAGCAGTAAGTCAAGGCCTATTCCTGTCTTCTTATATTAACAATAAACAAAACAAAACAAAATAGTAGTGAAGTGTTGGTGACATGAGGGGAACAGGAAGCTGTTCAGTCCCATTTGCAAATTGATTTTTGGGGGTAAGGAAAACTAATGTACGTGTGCCTGTCCAACTAGCAGGTGGACACACATAGGTGGAGGATCCACAGAGGAAGAGACCTTGTGTAAGGCAAAACTGGAAATGTAAAGTGAAAAGATGAGAGGGAGCACCAAAAAAGGTGTCTTGCACCCAGACTCCTAGGGATCCAGTGAGGGCAGCAGCAGTTAGAGGTTGTAATGGGGATTGATGGGGCAACTGGGCAGAGGAGAAGGTTCAATTTTTATAGTATATAGAGAAAGTTATGAGAACATAGTGTCTACAAGCAACCTTCCATTGTTATTCAGGGGTTGGGTATAAGTAAACAAGAAGGGCGGCTGGGAGGAGAGTCCGAAGAACAAGGGGAAGGTAGCCAAGGATGGAGTGAAATGCAGGACAAATGTCTTAAAGGAAATGAGAGGTTCTAAGAGGCGGGCTAGTGGCTTGTAACCCACATGGAACAGGTTATGAAAGGACAATAGAATGGAATGAGCCTGTGAGGCTGGAAGGAGGAATTTTCCTTGGTCCAAGAACTATTTGCCTTGAGTGGGGATGGATTGATAGGTGGAAACTTCAGCGGGAGAGTAAGTAGAAGTGACTGATGAGAAGGAGAAAAACTGGCCGTGAGGACAGAAGTAGGAATAATGGCTGCTTCTTTAGCTGTCTTATCAGCATAATTGTTGCCTTGAGCAGTGGGGTCTGAGGCCCTTTGATGGCCTTTGCAGTGAATGACTCCAGCTTCATTTGAAAGTAAAGCGGCCTAGAGAAGAGTTTTTATTAAAGAGGCATTAATGATGGAGGACATTTGCATAGTGAGGAAACCTCTTTCAGCCCATTTAACAGCATGATGGTGCAGGATATGGAAGGCATATTTAGAGTCAGTATAAATATTGACACGTATTCCTTTTGCAAGAGTGAGGCTCGAGTTAAGGCAATGAGTTTGGCTTGCTGAGAGGTGATGGAGTGGGGCAGAGTGGTAGCCTCAATGATAGATGTGGAAGATACTATAGCATAGCCTGTCTGCTGGTGAGTGGCGATTAGGCCTGGTGGAACTGCCATCAATAAACCAAGTGTGATCAGGGTGAGGAACAGGAAAGAAGGAAATATGGGGAAATGGAGTAAATGTCAGGTGGATCAGAGAGATACAGTCATGGGGGTCGGGTGTGGTATCAGGAATAATGTGGGAGGCCAGATTGAAGTCCGGGCCAGGAAAAATGGTAATTGTGAGAGACTCAACAAAGAGTGAGTACAGCTGAAGGAGCCGAGGGTGGGGAGAGGGGAGCAGGAAGTATATCCATCAGGCGTGAGGAAGAAAATAGATTTTGAAAGTTATGAGAAAAGTAGAGAGTGAGTTGAGCATAGTTCGTGATTTTGAGGGCCTCTAAAAGTATTACAGCAGCAGCAGCCACCTCATGCAGACATGAGGGCCAGCCTAAAACGGTAAGGTCAAGTTGGACAAAAAGGCTACAGGGCACAGTCCTGATCCTTGTGTAAGAATTCTGACTGCACAGCCCTGCACTTTGGCTGTGTGTAATGAAAAAGTTGGGATGAGTCAGGGAGAGCTAATATGGGAGCAGTCTCTAGAGCTGCTTTTAAGGAATGGAAAGAGGAGTGCAGAAAGGATTTAGGATCTATGGGGTCAGATAGGTTTTCCTTTGTGAGTTTATATAATGGTTTTGTTAGGATGGCAAAACCAGGTATCCAAAGGCGAAAGTATCCAACCATGCCCAGGGAGGAAAGGAGTTGTTGCTTTGTAGAAGGGGTTGGGGTTTGAGAGATCAGCCAGACACAATCGGCAGGGGGAGTATGTGTGTTTTCATGAAGAGTTATGCCAAGGTAGGTAATGGATGGAGAAGAAATTTAAGCTTTGGAGGGGGATACCTGATATTCCTTGGAGAATAAATGTTGAAGGAGCAGAAGGGTATCTTGTTGAGAAGATTCAAGGGAGGGGCTACGAAGTAGAAGGCCATCAATATATTGAATAAGGTGAGAAGCAGAGGGGTGGAAAGAAAGTAAATCATAAGAAATAGCTTGGCTGAAGTAATGAGGGCTGTCCCTGAAGCTTTGTGGCAGTACCACCCAGGTAAGCTGCTGGGACTGATGGGTATCAGGGTCAGTCCAGGTAAAAGCAAAGAGAGGCTGGGACGAGGGGTGCAGGGGAATAGTGAAAAAAGCATCTTTAAGATCAAGAATGGAATAGTGAGTTGTGGAGGAAGGTATTGAGGACAAAATAGTGTACGGGTTGGGCACCACAGGGTGGATAGGCAAAACAATTTGGTTGATAAGGTGCAGATCCTGAACTAACCTGTAAGACTTGTCCAGTTTTGGGACAGGTAAAATGGGGGTATTGTAAGGAGAGTTTATAGGCTTTAGAAGCCCGTGCTGTAGCAGGCAACTGATAACAGGTTTCAGTCCCCTTAAAGCCTGCTGTGGGATGGGATACTGGCATTAAGTGGGGTAAGGGTGATTAGGTTTTAATGGGATAGTAATGGGTGTGTGATTGGTTGCCAGGGAGGGAGGAGAGGTGTCCCATACTTTTTGGTTAAAGTCGGGGGATACAAGAGGAAGACGCAAAGGAGGCTTTGGGTTGGGGAGAAGGGTGGCAATGAGATGTGGCTGTAGTCCAGGACTATGGAATATGTTTGAAATGTTTCATAATGAAAAATTTAAATAATAAACATTTAATTTGTTTAAAAGTACAGTTAAAATGATTAGTCATAAACTGCAAACATTTGCTTGATTTCACCTTTTGCTTGAAAATTGTGTCACCATAGGCTAGGCACAGTGGCTCATGCCTGTAATCCCAGCACTTTGGGAGGTTGAGGCAGGCGAATCACAAGGTCAGGAGGTAGAGACCATCCTGGCTAACACGATGAAGCCCTGTCTCTTCTAAAAGTACCAAAAAATTAGCTGGGCATGGTGGTGGGCGCCTGTAGTCCCAGCTCCTCAGGAGGCTGAGGCAGGAGAATCACTGAACCCAGGAGATGGAGATTGAAGTGAGCCGAGATCATGCCACTGCACTCCAGCCTGGGCGACAGAGCGAGACTCCGTCTCAAAACAAAAAAGAAAGAGAAAGAAAGAAAAAGAAAGAAAGAAAGAAAGAAAGAAAGAAAGAAAGAAAGAAGGAAGGAAGGAAGGAAGGAAGGAAGGAAGGAAGGAAGGAAGGAAGGAAGGAAGGAAGGAAGGAAGGAAGGAAGGAAAATTGTGTCACGATAATGAAAATGAAAATTTCCCTAGGATGAATCAGTTAAATTTTTGCAAGAGAAATTAGTGTGAGAAACTGGAGGTGAGACTGGAGTCGGAAGTTGGCCCCTTAACTCCTGCAGAGTGACAAAGCCAGTTAAGGCTGAGAGGGACTTCTGGCAGATGTCACGTGGGGATCTTCTTGCTCTTCCTTGACCAAGTCTGAGCTAAGACAGGCCCTCCGGGCCAGGGCTGCCTGGGTGTATTGACTGGGCAGGGACAATTGTTTATGTACTGTTTTGTCTCATGGACTCCTCCTTTAGAGAAAAAGTGTAAGCTGTCAGGCCATTAACAGGAGAGTCGGCTTCAAACGAGCACCCAGCAATGTGTCCTCTGAAGGAGAAAATGGTCTTGTATACCTGCATGCCCGAACAAAAGCAGCTACCGTTCTGATTTACTTAGCAATGCGTAAAAAAAAATGAATCTATGAACAAGGATTTCTGGCACTGAGAAAAACTACTGAAATAAGCTGGGTTTTTATATCATTTTATATTCATTTCCTGTTTCTGCTGTAGCAAATCAGCACCACAAACGTGATGGCTTAAAAAAACACAAGCTTATAATCTAACAGTCCTGGAGGCCCAGAAGTCTGAAGTCAGTTTCACTGGACTAAGGTCAAGGTGTCAGTAGGGCAGGTTCTTCCTGGAGGTGCTGAAGGGAGAATCCGTTTTCTGCCTTTTCCTGCTTCCAACAGCTGTCACGTTCCTTGGCCCATGGCCCCTTCCTTGGCCTTCAAAGGGCATCACTCCGGTCTCTGCTTCCTTCTCCTCCAACCATGACTCCTCTGTGTCCCTCTTAGAAGGGCCTTGGTGATTACATAGGGTCCATGCAGCTAATCCAGGCTGATCTCCCCATCTCAAGACACTGAATTTAATGACATCTGCCAAGTCCCTTTTCTACACAAGGTCATATTCATAGGAGATTAGGATCTGGACAACTTTGTGGGGCCAGCATTCAACCCAGCACACCTGTCACAGCGTGACACTACGGGAAGCAACTTGCTGATGGCCCACACCCAAGTCATGCCACTTAAACTGAGGCACATGTACCCAGGCTCATGGGGAGAAGCCAGGCAGTTCTCAAAGGCACAAGAAGAATGTAGCGTATTACCTTTATTTCATGGGAAGTGATTTAAGACTATTTTATTTTATTTTATATTTTTGAGACAGGGTCTCACTCTGTCATCCAGGCTGGAGTACAGTGATGTAATCAGAGCTCATTGCAACCTCAGACTCCTGGGTTCACGTGATCCTCCCACCTTAGACTCCCGAGTAGCTAAGGCTACTAAAAAATTAGTAGACTGTGTGTGCCACCACACTCTACTAATTTTTTAAAACTTTTTGCAGAGCTGAGATCTCACTATGTGCCTCAAGCTGGTCTTGAACTCCTGGACACAAGCGATCCTCCCACTTCAGCCTCCCAAAGTGTTGGGATTACAGGTGTAAGCCACCCCACTTGGCAAGACATTATTTTAATATTTAAATAAACACAGGTATATTACAGAATAGAATGTTAGACTCTCATAAATTCTAAAAATAAAAATGTAAGTCTTGAAAGAAACATTCCCACTATTGGCAAGGTTATTTGGGCCTCATCCCTAGACCCTTGGGTTGGGTGAAACTCACTTCTGCCACTGGAGTTCCTCAGTGTATGAGACTGAGAGGCACTGCTCATCAACTCCTCACTTAACAGACGAGGAGACGGAGGCCCGACAGACAACAACCTCTTAAAATCACAAAGAGGCAGATGAGGGTGGGTGTGTGGCCTCCCCGGCTTGTGGTGGTTTGCTGTGTGTTTACTCCAGAACGCCCTGCTCACATGGTTGAGACAGAGGACAGAAGGCTTGAGAGGGATGGAAAGAGCAACCAGGTGGACTGACTGATGTGTTTCCTCACAGAGGGCTGCGTCACCGGCCTATCTGGTGGTGTCCTAGGCACCGCCTGTATCAGAGGCTTCTCTGATGGTGGGATAAGGGCTCTGAAAGGCATGTTCTCTCAAGGGGAAATGAATATGAATTTTTGGCAATTTGCCCAGCTGCTAAATATTGATTCTGTTTCCCTTGAAGGAAGTTTAGCAGGATTCTAATGAGATATTTATGTGTTTACAGGCATTTATATGGCAAAGCAGTTAGTAATGTTTATTGTAAAACAGTGGGTTTGAACCTAATGATTTTCTGTTGGAAGACCATGTCCGTCAGAATTTGACTCACTTGAGAAAGCAGGAAACTCACATTTGGGGCCTCCTCCTCCTTTCTTCTCTCCTCTTCAGATACTTCTAGATTTTCCCTGTTGCTTCCTAAAGCAGTGATCCTCAGCCAGGGGAGTAAGAGTTTCTTTTTGGAATGGGGTATGTCAGACTTTTTATTTTGAAGAGAAATATGCAAAAATACAGATCGTACCATGACAGCATGAATCACATCGATACAAATCTCAGCCAGTCCTACCACTCCCCATGATGCAAGATTGCCTGGACACATTAATTGTCTGCTAGTTATTTTTGAGTCTAACATCACTAGCACCAGTGTGTTGTGAACACCAGAGAATTGTGTTTGAGGCGATGAACTACGTGCACCAGAGAATGGAGCAGTGGAGAGCTGTTTCCATCTAGGCGGGCAGTCAAAGCTCAGTGTGCGGGGCCAGACTCTTGGCCCATGCACTGTTGCATGGGTTGAAATGCCATGGCTTGAATTCAGTAAGTCTCTGACTGTTAGTGCTCTGGGAATATTTCATTCCCTCAAAAAGAGTACACATGTCTCCAGGCAGGATCTGTACCTTTTCATGTGCCAAATGAAAGACATACACAGAACAATTACTCTGGTTGTCAGAGGTAGCCAAAAATATCCAAAACCTGGTACCAAATATGTAGGGCAAATTATTATTATGCAATGCCAATCTCAAACTGTGTTAGTTTCAGAAGCCCTTGAGTCAAGCATCCTTTCAAGTTGCAAATTTATGGGTTAAGAAATAGAACTCTATTCAACAGCTGGGAAATTACTTGGACATTGGCAAATGCCAAAAAAATAATGCTCAAAGTAGGAGAACAAAATAACAAGCTCCTTTGTTTTAAAGCATTACCCATTTCACAATTCATGAGGTCCTCAGAGCTAGGTTTGTATGATGAACAATCAAGGCATCTGCAAATCAGCAAACACATTGAATTCATGTTTAAAGCAAAACCACATTTGCATGACGAACACTAGAACATTGCTCTAAACAAGGACCAGTCCCTGGGACATCCAAAAACTCAGGAATGCAGAACAATGCGGGTACTTAGAGCAAACGAGGACAAATGGCAAGATGGCAAACAACTCAAAGATAGCAGATTGCTCTTTTTTAGAAGCTTCCACCTCTAAACAGTTGGATTCATTTTACATTCCTAGCCTTGGGAATTTGACTGTTTCTATTGTAATTGCTCATGAGCCACTATTAGAAAGGTCACTTGTATAAAGGTATGAAGCTATAATGACTAGGACATTTTTAAAAAGGCAAACCGAGTCAGATCTCGGTTGTCTTAACTCTGTCCATGTAAGTACCATATAAAACAGATACTCACTTTTTTGGGCAAAGTCTGATACAATAGTGAAAGTGTCCATATTTGCAAATCACAACTTTAGGGACTTTTTTATTTTTTATTTTATTTTATTTTATTTTTTTCAAGGCAGAAGAATTTTTCTTAGTACAGAACAAAATGGAGTCTCCTATGTCTACTTCTTTCTACACAGACACAGTAACAATCTGATCTCTCTTTCTTTTCCCCACATTTCTCCCTTTTCTTTTTGACAAAACCGCCATCGTCATCATGGCCCGTTCTCAAAGGTTGCTGTCTCTTCGGAGCTGTTGGGTACACTTCCCAGATGGGGCGGCCGGGCAGAGGCGCCCCCCACCTCCCAGACGGGGCGGCCGGGCAGAGGCGCTCCCCATTTCCCAGTAGGCACTTTTTAAAAAACTAAACTGGTTTTATTTACAAGGAGGTCAGTTATTTTCTCTGCATTTGATTTCACTAAATTATCAAGTGCAGGGACAATATTTACTTTCTAGATTCATACTCCTTAAGGAACACTTTTTATTATTTTTTTCAAATGCTGCTCTCCAGGTTGAGCCTCCCTAATCTGAAAATCTGAAATTGGAAATGCTCCAAAATCGGAAACTTTTAGAGTGCCAACCTAACGCCACAAATGGAAAACTCCACACCTGACCTCATGCAAAGGGTCTCAATGAAAACACAGGCACACAACGCATGGTTTATCCAGTGGCCCCAAGGGAAAAAAGACCTTCCCAGCCCCTTAGCTGCAATAGATATGTTCCACTCATTCCCAGATTCCCCCAGGCAAGCATGTCCACAAAGGGTAATAAAATAAAATTTCATTTCATGCACAAAATCATTTTAACGTATCATGTAAAATTATCTTCAGTCTATGTGTATAAGCTGTATGTGAAGCATAAATAAGGTTTGTGTTTAGATATTCCATCCCCAAGATATCTCATTATGTACGTGCAAACATTTCAAAATCCAAAAATTTCCAAAATTCCATACACTTCTGGTCTCTAGCATTTTGGATAAGTGATACTCAACCTGTATTAACAAGCAGTAATTAATTTTAAAATGTGCTGTGCAGAATACTTTTACATAGCTAATGGTTTTAGCAGCAAGGGTGATCACCTCTGCTTCATATCCAACATTTCACTAATCACCTATTTTATAAGGTTTCTTTTCCTTAACCCATATCACCCTGTTACAATATAAACTAAGGCACATTAAAATTTTAAAGAGTTTCTTGAGTAGACAGATTCATGAATTGGGCAGCACCAGACCTTAAGTAGCTTGGGGCACCACTGAAGGGACACTGGGGTTTTTACAACGTGAATACAGAAGCAAGGCAAAGAAATGCATCCAGCAAAAGTCCCTAGTTAGAAGTTAGTTCCGACTGGCCTACAATATGACCGTTGACACTGAGGTGGGTTTCGTTTGCTTACTAGGAAGCCAGGGTGCTGAAGCCTCCTCAGTCTAATGGCCTCCCAGTGAATTATTTATTTAGAAAACTGATTCTCTTTCAACATTCCAGTCTTATAGTGAAAGTATTTTTGTTTGCTCTTTTTCCTGATCTTTTCTTTTTTTTTTTTTTTTCTGAGATGGAGTCTCTCTCTGTCGCCCAGGCTGGAGTGCAATGGCAAAATAGCTCACTGCAACCTCTGCCTCCTGGGTTCAAATGATTCTGTGCCTCAGCCTCCCAAGTAGCTGGGATTACAGGTGCCGGCCACCACACCCAGCTATTTTTTTTGTATTTTTAGTAGAGACCAGGTTTCATCATGTTGGCCAGGCTGGTTTTGAACTCCTGACCTCAAGTGATCTGCCTGCCTTGGCCTCCCAAAGTGCTAGGATTACAAGTGTGAGCCACGGCGCCTGGCTTTTTTTTTTTTTTTTTTTTTTTTTTTTTTTGAGATACGGTCTCATTCTGTCACCTGGGCTGGAGTGCAGTGACACTATCATAGCTCACTTTAGTTTCAAACTCCTGGGCTCAAGTCAGCCTCCTGCCTCAGCCTCCTGAGTAGCTGGGACTACAGGCATGTGCTACCATGCCTGGCTAATTCTCAATTTTCTTGAAGAGATTAGGTCTTGCTGCGTTGCCCAGGCTAATCTCGAATTCCTGGCCTTAAGCAATCCTCCTGCCTCAGCCTCCCACAGTGCTGAGATTACATGCATGAGCCACTGCACTGAGCCTTTTTTTTAAAATTAAAACAAAATTCTGGCCTGGTGCGGTGGTTCACACCTGTAATCCCAGCACTTTGGGAGGCTGAGGTGGGTGGATCACAAGGGCAGTCAGGAGTTTGAGACCAGCCTGGCCAACATAGCGAAACCCCCTCTCTACTAAAAATACAAAAAATTAGCCAGGTGTGGTGAGAGGGCACCTGTAATCCCAGCTACTCGGGAGGCTGAGGCAGGAGAATTGCTTGAACCCGGGAGGCAGAGGTTGCAGTGAGCCAAGATCACGCCATTGCACTCCAGCCTGGCAACAGTGCGAGACTCCGTCTCAAAAAAAAAAAAAAAAAATTCCATATTCTAAAAAGTAAACTTGGTCTACAAAGATGTTGTCATTTGTGATATCAGTAGGTCTCATATCAGTTATAAACTCCTTTGCCTCTGTTAGCCAGATTTCAACTGTGAGCAGATACTTTTTACCACTGTTGAGCTTTATAGAATTTCACAGCCAGTAAGACTAAGTTGATCTGGGTGCTTTCCTTATATATGTACGATATGGTTTGGATTTGTGTCCCTGCCTAAATCTCATGTCTAATTCTTTTTTTTTTTTTTTTTTGAGATGGAGTCTTGCTCTGTCACCCAAGCTGGAGTGCAGTGGGGCAATCTCAGCTCACTGCAACCTCTGCCTCCCCGGTTCAAGCAATTCTCCTGCCTCAGCCTCCCAAGCAGCTGGGATTACAGGCACGTGCCACCATGCCTGGCTAAGTTCTGTATTTTTAGTGGAGACGGGGTTTCACCGTGTTGGCCAGGCTGGTCTTGAACTCCTGACCTCAAGTTATCCACCGGCCTCGGCCCTCCAGAGCGCTGGGATTACAGGCGTGAGCCACTGCCGCCTAATTCTAATACCCAATGTTGGAGGAGGGGCCTGGTGGGAAGTGATTGGATCACGGGAGCGGACTTCCCCTTTGCTAGTGAGGGAGTTCTCTCGAGATCTGGTTGGTTGAAAGTGTGTAGCACCTCCCCCTTCTCTCTCTTCCTCTTGCTCCAGCCATGTAATGCATGCTTGATTCCCCTTCACCTTCCACCGTGATTGTAAGTTTCCTGAGGCTTCCCCATACATGCCTCCTGTACAGCCTGCAGAACCATGAGCCAGTTAAACCTCTTTTTTCTATAAATTACCCAGTCTCCAGTAACAGTGCAAGAACGGACTAATACAATGTATTTATTTGAAGTGCTTCTGAAGACGAACTGCCTCTAAACTTCACTATCTGGGGCACAAACATCAGCAAGCTGGAGAACGCCCTTGGCCTGCTGCAGCTCCCTTGACATCGTCTTGCATTACTTCCTCCGGTGGCCTCACTTCAGAGACTACCCCTGGTCCGTGAAAAGCAGAAGGCAAATGAAAATGTATACGTAAACCCACGAATCATTTCAGCCAGCCAGGCATCTCTTTCCCTTTTATCATTACACAAGTAAAGCATGAATTCATGCTGATTGTAAAAAAAATGCAGCAAGGCAGAAATACATGGAGCAAAAAGTGAAAGCCCCTTCATCACACCTTCTTTCCATCTGCTTCCCCTCCCAGACGTCTCTCAGAGTATTTATAGATTCAACAGATGGAAGACCTCCCGCCCCAGCTCGGCTCCACCCCACCCCGGCTCCACCCCACCTCTGCACTCCTAGGAAGACCTCCCCTCCTCACTCCCCAAGAGCACAGATTTTATGCTGGAGAATTTCTGGAGTGGAAAAGGAGGCCCAGTTTTACAAACTAAAGGGGTCCCATAGATACCTCAGGAAGAGAGGGAAAGCCAAGCACGAGTCTGTAGAGGGGGAGGGGGCAGCCTGGGGGCAGCCTAGCGACAGACGGCCGGCGGGCAAGCAGAGAGGCTGCAGGCAGTCAGCTTTGGGGACAGTGAGGAGGCTGTGAGTTGCTCAGACAGAGGCAGGGGCACACAGAGGCCTCCCTCCCAGGGAACAGCTCCAGCTTTAGGACCCATCTTTTGCAGCTCAGGAGCCGTTCTGAGTTAGCAAGGACGTCTACCCTTCTAAGCCTTCCTTTGTTTCTTTGTGTAACTGCCTTTGTCTGGGGAGCCCCGGGGGCTGCAGCGGTCAGGAGGAAGCGGGCCCAGCCTCAGCCCGGCCTGCACGGCGGAGGGGCAGCCCCACTCTCCGGAAACAGGGAGGGCCTAGCGCAGAGCAGCGTTCCCCAGCAGAGCACAGTGAGATGGGCCCGGGCCTGCCCCTGGGGTGGGAAGAAGCTGCCCTTAAAAAGGGGTTACAGGCCGGGCGCGGTGGCCCACACCTGTAATCACAGCACTTTGGGAGGCTGAGGCAGGCGGATCATTGAGGTCAGGAGTTCGAGACCAGCCTGGCCAACATGGTGAAACCCCCGTCTCTACGAAAAATACAAAAATTAGCCAGGAGTCGTGTCAGGAATCTGTAATCCCAGCTACTCGGGAGGCTGAGGCCGGAGGCTCGCTTGAACCCCAGAGGCAGAGGTTGCAGGGAGCCGAGATTGCGCCACTGGACTCCAGCCTGGGCGACGGAGTGAGACTCTGTCAAAAAAATAAATAAATAAAAAATAAATGATGGGAGGGTTACATGTATATGGGGCGGGGTGTATTATGAAAGTTGCTGGTACCGAAACGGAGTCACCCAGGTCAAACTCTAAACTCTAGCAAAATGGAGTTGGGGGAGGCTATGAAGAGGCCCTCACGCCCACATGCTGGCCACGGGACCCATCTCTAGACGTTCCTGCACGTAGACCCGCATCAGGACTTGTTGCAAGGACTTCTCGAGGCTGTGGTATTCCAGATCCGCCACCAGCACGGGATAGTGACCTGGCAACAGCCGCCTCCACCAGCAAACAGACGCCAGCTCCTGCAGTGAGCTTCTGTGACCTGCCAGCCTTGTTTCAAAGCAGCGTGCATGGACTTCTCTTTGTCTTTTAAACCTTATGAGCCATCATAGCACACGCTTCCACGGATTGCAATCCCTTGCATAGTCCCAAATGAGCTCATTTGTTTTCGAGTCTGTCTCTCTGAGTTTCCTCTTTAGGTTGATGGTATGATTTCATTTATTTTTTTTAAACCATGTATACACACAGATATATAATTTTTAAAAATTGTAAATGGAATCCTGTTATTTTTCTGTGACTTGCTTTTTCCCTTAATAGACTACAGCATTTCACATCTCTAGGTGTAGAGCCATCTTGGATTTTTTTAAAGGAAAGCTGCCTTTTACAATTAGAAGGCTCGGCTGGGCGCGGTGGCTCACGCCTGTAATCCCAGCACTTTGGGAGGCCCAGGCGGGTGGATCACTTGAGGCCAGGAATTGGAGACCAGCCTGGCTAACATGGTGAAACCCATCTCTGCTAAAAATACAAAAATTAGTTGGGCGTGATGGTGTGCACCTATAATCCCAGCTACTCGGGAGGCTAAGGCAGGAGAATCGCTTGAACCCGGGAGGCGGAGGTTGCAGTGAGCCAGGATTGCTCCACTGCATTCCAGCCTGGGCGGCAGAGTGAGACCCTGTCTAAAAAAAAAAAAGAAGGCTGTTGGTGGGCCGGGGACGGTGGCTCACGCCTGTAATCCCAACACTTTGAGAGGCCAAGGCCAGCACATCACATGAAGTCAGAGTTTGAGACCAGCCTGGTCAACATGGTGAAATCCTGTCTCTACTAAAAATACAAAAATTAGCCTGGTGTGGTGGCGTTTCCCAGCTACTGGGGAGGCTGAGGCAGGAGAATCACTTGAACCTGGGGGGTGGAGGTTGCAGTGAGCGAAGATCTCACCACTGCACTCCAGCCTGGGTGACAGAGTGAGCCTCCATCTCAAAAAAAAAAAAAAAAAAAAAAAAAGAAAAAAAAGGCTGTTGGTGGTGCTCCTTTGTTTTCTGTGGCTGATTTAGGATTAAGAAGCAGTCTGCGTAAAGGCTGGGGAGAGGGCTAGGGAAAGTGAGGCCTTGGGTGAGGCCACTTGCCCAGACATGTGGTGACCTGGTGGAGCCTGCCTCTAAAACCCCCTTTGCTACTAACCAGCCCGTGTCCTGGGGGAGCAACCTGCATGTCCTCAGCCCCTACATCTCTGCAAAGGAGAGATTAGGGAAAGTTGAGTGGAGACCCCCAAATTCCATCATTTTGAAAAATGCTTTTGTTTCATTTTAGTTTTCCATAGCACAAGCCTATTAAACTTTCAAAGAAGTTTTAATGATGTTAAATGGCCTTCCTCTTCCCTTTTATGTCATTTGCTCTCTTTTTTGAAGGAATCAAAGACAAACTTCAAATGCTGAGAATGTCAACTTCATCCAGTTTAATACTTTTATATGTGTTGCCAAGAAAGAAATTCCCAGAAGCAAAAATGTCAAAATAATCTTTGTGAAAGACAAAACACGAAAAAAAAAACCCAAAAGCCTATTTCAGATGTCAATGGTCAGCAATATTCTTGAAAAATAATTATCACCTTTGAAAATTATGTTTCTTAAAATTAATTTCCCTAAGATCACAGTTGGGCTTTCCTTTCACAGAACTTTCAAACAACTTCTGATGTCAAAATAACTGGCAATTTGCTTTTCTTAGGGTGGCATTGAATTTCCTTAGTAGTTAGTTAGCTTTTATAAGTTAATAAAGTGTGACAACGCCATGAATGTTGGAGCAGGGTCAAAGGCAGGAAGCCCAGCAGACGTGTGTTTTGTGGTCCCGGCTCCGTTTTCCTGGCCATACCAGTGCCTTGGCTTGCCTCATGGATGGGAGACCCTGTGAGCCAGAGACTGAGTCAAGATTTGAATCTTTCTAAAGTTAGCACAGAGGGGATTTCACAAAGTGTAATTCTCTTGGAAAAAGGGCTGATGTCATTTTTAAATTGTGTGAAATTAAATCATGCTAACTTAAAGCTATTAGAACCTTAAATTATTCTGAGCCTTGAGAGGAATGTGGCTATGAGGCCTAAGTTATGTGCCATGCAGCTGCAACTTCTGCATTTTTTTCCCGTAAGTAATTAGGAAGACCAGGCAGCACCAGAGTAAGGGCCCCTCAGACCGTTACCCCTCCTCACAAAGAAATCATCTTCCTTGGAATGTAGCAATCTGTAATCAATCACATTGCTGTAATATATGCTCTGGTCTTGTATAAAAAATGTTATAATCCTGCTAAAACTTCTCTGTCTCTGCCTATATAAGGGAGACATTAACTTCTCCACTTTATTTATTTATTTGTTTTAGATACAAGGTCTTGCTCTGTCACCCAGGCTGGAGTGCAGTGGTGCCATCATAACTCACTATAACCTTGAACACATGGGCTCAAGTGAGCCTCCTGGTTCAGCCCCCTGAGTAGCTGCTGAGACCACAGGCACATGCCACCATGCCTGGCTAAATTTTTTTGCTTTTTTTAGTAATGGGGTCTCACTATGTTGCCCAGGCTGGTCTCAAACCCTTCGCCTCGAGTGATCCTCCTGCCTTGGCCTCCCAAAGCCTTGGGATTACAGACATGAGCCACCATGCCCAGCCAACGTCTCTGCTTTAAAATGCTGACCCTATTCATCTGGAGTCTGCATTTGCCGGGTGGCTATCCTCAAGCTTTGCACCAGAGTAAACTCTACACTTTAATCCTATTTTCTGAATTTCATTATTTAAGAATGACTATTGTAAAACTGAATTTCAAATTCTCCTCCCCATCATAGGGTGATAGAGCTATCCAGGGGAATGGCTCATCCGGGGGAAAGGGGAAGCCTGAGAATTCTAGAGCAGGATTTCCCAGTCCTGAAGAGGGGGCTCCTGGTGAGTCCTGGGATGATTTCAAAGCAGTGATTTTGGCAATCAGGTTTATTGGAGCAGGGTTTTATTTACGCCAACTGAGGGGTAAAGGGGGTACACTTTGATAGAGAATAGAATGGTCATTGTTTCTATTCCAATTTTTTAAAGACAAAGTCTCACTCTCTCCCCTAGGCTGGAGTGCACAATCATAGCTCACTGCAGCCCCAAACTCCTGGCATTAAGCAATCCTCCCACCTCAGCCTCCCTACTGGCTGAGACTATAGGTGTACGCTGCTATGCCTGGCTAATTAAAAAACTTTTTTTTTTTTTATAGAGACAGGGTTTTGCTATGTTGCCCAGGCTGGCCTCAAACTCCTGGCCTCAACTGGTCCTCCCACATTAGCCTCCCAAAGCACTGGGTTTACAGGCATGAGCCATTGCACCCAGCCCCAACTTTTAAAAATAATGCAGTAATTATGTTAAAAAAAATTTCCCAGCACTTTAGGAGGCCCAGGCGGGAGAATCACAAGGTCAGGAGTTCGAGACTAGCCTGGCCAACATAGTGAAACCCCGTCTCTACTAAAAAATACAACAACAAAAAAAAAATTAGGCAGCCATGGTGGCGGGCGCCCATAATCCCAGCTACTCGGAAGGCTGAGGCAGGAGAATCGCTTGAACCCATGAGACAGAGGTTCCAGTGCGCCGAGATCATGCTATTGCACTCCAGCCTGGGCAACAGTGCGACTAGACTCCATCTCAAAAAAAAAAAAAAAAAAATTCAGCCTTAAAACAGAAAGTTTGAGAGCCACCAAATGCTTATCCAATAATTGGATCAGATGAAGCAGCTCAAATATTAATTACTCCTATTAGTGGGCTTATTTGGTGGGTGGACTATTATATAGTTCTTCATTGTTTTACCCTTAATTTTATAAGGTTTAATTTATATAAAACTACTGCTCCCAGCCTGGGGAACATGGTGAAATCCCATCTCTACAAAAAATAGAGAAATTAGCTGGGCATGGTGGTGCACACCTGTAGTCCCAGCTACTTGGGAGGCTGAGGTAGAGGATCATCTGAGCCCAGGGAGGTGGAGGCTGCAATGAGTCATGATCACACCATTGCACTCCAGGCTGGGTGACAGAGTAAGACCCTGTCACCCAAACAAAATAAACAAAAAAACAACAGCAAAACCCTACTGCTCAAAGTGGGAAGCAGAGTGAGAAGGCAACCCACCAAATAGGAAAATATATTTTCAAGTCATGTATCTGCTATAGAATGAACATCTAGAATATATAAAGAACTCCTACAACTCAATGACAAAGACAAAAGCCCCAAACAACCCAATTTAAAAATGGTCAAAGGACTTGAATAGACCTTTCTCCAAAGAAGATATACAAATGGCCAATAAACGCCAGGCATGGTGGCTCACACTTATAATTCCAGCACTTTGGGAGGCTGAGGTGGGTGGATTACTCGAGGTCAGGGGTGCCAACATGATGAAACCCCATCTCTGCTAGAAATACAAAAATTAGCTGGGAGTGGTGGTGGACACCTGTAATCCCAGCTACTCGGGAGGCTGAGGCACGAGAATGGCTGGAACCCAGGAGGTGGAGGTTGCAGTGAGCCGAGATCATGCCACTATACTCTAGCCTGGGCAACAGAGTGAGACTCTCAAAAACAAAACAAAACAAAACAACAAATGGCCAATAAGCACAGGACTTATCATTAGGGAAATGCACAGCGAAACCAAATTAGATACTGCTCCACACTCATTAGGATGACTATTCTTTTTAAAAAATACAGAAAATAACAAGTGTTGGTGAGGATGTGGAGAGTTGGAACCCTTGTGCACTGTTGGTAGGAATGTAAAGTGGTGCAGCCACTATGGGAGACAAGATGTTGGTTGCTCAAAAAAGTCAAACAGTCGAGACGCAGTGGCTCACACCTGTAATCCCAGGACTTTGGGAGGCTGAGGCGGGCAGATCACCTGAGGTCAGGAGTTTGAGAGCAGCCTGGCCAACAAGGCAAAACCACATCTCTACTAAAAATACAAAATTAGCCGGGCATGGTGGTGCATGCCTGTAGTCCCAGCTACTCAGAAGGCTGAGGCGGGAGAATCACCTGAACTGGGAGGCAGAGGTTGCAATGAGCCAAGATCGCTCCACTGCACTCCAGTCTGGGTGACAAGGGTGAAATTCCGTCTCAAAAAAGAAAGTCAAACATAGAATTACCATATGATCCAGCAGTTCCACTTCTGGGTATATATCCAAAAGAATTTAAGGCAGGAACTCAAACAGATATTTATGCACCAATGTTCACAGCAGAATTATTCACAATAGCCAAAAGGTGGAAATAACCCAAACGTTCATAGATGAATGGATAAATAAAAAGTAGTATGTACATATCATGAAATAGTCTTTAAAAGGAATGAAATTCTGACATGTTACAACGTAAATGAAACATGAATTATGCTAGGTGAAATAAGCCAGATACAAAAAACAATATTGTATGATTCCACTTACATTGGATACCTACAGTAGTCAAATTTGTAGAGACAGAAAGTAGAGGTGTGGTCATGGGAGTAAGGCAGGGGCAGTGGAAGTTATTTAATGGGTGCAGAGTTTCAGCTGGGGAAGATAAAAAAGTTCTGGCAATGTCTGGTGGTGATGGTAGCACAACAATGTGAATGTACTTAATGCCACTATCTGTATGCTTAAAAATGGCTAAAATGGCAAATTTTATGTTACGTATATTTGACCACTATTTTTAAAAAGTGGGGAAGCATAAGGAATGCTTTGTTCAATCACAAACAATTTAACAAGGAACACAAAAATGATAATTTTTCAAGTTCCTGTCAAGATGTTTTCCACTAGATCTATACCATATAGTTATCTGGTCACAATTCTTATATAGCATATCAAACTATCTCTGGTTCTTCAAACATCGATGTTAAAAGAGAAAATACTATATAGTAAAAAAAAAATTCAATTTGGCTTTTTACTCACAAAGAAAAGAAGATCTGTACTCACAATGTATGATTTCTGAACAAATGACAACCAAGAGCACCAATAGCAGTTTGAGATCTTCTCTAGCTCCTCATTTAGAAACAAAACTGAAAAATTACAAAAATAAGCCAACCAGGTTTTTTAAAACCAAAAATTGCAAGCATTTGAAATAGCTGCTTTGGTCTATTTTTGATGCCGTCATGCAAATAGATTTCCATCTAAATTTTTTCTCATTTAAACAAATTTTTATCAGCACGATATATGTAAATTACTTAAAAAAAGAGTACAGCTTAAAGTCAGCTGACGAGCAATGAAAAAAATAAAAACTAAAAAAATCAGAGTATAGCAGGGTTTGTGATGAAAAGTCCTTCCCACTCTAGGCCGACCCTCATAGGCAATCATTTTTCTATACTTTGTTCTCTTGATCATTACCTTCGGGATTCTAAATATTATATTTCCATACCACTATTTTCAGATTAGATGGATAACATCTAACAAGTCCCTGCTCTAAAAGATGAGGATTTAACCCATACTATTGCCTTTCTCCTCTCAATTTTTATTGTTATTTTACTTATGTCTTTTTCTTTTTTTTAACCTTTGAAACTTGAAATAAAACACTTAAGCTTCTATTTCATGATCCATTAACTTTATACAACATTCCTTGCCTCTCCAGGATATAAGATTCTTCTGCAACTATCACCTCTCAACTTAGGTTCCGGTATTAAGTCTTCCGTGAATTGTCTATTGGTTGACTTTTTAAAGTTGAAAACCATTAAGTAGCATGCACATTATTATAATATGTAGGTATTATTAATCACAGAGCTTTTAAAAAATATGCTAAGATTCTGTTTCCTCCTCTATATGGTCAATGTCAGAACTCCAGTGTCAACTGAAAGAAGTTCTAGAATCATGGGCAAAAATTATTCTCTTCTAAAACACTATCACTTGCTCAAAATGTTACAATTACATTTTAGCATGTTTCATGTTTGAATCAAGACTATCCTGTACAACCTTCTGTTTTTTCTTGGCATTTCTAAGTGCCTTTTGCTTTTTTGTTGTTGTTGTTTGTTTTGTTTTTGTTTTTGAGATGGAGATGGAGTCTCACTCTAGTACCCAGGATGGAGTACAGTGGCACGATCTCGGCTAACTACAGCCTTTGCCTCCCGGGTTCAAGCAATTCTCCTGCCTCAGCCTCTCGAGTAGCTGAGACTACAGGCATGCACCACCACACCTGAGTATTTTTGTATTTTTAGTAAAGATGGGAGGAGGGGTTCTCACCATGTTGGTCAGGCTGGTCTCAAAACTCCCGACCTCAAGTGATCCGTTGGCCTCAGCTTCCCAAAGTGCTGGGATTACAGGCGTGAGCCTCCACACCTGGCCTCTAAGTGCCTTTCTTTTATCTAATCTGAAAAAGAAGCATGTCTTCTTCTTAATAGGCTTCTAGGTCAGTTTAAATCTTCGTTGTATCCCATATCTTCCTTTCTCTTGGCTGTCCACATATTTCACTAAAATATATATCCTCAAAATCTTCCTAAAAAGGAATGTGTGGGAGCTATACTTTCTAAGTTCTTGGATGTGTACAAATATCCTAATTTTGCTTTCTCATTGAATTGACAGGTTGGCCATATATGGCATTTTAAATTGAAAATAATTTCAAATTGATATGTTAGAAAGCCCTGACTTATCAGTTTTTCCTACAAAATCAGTTTGTCTATTTGTCTACCTTAGCATTTTCCTTTTTGCAGTTTATTTGCTTGTAAATCTGGGGATCCTTAATTGCTCATATTTACTGTCTAGCCAACTACTATGCCTCAAGGCTGTCCTTCATTAAGGGTTGCTATGTTGGTAGCAGAGACGTTTTGGTGGTCAAGTCGTTTTTCCATTGATAAGGTTCTCTGACAGAAAAGATTATCTTATATCTAGTATACTAGTAGCTTCGCAATCAGGGACCTTACCCCTGACTTTTTACCACTGCATGCCGCAACATTCTGTAGCTAGTAAAGTAACAAACTCATTAATGCATCAAAAGTCCCAGAAATTGCTAAGATAACTAAAACAGTATTTCATGAGGATGTAAATTTCATTCAATAATAAGATAAATGGCCAGGTGTGCTGGCTCACACCTGTAATCCCAGCACTTTCAGAGGCCGAGGCAGGTGGATCACCTGAGGTCAGGAGTTCAAGACCAGCCTGACCAACATGGCAAAACCCCGTCTCTACTAAAAATACAAAAATTAGCCAGGCGTGGTGGCAGGTGCCTGTAGTCCCAGCTACTTGGGAGGCTAAGGCAGGAGAATTGTTTGAATCCGGGAGGCGGAGGTTGCAGTGAGCTGAGACCGCACCACTGCACTCCAGCCTGGGCGACTGTCTCAAAAAAAAAGTAATAATAATAATAAGATAAATATAATAGCTGAGAAGCCTGCTATTTCAAAACGACAAATGAATTACTGTTTTCAAGATACAGGTTTTAAAGGGACAAATGAGAAAATGTATATTAAGCAACTTTTAAAAAATAAACAGGAAAGCAGTATAAAATGACAGAAGAACTTTATATTGGCATTGTATCTTCTATCTTTTGTATCTAGATCAACTTCTGGATAAGCAAATTTGTCTGTATACCTGATATTTATTAAAGTATAGATTTTTAAATATTAGCCTATTAAATATTTCATGATTTTAATATTTCCAATGTCAAACTTTCAAAAGTACATGTTAACTCCTAATGATTCTTCAATTTTTTGCATATCTTTTTTGTTTCTAATGTTGTTTACAAATGAACAAATTCTTTAGTTAGAAATGCTAGTTTAAGCCAGACATGGTGGCATGTGCCTTATAGCCTTAGCTACTCGGAGGCTGAAGCAGGAGGATTGCTTGAGCTCAGGAGGTTGAGGCTGAAGTAAGCTGTTGATTGAGCCATTGCACTTCAGCCTGGGTGGCAGAGTGAGACCCTATATCTCCCCCCCCCCAAAAAAAAAGAAGAAGAAGAAGAAAGAAAGAGAGAGAGAGAAAGAAGGAAAGAAATGCTAGTTTAGGTGAGAGATTCAATTATATATTATAATTAGACAAGAATCAACAAAGTAATGACTACTTAATTTGTTCTTAATTAAGCTTTTTTTCATTCTTAGTCTTCCTAGAGCATGACTATTCAAATCAGCCTACACTAATCAGTCTAATCAGACTAATTAAAATATCTTATTCTAAAGGATCAAAACATAACAAACACAGCTAGATAACATCACATTGTTATGTTTTTCTTGCCTAATTAATTTTAACCAAAGAACATGGCATATATCAGTTGTTAAATATTAAAAGTCAAATTTGGGCTCATAATAATGGGTTTATGAAATATAAAATAACTGAAATTATAAAATAGCCATTAAAATGTTTTTTGTGTCATTATACTTAATTTCTCTCTTATACAGGCATACCTCATTTTATTGTGTTTTACTTTATTACCCTTCACAGGTACTGCATTTTTTACAAATTAGAGGTTTGTGGCAACCCTGCATAAATCAAATCTATCAGCACCATTTTTCCAACAACATATGCTCACTTCTCATCTGTGTCAGCATTTTTTAGCAATATTTTAAAATTAAGGTATGTACATTTTTTAGACATGATGTTATCACACACTTAGTAGACTACAGTGTAGTGTAAACATAAGTTTTAAAAGGTTTTTTTAGGTTAACTTTATTTTTTCAATTGAATAATAATTGTACGTATTTATGGGATACATAGTGATGTGTTGATACATATAATATGTAGTGCTCAGATTAGGGTAATTAGAAGATCCATCACCTCAAACATTTATCATTTTTTTGTGTTGGGAACCTTCAATATCCTCCTTCTAGCTATTTGAAACTATGTATTATTTGTAACTACAGTTATACTACAATGGTATGGAACACTAAAACTCATTCCTCCTATCTCGCTGTAATTTTGTATACTTCAACAAATCTCTCCCTATCCCCCTTTCCCCATACCATTCTCAGCCTCTAGTATCCTCTGTTCTATTTTTTACTTCTGTGAAATAAAAAAACTTTTTTTTGATAGAGACAGGATTCTTGCTACGTTACCCAGGCTGGTCTTGAACTCCTGGACTCAAAGGATCCTCTTGCCTCAGGGTCCCAAAGTGCTGGTATTACAGGCATGAGCCACTGTGCCCAACCAAGATCAACTTTTTCTAGCTCCCACATATGAGTGAGAACATGTGGTGTTTAACCTTCTGTTCCTGGCTTATTTCACTTAACATAATGTCCTCCAGTTCCATCCATGTTGCCATGAATGACAGGATTTCACGCTCTTTTATGGCTGAATAGCATTCCATTGTGTAAATATACTACATATTCTTCATGCATTCATCTGTTGTTGAACACCTAGTTTGATTCCACATCCAGGTTATTATGACTACTGCTGCAATAAACACAGGTGCACAGATGTCTCTTTGATATACTGACTTCCTTTCCTTTGGGTAAATGGGTAGCAGTGGGATCGGTGGGTATGGGTAGTTCTATTTGTAGTTTTCTGAGGAAGTTCCATACTGTTCTCCATAGTGGCTGCCCTAATAACTGGGGAATCTGTTATTATTAATTGTACTAATAACTGGGGAAGATGGGAGTCTTTTTACCTTTCTGGCAAATTTTCTCTATGCTTGGAATTATTTCAAAATGAATCATTAAAAATAATTTTAAAAGGAGAACATGGCAGGAGAAAGTCAGAGACAGTGAGTAGAGAAAACGGAATTTTGCTATGATGAGGAGAGTTGAGAAGAGTTTAATCAGTCTCAGCCTTCAACCTGTTTCCGTTGACACCACGTGGATCCAAAAGGAGCTGCCCCAATAAAACTCAGCCCCAAACAGATCTGCGAGCTAATGAGACCACTGTGTTTTGGGGTAGGTTGTTAGTAGCAATAGTGACTGGAGCAGAGCTCTCTGGGTTTTCTTTTATGAATCTTATACGAGCAGGCCTCATTTTATTTTGCTTCACTTCGCTTTGAACAAACCTTCAACTTTTGTTGTTTATCTGTGCTTCACAGATACTGCCATCTTTTGCAAATTGAAGGTTTGTGGAAACCCTGCATGGAGGAAGTGTATCGGCGCCATTTTTCCAACAGCATGTGCTCACTTTGTGTCTTTTTTCACATTCCCCTAAAGAGGGAAACAGCACAGGACTGGGCAGTGCAATGCTTCCATAATGCACCTCATTGCATGGACGTTCCCCTGAGGCTGGTGGGCAAGCCAGCACCAAGCAACCCACTCTGTGATCAGCCCACTCCCCATGGGAGTCTTGTCCCTTGGTGGCAAGTGTTTCCATACTACTACAGAATGGATAGTTGTCCCCTTGAAATCTCATGTTGAAATTTGATCCCCCAGGTTGGAGGTGAGGCCTGGTAGGAGGCGTTTGAAATCCAGAGGCAGATCCCTCATGAATGGCTTGGTGCCATTCTCTGAAAAGTGAGTTCTCACTCTTAGTTCCAGAGAGAACTGACTGTGAAAGAGCCCGGCACCTCCCTCCCTCTCTTTTCCTTTCTCTCTCCTGCTCCCCTTCACTTTCTGCCATGAGTGGAAGCTTTCTGGGGCCCTCACCAGAAGCAGATGCCAGCATAATGCTTCTTGGACAGCCTGCAAAACTGTAAGCCAAATAAACCTATTTTCTGTATAAATTACCCAGCCTCAGGTGATTATTTTATTGCAATGCAAAATGGACTAAGATACATAGCCTCTAGCTGCCCAAGGCATGCTTTTCTTATCTAAACATGCAAAGAAACGAGTAGCTCCCTGCAGTCATAACCACTCATTATAAACCTCCAAAACCACAGCCCTCACTGGTGACTTTTCAGCCACTGCACACCCAAAGGTCATGTTCTCTCATAGCACGAAGGCATCCCTGGTACTCCCAAAGCTAGAGAGACCAGAGAACTCACTTGTAAGAAACAATAAATCTTTCTGAGTTTCTCTTCAAAGTGTTTAGCCTGTTAACTTCCTTATCCTTTGTTCTCAAACTCAACTTGCTTGTTCTTCCTTGCCCCTACTTACCATAAACAGCCTTCCCCTTCACATCAGCTCTAATCAATAACTCACATCTGTTCCCTTGGTTACCTGTACCCATTGTTCCCCCACAACTGCACGTCTCACACGATCCACCTCTGTACCTCACGTCCCCCTCCCCTGCTATATTTAGGAAAATATGTACAAGTAGCCAATCGGGTCAGCTCAGATTGTGCGGTCCGACCCCAGCCCATGTGGGAGTGGCACAGGGATAGGGACTGCGTTAAGGATAAAAATCCCCCAGTGTCCTTTGTTCTGTGTGTACTTGTGATCTCGATTGACGTGAGTGACACCCTTCTGCAGAAGTAAATTGCCTTGCTGAGAGGATTAAACTTTTGCCTGAGTGCTGGTTTTACTTTGTAGCACCAAGCATTTATTCCTGGAGTATTTTATATCCAACATCACTACAAAAGAGAACAGAGCTCTAGACCCAAAAGAAACCTCCCCTTGACTCTTGGGACTCCATATGGAAGGCAGAAGACCCCCAAAAGGGGGTGTGTGACACCTTTTTCTATGTTCTTAAGGGGTCTCAGTGTTGCTAGAAGTCTCCTCTAGATTCTTCACATGGTCTTGAAGATAGCAAATGAAGGAGGAGCAGGAGTGGAAGGAAATTGAAAACTAAGTCTTAGAGGAGCCAAACTGGGGCAATTTCAAGCTTTCCAAAACGCAAAAATCATACCAACAAGAAACGCACCACACAGAGGGACCAAACATATAAATTTTTTGCAAGGGGGGATGCTCAGTTAACTGAAAACAAATTCTCAGATACAGGATGCAAAAAGAGAAGAAAGCTGGGTGTGGTGTGGTGGCTCACACCTGTAATCCCAACACTTTGGAAGGCTGAGGCAGAGGTACCACTGCTTGAGCCTGGGAGTTCGAGACCAGCCTGAGCAACATAGTGAGACTTCGTCTTTACAAAAAGTTTTAAAAATTAGCCAGGTGTGGTGGTATGCGCCTGTAGTGCCAAATACAATGGGAGGCTGAGGTGGGAGGATTTCCTGAGCCCAGAGTTCAGGGCTTCAGAGAACCACGATAGTGACACTCTACTCCAGCCTGGGCAACAGAGTAAGACTCTGTCTCAAAAAAATAAGAAATAAGAAAAATCAGCTTTTTTTCCCCCACACACAACACAACCATAATACCAGCTTTTAATTAAGCTGAGTTCTGACCACAGAGTTCATTAATTGATTAATTTTTAAAATTTCTTGTTTTAGAGACAGGGTCTTGCTCTGTTGCCCAGGCTGGAGTGCAGTGGCATAATCACAGCTCACTGCAGCCCCAAACTCCTGGGCTCAAGCAATCCTCACTCCTTGGCCTCCTAGAGTGCTGGGATTACAGGTGAGAGCCACCATGCCTGGCCTCCTCTTCAAGTTCTTTTACTTTTGCTTCTGCTGCTAGCTGGGCTTCCGTTCTGTTCACATTCTGTTCACGGAGGTGGCCGCCCCCTTGCAGGGCTGTTTGCCCCTTTCTGCCCTCCCTTGCCGCAGTGGGGTAGGTGGCTCTCGGATAAAGGTCATTCTAAGCCTGCCAGCATTTGGGGAGCATCCCTGTACTTACACCATGGTCCACAAGCATCTAAAACGTGAGCCACACCGTTCCACACAGTTGTGGCACCACCCTGGGGTCTTCCCCAAGGATGCTTCAGTGCCTTTATCCATTTCTTGGTCTCAGTTCCTGGCTAGTTCACCAAATGTTCTGCAGTAAGCCGGGCTGTGCAAACCTGCTCCCAAAGATTGAGGGAGCTGAAAGGCCAAAGAAAGAGGCTGACAATTCCAGTTTCTCAGAAAGAAACATTTAATAGGGACTTACAAACAGAATCCATGTCTCAGGCAGCTGCAAGATGGTGGAACCCTGCAACAGCCCTCCAGGAAAAAATTTTGTATATATATACACAAATTTATATATATACACACAAATATGTATATACTATATGTATAAATATATTTATATACTTGTATATAAATATATTTATATATTTATATATACAAATATATATTGTATATATAAATTTGTATATATATACAAATTTTGTATCTATATTATATATGGCAAATAGAAGCCAATTCAATCTTTAAACTAAGTTATTGTAATTTTGTCTTCTGAGAGCTCTAAAGTGAAAACAATACATTATATAATATATTATATATTTTATATATTTTTAAATATATATTTAATATATATTTAATATATTTTTGAATATATATTTTAAGATAGAGTTTCGCTCTATCTCCCAGGCTGGAGTGCAGTGACATGATCATGCCTCACTGAAGTCTTGATCTCCTGGGCTCAAGTAGATCCTCCCACCTCAGCCTCCCAGGTTGCTATTAATAGACAACAGGTGTGAGCCACTGCCACAAGCTCGGTAAAACGTGTAGCTAGTCACGCCTCAGACTTTTTGTGAAACCTATGACCACTGGAAAGGTCCAATAAACATCTCTATGAGGGATTATCTATGCCTGAGACAGATTCTCACTTGTAGCCCAGGCTAGAGTGCAGTGGTGTGATCGTAGCTCAAGGCTCACTGTAAGCTCGAATTCCTGGCTTAAGCAATCCTCTCACCCCAGCATTCCGAGTAGCTAGGACTACTCTTAGGTTCTTACCCAAGAGGAATAAAAACAGATATTCACAAAAAGATTTGTACAAGAATGTTCTGTCAGGAGACAATTCTCCGTAGGTCTCTGGTATTTTACACATCTTGTGAGCAGAATTACTGGCTGCCTTTTTCTGAGGTATCTGTATGTTTGCACAGAGAACAGCCTTGGAAGATAACAATAATGTCGCCCTCCAGGGCAATTATAAAAGATTAGGAATCCTTAAGCTCAGGGTTTCTCTCTTGTAACACCTGCATAACTGTATGCAGATGTCACTTGGCTCTCTCCGTGTCACCCTGTGGAAACTGGAGCTTAGAGGGAACTCTCACAAATTCCGATAACTGTGGCCACTGCTATTGCTATGAGCAGGAAAACTGTCACTCACTCAGGAGTCTTGTGTTATCTGCCAGCATCCATGAAATTGCAGCAGGCTAATTTGTAATCTTGCAAATAGGATAACATTCAGACCCTGCATAGTTCTTGGCATGTTTGTAGCAGCTTCTTTCCTAATTGTCCTGTTAAACAAGGTTTATGGGAGGCCGTTGTTTTGGACTAGTCTCCTGCACTGGGCCCCAGAAGACTAGATCAAACCAGAATGTAGTCACTTGTACTAACTGCCACATAATCAAACTGAACATTGACATGGGCGAATTTTCCTAAAAATCAGGAGATTCCAGTCAACTTGAGTCAGTATAATAAGGAATTTACCTCTGTTTAGTACTACAAGGAAAGTAACTGAAAAGACCCATCTGCTTTTTTTCTTTGCTTCTGCCTTCTTTAGCCCTTTCCTGCCTATAAAGCCAGTGCCTCCACTCAGCTCATTGAAACACTCCTTCCACTTTATAGAATGAGGTGCTGCCTGATTCCATGATGGCAAATAAAAGCCAATTCAATCTTTAAACTAAGTTATTGTAATTTTGTCTTCTGACAGCCCTAAAGTGGAAACAACACAAATGTCCATCAACTGGAGAAGAGATCAAATGAGTTGTGCTATACTTAAATGATGTAATACCTCTCAGCCATAAAAAGGAATGAACTATGGAGACCAACCTGGGCAACATGGTGAAACCTTGTTTCTAAAAATAAACAAAAATTAGCCAGGCATGGTGGCACATGCCTGTAGTCCCAGTCACTCAGGAGGCTGAGGTTGGAGGATCACCTGAGCCTGGGGAGGTCGAGGCTGCAGTAAGCCGTGATCATGCCACGGCACTCCAGCCTGGGCAGCAGAGTGAAACCCTGTCTCAAAAACAAACAAAGGAATGAACTGGCCAGACACAGTGGCACACACCTGTAATCTCAGTGCTTTGGGAGGCTGAGGAGGGAGGATCGCTTGAGGTCAGGAGTTTGAGACAAGCCTGGGTAACACAGTGAGACCCCGTCTCAACAGCAACAAAAAAATATTTTAATTAGTTGGGCATGGCGGTATGCAACTATAGTCCCAGCTACTCAGGATGCTGAAGCAGGAGGATCACTTGAGCCCGGAAGATTGAGGCTGCAGTGAGCTGTGATTGTGCCACTGCCCTCCAGCCTGGATGACAGCAAGATCTTATACTAAAAAAAAAAAAAAAAAAAAAAAAAATTAAGTTAAAAAAATTTTAAATAATAAATAAAATGAAAACAGATTTGAACTGCTGAAACACACAACATGAATGAATCTCAAAAACAGGCTGAGCAAAAGAAGCCTTACATAAAATAGTGCTGTGTGATTGCACTTACGTGAAGTTCTAGAATAGGCACAACTAATCTATGGTATGAAAATTAGGACAGTAGTTATTTCTACATATGGGCAAAGCTGGGGACTGATTAGGAAGGTGCACAAAGGAACCTTCTTGGGTAATGAAATGTTTTCTAGATAGGGGTTCGGTGCAGTTTTGCATTTTTAAAGACGCATAGAATGAATGGTACAGTTAATATCTGTCTATGTCACTATATGTGAATTTTACCTTGAAATAAAAACAACACTATAAAAATGCAATGATCTAGATAAGTATTTGCAAGCTGAAGTGTTTAGGGATATACTGTACTCAGGTCTGCAACTTTCTTGCTTTTATTTTTTATATTTTTAGAGATGGGATCTTGCTTTTTCACCCAGGCTGGAGTGCAGTGGCATGACCATAGTTCACTGCAGTTTTGAACTCCTGGGTTCAAGTGATCCTCCCACCTCAGCCTCTCGAGTACCTGGGACTCCAGGCACATGCCACCTTGTCTTTTTTTTTTTTTTTTTTTTTGGTAGAGATAGTCTCACTATGTTGCCCAGGTGCTGATAACTCCTGACTTCAAGGGATTCTCCCACCTCAGCCTTATGAGTAGCTGGGATTACAGGTGTGAGCCAGTTTTGCAACTTGCTTTGAAATGCATTTAAAAATAAGATAAATTGGGAGGCTGAGGAGGATAGATCACCTGAGGTCAGGAGTTTGAGACCATCCTGGCCAACATGGTGAAACCCCGTTTCTACTAAAAAATACAAAAATTAGCCGGGCGTGGTGGCAGGCACCTTAATCCCAGCTACTAAGGAGGCTGAGGCAGGAGAATCGCTTAAACCCTGGAGGCAGAGATTGCAGTGAGCCAAGATGGTGCCACTGCACTCCAGCCTGGGTGATAAGAGTGAGACTCTGTCTCAAAAATAATAATAATAATAAATAAAATAAGATGAATTGATGGATGGATGGGTACATGGATAGAGAATGGAGAGAAAGGTGATGAAACAAATAGAACAGCATATTGACAATTGTAGAATTTAATGATTGGGTATATCACTGTGCAACTCTTTCAACTTTTCTATATATGTGAAAATTTTCATAATAAAATATTGGAGAAAAAGGCATATAAAAATTCTAATGGGGTTAGAGAGATTGTACTGTGAAAGGAGTTTGTTAATGAAAATAAGGTTGGGAAATAGCCCTCAAAGCTAAGTTTCCCAGTCTTTTCAATTATTATCAATAAGCTATCAATTCAGAGATGTCTGCCAGACAAGAAAGAGACAGAGAAGGGAGAGAAATGAAAGAGGATGGCAAGATTTCTAGCTTGGTATAAAAGGAATATTTCAAGTGTGTCCATTTGCTACATAAAACTTTACTAATAAAAAAGAAAGTATCTTTTAAAATTATCCTGGACCAGTTTATAAGTAACATGATTCATACAAATCATCCCCTAACACCACCGAAATTCTGAGAAATCAATGAAAATTTTATTACATTATGAACATGTATTATATATTATTATTGTGCAAGGCTAGATACTTCAATTTATGACACTATTGTATTACATTTTTTTGCATGTTGTATGTATTTTTTAATTTATAAAAATCATTTTGGTTATATCTGTAATGTTTTTAATGATGAAATAAATTATTATATTATTTCATTGGGGAAAAATATAATTTACTTCATATCACAGTTCTCAGCAACCGTTTTGTGAAAATAAGTTACTACTTATATTTGAGATACAGAATTATATTAGGATAAGTGTCTTACTATTTATATTCTATGTGAGGAAATTGGATTGGATGATCATAGATCTTTTTAGCCCAATATTCTATTCTTTTTTCTGTTTCCTGAGCAGAAAATAAAAATCACAGCTGATTTTTTCCTTCCAAACAGAAACCATCATTGTTTTCTTCCCCTATATTGCATCACTTTCATAAATAGTTCAAACAATACAGAGACAGAACATGTTCTCATGCATATTCCATCCAGATAACGAACACTTTGCTGTTTGCTGTATGTCATAAATATGATTCATGCCAAAAATTTAAAATCTGTCTTTTAAAAACTATACACAGTATTCTACTGCAATATATATATTTTAATTGACTTATTCAAGCCTGTGTTGATGGAGCTTTCATTATTAAAAATAACAATAGTCTAAATATTCTTGTGCATGCCACACTTGTCCTATTATAACCTTAGACTGCGTTTTTGGATCACAGTCTATGTATATTTAAAATTTTGTTAGCTATCCTAAATTTCTCTCTAGGGAGCCTACACCAATTTACAGTTCCACCAACCATGTTAGGTTTTAGTTACTGCTTCAGCTTCTAGAACCCTGCAGCTTACTTCACAACTTAAACTGCTTAACAAAGGAACTCTGAGATATTCACTAGTAGGACATTTCACATCCTTTGTTTACCAGATACTGCCATTTAAATCAAAGACTTCAAAAATATTGAAGGATATTTCAATTGATCATCTCTTCTTGTAATTAGACTCACACATAAACTTCCTAAGGAGTGGTAACCCACTCTAGTTTTAAAAGCCTATCATTTTGAAAGCCTGCAACAGCCACTATAAGGAAATCCTTTTGATGGCAAACTTCAAAGCCCTGTTTTGGTTAAGGCTCTTTTCTTTGTGTTTCAACTTCAGGAAAAAGATGAAATACCTGATTGCTTTACTTGAAGACTAAAAATTTAGTCATTAAAGGCATGTCTCCACAAGCACAGCTGAATCCAACAGGACTGAAACACTGCATTCCTTAAATAAAGACTGACATCTCTTCTCCTGTTTGGAAAGCTCTGTGCTAGGTATGAATGGAAAAGAAGGAGAAAATGGGAAGGGAGAGAGGGCCAGTGACCTAATATCTGTTTGAAAAAATTACTAAATAAAACTATTAAGTGCTTCGGAAAGATTGGGAGCTGAAGTGAATGTTTCTGGCTGAGTCACAAATAGCATATCAACATGTTGCAGCCAGAGGCAGAACCACAGATAGAGCAGTGAATCAGAATGTCTATGCTCCATTAAACAACCCTCTGCAAATCATACTGTCATAGGCCTTGTTCAATCCAGCCAGGCCACAGACTTTAGAGAGGTTTAAAAACTTACTCTAGGTCACCTGTAACCAGTAAGTGGCAAATTCCAGACCCAACCCAAAGTCTATTTGATTGTGAGACTCCACTTCATTGCCTTGGTCCATATTATTTCACGTAAGTATCCGAACAACCTTAAAAAGTAGTTAGCATTAACACCATTTTGCAAATGACCTAACAAAGGTTAAAAAAATATGATTGGCCAGGAGTGGTGGCTCATACCTGTAATCCCAGCACTTTGGGAGGCCAAGGTGGGCGGATCACCTGAGGTTGGGAGTTCAAGACCAGCCTGATCAACATGGAGAAACCCCGTCTCTACTAAAAACACAAAATTTGCCAGGCATGGTGGTACATGCCTGTAATCCCAGCTACTCAGGAGGCTGAGGCAGGAGAATCACTTCAACCTGGGAGGCAGGTTGTGGTGAGCCAAGATTGAGCCATTGCACACCAGCCTGGGCAACAAGAGCAAAACTCCGTCTCAAAAAAAACACAAAATATGATCGGCTGGGCGCAGTGGCTCATGCCCATAATCCCAGCACTTTGGGAGGCCAAGGCAGGCAGATCATCTGAGGTCAGGAGTTTGAGACCAACCTGGCCGACATGGCGAAACCCCATCTCTACTAAAAATACAAAGATTAGCTGGATGTGGTGTTACACACCTGTAATCCCAGCTACTCCTGAGGCTGAGGCAGGAGAATCGCTTGAACCTGGGAGGCAGAATTTGCAGTGAGATGAGACTGCACCACTGCACTCCAACCTGGCTGACAGGGCGAGACTTCATCTCAAAAAAAAAAAAAAATCATAAAGCATAGATCAGCAAAGTATGGCTCATGGGCCAAATTCAGTCTTTCACTTGTTTTTCTAAATAAAGTTATTTTGGAACACAGCCATATTCATTTGCTTACATATGGTCTATGGTTGCTTTTTCACTATAAACAGCAGAGTTGAGTAGTGCAACAGAGACCATATGGACTGCAAAACCTAAAGTGCTTAGTATCTGTCCCTTTAAGAAAAAGTTTGCTGACCCTAACATAAAGCAGGAATTAGAGCCGACATTCAAACTCAGTTCTGTCAAATACCAAAAATTCTGTGCCACGTTATCTAGTCTAAGTATGCCTGCTCATTGTGTATACAGATTTTTGCAAAGTGTTTGACAGTATTTTTTGTATCATTGTGGATAAGTTAAAGTAATGTGGCCTGGATGAGTACAGTTACTTGCTAATTCAGTGTCTATGAGTAGAGGTTCTCCCAGCATCATCCTAACTGAGACTGCCTGGTCAAATCACATCTGGGTTATATATACGATATTTTGGTGAATCATCTTGGAGTTGAGGAGAGGTTTCTTTAATGACTGGTAGAAAACTTGAAGGGAATTCTTTGTTGATTGTCCATCAAAAGCTAGCCAAGCTCAACCCTTCCATGAAAGCAATACAACTTAAGATGTCTGGTTATAGACTGAAACAGGGAAAGCTTGAATAGGATTCTCTGTGGTAAAGAATTTGCCAACTTCCACCTAAAGGCAATAGTCTCTAATCCCTCCTAGAAGCCAACCCTCTGTTCTCATGCTGTTATGAAGAAATAATCAAGACTGAGTAATTTATGAAGGAAAGAGGTTTAATTGCCTCACAGTTCAGAATGGCTGGGAAAGTCTCAGGAAACTTACAATCATGGCAAAAGGGGAAGCCAACATGTCCTTCTTCACAAGGCAGCAGGAGAGAGAGAAGTGGTGAGCAAAGGGGAAAAAGCCTCTTATAAAACCATCAGATCTTGTGAGAACTCACTCACTATCATGAGAACAGCATGGGGGTAACTACCCTCATGATTCAATTACCTCTCACCAGGTCCCTCCCATGACATGTGGGAATTATGGGAACTACAATTCAAGATGAGATTTGGTTGATGACACAGCCAAACCATATCACTAACAAAATGACAATGAAGCATTAAATAAAATAAAAACCACAAGCCCACAATGACAAAGAGAATGGGAGAGAGGAGACAAAAATAATGACATTTGGAAGCTACAAAGCGATTGATATGCTAACCACTTTGGCCAACCCAGCCACGAAGCAAGTCAATTTACTGTGAAATTCCCCCAGAAAGCTCAGAAATTAGAAACAGTAGGCAAAAGGTTCAAGAGCTAAAACCAGGAGGATTGGGTGAAAGTCTTTTTAAGAAATAATCAGTCCCCACGTTTTATCCCTATTCCATGTGTTCATCCACATACCTCCACTCCAGGCCTCCTTATCGCCAATGTTCCAGGCTTTTTCTTTTCAGATCCCTGAGCAGACAGCCAGGCAATTGGCTTGGGCATGGGAAATGGGCAGGAAATTATGACTCTATGGGGGATGACTTTCTTTGGACTCTTAATGGTTCATTTTTGCTTCCTTTTTTGGGTATAGATATCAAGTAGCAGCTCGTTAGCTGCCTGCTTATTTTTCCCTAAGGGATAGCATGTGCTATTAACCACCTTTATAATTCCCTGTTGGCTGAGCCCCATGGCTGTCCCTTTGACCTTACTGATCACTATGTTAAATGAAGCCTCTTGGCCTCTAGATGTTAAGTGCTGCTGCCTAACCTATATTATGTCAAGGCCCCATTTTCCCCATGAATATTGACAAGTCCAGCTCTGTACCTGTCTCTCCTACCATCATTCCTGACTTGCAAAGGAGGAGATCACTGAACATCTTAGTAATGCTGGTGCCCCTCTAGCAAGCACATGTCTACTGGCCTTGGTGGATGGCACATCCTGGGGCCCTCCTGGGGAACATGGCCCTCTGGGGGGTCTTCTGGCCTCACGTATTATACCCATTCCAACACAGCCTCACATATTATACCCATTCCAACTTCCCTCAACCTCTTCATTCTTTCCTCTACCATCTCTCAGGGAAACTCAGACATTTCTGCTTCACCGAGTGTTAGTCATTGCTTTTTCTAGGCTTCTAAATTATTGCTTTTCCTAGCCTTTCTAGGCTTTTGAACTAAAAAAGTTTGCCCTGTTCCTTGGGATTTTTACCATGTTAAATCTTATGTCTTGAGAAAATGTTCCAGAATAATGAATTCTTGCTTATCCAGTCTTTCATTCTGATCTCTTGAACAGGAACGCTCAAAATCCAATTCCAGTAGTACTCCCTTGACTCCTAATAGTACATGCTAGCCAATTCCAGCAACTCCTTTAGTAGCATCTCTTTCCCCCACTATCAGGCCCAGCATGTCCCTGCCAGGCTATGCTGGGATTCAATTCTAGTTATTGGCTTGGAACTCAGGACAGCTAGCGGCGGTAGCTACTGAGGGATACCCCTCTTATATTGTCAGGGAGAGGCCTATGCAATGATTTCCATCATGGAAGAACTGTCAGCTCTTACTAGGGAAGGTTGGCACCTTTGAAAGTGTGGGGGGTGGGTACAGTGTCAACATCTTTAAAGGTGAACATCCAGTTGTCTCCATTCCATATTTCAGAGTCCCAGGTTTTCTCAACCAGGACTCTGCCCTTAGCATAACAGACCTGCTATTGGCTGAGACTTCAAACATCCTGGAGCTCAACTGTATCTGCTCTCTATTGCAGGAGATAAGGGCCTCCTTGTGTACTCCCAAAAAGGCCTTATGGCTCTTGGCCATTAACTGCTTATTAATAATGCTCAGTTCCTAATTATCCATCTGTAAGTTATTAATACAATTTATCAGCAACTATCCAATTCAGCTGTCATAGAAGGCATTGTTCTCCTCATAGCTCTCAAATTCCTGAATCATTTTATCTGCAAGAGTGTTCCCCTCCACCTAGACATTTTCCCAGTTCACCACTGGTAAAATCTTTAGCAACTGGGCTACGACCATGTGCCAGGACTATCTGTGTCCCCTTACCCTTCAAGATGGCATCCTTAACACCTGCCAAGTCGTGAGTCAATAAATCCTAACTCCCCATATTTTCGTCTGTTTTCTAAGACTCCAATTTCTGTACTATTTCTATTAGTAGGAGTCTGCTGAGAGGCAAATGCCAAGATGGGACAAGAAGACATCCAAGAGATATAAATTAGGAAAAACAGCCTTGAGAGAAAATTGGGAAGATACTGGTGGAAACTGGGAGAGATAACAGTCATGACACATGTGTGAACCTTGTAAATAGAGGGAGGAAGAAAGGAAAGACAAAAGGGTGGGAGAGGAGGAAGGGAGAGGAGAGAAAGGAAAGAAGGAAGAAGGAAGGAAGAAAGGGAAGAAGAAAGGTTAGACGGAAGGAAGAAAGGAAGGGAAGAGCGAAGCAAGGAAGGAATAGAATTCATAAACTACAGTGCAGTTCTAAGAAAGTTTTGATAAGCCCATGAGGAGCCTTCAAGCCAAAGACTCCCATGAGATGAATCCTGCTTCTTGTAGGAATGGTCCTGCTTTAGTATTCCTGCAACTCTTAGTCATTGACTAAGCCAATGGGAAGAGTGGTCTTGGCAAGAATGCAGTGATGCATTCAGAACAGAGTATCTGGAGCAATCAATCAGTTGTGATGCCTTCAGTCAGAGACCCAAGAGCTATATTCTTCATGGCTGCCACACTTTATATGCCCAAGGGAAAGGAGGAACCATCTTTTGCAGGAATTCAGGTATCTGACACATGCAACAAAATGGCCCAGCCTGACCACCTGACAATGAATGAGGCCCACAAGTCCCAAGCCCTACCCACATGTACAAAGCTTGCAGACTGGCCAGGGATGGTGGCTTATGTCTATAAATCCCAGCACATTGGAAGGCAATGGTGGGAGAATCACTTGTGTCCAGGAGTGTGAGACCAGCCTGGGTGACATAGTGAGACCCCATCTCTTAAAAAAAAAGAAAAAATTAGCTGGGCCTAGTGGCCCATGTTTATAGTCCCGGCTACTTGGGAGGCTGAGGTGGGAGGATTGCTTAAGCCCAGGAGGTTGAGGCTGCAGTGAGCTACAATTGTACCATTGCACTTCAGCCTGAGTGATACAGCTTTTTTTTTTTTTTTAAAGTTCTACCCTTTTAAATAAACTTGGACAGTCAAGGATTACTGAACATTTAAGGAAAGTTTGTAATAAGAAATTCAGAGATCAGGCCAGGCATGGTGGCTCATCCCTGTAATCCCAGCACTTTGGGAGGCTGAGGCGGGTGGGTCACAAGGTCAAGAGATCGAGACCATACTGGCCAACATGATGAACCTCCGTCTCTACTAAAAATACAAAAATTAGCTGGGCATTGTGGCATGCGCCTGTAGTCCCAGCTATTCAGGAGGCTGAGGCAGGAGAATCACCTGAACCTGGGAGGCAGAGGTTGCAGTGAGCCAAGATCATTCCACTGCACTCTAGCCTGGTGACAGAGTGAGACTTTGTCTAAAAAAAAATAAATAAATAAAAAAGAAAAAAATAAAAAAGAAATTCAGAGGTCAAAACAAATACAAACAACCACAAAAATGGCAAACTCACAACCTGAGAGAATTAGAGATTATTCAAGAAGATATATATTTGTTTTCTGTTAGCCTCAGGAAAATAAGATAGGTTAACTCATGCAAGTAGAAAACAGAATTTTTACGTAAAAAAATTTAGAGACCAATAACAACAAAAATTTCTTAGAAATTATGAAAACAGAAATGAAAAACTCAGTAAATACATTGAAAATGAAGAAATTTCCCAGAAATTTCAGCAAAAAGACAAAGAATTAGAAAATAGGAAGGAGGCCAGGTATGGTGGCTCAAGCCTGCAATTCCAGCCCTTTGGGAGGCTGAGATGGGAGGATCACTTGAGCTCAGGAGTTCAAGAACAGACTGGGCAATACAGAGAGACTCCATCTCTCAAAAAAAAAAAAAAAATCGAAAAAAAATAGGAGAGAAAAGGCAATAAAAGTAGAAGATCAGTATAAAGATTCAATGCCAAATGATAACAGTTACAGAAATAGACAACAGAGAAGTGGGGAGGGAAGCATCAATGAAATAATTTATGAAAATATCCTCAGAACTGAAGTGCATGAGTTCCTTGATTGAGAGCATCCATAAAGTGCCTAACTCCCCCAAATAATAAAATTAATCCAAACTCTAGATATATGATTATGAAATTTCATAAAACTAGGGACAAAATAAAGAATCTTAAACCATTTTTTCCCCTCAGAGAGTGGGAAAATTCAAGCATTTTTCACAGAGGATTAGGAATCAGAGTGACATTGGATTTTTCAACAGCAGTACTGGAAGCTAGGAAAACTGTAGCAAGGCCTTTAATATTCTGAGAAAGAATTATTGCCAATCAATATAGCTGGTCAAACCAAGTCAACTAATTGTCCGCATAGAAAAAAGACATTTTAAGATATGCAAGGTCTCAGAAAATGATTCTCTACACATCAATTCTCAAAGAGCTACTAGAACATGTGCTTTGCCAAAATGAAAGGGTAAACCAAGGAAGAAGAAGACATACCCAGGAAAGAAGCAATCTGTTATGGGCCAAACTGTGGCCCCAAAATTCATACGCTGAAGTCCTAACCCCAGTACCTCAGAATGTGACTGTATTTTGGAGATAGGGCCTTTAAAGAGGTAATTAAGGTAAAATGAGGTCACATGGGTGGACCCTAATTCAATATGAGCAGTGCACTTGTAAGAAGAGGAGATTAGGGCACAGACACACACAGAGGAAAGACTGTGAACACAGAGAGAGAAGACAGCCATCTACAAGGCAAGGAGAGAGGCCTTAAAAGAAATTAACCCTGTCAACACCTTGATCTCAGACTTCCAGCCTCTAGAACTGTGAGAAAATAAATTTCTGTTGTTTAAGCCACTCAGTCTATGATACTTTATTATGACAACCCTAGCAAATGAGACAGGACCCAGTATAAAATGATGAAGGGACTGCCCAGGATGATGGTAAAGGAATACCCCAAATGACAGTGAAGGCATGCCTAGAGAGCAAGTAATGCAATTTGAGCAAGTTGGGAACCTCTGGGAGAGATGTCTCCAAGAAGATGAAACTAGTAGAACATCTTATGTGTTTAAATATATTGAACACACAATTGAGGCAGAATTTGGGAACAAATTACCAATAAGTAAATAGAAAACTAAGAACACAATAAAATAAATAGAAGGCAATTATCAACTCTTTAGAAAATGAAAAGTTGTGAAGGAACGAAAGGGCAGTTATGACACATGATATATCTGTGAACATAGTGTCAATCATGTAAACACTGAAGGCTGATCAAATCTTCAGAAGACAAAAAGTTGTGCAGGAACAGAAAGGTAATCATGGCACATTACATGATGTACCTGTGAACAGTATTTGCATAGCATCGATCATGTAAATACTGAATACTGATCTGACCCAAATTGTCATATTAACTATACTGAGGGAGACAGGAAGTCTGTGTATGTAGGTGTGTGACAGAGATGGGGACCATGGGAGGCAGGGAAAGGAAGTTTCTCACATATTCCATACTGATTAATCAGTTGGTAGTACCAGAAGTGGAAAAATCAAGTGTCAAGAACTGTGAAGAATCTGAGATTTTACCATACTTTAAGCTATCAAGTTAGCCTGCCACAGTTCATGCATGCTAACAGAAGATACAAAACTCTGGGGTCAGAAGCAAAGTACTTTGTTAGTTGTGGCACAGCAAATGGTATGAGCTTCACATTCACAATCATTCCTTTTACACTCACTCAGTCCCATGAGGGCGATGTGTGGCAGCACAGGTGGATACTACACATGCAAAAGGTTTGCATCACAGCTGAGGAATCTTTAAATAGAAAATTCGATCTTTTATAATGGGCTGCAAACAAACCTGTCCAGCCTTTGCCCCAGAAAGAGACATCATCTTTATTATACTGCACAGTGAGCAAACCTGATCTCTACTCCGGAGAGACTATCTCTTCTAATGCTTTGCTATACATACATCCAAAAAAGATAGCTTGGAAAAAAAGCTGTAAGTGCCTCTGCTTGTGAGACATTCAAAAATGCAAGAAATTCATGGAGAATTGCCTCTCAACATCAAGAAATAACAATGTAAGCACACTACAGACAGTCCCCAACCTACAATAGTTCAACTTACCATTTTTCAACTCTATAATGGTGTGAAAGTGATATGCATTCAGTAGAAATCATACTTTGAATTTTGATCTTTTCAATACTTTATTATAAAATATACTTTGTGTTACAGAATTTTGCCCAGCTGTAGGCTACTGTAAGTGTTCTGAGCATGTTTAAGGTAGGCGAGGCTAAGCTACGATGTTCGGTAGGTTAGGTTTATTACATGTAGTTTCAACTTAGGATATTTTCAATTTTGTGGTATGTTTATTAGGACACTACCCCATCATAAGTTGAGGAGCATCTGTATTTAGCAATAGAGAGGTAAATATAAAAATAATTAGTTAAAAGAGTTGAAAGTCATTGCCTCTGGAGAGTGGATGTTGGCATTGGGAAGGGGAGTTAGACAGTTGACCACTGTTTACACCACAGCTCTTGAAGTACTATATGACTCTTTAAACTATGTGCATAGATAACTGATAAAAATGAAAATAAAAATTTTAAAATTTCATAGAAAGCATTATATACTTTTAGATGTTGAGATTTATCTAAGACTGAAACTATCTACAAGGTCAAACTCCAAATTATTAATATTCTAAATAGCCTCACGGTTATCATTGATAATGCTTAAAAAGCAAATGCTATAATTCAAATTTGTGACATAAATTTTACCATTTACCCCCCAAGAAATGATTGAACAAGGCATTGCCTTCACAACATATGATGGAAAATTCAAATAACTTTGCTATACTGGATAGATGCTTATAAGGTAAAATTTCTTATCTGAATAAGCTTTATGGTTTATTTACTCCTGGAAAGCATTTAGGATTTGGATGGGACTGGAGGGAGGGAAGTATTCATCCACTTTCAACAAATCAGTCAACATGATAACGTTTCTATATTTTCTTCTATATTTAGTCTATAATGGAGGTAGAAAAAAAAAAGTCAGCTGAGCACAGTGGCTCACACCTGTAATCCCAGCACTTTGAGAGTCCTAGGCAGGAGAATTGCTTGAGGCCAGGAGTTTGAGACCAGCCTGAGCAACATAGTAAGACCCCCGTCTCTACAAAACATTAAAAAATTAGCTGGGCATGGTAGCACACACCTGTAGTCCCAGCTGCTTGGGAAGTTGAGGCAGGAAGATTCGTTGGGCCCAGGAGTTTGAGGTTAAAGTGAGCTATGATTGTGCCACTGCACTCCAGCCTGGGGGACAGAGCAAGAACCTATCTCCAAAAAAACCCAAGAAAGAGCAAGCTCAGCTACCAAAAGGACTTAGCATGCTTTCTTTTGAGGATGGCGTAGATAAGTTATATCAAAAAATCAGAAGAAAGGGGGGAATTTAGAAGTAATACTATCTCAACCTCAGGAGGGAATGAGAAAGAAAAATGAATTTAGCAGAAGTGTGGAGGCACAAAATAGCTTTCCAACAGCACCACCACCACGCAATCCCTCACTGCCAAATTTTGAGTCAGATCGTTTAGTATAGCTTTGTTGTTAATTTGAAGGATTGCAAGGAACATTCAAACATAGCCATAATTCAAATATAAGGATAAACTATTCTACAGTGTTAGCTAAAATTATTTGGTATAATCTGGAATTTGTATGGATATAGGGTTAAACCCAGACAGACTGGCTCCAGGGTCCATGACTTCAGCCACTATGTCATATAAATATTTAACAAAAAATAAATATATATTTAAGTTAAATGTACAGTGCTTGACACAGAATAGTCATTTCAGAAATAGTAGATGTTATTATTTTAAACAGAGAAAGAAGATATATACAGTTACAGGGTACAACACCCAAGAATAAACTTGGTGATATCTTTGTCACTACATTGAGAAAGTCTACCAGAAAATGAATCCAACCCAAAGAAAGAGGAATCTAAAGTTAATAAGGGAGAGTCCTGGTGATGGCATTTGAAACCCTAGAAGCAACTGGAGTCAGTATCTTACACTTCCTGGTTAGGTGTACCAGTAAATTCTCCTTATTTTAAAAAATGAGTTTGAATTTGATTTTGATATAGTTTCAATGTTTGCCCCCTCAAAATTGCATGTTGAAATGTGATCCCCAGTGTTGGAGGTGAACCTAGTGGGAGGTGTTTGGGTCATAGAGGTGGATCCTTCATGAATAGCTTGGTGCCCTCCCCTTGGGGATGAGAGATCTTGCTCTGAGTTCACAGGAGAGCTGTTTGTTTAAAAGAGCCTGCACCTCCTCCCCTTTCTCTTGCTCCCTCTCTTGCCATGTGACATGACTACTCCGCCTTCATCTTCTACCAGGAGTAAAAGCTTCCTGAGGTCCTCACCAGAAGCAGATGCTGGTGGCATGTTCCTTGTACAGCCTGCAGAACTGTGAACTAAATAAATCCCTTTTTATTTATAAATTACCTAGTCTTGGGCCTTCCTTTACAGCAACGCAAAATGGGCTAACACAGATTTCCACTTTATTCTGAAAGATGTCTAACAGCTTTATTACACAAAAATTTATTAAGCATCTATTACGTGCCAGGCATTCTACCAGTCATCAGAGATAGAATGGTGAACACACTTCTGATTTTTGTTCTTGCACTTCCACAGTCCTAGCCAACTACCCTAAAAGACAGCTGGTTCAGCCAAAGCTGTCAATTCATAGTAATTTATGGATCCTTGGAAGATATAATATAATTCCTTGAGAAGCCAAGGATATTGAAGAGTTCTTGTCATAGACTCCAAATAAATGGCCACTAATTATTTTCAGCATCTTCCACCTAGAGACAGAGTCTATTTCTCCATCCCTTGAATCTGAGGGCTTGGCATGTAACTTGTTTTGGTCAGTAAGATATTAGTAAATAACATGCAAACAGGAGCTTGAAAAGTGCTTGTGTGACTCTTTCAGAAGAAAATGATGGAAATCCAGTTGAAATGTGGGCTATTGAGAGACCATTGCTGAGAGTGGATCAGCCATCCTAGGTGCCTCAGCTAAGCATAGCCCCCACTGAAACCACCAACTGGCTACAACTGAGTGATCAAAGGCAAGACCAGCAGCAGAACAGTTGTTTAAGGCTAATATGTTGTGAGGTGAATTATTACAAAGAGCAAAGGCAAACTCATACAGTTCTGACATTGTTTTTGTAATGAGTTCTAAATATCATATCTTTTAAATATACAAAATAGAAAATTTCAATTATGTAACAGTGTTTTGACCCAATAGACTGTTTAGGGAAGAGGCCTCAGGTACCAGTACTAAGGATATAGGTAATAGGCCTTACGGAATCTTATACTTTATTCTTTTAAGGATGGGGATATCTTAAAATATTTTAGTCAACTCTTATATCTGTTTTTTAGATAACAACATTATTCAAATAAAATTCTTATGCCACATATGACATTAGATGCATGTATATTTACAATTTTTATCTCTTCCTGATGTATTTACCCTTTTATCATTATGAAATGCCCCTCTTTCTCTCTTGTAATATTCCTTGTCTTGAAGTATATTTTGTGTGGTGTTAACAGCTGATTCAACTTTCTTGTGATCACTACTTGCATGGTATATCTGTTTCCATCTTATTTCTTTCAAATGATAAGTGTCTTTAAATCTAGAGTATGTCTCTTTCAGACAATCTATAGTGGGACTTGCTTTTGGTTTTGAATCCAGCTTGGCAGTCTTTTCCTTTTGATTGCAGAGTTTAGTCCATTTACATTTAATGTAATTACTGACATAGTTTGATTTACGCTTGCTATTTGAAGTTTGTTTTCTGTATGCCTTATCTTTCTTGTTTCTTTGTTCCTCCTTTTTATTATTATTGTTTTTGATTGTGGCATAATACACACAACATAAAATTTACCATCTTAACCATTTTAAAGTGTACAGTTCAGAGTCATAAAGAACATTCACATTGTTGTGCAACCATTCATCTCTCTTTTCTTGCAAAATGGAAACTTTATACACATTAAATAATAATTTCCAATTCTCTCCTGTGCACAGCCCCAGGTAACCACCATTCTACTTTCCATCTCTATGAATTTGACTTCTCTAGGAGCCTTATATAAGTGTAATCATAAAGTATTTGTCATTTTGTGACTGGCTTATTTCAGTAAACATAATGCCCTCAAAGCCCATCCATACTGTAGCATGTGTCAGAATTTCCTTCTTTTTAAGACTGAATAATATTCTTTTGTATCTATGGACCACATTCTACTTACCCATTTATTCACTAATGGACATGGGTTACTTCCATATTTTGACCATTGCAAATAATATTGCTATGAACATGGGTGTACAAATATTTCTTCAAGTTCCTCATTTAAATTATTTTGGGCATAAGCCCAGAAATGGAACGCCTGGATCACATGCTAATTCTATTTTTAATTTTTAAAGGAACCATTATACTGTCTTCTATAGCAGCTGCACCATTTCAGATTCTCTCCAGAAGTGCACAGAGTTTCCAATTTTTCCACATCCTTGGCAACACTTGTGTTTTCTGTTTTTTGTTTTGTTTTGTTTTGTTTTTAAATAGTAGCCATCCTAATGAGTATACGGTGGTATGTCATTGTGGTTTTGAATTGCATTTCCCTAATGACTAATAATGTTGAGCATCTTTTCATATGTTTATTTATCATTTGTATATATTCTTTGGAGAAATGTCTATTCATGTCCTTTGTCTGTTTTTTAATTGAATTGCTTGTTTTTTGTTGTTGTTGAGTTCCTCTGTTCCTCCTTTTCTGGTTTGTTTGTTTGTTTGTTTGGAGTTGGGATTTTGTATATTGCCCAGATTGCCCAGGCTGGCCTCAAACACCTAGGCTCAAGTGATCCTCCTGCCTCAGCCTCCCGAGTAGCTACGACTACAGCCACACACCACTGTGCCCAGATTAGTGTACAATTTTAATTCCTTTGTTGATTTCTTAGCTATATTTTTAACATTTTAGTTTTACTTAATTTGCCTGTAATCCCAGCTACTCACAAGGCTGAGGTGGAAGGATCACTTGAGGCCAAGAGTTCAAGACCAGCCTGGGTAACATAGTGAGACCCAATCTCTGAAATAATTTAAAAATTAGCTGGATATGGTGGTGCATACTTGTGGTCCTAGCTACTCATAATGTTGAGGTGGGAGGATTGCTTGAGCCCAGAAGTTCGACGTTACAATGAGCTATGTTTGTGCCCCTGTACTCCAGCCTGGGTGGCAGAATAAGACATCATCTCATTAAAAAATTACTTAATTTTACTTAATACAGTTTTACACTTATTTATTTCACCTAAATTATTTTAAATTACTTTTTTATTGGTTATTCTAAGGAATACAATGTATACTATGGTTTGAATGTTTGTGTCTCCTCCAAAATTTGTAGTTAAAACCTAGTTCCCAAGGTGATAGTATTAAGAGGTAATTAAGAGTCTGGGTGTGGTGGCGCATGTCTGTAATCCCAGGACTTTGGGAGGCCGAGGCAGGCAGATCACTTGAGGTAAGGAGTTCAAGACCAGCCTGGCCAACATGGTAAAACCCTGTCTCTACTAAAAAAAAAACCAAAAAAAAAACCCACAAAAATTAGCTGGACGTGGTGGTGTGCACCTGTAATCCCAGCTACTCGGCAGGCTGAGGCATGAGAATTGCTTGAACCTGGGAGGCAGAGGCTGCAATGAGCAGCCACTGCACACCAGCCTGGGTGACAGAATGAGACTCTGTCTCAAAAAAAAAAAAAAAAAAAAAAAAAGGTAATTAAGTCAAGAAGGTGGAGCCCCTCATGGATAAGATGAGGGCTATAACTGTTGAAAGGATTCATTGTGCCCACTGCCAAGATAGAGCCTATTTAACAAGATAGGGCAATTGCAGTGCAGAATTTAATGTACATCGATTTGGCTAAACAGGAGACCAGAGTTTTATCATTACTCAAATCTGCCCCACCCCCCTCCAAAATTCAGAGTCCAGGGTTTTTCAAGGATAGTTTGACAGGCAGTGGCTAGAGAATGGGTGTTGCTAATTGGTTGGGGATGCAATTGTAGGGATGTGGAAAATGGTCCTCAAGTGCTGAGTCCAGTTTTGGGTGGAGGCCTTAGAAGAGCCACTGGTTCAGATGAGGCCATCCAGTCATCAGAAATGCAAAAGCCTGAAAAGACATCTCAAAAGGCCGATCTTAGGTTCTAGTAATTGGGGAAGCTGTAAGTCTTGTGATCTCCAGAATAATGGCTGGTAATCATTTAACTATGTGTATATATTAGCAGAATTTAGGCTCCTCTCATCCTCCTAACCTGGTGGATTTTTATTAGTTTTACAAAGGCAATTTAGTTTTGGAAGGGGCTATTATCATTTAAACTGTAAACTAAATTTCTCCCACAGTTAGCTTAGCTCATGCCCAGGAATAATCAGGGGCAGTTTGGAGGTTAAAGGCAAGATGGAATTGGTTAGGTCAGATCTCTTTCGCAGTCATAATTTTCTCACTGCTATAATTTTTTGCAAAAGTGGTTTCAGGACCCTTATAAAAGAGCTAGAAGTCGCAGGGCAAGGTCTCTCTTCTATCTTGCTCTTCTGCCATCTGTCATGTGATGATGCAATTAGAAAGCCCTTGACTGATGCTGGCACCTTGATCTTGGACTTCCCAGATGCCAGAACTGTGAGAATAATTTCCACTTATTATAAATTATCCAATCTGTACAATTTTGTTATAGTTGCACCAAATGAACCGAGACATGTATCTTTAACTTAACACAATCTCTTTCAGGCTAATACTAACTTAATTTCAGTAAACTACAGTCAATTTGCTCTGATATAGTACCATTTCCTCCTCCTTATTTTGTGCTATCACTGTCATACATATTCCATTTATATAATATCAACAATATAGTATAAAATTATTGCTTTAATCATATTTTTAAAAGAAATTAAGAAAATTGTGTGTATAGGCTTTTTATATTTTTTAACATATTTTAAAAATTTCTCATCTTCATTCCTTTCTATATATCAGAGTTATACTCTCCTGCAATTTCTTTTCACTCTGAAGAACTTCCTTTAATATTTCTTGGAGGGCAGGTTTGCTACTAACAAATTCTCTCAGGTTTGTTTTTCTGGGAATGTCTTTATTTTACTTTCCTTTTTGAAGGATAGTTTCACTAGATACAGAATTCTTGGTTGACAGTTTCCCCCTCACTTAACACCTTAAATATATCATTCCAATGCCTTATGAGCTCTTGTGTTGCTGATGAGAAGTCAGCTCTATGTCACATTGTTTTTCCCCTAATGACTCATTTTTCTTTTGCCACTTTCAGGATTTTCTTTTGTTCTTGGCTTTCAGCAGTTTGACTATGCTGTATCTAGGTGCAGTTTTCTTTGTGTTTATCTTACTTTGTGTTCATTAGAACTTCTTGTATTTGCAGGGTTTTTTTTTTTTAAATCAAATTTGGGGACTTTTTAGCATTATTATTTCAAAAAATTCTAGCCCTCTTTTCTCCCTCTCCTATCTTTCTGGAACTCTCATTTCATGTTTGTTGGGATATCTGACATAATTTTACAGGTCTGTGAGGCTCTTCTTTCTTTCTCTTATTATTATTTTAACTGTCAACCAGAGCTTTATTAGGTAAATACTGTTGATTTTGGTTCATGATTCTCTATTAAGTAATAATTTGTTTCATTCTCCGGTAAAATGATGTTTGATTTTTTTTTTTTTTGAGGTGGAGTTTTGCTCTTGTTGCCCATGCTGGAGTGCAATGGCACGATCTCAGCTCACCGCAACTTCCACCTCCTGGGTTCAAGCAATTCTCCTGCCTCAGCCTCCTGAGTAGCTGGAATACAGGCATGCACCACCATGCCCGGCTAATTTTGTATTTTTTAGAGAATACAAATACAGAGACGGGGTTAGAGACGCGGTTTCTCCATGTTGGTCAGGCTGGTCTTGAACTCCTGACCCCAGGTGATCTGTCCACCTTGGCCTCCCAAAGTGCTGGGATTACAGGCGTGAGCCGCCCATGCCCGGTTGATGTTTGATATTTAATAAAAATTATAACAGCTGATATTTACCTATGATCTCTAATATAAAAAGTGCTACCATGCTCTTTCTCTCATTAATACCATTTTTTTCCTAGTTTAACCCAGTTTATTTCATATGGTCTTAAATCTTAAAACTATTTCTTCTGTATAGATAAGTAATTCAAATCATTGGCTTATTTCCCTACCAATATGTTCAAACTTTATCTGTCAAATTCATTGAATGGTAGTTCCTGAACATCATATAGCAAGACAAAACAAACAAAAAACCTAAAACACTAAAAAAAAAAAAAAACAACCCAACCCTTCCAATATTTAATTTAATAAAATTAGTGCTTTTCTGCGGCATGATTTTTGTCTCAATAATCCAAGTTCAGGTTTCATTAGTTTTAGCAAATGAAGTAAAATAAAATGTTATGCTCAAAAATATACATACACACCCCAAAGGCTGACAGATATACCAAGCTATTATTAATGGTTATCTATAAGCAGGTAAAATTTTAAGATTTTTGTTTGTTTGCATGTTTTCTTTATGTAGGTATTTTTTAAAATAATTTTTACTTTATTTCAATAGTTTTGGGGGTACAGGTGGTTTTTAGTTACATGGGTAAGTTCTCTAGTGGTAATTTCTGACATTTTCGTGCACCTGTATCCTGAGCAGTGTACACTGTACCCAATACGTAGTCTTTTATCCCTCACCCTCCTCCTATCCTTTTTCCCTGCCCCGCCCCAAGTCCCCAAAGTCCACTATATCATTCTTATGCCTTTGCATTCTCATAGCTTAGCTCCCATGTATAAGTGAGAACACACGGTATTTGGTTTTCCATTCCTGAGTTGCTTCATTTAGAATAATGGCCTCCAGCTTCACCCAAGTTGCTGCAAAAGACTATTTCATTCCTTTTTATGGCTGTGTAGTATTTCATGGTGTATATATATATCTATATATATCAATATATATAGATATATAGATATATATAGATATATAGATATAGATATATATAGATATATAGATATATAGATACATATAGATATATAGATATATATAGATATATAGATACATATAGATATATAGATATATATAGATATATAGATACATATAGATATATAGATATATAGATATATAGATATATGTAGATATATAGATATATATATAGATATATGTAGATATATAGATATATAGATATATGTAGATATATATAGATATATAGATATATATAGATATATAGATATACATATAGATATATAGATATATAGATATATAGAGATATATAGAGATATATAGATTATATATAGATATATAGATATATAGATATATAGATATATAGATATATATAGATATATATAGATATATAGATATATATAGATATATATAGATATATAGATATATAGATATATATAGATATATAGATATAGATATAGATATATATCACATTTTCTTTACCCACTCATTGGTTGATGGACACCCAGGTTGGTTCTATATCTTTTGAATTGCAAATTGTGCTGCTATAAACATGTGTGTGCATATGTTTTTCATATAATGACTTCTTATCATTTGCATAGATACCCAGTAGTGGGATTGCTGGATCAAATGGTTGTTCTACTTTTAGTTGTTTAAGGAAACTCCATACTGTTTTCCATAGTGGTTGTACTAGTTTACATTCCCTGTTTTTTCTTTTTCTATTTAAAGCTACAGTCTATGTCCTTGAGTCTGGCTTATTGCTAAAAATATCCTCTTTTTTATGGATGTGTCATTATATCTCTTCTTTTACTTCATTTTTCTGTTTTTTGAATACGATAATTTCTCTATCTTCAAGTACACATTTTTTGCCATCTCAAATCTTTCACTGAGATTATGTAATACAATTTATATTTCTCTTCTATATTTTTCAACTCTAGAAATTTCATTTTTATAGAATCATTTCCCTATTGATATCCTTTATATGTTAAAGAATTATCATTATATTTTCCTTTCTTTGAAAAATGTTTAATTTTTAAAACATAATTATAAGACCTACTTTCAAGAGTTTGCTTCTGAATCCAGTATTTGAGCCCAATGGGTCTGTTTCTATTGGTTGCTATTTTCTTCCTCAGAGTGGGTGACACTTTACTGTTTCTTTGCATAAACCATGATTGTTGGTTGAAAAGCAGATATTTCATATATTGCAGCAATTCTAGATGTTTTATTTTTCTTAGTTTTGTTGTTGTTGTTGTTGTTTTATCTTCCTGGATTTACACAGATTTAAAATCTGTCTCTATATGGCCTGTGGCTGCTGCTATCTTTGCTCTGTTTGTCAATTCACATTTTTATATTTACCCTGACTTTCTGGGCTTTGTCCCTGTGTTTGCATAGCTGTGGCTAGTCAGTGATTTGGCAGTGGTTGCACTCAAACACCTTGATTTGGGAGTCTTCTTCCCTCTGCTAATGGATCTGTGTGTGGATTAAGGAATACATTCACAGTTGCCACCAATTCTCAAGTCTCCCTTGGCTTTTACTTAACAGGTCTCTTGGGTCAACCCCAGGCAGATGCATAGTTTCCCAATCAGTCAGAGATGTGTGGAGATGTAATTAACAAATAGAGTATTTCTGTGGGGAAGTAGACTCTATAAAAAAGGATGATATTTCTAGAGTTGAAAAGCACAGGCTGGAGTGCGGTGGTGTGACCATAACTCTTCAATGACTCTTATTTCTAAAATCTCCCTGTTATATTTTTGACTGGCTTGCCATTTGCCCCACCTGGGACTGTAACCTCAGGTAAGCACAGCTGTGGGTTTGCCCTGTTCATTTCCATATGAGTTTGTCACTTTTAGTTGGCAAAGCCTTGGGTTTTTGACCACCCGCCCCAAATTGAGTCCATCCCTTTGGCAGCAAAGCTGCTAGTTTTCTTGGCTATTCCTACCTACACTGGCAAAACTGCAGTTCTGGTGCAACAGGGTGGGAGAGAAGCAGCCTCAGGCCAGAAGGCCACAGACATCTACTGTCCCTGCTAGCTGTTTTTGAAGAATAGATGTTTCTCAAATTGTTTTCTGTATTGGTTTGATTTCCAGTGCTCCGAAATGGTTGTTTTTGCCAATTTATCCAATTTTATACTGGTTTTGTGTGCAGAGAATTGCTGACTATGCCAAACAGCCATAGCTAAAAGTCCCTTCCACAGTTTTTTACGTAGGAACCTGTATTAGTTAGGACCTTTCAGAGTCATGTAAAAGAAATCCAACTGAATTAGTTAGGACTTTTAGAATTTTAATACGAACTGGCTTAAACAATACAGGAAATTTGTGGTTCACAATTCTGGATAGTCTGTAAGATGGCCTTGCTCACAATCCCGAATAGTCTATAGGATAGTCCATAGAATCAAACAGGTGAGGTTTGATACTGCAGCTCAAATCATGCCACCAAACACAAGGTTCTTCTCCATCTTTCCCGCATTCATTTGACAGTACTGACTTCAACCCCAGGCTCTACTTGTTGCCCTCCCTCTAAACTCCCATCCCTCTAGGGTTTCCCCTTATAGGAGGAAAACGGTTGCCACATTTCCAGCCATCATATACTTACACCATGCTAGAGGAGCAAGGAAGCTACAGTTTACTGGAAGCCTCAGCCCCAGTCTTTGTGGGTTCATTGTTTCTGACTGGGTTTGTGACCATCTCTGCTGCTAGAGGGAATGGTTATGTTGCCTGGCTTAAATGGAAGGAAAAAATGCTCAAGTGGCAGCCAACAAATACATTCTATATCCACACATATTGGCTCCAAATAATAAATCAATGAATGAGTGGGCTCACCCACTTAGGCTCACATGCTCACAGCACTTAAAGAGCTCCACAAACCATGCCCTCCAAATGAAACCACGGTCTACATTCTGCCAGCTCTTTCTCCCTTTCCATTTCTCCTTTCTTCTCTTTCATACCCTCACCTTTGGCTAGGCCACTCGATGTTGCAAGAAACACGTCCATCAGCAATTGCCTCAGTAGAAAACTCCCTCTGCTCCCCTCCTGCATCCACATAGCAGCTTCAGGCAAGGCCTCCATAAGGCCCAGCGTGGATCAGTGCCTGCCCCTTGGCCGAATCAGTGCTGTCACAGGCAGAGAATTGTCACTGCCATGCTCACCTGCCCAACCCAGTGGTCAGAGGAGACTGTTCTACTGCGAGAGGAGCCATGAGAAGGCTGTTCCGAAAGTCAAAGACCAATGGCTACCTCAGACCATCCCATATCCACTCGTGGGAGGCCCCTGAATGAATCTAAGGCCCCAGGGGTTGAACTTTACTGAGTAGGGAGCGCAGAGTACTAGGGACAAATTTACCGCCCGCTTTGAGGAAAGCTGATGTGGGAGCAGAGAGCAAGATGGATCGCAGCGGCCAATCTAAACGGGCAACGAGGTGCCACAGAGTGCTGCACGTAGGAATGCGAGTGACAGGGAGGGTCGTCTATTCCAAGTCCCTCCTCTCCCCTAATAAACTGCCACATTTCAGAAAACACGAAGACTGCTGAAGCCGTTTCCAGCCTTCGCTACGCATTAGCAGAGCAACTCAACAAGCCTGGGTGAAAGGCTTCTCGAAGAAATTCAGTTATCTCTACTGCCAGCCAAACACGGACTGGGCAGATTTCCTCGGGGGCTGCTCGGTAACTGCTGAGCCGGGGGCGCGCTGAAGCCCTGCAGAAGCCCACACCCGCTTCAGGAATTCCGTGGATGTTCCCGACAGAGGTTTATTCCCGCCTATCCCTACAGGCCCACGGCGCTCCTTCCTCCAATCCCACACCCAGTCGAAGGCGGGGCAGCCGCCCCACCCAGCGGCAAGCCAGGCGGCCCCCAGTCTGGTTTAACTGGTTGGAACCACTAAAGCACGCTGGCGCAAGGAAAGCTCTCAACTTCGGAAGCTGAGGCGCAGGCTGGCCAGAGCGTGGAGAGGAAAGCCCTTTCCATCCTCAAGGCCGTTGCAGGAGACGCCCGCGAGCCACCTTCGCCAGCACCACACCGAGGTAAGCCGTCCGTCCCCGAAACCCGCAAGGCCACCGACTGCGCAGGCGCCTGCAGAGCACTGGCGCTCGGCGCGTTCTCTCGCGCTCTTCTTCAGTCTCCTCAGCGAGCCTGGGGACGAAGGAGGCGCGGTGCCTCCTGGGTGTTGTAGTTTACTTCCTTGGCGAGAGGCCTTCGGGCTGGCTGGACGCCGGGGCCTTGGGAACTACGCCTCCCGGCGCGCCCCGCGCGAGAGCCCAGGTCGCCTGCCCTTGACGGCTTCAGCCGTCTGAGCGGAGAGGAGGATCCGGGAAGCCGGCTGCGGCGGGAGGAGGGAATGCGCGTGCGCGCTGGACCGCCTCGTCCCGTTCCGTCCCAATCATTGTAAACAGGCGGAGGCTGGGCGGGGTGGGAATGGGGCGCCCGAGGCCGGCCTGGGGCGCAGCGCAGGAGGCGGCTCCGGTGGCTGCGGCGGCAGCGTGAGCGCGAGGAGGCGGAGGCTGCGGCGGGGCGGACGGTCGCGCGGCGGCAGGCACAGGTCAGTCTCAGGGAGCGGTCGCGTGCTAGGGTCGCGGAGATACCCCTGGAGTGCCCGAGGAACCCTCTCCCGCGCCGGCCTCGCGCCCGCGTCTGTCAGGCAGCGTGTGGGGCTCGGTGCTCGCAGCGCTCGGGTTTGAAGTTGGGGGTGGGGGGCGTGGCTGCCCCCGGCGTGGGTTCCTCCCCGGAAAGCTTCGCCCCAGTTTTCGCCCCCCTTGGCCGTGCGTCCCTCCCACTGGCCGACGGGCCTCCCTTCGTGGCGTCCTCGTTTGTGGTGCTCTCGGGGGCCGAGGGTGGAGAGTTAGGAGTCCCCAGGCCTCGGGGAAGCTCTTGGGGGGCGCCTGGACAGAGGCTAGGGGACCCAGCCCTCACGGTTGGTGGATCGTGCCCGGCATAGTGGCAAGGCTCCGGGGCTTACCCAGGGGACCAGGACAGGCTCCTGGTGTCGCCCACCGCTGGCACTGAGCAGTGGGCGCCTTTGGGTGCTGCGATCCTTCCTTCAGGTTTCAGTGGGAATGGACGGACAGATCTGAAGTTGAAAATTCTTTTCACAACTCATGTTCAACTATGTGTGTTGTCAGAATTCTCTTAATGAGGTCAGTGTTCTCCCTCTTTTTTTAAAAACTGATGGTTGTGAGAGTGAAACAGGTTTTACAGAATATTTAACACCTCCGTCTTCCCTGAAGTAATTCTGCTGTTTCAAGTTTTGGGATTCAGTATTACAAAGCCTTCCTCTTGAGCAAGGCCTAGTACAGTTCTTCAAGGTCCCTAGCATGTTAATTCGAGGTGTTTTGAACGTGCATGTACAGGAAGTGCAGCCGTTTGGCCGTTGAGTTAGTGCTCCATCCAGCCTTGTTAGAAAAGCTTTCGCTGAATTTTTTATTTAGTGGAGTGGTCGTGTTCTAATGCTGCAGTACTTTGGGGAGTATTCCATTATACTTGGCAGTTATTAACGAAATACTGAACTTGTGATAAGGTTTTGTTTTGGTGCTCAGCATTTCTAAATGATTAAGTGGGACTGTGAATAAGAAAGATCACCTCACTTTCTGTTTTTAGAGTTATTGTGGTCATTTGATAACTCCTTTCTGTCTTTGTGAAAATAATTACTGTAAGCTGGAGTGGCGGTAGTAGGGGTAGGAAGGAGGTCAATAGAGTGGTTCCCACCTCAAAGTATCTGGTAGATCCAAGTGGGGTAGGTTAGTTAACAGTAGCTTTTTTTTTTTTAATTTTTTATTTTTTGAGACAGAGTTTCGCTCTTGTTGCCCAGGTTGGAGTGCAATGGCATGATCTCAGCTCACCACAGCCTCTGCCTCCTGGGTTCAAACGATTCTGCTGCCTCAGCCTCCTGAGGGGATTACAGGCATGCGCCATCACGCCCGGCTAATTTTATATTTTTAGTAGAGACATTTTCTCCATGTTGGTCAGGCTGGTCTTGAACTCCCGACCTCAGGTGATCTGCCCGCCTAGGCCTCCCAAAGCGCTGGGATTACAGGCGTGCGCCACCGCGCCCTGCCAACAGTAGTAGCTTTTGAGAAGTGACTGTTTAAACAAGGTATCTCGAAACAATGTAATACAACTTAGTTTGCTTTCTCTTCAAAATATTGTTTCTAATTATGGATCTTATCCGGACTATTTCTCCCCTAATTTAGAATAGGAAAGTGGTATCAGAAAGTGCATAATAACTTTAATTTGTACAGTTATATTTGCATAGTTGTTTGCTTGGCAAGAAGAGATCGGGCCCAGCATGTAACCCAAAAGAATATTGTTTCTGTTTTGAAAGATCCCTGATAGAAACTTATGTTAGTTTGTATAAGAGGGTACAAGGAAAAATGCAGATTATTTAGAATACAGGAATTACTATGTAGAAAGTACTGTGACCAGGTGAAGAGGACTTAAAGATACAGAAGGCAATGTTCCTGCCTTCAGGGTAGTTGAACCTTATCTCTTACTTTAACTGTCAACAAGTACAAGATTGTTTTGATTGAAGAACATATGCGGGTACAGTGGATGTACAAAGGAGATAGTGGTCAATTTCTTAAAGTGAAGAAAAGAGCTGAAGAAGAGGGAAACTGTAAGGAAAAACTATGTAGAAGGTGATGAAAATCAGGAGTGTACAGGCATAGAAAGAATGGGCATTTAGGTAGAAGGAGCAGTGTGAGAAAAAGCATGGGAGTCTAAAATTACAGAGTAGCATCTGCAAAAATAGCAAGTATAATACAGGGTGGTGGCAAGACCTGAAACTGGGGAGATAGGCAGAGACCAAATTATGGATCTTGCAGACCATCAGAATAATTACAATTTTATTTTATAAGCAAATAGGAGTCATTGAGAGGACAAAGAAGAGACCTAAGCCAGCTCAGCCCATTTTTAACCCTCTGCTATAGGTCAGGCACTATATTAGGTACTGTATATTTTATGTCCTTAAGCTTAAAGAAGGCTTAGTCATGACTAATGCAGAAATTGGGGGGCTGGGGCAGGGGTGGGGAAGGAACTTTTAGAGGGAAGGGTGGGCAGAAACGTAGGTGAGAAAGAACATGGAACACTTTTTTTTTTTTCCAATGCAGACACCATCACTCAGTTTTACTGGTTTTGTCGTATTAGCCTCTGAAGTAGGCAATTATTGGTGTGAACATACATTTTAAAAAACATCTGGAGTCAAGAGTGCACGAGTGTCAACTCAGTGCAAGTACTGTTGGTAAGCATTATGTCCTGAGAATGAAATCGGAAGACCAACAGGCCCAGGAGGCTTCACAGCGAACACCACATGCCTCACGCCCAAAAGGACAGCAGACCACGCTTCAGAACGGAACCGCCTTCTCCATGTAAACTTTTGACGTAAACTGTGTGTCTCAGGGTGGTCTCTTCTGCTCCGAGAGCCTCTCCTTCTGCGTCCCGAGTTTGGGAATGGCCCGGCCGTGCTCAGGCCCAGGCGGTGGAGGCCTCGGTGTGGTAGTGCCGTGCTTGTCGATGTTCCCAGGAGTCCGGGTTCAGAAGCCCCCTCTCCGGTGGGTTGGCAGCTTCGCGGTAGCTGGGCTAGTCTTCCTCTGGAAACTCAGTAAAAAGAGTCGGCGCTGTCCGCCTGAGCGCGGGTTTCCTACTGAGCTAGAGCCCAGCCTGCCTCAGGCGCAGAAGGGTTTGCCGCCGGCCTTGGTCAGGGCGAGCAGCTCCCTGGTGGCGCCCAGAGCTGGGGTGTCCTGGGGCGCGGCAGGCGGAAAGGCACGCGCGGGCCAGGGGTGCAGTCAGCACAGAATATGGAAGAGAATGGGAAGTTGTTTTCTGTAGCTGTAGCATTAGTTGTGGTGATAAGTAGCAGAAGATGAGGTTGCAGGTATCCTCAAAAGTATTGCGTGCCATTCCAAGGACCTTACCATTTTTTCCTGTAGATAACAATAGGGTTTATGTATTTTAATGAACAGAGAGACATGATATGATTTTTCTTTTTATTTTTTTTTTTACTTTTTTGAGATAAGGTCTCACTGTGTCACCCAGGCTGAAATGAAGTGGCACTCACCGCACTCCATCATGGCTCACTGCAGCCTCGACTTCCCAGGCTCCAGCAATCCTCCCACCTCAGCCTCACGAGTAGCTGGGACCACAGGTGAACGCCACCACACCTGGCTAATTTTTTTGTATTTTTTTTTTTTTTGTAGAGATGGAGTTTTGCTATGTTGCCCAGGCTGGTCTTAAACTTTGAGCTCAGGCAGTCCACCCCCCCCGGCCTCCTAAAGTGCTGGGATTACAGGTGTAAGCCACCATGTCCGGCCAAGATTTTTATTTTAGAAAGATCATTCTGGAATTGTAGAGTAAGGATTTCAGAAGGGATGGAGAGAAGGTAAGAATGGATGTAGAAAGACTGTTTAGGAGGTTTTTGCACTAATCGAAGTGAGAAATAAGGGTCCAAACTAAGGCAATGTTAGAGGGGTTATGGAGGAGGAGGGTAATAGAAATATTTAGAAAGTAGAATTCATAGGATTCAGCAACAATTGGATATGGGGAGTGAGGGAAAAATAATAGAATAAGATGACTTGGATTTTAACTTGGGTGATTGAAGAGACAATGGTAAAATATACTGAGATGGGGAATTCAGGAAGAGAAGCACATTTGAGGAGAAACAGTATTTTAGCTTCTGAACATATTGAGTGGAAGTTATCTGTGAAACATCCAGGTGGGATCATCTGCTATGGAACTGTGAATGTGGATTTGGAGTACAATATAACAGGCTATATTATGAGTGGTATCTGAATTCTTTGATTTAGATAACACCAAATAAGAAGAGTTTGTTAACATAAAATAGTTCTGGAAATAGGCCGTGGAGAACATTTAAAGCCAGATAGAAGAAGAGCTGGGAAAGGAAATTCCTAAGTGTTTGGAGATGTAGAGAAATCATGAGAAAATGTCATAGAAGCCAAAGTGGGATCTGGCACCATCACAGCTCACTACAACCTCCACCTCCTGGGCTCAAGCCATCCTCCTACCTCAGCCACTCAAGTAGCTGGGACTGCAGACACATACCACCACACCTGGCTAATTTTTGTATTTTTGGTAGGGATGGGGTTTTGCCATGTTGCCCAGGCTGGTCTTGAACTCCTGGGCTCAAGCGATCTGCCTGCCTTGGCCTCTCAAGTGCTAGGATTACAGGTGTGAGCCACTGCATTGGGCTGGGATCATTTTTAAAGGAAGTTATACTTCACAGTCAACTCTCAAGAAAAAATATAAATTAATTTTTTTTTTAAAAAAGGAAAGCCTCAGGCACAGTGGCTCACACCTGTCCTCCCAGCACTTTGGGAAGCTGAGGTGGGAGGATTGCTTGAGCCAAAGAGTTTGAGACCAGCCTGGGCAACATAGGGAGACTGGCGTCTCTGCAAAAAAAAACAAAAACAAAAAACAATTAGCTGGCTGTGGTGGTGCACACCTGTGGTCCCAGCCACTCAGGAGGCTGAGGTGGGATGATTGCTTGATCCTGGGAGGTTGTGGCTGCAGTGAGCTGTGATTGTGCCACTGCATTGCAGCATGGGTGACAGAGTGGGACCCTGGCCTAAAAAAAAGGAAAGCCATACTTTAAATGCTTTGAAAAGTTGAGCGAAAGAAGTTATTAAGAGTCTATTGATTTGGTATTGAGGAGGTTATTCAATTTGATAACTGTGTGAGAACAGTTTTGATAGAATGGTTGGGGGAGGAGGTAGGTTTCATTGAGTTGAGGAGTTGAGGTTAGAGAGTGGAAAAACATATGTAGATTGTAATAAATAAATCAATTTTAGCCATGAAGGGGAGAATAGAAAGAGGTGGTAGCAGAGGGTGATAAAGGGTTAACAGAGATTTTTAACATGGCAAAGACTTGAACCTGCTTTTCTTTTTTAAAACAGCTTTATTGAAATATAATTCACGTATCCATAAAATTCACCCCTTTAAATTGTACAGTTCATTGGTATGTAGCATGTATTTATTCATTGGTCCGTGTGACTTAATTTTTTTTTTTTTTTTTGAGACAGAGTCACACTCTGTCACCCATGCTGGAGTGCAGTGGTGCAGCCACAGCTCATTGCAGCTTGACTTCCCAGGCTCAGATAGATGATCCTCCAACTTCAGCCTCCTGAGTAGCTGGGACTACGGGTGTGTGCCACTATGCCTGGCTAATTTTTTGTATTTTTTTTGTGGAGACGGGGTTTTGCCATATTGCCCAGGCTGGTCTCAAACTCCTGGGCTCAAGTGATCCACCTCTCTCGGCTTCCCAAAGTGCTGGGCTCAATGAGCCACCATGTGCAGCCTCATTGGTTTTTAGTACAGATGCTTCTCTACTTGTCTCTACTTACGACACAGTTACATCCTGACAAACCTACAGCAATTCGAAAATATTGTAAGTGGAAAATGCATTTAATGCACCTAACATCATAGCTTAGCCTCGCCTACTGTAAACATGCTCAGAACACTTAAATTAGCCTACAAAATCCTCTAACACAAAGTTTATTTTATAATAAAGTGTGGAATATCTCATGTAATTTATTGAATACTGAAAGTGAAAAACAGAATGATTTTATGGATACCATGTAAAGTTGAAAAATCCCAAGTTGAAACATTGTATGTTGGGGACAGTCTGTATATACAGAGTTGTACAGCCATCACCACAGTCAATTTTAGAACATTTTCATTACTCCCCCCAAAAAACCTGCTCCCCATTAGCAGTAGTCACTCACTATTTCCCCTGCCCTCATTAATCTACTTCTGTATCTCTTGATATTTCAGATATTCTGGATATTTCATATAAATGAAACCATATATATCATCTTTTGCAACTGCTTTCCTTCACTTAATGTTTTCAAGGTTCATCCATATTGTAGGATATATTAGCACTTCATATTTTTTATTGCAAAACAGTACTCTCTTATCTGGTTATACCACATTTCATTTATCCATTTATTAGTTGAACATCTAAGTCGTTTCTCCTTCTTGACTATTGTGAATAATGCTGGTGTGAATATTCAAGCACAAGTTTTTGTGTGGGCATATGTTTTCATTTCTCGTGTATATACCTAGGAGTAGAATTGCTGGGTGTGATGTTATACAATAAGAAATATATATTTGGTCTTTGTCTCTGGTTCCTAGCCTAGAACTTCAAAGATCCTTGGAACTCCCTGAGTAATAGAGGTAATACAGCATATTTTGGTATTCATAATAAGTCTCTTTCAGTCACATCTGAATTTATGCTAATAAAGTGATTATTGGTAGGCCCCTAGACAACTTCAGGATGGAAGCTGGTTGCCAGAAGAACCAACTGTGTTGATTAGAGAGTTGGAACTTGCAGCCCCACCCCTGGATGGGTGAGGTGGTGGTGGTGAGGACTGGATATTGAGATCAGTTATCAGTGGCCAGTGATGTAATCAATCATGCCTGTGAAATGGGACCTCCATAAAATCTTCTAAACAGTGGTTTTCAGAGAGATTCTGGGTTAGTGAATGCATCCTTATGCTGGGAAGGTGTTGCTTCAACTTCATGGGACAGAAACTCCTATACTTGGAACCCATCTCGGCCTCACCCTTGTGCCTTTTGATTTGGTGGCTTATTTATATCCTTTATAATAAACTGATAGGCATAAGTAAAGTGTTTCCCTGAGTTTCGGTGAGCCATTCTTGCAAATTATTGAACATGAGGAGGGGGTTGTGGGAACCCCTATTTACAGCTATTTGGTCAGAAGTACAGGTGGCAATGTGCAGCTTGTGGCTGGTAACTGAAGTGAGGGTAGTCTTGTGGAACTAAGCCTGTGGAGTCTGACATAAACTCTGGACAGTTAGTGTCAGAATTGAATTATAGGGCACTCAGTTGGTGTCTGGAAAGTTGGAGAACTGTATTGGTATGGAAAAACACTTCCACATGTGGTGTCAGAAGTGTTGTTAGAAAACAGCTCATGTGGTAACTCTTGTTGAACAGTTTGAGGAACTGCCAAATTGTTTCCCAAAGCAACTGCACCATTTTATAATCCAATTCTTCAATTTCTCTACATCTTTTGCCAATACTTGCCATTTGCTTTTTTAAATTTTAGCTATCTTGGTGTGAAGTGGTATCATGTTGAGGGTTAGATTTTCATTTCCCTGGTGGCTAAGATGTTGAACATCTTTTCATGTGCTCATTGACCATTTGTATATTCTCTTTGTGGAAATATCTACTGAAATCCTTTGTCCATTTTTGAATTGTATTGTTGGTTATTGAAAGAGTTCTTTGTATGTTTGGTTACTAAATGTTTATCAGATATATGATCTACAAATACTTCTATTTTCTGGGTTGTCTTTTCACTTTCTTGATAATATACTTTTGATGCATTAAAAGTTTAAATTTTACAGTATAATTTATCCGTTTTTTTGTTTGTTTGTTTGTTACACAGGCTTTTGGTGTCATGTCTACATTGCCAAATCCAAGGAATGAAGATTTATTCCATACTTTCTTCTAAGAGTTCTGTGGTTTTAGTTCTTATATTCAGTTGTTGGTCCACATTTTTATATGGTGTGAGATAGGGGTCCACGTTTTTTTGTTTTGTTTTGTTTTGTTTTGTTTTGTTTTGTTTTTGAGACAGAGTCTCACTCTGTCGCTCAGGCTGGAATGCAGTGGCACAATCTCAGGTTACTGCAATCTCTGCCTCCCAGGTTCAAGCGATTCTCATGCTTTGGCCTCCCGAGTAGCTGGGATTACAGGCGAGCACTACCACACCCAGGCAATTTTTGCATTTTTACTAGAGATGGGGTTTCACCACATTGGCCAGGCTGGTCTCGAACTCCTGGCCTCAAGTGATCCACCCACCTTGGCCTCCCAAAGTGCTGGGATTACAGGCATGAGCCACTGCGCCCTGCCAGAGGGGGTCCACTTTTTTGCATGTGGTAATCTAGTTGTCCCATCCTCATGTGTTGAAGAGACCATTATTTCCTGATTGAGTGGTCCTGATATCCTTGTTGAAAAATCAGTTGACCGCAAATGTCTGGGTTTTTTCCCCTGGACTCTTTGTTTGATTCTCATGGTTGATATAGCTATCCTTATGCCAGGTACCATGTGCTGTTTTGATTACTGTAGCTTTGTAGTACATTTTGAAATTGAGATGTGTGAATTCTTCAGCTTTGCTGTTTCCAGTATTTGTTGTCTCTTCAGGGTCCCTTGCAATTCCATATGAAACTGAGGATCCATTTCTGTAAAAAAGGCCATTGGAATTTTAATAGAGATTGCATTGAATTTGTAAAACATTTTGGGTAGTATTTCTGTTTTAAAAATATTAAGTCTTCCAATCCATTAACAATAGGATGTCTTTTCACTTATTTAGTTTGTCTTTAATTTCTTGCACAATATTTGTAGTTATCAGTGTCAAGTCTTTCACTTCCCTGGTTAAATTTATTTCTATTTATTTTTTTAGGTGCTGTTGCAAATGAAATTGTTTTTTAAATTTGTTTTTCACAATGTTCATTGCCTAGTGTTTAGATATACAACTTATTTTCTGTCGCCTTATATTGTGTGACTTTGCTGAACTCCTTATTAGTTCCCATAGTTTTCTAGTGTATTCTTTTGAGTTTTGTATATAAGATCATGCTGTCTGTAAACAGAGATAGTTTTACCTCTTCTTTTCCTGTATGGGTATCTTTTATTTATTTATTTTTCATTCCTAATTGCCCAGGCTAGAACTTCCCATACAATGCTAAATGAAAGTGGCAGTAACAGACTTCCCTGTCTTGTTCCTTATCTTAGGAGGAAAGCTTCCAGTCTTTTACCATTTAGTATAATGTTAACTGTGGGTTTTTCTTTCTTTTCTTTTTTTTTTTTTTGAGACACAGTCTCGTTCTGTCACCCAGGCTGGAGTACAGTGGTGCAATCATGGCTCACTGCAGCCTTGACCTCCCAGGCTCATGTGATACTCCCACTTCAGCCTCCTGAGTAGCTGGGTCTACAGGCATGAGCCACTATGCCTGGCTAATTTTTGTATACTTTGTAGAGACAGGGTCTCCCTATGTTGCCCAGGCTGGTCTGGAGCTCCTGGGCTCAAGCTTCTGCTTCAGCCTCTCAAAATGCTGGGATTATAGGCATGAGCCACCATGCCTGGCAACTGTGGGTTTTTCATTGATACACTGTATCAGTTTAAGGATGTTCCATATGTTCCCAGTTTGTTGAGTACTTTGTTGAGTGTTTGTCAAGTGTGTTGCTTAATTATCTACATATTTTTGAAGTTTTCAACATTTTGTCTGTTATTGATTTTCAGTTTCATTTCATTGTGATCAGAGAACATACTTTGTATGATTTTAGTCTTTTAAAGTTTATTGAAGCATGTTTTATTGCCTAACATATGATCTGTCCTGAGACTGTTCCATGTGCACTTGAGATGGATTCGTATTACATTGTCTTTGGGTGGGGTGTTCTATAGATGTCTGATAGATCTAGTTGCTTTATAGCGTTGTTCAAGTCTTCTTTCTCATTGTTGATCTTTTCTCTAGTCTATCCATTATTGAAAGGGAAGTATTGGGAGTCTCCGTTTATCATTGAACTGCCTCTTCGCCTCTCACTTCTGTCAGTTTTTGTTTTGTATCTTTTGGAGGCTCTGTTGTTATGTGCAGTGTATGTTTACAATTGTTATATCTTGTTGATGGATTTACCCATTTATCATTGTATAATATTTAAGAGATAGTCTACATTGTTTGGTATTAGCATAGAGTTTCTTTTATTTTTATTTTTTTTGAGACAGAGTCTTGCTCTGTTGCCCAGGCTGGAGTGCAGTGACACGATCTCGGCTCACTGCAACCTCTGTCTCCCAGGTTCAAGCGATCCTCCAGCTTCAGCCCCCGTAGTAGCTGGGACTACAGGCATGCACCACCATGCCCGGCTGATTTTTGTATTTTTAGTAGAGACAGAGTTTTGCCGTGTTGGCCAGGCTGGTCTCCAACTCCTGAACTCAGGTGATCCACCTGCCTCAGTCTCCCAAAGTGCTGGGATTACAGACATGAGCCACCGCACCCGGCCTAACATAGACTTTCTAGTTCCCTTTTGGTTACTGTTTGCATGAAATCTCTTTTTCTTTCTTTCCCTCCCTCCCTCCCTCTCTCTCTCTCTCTCTCTCTCTCTCCCTTCCTCCCTTCCTCGTCTTGCTCTGTCGCCAGGCTGGAGTGCAGTAGTAGCACGATCTTGGCTCACTGCAATCTCCACCTCCCGGGTGCAAGCAATTTTCCTGCCTCAGTCTCCTGAATAGCTGGGACTACAGGCTCACGCCACCACACCTGGCTAATTTTTGGATTTTTAGTAGAGACAGGGTTTCACCATGTTGGCCAGGATGGTCTCCATCCCTTGACCTTGTAATCCACCCACCTCGGCCTCCCAAAGTGCTGGGATTACAGGTGTGAGCTACTGTGCCCAGCCTGGAATATCTTTTTCTATCTTTTTACTTTCAGCTTATTTCTGTCTTTGAATCTAAAGTGAGTCTCTATAGACAGGCTACAATTGCATCTTGTTGTTTTTTAAATCTGTCCGCCAATAACTATCTTTTAATTGAGGAGTTTGATTTATTTACATATTACTGATAAGAAAGAACTTCTGCCATATTGCTATTTGTTTTTGATACATCTTTTTTGTTCCTCAGTTCTTCCATTGCTGCCTCCTTTTGTGTTAAATACATACTTTTCATTGTACCATTTTAATTCCTTTATGTTTCATTTGTTATATATTGTCGTAGTAGTTGACCTGGGATTACAATTAACATCTTAATTTGTAACAATCTAGTTCAGATTAATATCAACTTAATTTTAATAGTGTAGAAAACTTTACTCCTATGTAGTCCTACCCCCTTTATGCTGTTATTGTCACAATTACATCTTTATACATTGTATGCTCATCAACACTGATTTACAATGATTGCTTTATGCAGTTATTTAACTCAGATAGGAGAAAGAAGAAATACAAACAAAAATACATTTATACTCTTTTTAATATTTACCTACATACTTTTTTTTTTCTCTGAGACAAGGTCTTGCTCTGTTGCCCACACCGGAGTGCAGTGGAATGATCATGGCTCACTGCAGCCTTGACCTTCTGGGCTCAAGTGATCCACCTTGGCCCCCGAAACTGTTGGGATTATAGGCATGAGCCATCATGCCCGACTGTAATTACCTTTACCAGTGTTCTTTATTCATGTGGATTTGAGTATTGTCTAGTTAGTGTTTTTTCATATCAGCATGATGGACTGACTCCCTTTAGCATATTTTTTTTAACAGGATAGGTCTACTAGCAGTGAGTTCTCTTAGTTTTTCTTAATCTAGGAATATCTTAATTTTTCTTTTTCTTTTTCTTTTTTTTAGACAGAGTCTCATCGCTCTGTTGCCCAGGCTGGAGTGCAGTGGCGTGATCTCAGTTCACTGCAACCTCCACTTCATGGGCTTAAGTGATCTTCCCACTTCATCCTTCTGAGTAGCTGGGACCACAGGTGTGCACCACCACACCCAGCTAATTTTTTTTTTTCTTTTTTTGTAGAGATGGGATTTTGCCATGTTGCTGAGGCTGGTCTCGAACTTCTGGGCTCAAGTGATCTGCCTGCCTCAGCCTACCGTATATCTCTTACGTTCTGTTTTAAGGGATTCTGTATTCTTTCTTTTTTTTTTTTTCCTGATCCTCAGACTGACCTATTTCAATTAACCTATCTTCATGTTCACTGTTTCTTTGTTCTGCCTGCCCAAATAAGCTGTTGAGCCCTTCTAGTGAACTTTTCATCTAAGTTATTATACTTTTCAATTCTATAATTTCTATTAGATTTAAAAAAAAATTCTCTTTATCAATACTCTATTTTTGGTGAAACAGAGTTCTCTTGCTTTCCTTCAGTTTTTAAGACATGGTTTCCTTTAGCTTTAGAACATACTTAAAATAGCTGATTTAAAGTTCTTATGTAGTCAGTCCAGTCAGTGTCTGGGCATCCTTAGGGACAGTTTCTTTTTTCTTTTTTTGTGAGGCAGAGTCTCGCTCTGTAGCCCAGGCTTGAATCCAGTGGCGCAGTCTTGGCTCACTGCAACCTCCGCCTCCCGGGTTCAAGCAATTTTCTTTCCCATCTTGGCCTCCCAAAGTACTGGGATTACAGGCGTGAGCCACCGTGCCTGGCCTGGAACAGTTTCTGTGATTGCTTTTTTTTTTTTTAATGGATCATTCCTTCTTGTTTCTTTGCATATGTGTAACTTTTTGATGACATTGGACGTTTTGACTCCATCGCTATATTTCCTAGTTTCTTTACAGATGGATAGGTGGCTGGATGAGATATAAATAATATGATTGTCTTTTTAGTTAAAAACATGTAAAATTTAGTTTATTTTGAAAAAGATAATACCCATGGCACATAAAGGTTAAACTGTCTTTCCCCCTTTACCCTTTTCTCAGCCGAGATCTCTTTGAAGGGATAAAAACTTAATATTTCCTTGTATATTCTTCCAGAGATGTTTTATATACATGCAAGTAGTATGTGTGAACATGTAAATACTCTATTCTAAACAGTCATGAGGAAGTAATATGTACAGGAAGGGAATCAGTATTTGTTGACACCTACTGTGTAACAGGCACTGAGCCTGTTTCTTTATATTTGAGGGAAGTGTTTCAAACTGATCGCCTTGAACGTTTATACAATTATTTTATGAAGCTTTTATATAAAATGTTATTGAAAACAAAAATACTGGCAGAAGTCATTTGGAATTGCTTCTAGAGCTGGCACCATGTATTGAAGCATGGCAGTCCCTCAACAAGTGAAGGTTAAGTTAGTTCAGAAGCACTAAAAATTGAGAACCAGGTATTGTGATAGGTTGAAAATAAAACTTTATACCATTGCTGATGTTTAAAAATGAGGTATACTTGTCATTTATAAAACTGTTATTGTGTGACTAGAACTTTCTTTGTAAGCTTTTTTATATGTATTGACTTTTCACAATCTGCCATTGATAGGTGCCATCAGATAAATACATAATAAGGAACTATTATTGAGAAATAAGGAGGATTGAGGGGGAGATGAGAGAAGAAAGATTTTTAAGGAAAATGCAAAAATTGAAGTAGGACATTGGCAATTTTCAATGTTTCCTTCCAAAGTAGAAATATGATTTGTTTTGTTTTTGTTTTTTTGTTTTGTTTTGTTTGAGCTGGAGTCTTGCTCTGTCGTGCAGGCTGGAATGCAGTGGTGTGATCGTGGCTCACTGCAACCTCTGCCTCCCGGATTGAAGCAATTCTCCTGCCTCAGCCTCCCGAGTAGCTGGGACTACAGGCATGCACCACCACACCTGGCTAATTTTTGTATTTTTAGCAGAGACAGGGTTTCACCATGTTAGCCAGGCTGGTCTTGAACTCCCGACCTCAGGCAATCTGCCTGCCTTGGCCTCCCAAAGTGCTGGGATTACAGGCGTGAGCCACTGTGCCTGGCTTCAAAATAGGAATATGAATCAAGAACTTAGACTTTCTGCTTGAGAAAATTATGAGAAAAGAAATTGCAGATATAAAGCTGAAGAAAAGCTTACTTAAGTCCATTTTCTTACCACTACTGAGGTAACAAACAATTGAAAAGCAGTGGGTAAAATTCTAAGTTTTTCAACAAAGCTTAGCATTTTAAGGAAAAAAAAACCGTATTACAACATTAGAGTTTGCTTCTTCAGATATTCCTCAGGTTACTTTTCAAATTAATGTCTTAAAAGCGTTATGATTGTATAAAATTTTTTTGTAGTCAACTGAAGCCATAAAAGCATCATTTCCTTCCTTTAGGTCTAAATGATGGAATAGTTTTACATGATGATAACGAGTTATAGAATATAAGTTACAAGACAGGAACAATCTGCTAATGTGTGTGTGTGGTGTCTGTGTGTATGTGTGTGTAACAAGTTTTTTTAAACAAATAATGATTGTTACTTTTAACAACTTAATTTGAACTTTTATTATCATAGTTTAGTAAATAGTGCTTTTACTTTCTGCTTTTCTTTAATCAAAATAATTCACTATGTAGGTAAAGAGTTTAGTTACTATGTAACATTTTAATTCCAAATCTTGACTTTTGGCCTATTTTGCCTGTGTAAGATTAGTATTTTTACTTCTGTCTCCAGATTTTATTTAATTCCAGGAAGTAATGCAGCAGCTGTTGTTATTTATTTATTTATTTATTTTTTTAGGCAGAGTCTCACTCTGTCACCCAGGCTGGAATGCATCGGCATGATCTTGGCTTACTGCAACCTCAGCCTCCTGGGTTCAAGTGATTCTCATGCCCCAGCCTCTTGAGTCGCTGCAATTACAGGTGTGCACCATCATGCCCAGCAAATTTTTTCTATTTTTAGTAGAGATGGGGTTTCACCGTGTTGGCTAGGCTGGTCTCCAACTTCTGGCCTCAAGTGATCCTCCCACCCCGGCCTCCCAAAGTGCTGGGATTACAGATGTGAGCTGCTGTTAATTCTTACGCAGTACCTTTATATCCTAGACAGTAATTTTATTCCAATTTTCCATTTCTTTCCTCTAAAATGTTACCTTGTGATATGGCTTGGCTGTGTCCCCACCCAAATCTCAACTTGAATTGTGTCTCCCAGAATTCCATGTTTTGGGAGTGACCCAGAGGGAGGTAACTGAATCATGGGAGCCGGTCTTTCCCATGCTATTCTCGTGATAGTGAATAAGTCTCATGAGATCTGATGGGTTTATCAGGGATTTCCACTTTGGCTTCTTCCTCATTTTCTCTTGCCACTACCATGTAAAAAGAGCCTTTAGCCTCTCGCCATAACTCTGAGGCTTCCCCAGCCATGTGGAGCCATAAGTTCAATTAAACCTTTTTTTGTTCCCAACTTCTGGTATGTCTTTATCAGCAGCATAAAAACGAACCAATACACCTTAACTGAAATCTTCATGGGGTGGTGGTTCTTACTTACCCAACCAAGATAATTGACCACTTTATAACTTTTGAGCAGCTCTCTACATTTAAATGTTTAGAGATCACCTATTAAGGAAACTTCTACTTAGAATTGTCAGCTGAGGATTTTCTCTAACTATCGTGGGTGATATTAGACCTACTTGTTATTCTATATCAGTAGTTAATAATTGAAGGTAATTTTTCCCTCAATCTCATTTTTAGGAAATTTTTTTGAAGAAAATTATAAAAATTAATATATATATTTGTTTTCAAAAATTTAAGTAGGACCCAAATGGAGCCCTTTGTCCCCCCAAGTCCTCTGATACCACATCCCATACATTAACCCAGATGTCATATCATTTCATCCAGGTATATTTTAGTGTGTATCTCTAACCACAACACAGTGATCACACTAAAAAAAATTAACAATTGTTTCTTAATATAAAATATTGAATTAATATTCAGATTTCTCTGATTTTCATAACTTTTTTCCTAACAATTTTTTCACTTCTTTTCTTTTTTGAGACAGAGTTTGTCTCTGTCACCCAGGCTGGAGTGCAGTGGTACGATCTTGGCTCACTGCAGCCTCTGCCTCCTGGGCTCAGGCGATTCTCCTGCCTCAGCCTCCTGAGTAGCTGGGATTACAGGTGCACGCCATCATGCCCAGCTAGTTTTTGTATTTTTAGTAGAGATGAGGTTTTGCTATGTTGGCCAGGCTGGTCTCAAACTCCTGACCTCAGGTAATCTGCCTGCTTTGGCCTTCCAAAGTGGTGGGATTACAGGTGTGAGCCACCATGACCGGCCCCTAACAATTTTTTCAAATCAAAATCCAAATAAGCTCTATACATGGCAATTGGTTGATGTCTTTTAAGTCTTTCTTTTTTTTCTAGGTAATGTGTCATTTTTTTGTAGTATTTTTGTGTTTCTTAACCTTTTACAAAAATAGACTTTATTTTTTTAGAGTTGCATTTGTGTTAGAGTTCACTCCTGGTATGCTGTACATTCCGTGTGTTTAGATAAATGAATAATGAACATGTGTCCACCACTAAAGTACCAATACAGAATAGCTTCACTGCCCCAGCAATCCTCTGTGTTCCACCTATTCATTTCTTCCTCCTCCCTAAACCCTGGCTACTACTAATCCTTCTACTGTCTCTGTAGTTTTGCTTTTTGCAGAATGTCATATGGCCTTTTTAATTAACATCTTTTTTTTTGAGACAAGGTCTTGCTTTGTCGTGCAGGTTGGGGTGAAGCACTGGGATCTCAGCTCACTGCTGAGCCTCTACCTGCTAGGCTCAGGTGATCCTCCCATCTCAGCCTCCCAAGTAGCTGGGACTACAGGTGTGCACCACCACACCCAGCTAATTTTTTCTTTTTTTTTTTGGGTAGAGATGAGGTTTTGCCATGTTGCCCAGGCTGTTCTCTGACTGCTGTGCTTAAGCAGTCCACCCACCTTGGTCTCCAAAAGTGCTGGGATCGCAGTTGTCAGCCACTGTGCTCAACTTCTTTTACTTAGTAATATGCGTTTACATTTCCTCTGTATCTTTTCATGACTTGATAGCTCATCTCTTTTTAGCACTAAATAATATTCCATTATCTGGATGTACCACAGTTTATCCATTGCTGCCTTTTTTGGGGGGATTTATAAATATACCTGCTATAAACATCTATGTGCAGGTTTTTGCATGTACATAAGTTCTCAATTCATTTGGGTAAATACCAAGGAGTGCGATTGATGGATCATATAGGAAGAGTATGTTTAGTTTTATAAGAAACTGCCAAGCTTTCTTACATAGTGGCTGTGCCATATTGCATTCCTATCAGCCATGGATAAGAGTTCCTGTTGCTGTATATCCTTGCCAGCATTTGGTAGTGGTAGCATTTTGGATTTTGCCATAATAATGGTATGTGGTAGTATCACATTGTTTTAATTTGTAGTTCTCCAATGATATAGCATGCTGAGCATCTTCTCATGTGCTTATTTTCCATTTACATATCTTTGGTGAGGTGTCTGTTCAGGTCTTTTGCCCATTTAAAAAAAATTAATTGTTTTCTTACTGTTTAGTTTAAAGAGTTTTTTTTTTTTTTTTTTTTTTTTTTTTTGAGACAAAAGTCCCCCAGGCTGGAGTGCAATGGCACTATCTTGGCTCACTGCAACCTCTGCCTCCCAGGTTCAAGCGATTCTCCTGCCTCAGCCTCCCGAGTAGCTGGGATTACAGGCGCCTGCCACCATTCTCGGCTAATTTTTGTATTTTTAGTAGAGACGGGATTTTCATGTTGGCCAGGCTGGTCTCGAACTCCTGACTTCAGGTGATCCGCCTGCCTTGGCCTCCCAAAGTGCTGGGATTACAGGCATGAGCCACCGCACCTGGCCTAAAGAGTTCTGTGTATATTTTTGGGTAATAGTACTTTATTGGATATATTTTCTTTAAGTATTTTATTTCAATGTGGCTTGTCTTTTCATTCTTTCAGTCTTAAGACTCTTAATTTTTATGTTCACCCTCCCTCTCTTTTTTTTTCCAGAGCATTAACTAAAGAAACTAAATTGTATATCCTATAGATTTTGCAGCTTGATCTGTGTGATATGAGATATATAGGTCTATCTATTTATCTATCTGTCCATATATGTTTTCATCCAGAATTCCTGGCTCATAACTCCCATAGCCCACGTTATTTCTTAAGTGACTTAAACAATAAGCATATCTTTTGTTAAAGTATTTTGCCTTTTGTCTTTGGTTCCTGAAGAAGCTTTGAAACAGCTTCTGAGCAATAAAGGTGAAAGACAGTCTTTTGTTATAATGTTGTAGTACTTTAGATCTCAGAAGTAGGCCTCAGAAGACAGATCTCTGTCTCTCTGGCCTTCTCCTGGTCTTTGCTCACTTGCTCATTTTTCTCCCCAAGGCAGGCCATAGAAACTAAAAACATGCTCTAATCTTCCCCCGGCTTTCTGTCCACAAGCTGGCCATAAAGAAATTCTCTGACTTACATTGTCTGATTTTAGGTCATAAGACCCCCATTTCAGAATGGATCTTGTCCCATACCATGGAGGAAGCAATGCTGCACAGAGAGGCCAAGAAGAATCTGAACAAGACAGGCCTTACTGGGTTTCCCCACTCAATCTATTAGTATTAGATTATACCCTTTTTGTTCAGTCGCATTTCCGCATGTTTGTCCATACTTCAACATGCCTATCCAATGAAGTCTCCATCAAAAATTTAAGAAGATGGGGTTCCGAGAGCTTTTTGATTGCAGAACAGGTAGAAGTTCCTGGAGGTTAGTGTAGCCAGAGAGGGCACGGAAGCTCTACACTCCTTCCTACATGCCTTGCCCTGTGCATCTCTTCATCTATACCCTTTGTGTGTCCTTTATAATAAACTGAACATAAGTGTAAACCTAAGTGTTTCCCTAGGTTCTGTGAGCTGCTCTAGGAAATTAATCAAACCCAAGGCAGGGGTCATGGGAACCGTGATTTATAGCTGGTCCCATCAGAAGTGTTACTGGAAAGATGTCCTGATCAGAACCCAGGATAGGGTTCTTAGACCTCACACAAGAAGGAATTTGAGGAGAGTCCTTAAAGTGAAAGCATTAGTTTATTGAGAAAGTAAAGAAAGAAATGAATCGCTACTCCATAGGCAGAGCAGCAGCATGGGCTGCTCGACTGAATATACTTATAGTTATTTCCTGATTATGTGCTAAAGAAGGGTTAGATTATTCATGAATTTTCCAGAAAAGGGATGGGTAATTCCTGGAACTGAGGGTTCATCCCCTTTTTCGACCATATAGGGTAACTTCCTGATGTTGCCATGGCATTTGTAAACTGTCATGGTGCTGGTGGGAGTGTCTTTTAGCATGCTAATGCATTACAGTTAGCCTATAGTGAGCAGTGAGGATGAGCAGAGGTCACTTTCATAACCATCTTAGTTTCGGTGGGATCTGGCCGGCTTCTTAATCACATCCTGTTTTATCAGCAAGGTCTTTGTGACCCATATCTTGTGTTGACCTCCAATCTCATCCTGTGATTAAGGATGCCTAACCTCCTGAGAATGCAGCCCAGTCAATCTCAGCCTTATTTTACCCAGCCCCTATTCAAGATGGAGTTGCTGTGGTTCAAATACCTCTGACGGAAGCACAGGTAAAACAGCCTAGGGCTTGCAATTGGCGTCAGAAGTTGGAGGCGGGCAGCCTTGGGTACTGAGCCGTCAACCTGTGGAATCTGATGCTACGGATGGTGTCAGAATTAAATTGGAGAACACCCAGCTGGTGTCCACTGCAAAGTTGATTGCTTGCCTGGTGGAGTAAACCCCTATATATCGTGGTATAAGAGCAGAGAAAAAACTGATTTTCTACATAATCAGATTGTTTTATTTGTTTATTTTTCAGGGATAGTGTGTGCATCCATCAAGGAGCTCTTCTCTTTCTATCTCTTGCTCTCTTCTTTTGGTGTTATAGCAGCCGTTGATGATCATTGCCAGTATCCATTTTTATTTATCTATAAAGTGGTGTAAACAAAAAATAAAATTCTAAGTCCCCCAACTGACTGATGGACCCCCCTCTAGGTTAAGGGAGTTCCAAACTAAACCTGAAAAACTAGCTCAGGCCATGAAGGGAATGGGAGGTTGGGCATGCATCATTATACCTTCCTCCCCTTGGAATTCAGACATAACTGACCAGCATTAACATTAAAACAGAGATCTTAAGACTGACAAAACAGACTTTGTAGCAATAAGATAGCAAATTCCAATCTGACTCTAGTATAAAATCACATGACAGATGGCAGGCCCTGAAATAAATCAAGGTATTTCACCTCAAAATATATTTATTGGACATATTTTGAAATAGCCCTGCAAACCTGTCTCTTGTGGGGAAAATCTGCATTCTCTAGAGAATCCACTTCCCTTTCCAGATCTTTTTCCTGATCCAGGAGCAAATTAACTAGAGTCTGGCATCTTTTTATGTCTGATAAGAGCTCTGAAATCGGCTACCTGGAGGTTTCATCTGCATGATAAAAATCTTGGTCTCCACAACCCCTTATCTGAACCCAGATGCTCCTTTCTATTGAGTCCAGATCTTTAGATAATAACAACTCTTTCAACCAGTTGCCAATCAGATAATCTCTGAATCCACCTGTGACCTGGAAGCCCTGGCTTCAAGTTGTGCTTTATTTCCAGCCGAACCAGGATACACTTTACATGTATTGATTGATGTCTGCCTTTAACTTCTGTCCCCCTGAAATACATAAAATCAAGCTGTAAAACAACCACCTTGGACACATTTCTCAGGACCTCCTGGGGCTATGTCATGAGTCAGTGTCAGAGGTGTTTGAACCAGAACATCTCTGTCTTGAATAGGGGCTAGGTAAAATGAGGCTGAGACCTACTGGGTTACATTCCCAGGAGGTTAGGCATTCTAAGTCACGGGATGAGATAGGAGGTCGGCACAAGATACAGGTTATAAAAACTGGTCGTGGTAAAGAAGTCGGCCGTATCACACCAAAACCAAGATGGCAACGGAAGTAACCCCTGGTCGTCCTGGCTACTCATTATATGCTAATTATGATACATTAGCATGCTAAAAGACACTCCCACCAGTGCTATGACAGTTTACAAATGCCATGCCAATGTCAGGAAGTTACCCCATATGGTCTAAAAGGGGGAGGAATCCTCAGTTCTGGGAAATGCCCACCTCTTTCCTGGAAAACTCATAAATAATCCACCCTTATTTAGCATATAATCAAGAAATAAGTATCCTTAGTATAGCAGTCCAGGCTGCTGCTCTGCCTGTGGAGTAGCCATTCTTTATTGCTTTACTTTCTTTTTTTTTGAGACTGAGTTTCGCTCTTGTTGCCCAGGCTGGAGTGCAATGGCGCGATCTCGGCTCACTGCAACCTCAGTCTCCCGGGTTCAAGCGATTCTCCTGCCTCAGCCTCCCAAGTAGCTGAGACCACAGGCATGCGCCACCACGCCTGGCTAATTTTGTATTTTTAGTAGAGACGGGGTTTCTCCATGTTGGTCAGGCTGGTCTCGAACTCCCGACCTCAGGTGATCTGCCCGCCTCAGCCTCCCAAAGTGCTGGGATTACAGGCGTGAGCCGCTGCACCCGGCCTATTCCTTTTCTTTCTTAATAAACTTGCTTTCATTTTGCACTATGGACTCACCCTGAATTCATTTTTGTGCGAGATCCAAGAAACTTCTCTTGGGATCTGGTTTGGGACCCCTTTCGAGTAGCAGTGGTCCTCACATCTGGCTCAGAATAAATCTCTTAAAGTATTTTATAGAGTTTAATTCCTTGTTGATATTCATAATATTCTTTTTTTTTTTTTTTTTGAGACAGGGTCTGTCGCGCAGGCTGGAATACAGTGGTATGATCTCAGTTCACTGCAGTCTTGACCTTCTGGGCTCAAGTGATCTGCCCACCTCAGCCTCCCGAGTAGCTGGGATCACAGGTTCACACCACCATGTCCGGTTAATTTTTTGCATTTTTGATCGAGACAGGGCTTTGCCATGTTGCCCAGACTGGTCCCGAACTCCTGGGCTCAAGCAGTCCGCCTGCTTTGACCTCCCAAAGTGTTGGGATTATAGGCGTGAGCCACTGCGCTTGGCCTCCGATATTCTTTCATTTCTTCTTTACTTACTTGCCGTAAGATTTTGATAAAGATAAACTTGGCAGCATTAATACATCACTTAGGAAATTTAGGATAAATGCTCGATTTCTCCCCAACTTTATTAATCAGCTATTCAAAAACTGAGGTGTTCCTCTAGATCCTCCAAAGGTGACCAATGAATTTTTATTTTTTAGTATAATTATGCACTCATGGATTTAAATATAATTGATGCATTTTAGCTTATTGCAGTTGTTTAATTTTATCGATACTCATATTGTCCCATCTTTGGCCAGTGGGAGTTTATTCAACTTGACTTCTGAGTCCTTTTAATTCCAAGCATCATTCATGACTTACTACTTTCTTTTGTGACTGATGTTTCTGCCTTATCTTGTACATATTCTGCTCTTAGACCTGAAATCTACTTAACAGGAACACTTAAAAGTTCCCTTTATTATGTTGTTAGGTTCACACAGCTTAATATGTATTTACATCTCAACAACTAAAAAGGGAAAAACAGTTTTTCTGTACTCTCTCACAGCACTTTTGACACCAGAAGTGTGTAGGGATTTCCCATATCAAACAATGATCCAATTCTTGGCAGGTACTAGGTGTTCTACAACTTAACCTAATGCTGGCAGTGCACTAACCTGAAGTTAATGCAGACCCCACAGGTTAAGGGCTCAGTCTTACAAGACTGTCCCCCACTTTAGATATCAATCACAAGTAGTGGGGTCCCCAGGTTACCCACAACCCTATCCCATTTGGCTCCAAATTGGACATTCCCAAGACCCCCTCTTCAGGTTTGAGAACTTGCATAAATGGCTCACAGAACCATGTAAACACTTTACTTACTATTACTGGTTTATTACAAAGCATTTTTTAATTTTTTAATTTTTAAGATTTTTTTAAATAAATAGAGACACGGTTTTGCTGTGTTGCCCAGGCTGGCCTCAAAACTCCTGGCCTCAAGCAATCCGCCCATACGGGATAACAGGCGTGAGCTAGCGTGCCCGTATTTCTTATTATATCACAGTATCACAAGAAGTTAATAGCTATTTGAAAAAATAATACACGTAAGTTGAAAGAGGAAATAATATTTTTATTTCACTCCTACATAACTAAAATTACTAATGGTTTGTGTGTGCCTGTAGGACAGTGTACAGCTTGTAATACCTTGCAGTCAGATTGGACATCACTACCCTCATTTCTTGTTCCATGTTGATTTTTACATGGCACTTTTCTTTTTTTGTCACATGACCCCAGAAAACTCAGCTTCACAAGATATATTGTCAAGAGGAATGCAGTGCTATCTAATGTTGAAACTGAACTACTTTTAGCTAGTATTTTGTGCTGTTTCTGAAAGATGTCCAGTATTGCTGTTTGCCTCAAATTTAAGATGTCCCAAAACTCCCCTCTGAGTTTGCTTGCGGTGCCCCTGGGTGTTTCAGTGCACTCTTTGGGAATCTTGACTAAATACTATTATCCAGGTCTTATTATAACCAATGTGTGAATTTTATTTTTATTAAATAAATGTGTTGGTCCCCCCATCACCTCAGTTAAGTTCTAATTTAAGATTTACTTGAGGCCAGGCATGGTGGCTCATGCCTATAATCCCAGCAATTTGGGAGGCTGAGGTGGGCGGATCACCTGAGGTCAGGAGTTTGAGACCAGCCTGGCCAACATGGTGAAACCCCATCTCTACTAAAAATACAACCATTAGCCAGGTATGGTGGTGGGCACCTGTAATCCCAGCTACTCGGGAGGCTGAGGCAGGAGAATCGCTTGAACCCGGGAGGCGGAGATTGCCCTGAGCTGATACCACGCCACTGCTCTCCAGCCTGGCTGACATAGTGAGACTCCGTCTCAAAAAATAATAATAATAAAGGCAAGAGTCCAAAGTGGATTTTTCCTTCTGATACTTAATATATGTATAGTTATGTGTCACATAATGTTTCAGTCAGGGATAGACTGCATATACAGAGGTGGTTGCATAAGATTATAATACCATAACTGTACTTTTTTCTATGTGGAGGTATGTTTAGATACCAATGTGTTACAGTTGCTGACAGTATTCAGTACAGTAACATGCTGTACAGGTTTGTAGCCTAGGAGCAATAGGCCATACCATATAGCCTAGGTGTATAGTAGGCTCTACCATCCAGGTGAAAATAATTTATTAATTTTCCTACTTTCTTGTCATTAATCCTTTTTAAATTTTTTTTTTTTTTTTTTTTTTTTTTTTAGACAGGGTCTTGTGCTGTTGCCCAGGCTGGTGCCATCATAACTCACTATGGCCTCGACCTCCTGGGCTCAAGTAATTCTTCTGCCTCAGCCTCCCGAGTAGCTGGGACTATAGACACATGCCACCACACTCAGCTAATTTTTTTTTTTTGAAATGGAGTCTCGCTCTGTCACCAGGCTGGATTGCAGTGGCGTGATCTCATCTCACCGCAACCTCTGCCTCCCAGGTTCAAGTGATTCTCCTGCCTCAGCCTCCCGGGTGTCTGGGACTGCGGGAGCCCACCACCACGCCTGGCTAATTTTTGTATTTTTAGTAGAGATGGGGTTTCACCATGTTGGCCAAGATGGTCTCGATCTCTTGACCTTGTGATCTGCCCGTCTCGGCCTTCCAAAGTGATGGGATTACCACCATGCCTGGCCCACGTTTGGCTAATTTTTTATTTTCTGTAGAGACAGGGTCTTATGATGTTGCCAAGGCTGATCTTGAATTCCTGGGCTCAAGCAGTTCTTCCACCTTGGCCTCCCAAAGTGTTAGGATTATAGGCACTAGCCACTCCACCCGGTCGATTAATCCTTTAATAGTTGTCGTCAGCATGAAAAGGGCATTCATACATTCATATTCATTATAATGAATTTGAGAATTTCACATTTTCTAAACTGATTATACCGGCATATCTTGTCTGAAGCATGTGAGTAGGGCAGAAGCTAAAATAAAGATTAAGTCTCACGGTATAGAAGAAGGGTACAGAAAATAACCCAAATAAAGGGTAAAATCTTGATTAGAGTACAAGCCTAAACAAAGTTAACAGATATGAAAGGATTAATTATACAGCTACTAAATTGGATAATAATTGCTCTGTGGAATGTATATGAGAAATTATTTTTGAGCCTGTATATGTGAGTAGTTTGCATTTAATGGGTCCTGGTCATAAACCTTAAACATATTATCATGAGAAGAATTTCACTGTTGATATGAAATCTTTTAAACTTTATCTGCTCAGTCTGAAGGATTATTTCTGTCCCATTTCAGCTTATAAATATAAAAAAAGAGAATGTGCTCCTCATATCTAATGAGCTGCTGGTAGACCACACCTCACACATGTTAACTGTTGATGGAGAGATTGAACCTGTCCAGTGTTACACACTGGGAGAGGACCCTAGGAAGCTGGAGAGGACCTAGGAAGCTGGTGTCTGATTTCCTCTGGACTTCACCCTATGTGCCTCTTCCTTTGCTTTTTTTGTTTTGTATTCTTTCTCTATGGTAGATCTTAGCTGTGAGTACAAACTATATGCTGAGTTATGTGAATCCTTCTAGCAAATCACCAGTCCTGGGGGGTACAGCCCCCAACACAGTAATAAATGACTTAAAAAGGAAAACACTATTCCCTGCCTCATCCTTGCACCTCTCTCAGTCTTAGGTTTTTTTTTTCTTTTAGGTGTTTCTTTTGCTATTTGTTTCCTTTTTTCTAATAATAAACTGCTATTTCTTGAGATACCAGTTTTTGACATTATCTATTAACTAGGTATTACGATAGATGAGGGTTTAAGTTTCTTATACCCTTGCCCTAGTTCCCTGTGTTCAGTCCTCCAATATGACCATTTCACAGTGTTTAAGTCAGTATTCGTGTTATCATTATGATAACTAGATAAATATTGTATAATACTGAACAGGGGACTACAGATTCTTTTTCCCATCTAACTTTTCTTTGTCCTAGAGTTGATAGTTGTTTCTTATTTTTACTGTTTTGTTTGTTTGTTTTCAGATAGGGTCTTGCTCTGTTGCCCAGGATGGAGCATAGTGGTGAGGTCATGGCTCACTGCAGCCTCGATCTCCTGGATTCAAGCAGTCCTCCCACCTCAGCCTCCCAAGTTGCTGGGACCACAGGCAGGTGCCACCATGCCCAGCTAATTAAATTTTTTGTAGAGATAGGGGTCTTGCTATGTTGCTCAGGCTGGTCTCAAACTCCTGGGCTCAAGCAATCCGTTCTCTTCAGCCTCCCAAAGTGCTGGGATTAGCAGTGTGAGCCACCGTCCCAGCCTATATGAAAAATTTATCCCCAAAGCTCCAGTGGCTCTTTAACATGTCTTATTGTTGTTTTCCACGTGGTCAGATGTATCTAATTTCCATCATTCCTTGGAGCTCTTCTTCCTCATGCTTCACTGTGGATTAGTTGGTCACAGATTTGCTTTTATGGGGACTTCCCTTTGCTGCACTCTAGGGTTGAATCTCAATCAAGTCTTCCTGTTTGTTTACTGCCTTGTTTTTGTAGGAATTATTGAGAAAGTATATTATTGGGATTGTAAATTATTGGGAAAGTAAATTTCTTGAGACTATTAGTCTGAAAATGGCCTTATTTGTTGCGGGAAGTCAGGGACCCTGAACAGAGGGACCACCTGGAGCCATGACAGAGGAACATAAATTGTGAAGATTTCATGGACATTTGTTAGTTCCCCAATAATACTTTTATAATTTCTTATGCCTGTCTTACTTTACTCTCTTAATCCTGTTATCTTTGTAAGCTGAGGATGTATGTCACCTCAGGACCACTGTGATAATTGTGTTAACTGTACAAATTGATTGTAAAATGTGTATTTGAACAATATGAAATCAGTGCACCTTGAAAAAGAACAGAATAGGCCAGACACGGTGGCTCACGCCTGTAATCCCAGCACTTTGGAAGGCCGAGGCGGGCGGATCACGAGGTCAGGAGATCGAGACCATCGTGGCCAACATGGTGAAACCCCACCTCTACTAAAAAAAATACAAAAAACTAGCAGGGCGTGGTGGCGGGCGCCTGTAGTCCCAACTACTCAGGAGGCTGAGGCAGGAGAATGGCATGAACCCCGGGGGACGGAGCTTGCAGTGAGCTGAGATCGCGCCACTGCACTCCAGCCTGGGTGACAGAGCGAGACTCTGTCTCAGAAAACAACCAAACAAACCAAAAAAAACAGTAACAGTGCTTTTTAGGGAACAAGGGAAGACAACCATAAGGTCTGACTGCCTGTGGGGTTGGGCAAAAAGAGCCATATTTTTCTTCTTGCAGAGAGCCTATAAACGGACGTGCAAGTAGGGAAGATATCACTAAATTCATTTCCTAGCAAGGAATATTGACATTAATACTCTGGGAAAGGAATTCATTCCTGGGGGGAGGTCTATAAACAGCTGCTCTGGGAATGTCTGTCCTATGTGGTTGAGATAGGGACTGACATACGCCCTGGTCTCCTGCAGTACACGCAGGCTTACTAGGATTGGGAAACTCCATCCTGGTAAATTTTTGGTCAGACCAGTTCTCTGCTCTCGAACCCTGTTTTCTGTTAAGATGTTTATCAAGACAATATGTGCACCACTGAACACAGACCCTTATCAGGAGTTCTGATTTTGCCCTTGTCCTGTTTCCTCAGAAGCATGTGATCTTTGTTCTGCCTTATGCCCTTTGAAGCATGTGATCTTTGTGACCTACTCCCTGTTTGTACACTCCCTCCCCTTTTGAAATCCTTAATAAAAACTTGCTGTTTTGGAGGCTCAGGTGGGCATCACGGTCCTACTGATGTGTGATGTCACCCCTGGCGGCCCAGCTGTAAAATTCCTCTCTTTGTACTCTTTCTCTTTATTTTGTGGCCAGCCAACACTTATGGAAAATAGAACCTACGTTGAAATATTGGGGGCGGGTTCCCCCGATACTTAAGTTAACTATACACTTGAATGATTGTTGGAACTAATTTTCTTTCAGTGTTTGAAGATACTTTAATGTCTTTAAGCTTCCAGTGTTTCTGTTGGCATATTGGTCCTGATCCTGTGAATATAAGCTGCTTCCCCAGCTCCCTCACCCACAGGACACTTTTTGGTATCAACTTTTTACCCCCAGTGCTCTGAAATTTCATGAGATGCATTGTCGCAGTTCTCTTCATTTATCATGAGGGGTGCTCAGTGGTCCTCTCAAAGGACACTCTTGTCCTTAAATTCTGGGACAAATTTATTTCCTTATTGTGGGAAGAACAAGAATGTATTGTGCCTGCAAACAATGCTTACAAAATATAACATTTCCAAATAATCTGTTAATACTGGTTAGTGTTCAGTGTATAAGGTATTGATAAGTCAATATTTGGATTCCCTTATACAATTCTAGATTAGAGAATTTTAATTTACAGATTATTTTTTAAAACTATAAAAGTGAGGAAAGGTTGCTTTTAGTGAACTTAAGCCTGATATTGATAAAGAACATTTACAAAATATTGAATCTGTTTAACTCGTAAACTAGTTAAGCAAGTTATTGTTTTTCTGGAATAGGCCTTTTTATGTTTAGATAGTATCAAGTTTAATAAACTAGTAGGTTTATTCTTGAAAGCTAATTTCAGGAGACATTAATTTACTTAATTTCTTTCTTCTCTATTTATATTGCTTTGTCCTCTTGCATGCGTGACTGATTCTTACTGTGTGTGCTGATTAATATTGGCATAGGAGCAGAAAATACTACTTTAAGAACAATGTATAACCTAGTCCTTCAGAGAAGTGAATGTTTTTAAACTATTGTTTAGTTAAGTTTGAGTCTAGTTTTGTGAACTTTTTGTCTGTTTCATCTCAGTTGTAACTGTCATAACTGTACTTCTTACTTGAAATATTCATTTTCAAATGTACGATTGTTTTGGGTTCTAAAGTAAAATTCTGGATATGTGGTTTTTGCTTTATACTTTTAATACTTTTTGCTATTGCAGAAGTAATTTTTTTAATCTTCAGTTCTCTCTAGAGAGATATTGTTCTTTTACACAGGAACCAGCCACATGCTTTCATTTTGGAATGATTGGAAATAGTGATATTGGGTGTGAATGTAAGCTGATTCCCCAGCTCCCTCACCCATGGGACACTTTTGGTGTCATCTTTTTATCCCCTGTGCTCTGAAATTTCATGAGGTCAGGTCCATATTTGAAAAGGAAAGTCCTTTTTCTTTTTTGTTTGTTTTTTGAGACACGGTCTCTCTCTGTCTGTCACCCAGCCTGGAGTGCAATGGCACCATCTTGGCTCGCTGCAACCTCCGCCTCCCGGGTTCAAGTGATTCTTGTGCCTCGGCCTTCCAAGAAGCTGGGATTACAGGCATGCATCACCACGCCTGGCTAATTTTTGTGTTTTTAGTAGAGAAGCAGTTTCACCATGTTGTCCAGGCTGGTCTTGAACTCCTGGCCTCAAGCAGTCCGCCTGCCTTTGCTTTCCAAAGCACTAGGATTACAGGTGTGAGCCACTGTGTCTGGCCAACATCCATATTTTTTAATGGCTTATGATCCCATCTCTGTAAGGCATTCATGGCCCTTTATTTTCCTTCTCAGAGTTTTTATTGAAATATAATTTATATTTAGTGAAATGTACACTTTGATAAGTCTTAACAAATGTATACATACTTATAGCCCGCATGCCTGTTACGATGTAGATAGGAACATGGCCATCAACACAGAATGTACTCTCTTACTACTTCATATTCAACCCCTGCCTCTTCTCCACACCCTAGTAACCACAGTTCTAAATTCTTTTGACACCTAGGTGACTACCTGTTCTAGAACTTACTATAAATACAGTCATATATTATGTACTCTCTTGTGTTCTTATGCTGTTTTATGAAATTATGTTTTGTTGTATATATGGGTTATTTGTTTCTTATTAAAATGCTGAATAGTACTCCCTTATATGAATCCAATCTTCTGTTTGTTGGCAATGTGGGTGCTTCTAGTTTCTAGTTTTAGCTATTACAAATAAAGTTACTCTGATGGTAAGTGGGGTTTTTTTTTTTTGTGAATATTTGTTTTCATTTCTCTTGGGTAAATAAGGAGTGGAATTGCTAGGTCATATAGAAGGATATGCTTAAGTGAAGATACTGCCAGTTTTCCAAGTTTCAATGTGTGAGACTTCTGGGTGCTCCATATCCTTGCCAGTGTTAGGGATTGTTGTTCTTTTTAAATTTTAGCCATTCTAGATGATGTCTATTGATAGCTCATTTTAATTTTAATTTGCATTTATTTGATTTTTTTCCTTGGGCTTACTAACCATCAGTATGTGAAAATGAAATAAAATATAGAGATAAATATCTAAGTTTAAAACATTTTATTTGGGAAGCAAGAATTGCAATTCAGGGCATATTCACACAGACCTGATGGTCTTTGCTGTGTCCCAAGAACAAAGAGAAGGTTAGGGGTTTTATTTTTAAAAAGAGAGATGTTATATATTGCTCTGTGAGAAAGTTCATCGCACTAGTAAGGTTTGGGGGACTGACAGTCTGTGAGTGGTGAGTGACCGGATGGGTAAAGCCAGTCTTAGAGTGGCAGCAGGTTGTTTCGGCAGTGATTAGATAAAACTAGTTTCGGGTTACAGCAGGCAGTTTCAGCGGCCAGGCTGGCAGAAAATTACATTCTTGGAGCAATGGTGTGTGCCCAGAGTGCTTTTTCCTCTTGGCTTCTTGACTCCGTTTTATTTGGGTATGACAAGTGACCCAATTCATATGATCAATTTTCATATTATATTTTCCTTTGTAAACTGTTTGTTCAACTCTGCCCATTTTTTTATGGGTTTTTTATCTTTTTATTATTCTAAATAAAATCCTTTGTCAGATACACACACACACAACACACACACACACACACACACAAATGTAGTCTTCAAGTCTTTGGCTTGACTGTTCATTTTCTCTTTTTTTCTTTCTCTTTCCCTACAAGACAAGGCCTCCCACTGTCACCCAGGCTGAAGTGCCCTGTGGTCATGGCTCACTGCAGCTTACCTCCCAGGCTCAAGTGATCCTTTTGCCTTGGCCTCCCAAAGTGCTGGCATGAGTGACTGTGGTTGGCCTGTTTATTTTCTTAATAGTGTCTTTTGATGAGCAGAAGTCCAATTTGTCAGTTTTTAATTTTATAGTTAGTGCTTTCTGGTAATGTCTGGGAAGTTTTTACCCTCTCAAAGCCCTCAAAAATATGTTTTTAGAAGTTGTATAGTTTTTAGCTATTAAGTTTTAGGTCTGTAATTTATCATGAATTATATTTTGTACATGATATGACATGGAGAGTTGAGCTTCATTTTTTTTTTCATATGCTTATCTAGCACTATTTGTTGAAAAAGATTGTCCCCTCATTGTATTCCTCTGGAACCTTTGTTGAAAATCAATTAACTATACACATGTGCATTTCTTTTTGGAATTTCTGTTTGTTCCTCCAATCTATTATCTGTTCTTACTGCAACACCTTACTGTCCTGATTACTGTAGCTGTTTTCCTTCTGTTTTTGTCTATGCTTGTTGGTGTTTCTGGGTTTCCCAGCTTCTATCATTCCAAGTCTATGGTGTGAGATAGAAGAAAACTCTGAGAACTCACCACCATATTCCTCCTATCCTGAGGTACTGAACCGGTCTGCCTCCTTCTGTCTACCGTTCAGAGTCTTTTTTTGTTTCTTCTTCTTCTTCTTCTTTTTTTAATCTGATCTGGGAATTTTAGTTGTACGTACCAGGAAGAATAGGGATAAATAATCTTTATTCAAATTTTCAATAATTTACACCAGGTATCCTCTTGCCTCAGAAATAAGAATTTCTGATTTTTGTTGTTTGTTTTCTTGCCTTTGAATATTTATACTTAAATTTTATTATGGACCATTTGAAGCCTCTCTCTTCTGCCCTTTTCTTCAGTGAAGTTTAGGCTTGCTATAGCTCCCCAGTGGTCAAACAATGTGTCCTAATGCAAACATGTTCTTCCTTTCTTACTAAACCGTCATGCACTCAGACTCCCACTCCTTCATGTCTGCCTTTAGTGGCTCCACTTGTCTTCAGCTCTAGATGAATTAACTTGTCTTAGTCTGTTTAGACTTCTATAACAAAATACCATAACATGGGTAGCTTATAAACAACAGAAATTTATTGCTTTTCATTGCAGACTGGAATGTCCAAGATCAAGATGCTGACAGATTTGGTGTCTGCTGAGGGCCCACTTTCTGGTTCATAGACCTGGCCTTCTTGCTGTGTTCTCACGTGGTGGGTGGAGGTGGTGAATTCATAAGAGGAGGAGGGAGTGTCCTCATAAAAGGACACTAATCCCATTAATGAGAACTCCACCCTCACGACCTAGTCACCTCCCAAAGGCCCCCCCTCCTAATACCATCACCTTGGGGATTAAGTTTCAATATATGAATTTTGAGGGGACACATTCACTCCGTAGCACAAGTCAATAAATATTTCTTTAGAGTAGCTTTTGTGAGATAATCTATTAAATACTTTATGGACAAAACTATCTAATTGTCTTTATCAGTCTAGTATGGAAACAAAAATAATTGTGTACCAGGAGAACATGGAAACGTAGTATAGTATAACTTACAAATGTTGTAGGGGTGAATGATCAAAAGCCACCTGGCATTTTGCTGCTGGTATTCCTGCCCTTACTCCTCTCTTAGCCCCAGTTTTGTCACTTTCTGGCTTTGGAATTGATAATGACTCCCACACCAGGTCTGAACTCAACGTGGCATTTAGTTGTCTGAGCCCACCTTATCTTTTAATGTCTTTTCCATTACTTCTTAGCAAGAACTGCCCAGGTCAGGCTGGTCTTCACCCCATTCTCATAATAAGTCCCAAATGTTCCTGTGTGATTTTAACCACACTGTTCCTCCTGGCATAAATGTATTTATTCCCTTTCTTTGTGTGTATACTTGAAGGGTGGTTCAGTGAAAAAAAAGTGTTTTGAGTCAAACAGATCCCAGTTTTATCTCTTACTTGCTATGTGATTTAGGGAAAGTTATTTAAGCTCTCTGAGCCTTACTTTCTCTGTTTATAAACATAGAAAAATACTGCTTTTCTCACAGGGTTAGCTAAATTAATGTATGTGAAAGTTCCAGAAGCCACAGGAACTCAAATAAATTGTTGATTCCCTTTATTTCCTGAATTAGAACTTAAGGCTTAGGGCAAGATTCATTTCTTCTAATATTTGTCTCATCAACAGTAAATATGTTGAGAACAGAAAAGATACCAATTAGTTTATTAAATAAACATTTGACTACTTACTGTGTGCCATAGGTAGTGTTAAATTTTGGAGCTCACCATTAGCAAGGTGAACACATGCATATGTAATTGAAATACAGTATGGTAAGTGCTGTGAAGAGGTATGTTCAGGATGTTCTAGGACACAGAAAAGGAGTATTTGTGGCTTATACCGGATGGGGTGGGTCACCAGGGAGGATTCTTGGAGAAGTGTTGCTAGTGCTTGATTTTTTTAAACAGGTTTATTGAGGTAGAACTCATATAAGATCCACTCACTTGAAGTGTATAATTTAATGATTTTTAGCCAGTTTATGGGTTTCTGCAACCATCACCATAATCCAAATTTAGAATGTTTCCATCATCTACAAAATCATGCCCAATTGTAGGCCTACTGTTAAAGGATGAGTACGAATTAGCCACGCAAAAATGTTGAGAGGAAGGCTGGATTCCTGGGAGAGAATGAACAAAGACAGAGAAGCATACAATAACATGGTATCCGTGTGGGTGATATGTCTATAAGCAATTTTTTTTTTTCTGGAGTGTAAACCTGTGCGCCTGCCCCACAAGTTGTGTTTTAGCTTCCATGGACTTGAGCTCAGTTTCCTCATCTCTAATGTATAATTCCTGTTACCTTGTTGAACTCTAGGTCCTTTTAAACTCTCAACTCTTAGATTGTCAAAACTTCAATTAATAGGAAAAGAGAATGCACTTTAAAAAACTATAGCCAAGGCCGGGCCTGGTGGCTCACGCCTGTAATCCTAGCACTTTGGGAGGCCGGGTGGGCAGATCACAAGGTCAGGAGATCCAGACCATCCTGGCTAACATGGTGAAATCCTGTCTCTACTAAAAATACAAAAAAAAAAAAAAAAAAAAATTAGCCTGGTGTGGTGGCGGATGCCTATAGTCCCAGCTAGTCGGGAGGTGAGGCAGGAGAATGGCTTGAACCCAGGAGACGGAGCTTGCAGTGAGCCGAGATCGCGCCGCTGCACTCTAGCCTGGGCGACAGAGTGAGTCTCAAAAAAAAAAAAAAAAACAACGATAGCCAAGGCCGGGCATGGTGGCTCACACCTGTAAGCCCAGCACTTTGGGAGACCAAGACTGGTGGATCACCCGAGGTCAGGAGTTTGAGACCAGTCTGGCCAACATGGTGAAACACCATCTCTACTAAAAATACAAAAATTAGCCAGGTGTGGTGGTGTGCACCTGTAATCCCAGCTACTCGGGAGGCTGAGGCAGGAGAATCACATGAACCCAGGAGGCAGAGGTTTAGTAACCAAGAGCACGCCACTGCACTCCTGCCTGGGCAACAAGAACGAGACTCCATCTCAAAAAAACAAAAACAAAAAACCAAATGATAGCTGAAAGTCAGGGCCCATTAAGCAAAACAGAATTATACTGATGCTTATTGATCCTTCAGTGAAAACTTTTTTGTTTTTAATATTTTTTTTCTGGTTATGTAAGCAATAGTGCATATTGGGTAGAAAATTTATAAAATGCAGAAAAACAAAAAGAAAGTTTAGATCAGTCATAATCTTAAATTCAGAGATAATTGTTATTAATATCCTGTTATTTTATGCCTATATTTATATATTTAAATTGATATGCTGTAAATAAAATTGCTTTTTCCTCACATCATTAAATATTGTCAACATGATTTTTAATGTTGCATAATTTTTACAGGATCAAAAAATAGCTTGTTCTTTTTTTTTTTTTTTTTAATTTGAGACAGGCTCTCACTCTGCCACCCAGGCTGGAGTGCAGTGGTGCGATCTCAGCTCACTGTAACCTCCGTCTCCTGAACTCAAGTGATCCTCCCACCTCAGCCTCCCAAGTGGCTAGGACTATAGGCATGTATCACTACACCCAGCTAATTTTTTTTTATTATACTTTAAGTTCTAGGGTACATGTGCATAACGTGCAGGTTTGTTACATATGTATACATGTGCCATGTTGGTGTGCTGCATCCATTAACTCATCATTTACATTAGGTATATCTCCTAATGCTATCCCTACCTCCTACCCCACCCCACCACAGGTCCCAGTGTGTGGTGTTCCCCATCCTGTGTCCAAGTGTTCTCATTGTTCAGTTCCCACCTATGAGTGAGAACATGCATGCGCCCAGCTAATTTTTTGTATTGTTTTTTTAGAGACAAAGTTTCGCCGTGTTGCCCAGGCTGGTCTCAAACTCCTAGGCTTGAGTGATCCACCCACCTTGGCCTTCCAGAGCGCTGGGATTAAAGGCATGAGCCACCGTGCCAGGCCCCTTTTCATTTTTTTAAGTGTTAGAATAAAGTCTACCCTTCTGACGCTTCCAAGAGTTAACAGTAATTAACCGTTTCTTACATGTTTTCAGAAACTGTGTGTGTGTGTGTGACTTTATAGCCTATTATTTGGATAAACCATAATTTAATCAGTATTCTATTGATAGAATTTTAGATTATCTTGTTTTTTGTTTTTACAGTACTGCAGTGAATATTTTCTTGCATATATCTTTGCATTTTTGTGAAAGTATATCTGAAGAATAATTTCCTAAAAGCAGAATTCCTGGATCAAAGAGAATAGATTTAAAATTTTAATAGCTACGATAAGATTGCTTTTCACAAAGGATCATGTTATACTTCTACCATTAGTAGGTGTTCTCGTGAGTCTTGTTTCCTCTATCCTTACCATCATAATGGATCTTATATGTGCCATTTTGTACTTTGCCACTCTTATATTAGAAAAGTGATAGCTCATTGTTTAAAAAATTATAATTGAAGTTGAACATTGTTTCCACTCATTTTTTAGTTCACTTTTCTGTGAACTGCCTGTTCACATCCTTTGTCTGGTTCTCTTAATTTGTTGCTGTTTTCATTAATTTGTTAATAACCCTTTGCTTTTTAAAGAAATTACCTCTCCCAATTTGCAACTTTTTTTTCCCCCACATTTGCTTGTCTTTTGACTTTGTTTATGGTCTCAGAATTGTCACTTATGGCTTGTGGATTTTTTAAATTGTAAAGTTAACATTTAAAGTGAGTGCAAAGAGAGGCCGGGCACGATGGCTCACACCTGTAATCCCAGCACTTTGGGAGGCCGAGGCAGGTGACTCACCCGAGGCCAGGAGTTCGAGACCAGCCTAACCAATATGGTGAAACCCTGTCTCTACTGAAAATACAAAAAATTAGCCGGGTGTGGTGGCAGGCACCTGTAATCCCAGCTACTCAGGAGGCTGAGGCGGGAGAATCACTTGAACCTGGGAGGTGGAGGTTGCAGTGAGCCGAGATTGCGCCATTGCATTCCAGCCTGGGCAACAAGAGCGAAATTCCATCTCAAAAAAAATAAAAAAAATAAATGAGCGCAAAGAGAAAAAGTGATTCTGATAGTATTTCCAATGAATATCATAATGACATTAAAGAGGAATAAGAATTAATCCAAGTAACTTTCAAACGCAGTACTTTGACTGTGTACCTACCATCCTAAAGAAGGGAAAAAATGCAAACAAATTTTGAACTCCTCTTACATTTGTCCTTTGTAGCATCTGTTGTAGTAAAACTATTTTGCGTGTATTTTAGGATTGATTAAATGAGGGTTCCTTCATTTCTTTTAGCATAACTGCAGTACAAAAATATAGTTATTATCAATACATGAGCTGTATATAAAATTGCATGCATCGTAGAATCAGTGGTCTGTAATTATATGAATCATTAAATATATCATTTTAATTATAAAATTTAATTACGATGTGAACTGTTCATGTGTAGTTATAAAGTCGTCTTTGTAACTTATTTATAGTTGTTTAGTCATAAAGCAAAATAGTAAGATTTTATGTTGGGGAGCAGTCAAAATGAAGCACTTTAGAATGATGAGTGGTTTTTTTTTTTTTAAGGAATTCCATATTCTACTTTGAGAACTCTACCTCTGATTTTCATTTGATTTATTTTTTGAGTACTCAAAGATCCCAGTGCTTTCAACCTTGAGAATCGAAATGTGAGATGCATGGAATGTATGTTGAGACAATAAAATGAAAGAGTTTTTTACAAGGGGATTGTGGAGAAAATATTTTTGATTTGTAAATGCTGTGGTGTTTTTGTTCCTTGGTGTTAGGTGACTGCTAATGTTTTTTCTCTTGGTGCAGGTGTAATGGATAGGTAACAGAGAAGACCTCGTCCCTTCCTAGTCAGGGCATCAGCATGACTGAGTGCTTCCTGCCCCCCACCAGCAGCCCCAGTGAACACCGCAGGGTGGAGCATGGCAGTGGGCTTACCCGGACCCCCAGCTCTGAAGAGATCAGCCCTACAAAGTTTCCTGGATTGTACCGCACTGGCGAGCCCTCACCTCCCCATGACATCCTCCATGAGCCTCCTGATATAGTGTCTGATGATGAGAAAGATCATGGGAAGAAAAAAGGGAAATTTAAGAAAAAGGAAAAGAGGAGTAAGTGCCATTTTTTCCTATGCCTAGATATTTTTATTTTATTTTGTTTTACTTTATTTTATTATTATTTTTTGGGACAGAGTCTTGCTCTGTTGCCCAGGTTGGAGTGCAGTAGCACAATCTCAGCTCACTGCAACCTCCACCTCAAGGTTCAAGCAATTCTCATGTCTTAGTCTCCCGAATAGCTGGGACTACAGGCGTGCGCCACCATGCCCAGCTAATTTTTGTGTTTTTAGTAGAGACAGGGTTTTGCCATGTTGGCCAGGCTGGTCTTGAACTCCTGACCTTAAGTGATCTACCCACCTCAGCCTCCCACAGTGCTGGGATTACAGGCGTGAGCCACTATGCCTGTCCTAGATATATTTTAAATAAACTTCCACTCTAATTACATGTACCAGCTGTCTTCTGGAAACATGTCAAGGCAGAGACTCTTGTTTGGTTTTTCTGTTCTTTATTTTTCAGGGTCTCAGTTTTTGTATATTAGAGTTGTATTTTGGGATCTTAATCTCACAAATAAAAATACTGAGTTTCCAGAAATGGAAAAGTTTTCTAATGGATATTTCCTGAAGTAATAATTCAAAATAATGTCTAGAAAGATATTAAGCTGGCCACAGTGGCTTACGCCTATAATCCCAGCACTTTGGGAAGCTGAGATGGGAGGATTGCTTGAAGTCAGAAGTTCAAGAGCCTGAGAAACAAAAATTTAAACCATTAGCTGAGCATGGTGATGTGTGCCTGTAGTCACAGCTGCTTAGGAGGCTAGGAGATTGAGGCTGCAGTGAGCTATGCTTGCTCCACTGTAGTCCAGCCTGGGTGACAGAGTGAGACTCTGTCCTCTCCTCCGCTGACGCCCCACCCAAAAAAAGGTGGATACTGGAATTTTCCCCTTAAAGCGTCTTACTTTTCTTGGGTAGGTCGTGTTCGCTATTTGGGGTACACTTTTTTGGAACCTTCAATAAAGTAGTTATTTATCTTAAGCAAATACCATGATACATTCCATTTGAGGTCCTATTCAGTAGGGAAGATGAATCATTTGAGCGTGGCTTTTTAGTATGTTAAAAGCAAATAAAGTGAGTTATGTTAAGTATTGCTTATTTTGAACTTCATGATATTTTAAATTGATTTGTTTTTGAAGAATTACGCAGAGTACACAAATTGTATACAACTTGATGAGTGGATATGCCTGTGTAACCACTACAAGGATCTGGAAATAGAGCATTATCAGTTTTCTTTTGGTGCCTCTTTAAAGGGAATCACTTACCCCTCCCATAAGTAAACTTCTTTTATTGTTGATTGATGCTGCCTGATTTTAAACTTATGCATACTTCTATTTGTGTCTAGTTTCTTTTACCCAATATTATATGTTAAAAGTAAAACTTTTAGACAAACTAAATTTAATGGGATTTTTTTTCTTTTGTGTTTTTATTTTGAGACAGAGGCTTGCTCTGTTGCTCAGGCTGTAGTGCAATAGTGCGATCACGGGTCACTGCAACCTCTGCCTCCCAGGTTCAAGTGATTCTCCTGCCTCAGCCTCCCAAGTAGATGGGATTACAGGCACCCGCCACCATGCCTGGCTAATTTTTGTATTTTTAGTAGAGACAGGGTTTCACCATGTTGGTGAGGCTGGTCTCAAACTCTTGACCTCAAGTGATCCGCCCACCTCAGCCTCCCAAAGTGCTGGGATTACAGGCGGCGTGAGCCACCCTGCCTTGCCAGTTTAACAGAGTTTAATTGAGCAAAGAACGATTAGGGAATCCAGAAGCCCCTAAACCGGAATAGATTTAGAGTGACTCTGGGGCTGTCACATGGTCACATAATATTTATGGACGGAAAATGTAAAGTGACACACAGAAAACAGAAGTGAGGTACATAAACAGCTGGATTGGTTATAGCATGGCATTAGCCTTATTTGAGCAGTTTGAACAGTTGCCCCCCTGTGATTGGCCGAAACTCTGTAATTGGTACAAGAGTAGATTACAGTCTGTGTACACATCCAGTTAGGTTACAGTTCCCTATGTTCGGAGAAACCTTTAGGCCAAACTTAAAATACATGAGGAGGCAGCTTTAACTTAACATGTTTGTTAGATTCATTCATGTTATTCCATGTGGCAGTAATTTGTTCATCTTTGCACTAGATATTGTTTCATTGCATTATATGTTAGAGTTTATTAATCTGTTCTACTTTTGTTGCTTGTTTGGGTGGTTTTCAGTTTTTGACTGTTATGAATAGTGCTTCTGTGGTGTACATGTTTTTGTATTTCTGTTATGTTTATGCCTGGGAGTGGAATTGCTCATTTGTAGGCCATGTGTATTTTGGCTTCAGTAGATCCCTGCAAAACAGTCTTCCAGAATGCTTGTACCAGTTTACCTTCTCACCAGCAATGTATGAATATTCCACTTGCTAAAGCATCATGGTATTTTGTCCTTAAGATTCTTGCCATTCTGGTTGGTGTGGGGTACATGGTATTTTAGTTAGAGGGTAACTTAGGAAATAACTGTTATCTTTTATATAATAGCTTGCAAGGTAGCTAGCTAAGGAAAAGAATTAGGAGAGTTACAGATATTAAAAACAACAACAACAAAATCAAACGATGACAACTCTGACATGGTTGGTAAAGCAATTGGGCACATTTGTCAGTGTGTGAAAAACCAGAGGTTTCTGATGCAGGGAAGTGGGCCCAGTGGATTTGGCCACCATCTAAAGATGAGGGAATTTCCCAGTTCAATCCTCTACTTAAAAGAGTCTGCAGTTCCTGCTGCAGTCTCCATAAAGAACTTAGCAGCTGGTGACAGGAGAGTGAACTGTCATAGGAGAATAACTGAAACACATAAACAGTAGTGCAGTTCGTCATGCTCTGAGATTGCCTAAAGTTATAGGCTAGGCAGCACTTAGCTGGAGAAGCTAGGGTAGGTAAAGTGAACACAGGTTGAGTATCCCTATTCCGAAAATCCAAAATGCTACAAAATCTGAATCTTTTTGAGCACTGGCATGACACTCGGAGGAAATGCTCATTGGAGCATTTTGGATTTCAGATTTTTTGGGGTAGAGATGTTGAACTGGTATAATGCAAATATCCAGAAAAATCTGAAATTTGAAACACTTCTGGTCTCAAGTATTTCAGATAAGGGATACTCAACCCGTAGTATGTTAGAGGACATGACTCACATGATGAAAGGATGCTCGGTCTACTTTAGAAAAGGATTCATTCCATTAGCCCTCTATGTAGAGCCTTTCAGGTGTGTGTATAATGTTTGGTTTGCCTGAATTCCACTTACACACATATGTAATATAAACCCTGTTTCCCCTCCTAATACTGTAAGGATGGTAACTGCTATCTATTTGTCCCCCTCTTGTGGTCAAGAGATGTCACTGCAACATCTCTTTTTGAGAAGAAACCCATTTCTTTGCTGGGAGTGCCCAGGAGGAATTGGCCAAGAAGTGAAAAGCTAGATTAGCTGGTGCCAGGGGGCACGGTTTTTTGGTTCTGTTTTTAGAAAGCATATGGACAGTTTGACATTAAACAAACATATAACTTATACTGTCTCTGTTTCTTTGGCAGCTGAAGGCTATGCAGCCTTTCAGGAAGATAGCTCTGGAGATGAGGCAGAAAGTCCTTCTAAAATGAAGAGGTCCAAGGGAATCCATGTTTTCAAGAAGCCCAGCTTTTCTAAAAAGAAGGAAAAGGATTTTAAAATAAAAGAGAAACCCAAAGAAGAAAAGCATAAAGAAGAAAAGCACAAAGAAGAAAAACATAAAGAGAAGAAGTCGAAAGACTTGACAGCAGCTGATGTTGTTAAACAGTGGAAGGAAAAGAAGAAAAAGAAAAAGCCAATTCAGGAGCCAGAGGTGCCTCAGATTGATGTTCCAAATCTCAAACCCATTTTTGGAATTCCTTTGGCTGATGCAGTAGAGAGGACCATGATGTATGATGGCATTCGGCTGCCAGCCGTTTTCCGTGAATGTATAGATTACGTAGAGAAGTATGGCATGAAGTGTGAAGGCATCTACAGAGTATCAGGTACTGGGAATGTGCACTTCACTTGATGGTTTTTAATAATAACTTCACTTTCATTTTTCGAAGGAAGAAAAAATATTGTGAGGAAAATTTGGCCTGGATCCTAAGCCTTATTCATTTCCTTGATCCTCCCAGTTGCACAAAAATCCACCTCTCTCCCCAGCCTTTCTTTGGTGTTCTGGCATTTGTTTTTTTTATATTTCCTTCCATTAGGAGGATTTCACGTTAGTTGTTCATAGCTTGCAGCAGCCAGGACTAAAACAAAGTGAAGTATACTGGCAGCATTGCTTAACAGGGCTGCATTCAGACCCTGCTTTTTTTTTTCTTTTGTTTGTTTGTTTTTTTGAGACAGAGTCTCGCTCTGTTGCCCAGGCTGGAGTGCAGTGGCGTGATCTCGGCTTACTGCAACCTCTGCCTCCTGGGTTCAAGCGATTCTCCTGCCTCAGGCTCCTGAGTAGCTGGGATTACAGGCGCCTGCCGCCACACCCAGCTAACTTTTGTATTTTTAGTAGAGGCAGGGTTTCACCATGTTGGTCAGGCTGGTCTCGAACCCCTGACCTCAGATGATCTGCCCTCCTCGGCCTCCCAAAGTGCTGGGATTACAGGAGTGAGCCACCACTCCCAGGCGCCTGCTTTTTTTTTTTTTTTTTTTTTTCCTTTCCCCTCTAAGCAGAGGCTCAGTGGTATGAGGGCCATCAGCAAGAAAAGAAAGGTTAACTGTGTGAAGGAAGCTTCTTGGCCAAGAGACACGTTTATGGACACAGTCATATAATGCATTTCCTTAGCTCAGCTAAGAGGCATGACATGCTTTTGGTTTTTGTTTTCTTGGTGCACGGTTCTTAGAGTTAGTGCAATACCCGCTCAGTACATGGAGTGGTCCAAGCAAGCTTCTGTTCCATCTCCCTGCTCCAGAAATCCTAGAACAGATACTATACCCGACTTTAGCCAAAAGACCAAGAAGCAGTAAATGTTTAGGCCCCACATGTGAATGCTTTGGTCAGCTACATGCAACTATTACATATATTAGCAAAATGGATTTTCTATTTATCTTTATCCCATATGTATACAAATTAAATTTCATACTTGGCAAGAATGTGTTCTGATTGGGTATCTAAATCAAGCAATATGTATATTATTTAAAAGTAAAAAGATTTCTTAGAAAGTGGTATGACTTTTATACCAGGATAGGATGAAAGCCCTGACCTGTAGCAGCATCTGTGTTCCAAATTATTACATTCCCATTATTCAGTGTCTTGGTACCTCATCAGTTTCTGTTTAGAGATTTGTTTTATAAAGTTAATTGTTGGCTGAGGCAGGAGGATCACTTGAACCCAGGAGTTTGAGGCTGCAGTGAGCCATGATCGTACCACTGCACTCCAGCCAGGGCAAGATTGAGACCTTGTCTCAAAAATAATAATAATAATACTTGTTGGTCACAAGTATTTTCATGACGAGTTGTTAAGTCATACACATGTGGAATATACAGAGAGATAGACTTAGTTTTTTCATTTAATTGGTTCATACGCAATTCTAGAAGGTAGATTTGATACTTAAGTTTTGCTGAGAAAGGGCAGATATTTTTGATAATTGGGAAAACCGTTACATAATCCACTAGATTACATGCCATTATTTAAGAGTATTTTTGCTAAAATGTTACTTTTTTATAGAAAATTAAATTAGGCATTGAATTTGAGTTTATAACTCCTTAGTATTATATAAATATATTTAAACAAATATTTGATTTTTATGAATAATTGGCTAGGCATAGTAGCTCACGCCTGTAATCCCAGCACTTTGGGAAGCTGAGGTGGGCAGATCACGAGGTCAGGAGACTGAGACCATCCTGGCCAACATGGGGAAACCCTGTCTGTACTAAAATACAAAAAATTAGCCAGGAGTGGTGGCGCACGCCTGTAGTTCCAGCTGCTTAGGAGGCTGAGGCAGGAGAACAGCTTGAACCCGGGAGGCGGGGGTTGCAGTGAGCAAAGATCGCACCACTGCACTCCAGCCTGGCAACAGAGCAAGATTCTGTCTCAAAAATAAATAAATAAATAAATAATAAGAATAATAATAATATACTGAATTGATTTTTAAACATTTAAACATTAATAACATAAGTTGCTTCTCTCACATGGTCTTAATAGCCATGAATTAGTTTTGTTTTAGGTAAAAGTTTTTCTGAAAAATTTCCACAGCTTTGTTCAAAGGATTCTTTTTGTCTCTGACCTACTTTTAATGTCTGCATTTTTTTTGGAAATTCAGAGTCATAGAACTCTTCTCTGTGTGTAAAAACATTCAGACAGAGCTGCTGCCCATCCTTGCAACAGCTAGGGGCTGAGCTCCTGCTCTGCTGAGTTTTGGGTTTATTCTCTAACCTGTGGCAGTGTGCTGTAGTCAGCCCGACTTATGCTACTGTCATGGACAGTGCTAATAATAATACTGCCTTTTGCTGGAGATGTTAGTTCTGACTTATTCATTTTAAGACCTTTTGCTGGAAGTGTTAGTTCTTGCTTATCTAATTTTAAACGAACATGAAAGACAATTTAAGTGATTTTGTACATTTTAATTTACTCATCTACATTTTCTTGTATTTTTTGGATTAAAGTGTACCTGTATGCTCTTTCTCTCTTTCTGTGGAACACTTCATTTGTAGTGTCCAATTTTTAAAAAGAAAACATTTTGATAACAGTTTCAGAGTAATGACAAACCAAACACACATTCTAATTGTCTACTTGTACAATTTGTTGGGTAGGTACTGTAGGGGGAAGAATTAAATATACATGAGGAAGAGAAAAATCTTTGCCAAGAATTTCAGTTATTATCACTTATGGTTTACCCATATTGTCATAGAAGTAAGAAAATGGGAATTATTTTCTAATTTTCTGTCACAAAATAAAGATTATATAAAAATAATAGTGTTATTTTTGTGTTTTGTTATTGATTTTATTTTGTCAATACTGGATAAGTTACAGATTTATCATAATGCCATTAAAAGATTTTCACAAAGGATAAGGAATGCCAAAGTCCAGATGTAAGGAACCACTGTCAAGTGCTGTTCAGCTTAGACTGCATTTACCCGCAGAAACTATCAGCGTTAATTTGTAGCTTGTTTCACATAATTGGCTGAAAGTGTTAAGTATTAAAAACAGCAAAAAACTACTTTGTGTTCTTCTGAGCAATCATCACTAAATTACGTCACTTAATGCAGATTGTACTAAAGACTTAAAATCTTATGTAATGTTTGAAAATCATTTGCTTTAGTTTCCTTTTGTTCAATAAGCAAAACAATTTGATTTTAGAAACCCAGACTTTATTTTTTTTGTTCCAGCTCTGTTCAGATTAAGGTTATACTTAAAAGAATCCAAACTTTAAAATAGAAATTAGATGGGGATGATTTAATGGAGAATAATTTTCAAAGTGTTTGGGTAGCTAATTCACCGTTTGCAATTACAGTATAATATTTACACATAAAAAAGTAATTTACCCACAACTTTTTGGAACATACTTAGGTACACCAAGCCACATTTTTTTGTGGTCAGTCTTGTGACTTGTTAGAAAAAGCAGCTGGCTGCCTGTGTAGAGCCAGACTTACACTTGGATTGTAGTTTAATTTTTGTCTTTTTACCTTTTTTAAAATTTTTTTGAGATAGAGTCTCACTTTTCACCCAGGCTGGAATACAGTAGTGTGACCTCGGCTCACTGCAACCTCCACCTCCTGGGTTCAAGTGATTCTCCTGCCTCAGCCTCCTGAGTAGCTGGGAGTACAGGCACCCGCCACAATGCCCGGCTAATTTTTGTATTTTTAGTAGAGACAGGGTTTCACCATGTTGGCCAGGCTGGTCTTGAACTCCCTACCTCAGGTGATCCACCTACCTCGGCCTCCCAAAGTACTGGGATTACAGGTGTGCGCCACCGTTTAATGTTTTTACATTAAAAACAAATTCCTGAATTAATGGGCATATTTGCTTAATATATCCATGGTTGCTTTGACTTCTGTTCTGACTGTTGAGCTTTTCAAGTATCATTTAACTTTTGGTTAAATTCACTTTTGAAGTTAGTTTTTTGGGGTTTTTTTTGTTTTTTGTTTTTAGATGGAGTCTTGCTCTGTCACCCCAGCTGGAGTGCAGTGGTGTGATCTCGGCTCACTGCAACCTCTGCCTCCCAGGTTCAAGTGATTCTCTTGCCTCAGCCTCCCAAGTAGCTGGGATTACAGGCACACACCACCACGCCTGGCTAATTTTTGTATTTTTAGTAGAGACAGGTTTTCGCCATGTTAGCCAGGCTGGTGTTGGACTCCTGACTTCAAATAATCCTCCTGCCTTGGCCTCCCAAAGTGCTGGGATTACAGGTGTGATCCATGGTGCCTGGCCTGTTTTTAATTATTTTTTTTTTATTTTTTGAGACAGTGTCTTACTCTGTTGCCCAGGCTGGAGTACAGTAGTGCAATTATGGCTCACTGCAGACTCAACCTCCCAGGATCAAGTGATCCTCCCAACTCAGCCTCCCAAAGAACTTGGATGACAGGCGCACGCCACCATGCCCAGCTAATTTTTGTATTTTTTGTAGAGATAGGTTTTGACCATGTTGTCCAGCTAGTCTCGAATTCCTGGGCTCAAGCTATCTGCCTGCCTCAGCCTTCCAAAGTGCTGGGATTACGGGTGTGAGCCACTGCGCCCAGCCAAGTGTAGTCTTACATGTTAGTGTTTACAGAGGAACTGTACGACCTTTGTGCAGATAAATATTTCATAACAAGAGGTTTGTTGTTGGTCAGGTTGTTGTTCTCATCTCCTTAGCAAGGGTGGGGATAATGGTAAAGAAAACTTGTGTGTTTGATTTTTTCTCAGTATCTTCTCTCTTCTGAATTTGAATGTTTTAAGGAATTAAATCAAAGGTGGATGAGCTAAAAGCAGCCTATGACCGGGAGGAGTCTACAAACTTGGAAGACTATGAGCCTAACACTGTAGCCAGTTTGCTGAAGCAGTATTTGCGAGACCTTCCAGAGAATTTGCTTACCAAAGAGCTTATGCCCAGATTTGAAGAGGCTTGTGGGAGGACCACGGAGATTGAGAAAGTGCAGGAATTCCAGCGTTTACTCAAAGAACTGCCAGAATGTAACTATCTTCTGATTTCTTGGCTCATTGTGCACATGGACCATGTCATTGCAAAGGAACTGGAAACAAAAATGAATATACAGAACATTTCTATAGTGCTCAGCCCAACTGTGCAGGTACATGGTCTTCTCTACACATATACTCTCTGGTACTGACATTGGGGAACTGATGTAATTTTCTATTGCTGAGTCACATGTAAAGCAGTGAACTTGAGAAGATAGGTAATGGATTTGCTTGAATACGGGTCTTTTCCTTTCATAATTTGGACAGTGTCGATGTATAAGATAATGAACATACTTGCCCTTTAGCTTGTAGTGATGTAATTTGAATGCGGTACAGTCTTTGATGTGGGTTTATAAACAAGACCTGATGACAAGCATCCTTCATTAGGGGAGGAGGAGCCCATGGCATCTACAGTTACAGAGTTCGTGTGTAGAATTTTAGAGATGCCAGTTATTTAATCAATAGCATTATTGCTTCATTAGATCACAGACACACATCAAACTCAGGCACAAAGGGACCTGTCATTAATTGTTTGGTCAAAAATTTAGCCTGAGGATTTCATTCATAAGGATGGATCCTAGAGAGACATGTTATAGGCTCTGAATCTGAGAAGGAACTTCAGGGAATTGGGTAGTGTGTTAATTGGTATCTTTTTACAACATACATACTTGGCTTTCCTTTATTGCTGCTCAGTTGGTGCTGTCATAGAGTATATGTTTTCTTTTAATTACAGTTAATGATATTTTACTCAGGCCAATAAAAAGGGAGATGATAGGTTATATTTATTATCTTAAGCCCTCTTTTTGGCCAGTATTCTGAGTCACCATAAATCACTGTCACTGTTATTAGAGAGCGTTTTCATTTACTAAAGAGCGTTTCAGTCAGGCGCAGTGGCTCACACCTTTAATGCGAGCACTTTAGGAGGCTGTGGCAGGAGGATAGCTAGAGGCCAGGAGTTCAGCCTAGGCAACATAGCAAGACCCTGTCTCTACAAAAAAATTAAAAATTAGCTGGGTGTGGTAGCATGTATGTGTAGTCCCAGTTACTTGGGAGGCTGAGGTAGGAGGATTGCTTGAGCCCAGCAGTGAGCTATGATCATGCCACTGTACTCCTCTCTGGGTGACAGAGCAAGATTTTATCTCTAAAAAATAAAGATTCTTCTGTTACTCATTGATTACACTTTGAAAGCAAAATGTTTCTCAGATTTTAGTTTGATCATTAGGATTTCAGGATCTGGTAAATATTACATTGATACTTAATATTACTATAATATAATAGAGATGGTTGTATCATAGAAGAGTCAAGTGTGTTGTAAGAGCAAGTTTTAGGTAGGAAATAATTTCTTGTAGTAGCTTTTCAGCCAACCTAATGCCCTGGCCTCCTAGCATATGAACATCCATACTTAAATGCTGGCTGTGTCCAGGTATTTGTTTCTGGAGTGAGGGCTTTCAACCTCAACCCAGCTTTACTACTGTGGCGCTCCCACTTCCCTCATGGTCCTCATTCAGTCCATTGCGTCTGTTAAAATATGTCAAAGTAAGTTGAAAATAAAGAATATGAGATGTTTTAGCCAGGCATGGTGGCTCACGCCTGTAATCGCAGTACTTTGGGAGGCTGAGGTGGGTAGATCATTTGAGGTCAGCAGTTCGAGACCAGCCTGGCCAACATGGTGAAACTCTGTCTCTACTGAAAATACAAAAAAATCAGCCAGGCGTGGTGGCACACGCCTGTAATCCCAGCTTACCAGGGAGGCTGAGGCAGGAAAATTGCTTGAACCCGTGAGGTGGAGGTTGCAGTGAGCTGAGATTGTGCCACTGCACTCTAGCCTGGGCTACAGAGCGAGGCTCCATCTCAAAAAACCACAACCACCACCACCAACAACAAAAAACACACAAAAAATAAGATGTTTTAATCAGTTAATATTGTAGTGATAGAAAAAATAAACAAATGGATGGCATCAACTTCTCTATCCTTTTCTTGACTTTTTTTCCCTTCAGATCTTTCTGGTGCTTGAATACATGATTTAACTCATATTTTACCATTTTCTTCTTAAATTGGCTATTAACTAGCAAAGACTGTGTTGTCATTACTGGGTAGAATTTTCTTTATGTGTCCAGGATTAAAGGATGTATTATGTAATAGACACAAATAAGTGAAATAGAATGATAGTTTTAATGGTTTTCTTGTAAATCTTTTTTTCTTAGATCAGCAATCGAGTCCTGTATGTGTTTTTCACACATGTGCAAGAACTCTTTGGAAATGTGGTACTAAAGCAAGTGATGAAACCTCTGCGATGGTCTAACATGGCCACGATGCCCACGCTGCCAGAGACCCAGGCAGGCATCAAGGAGGAGATCAGGAGACAGGTGTGTGCACCCTGCCAGCCACAGCCTGCCTCCGCATTGGCCGTTGTGGAGTCCAGTGGTGATGGGCTCTTGTTTCCTGAACACTTTCTGTGTGTCTGGAGCTATGTTAGGCACACTGAAGTCAGAAATTCCCATCTGGTACTGTTTCATGCCAAATAAGTCGGAATACCATGGTGGAAAGAGCATAGTTTTTGGAATCAAAACACCTGGCTTTAAATTCTTGCTCTGATCTAATTAACTGATTTTAGGCGAATTCTTAACCACCTTAAGCACTGGTGTTCTTGCTTTAAAATGGACCCTCTTATAGGATTGATGTGAAGATTACCCCAAATGAGATAATACATGAAACATGCCAGGCACGTTGTAAATAGTCTAAAGATGTTTGCTTTTTCTGGACAAGGTTGCTGTCATCAGCCATATTTTATAGATAAGAATATTAAAATTCAGGGAAGTTAAGTAACTTACCCTGTGTGACATGATTACTAATTACAGACCCAAGATTTGAGCCCAAATCCTGGGATTTTTTACTATGCTATTTTGATGGAAGTAACAATGCCGTGTGTGTGTGTGTGTGTGTGTGTGTGTGTGTGTGTGTGTGTGTATGTAATAAATTCAAGACTAAATAAGAAAGTTAATTACATTTGATTATTTATTTGCATGCAATTTATCAAACCCCTGCTTGCTTTTCTTCCCTTGTATCTGCCCTGAGCTCCCAATGCTTACTAGTTAATGATGATGACGTTGGAGATGGGGATGTGGATTAAGTATTATTGAACCAATACAAATTAGTGAATAATTAATAGGCAAAACAATAAGAATGATTTTTCAATCATATCTTCAAAAAAATAATTAGTGCCATTATTCTACTCTAATGAAATAAAGGATAATTGAAAAATAGTTGATTCTTCATCTTTAGAAATTGCACGTGTTGTTAGTTTAAGATAAGAGGATATGAAATGCAACTAGGTGTGTGGCATTTGCTTTCTAGGAGTTTCTTTTGAATTGTTTACATCGAGATCTGCAGGGTGGGATAAAGGATTTGTCTAAAGAAGAAAGATTATGGGAAGTACAAAGAATTTTGACAGCCCTCAAAAGAAAACTGAGAGAAGCTAAAAGACAGGTGAGTTATTATTTTGATACCTAATGTTTATAATAGAATGTGTTTGAGTCTTTTATGTACTTTATGTACTCTTTTTTTTTCTTTCTTTCTTTTTTCTTTTGATGTTGACCAGGGTGGTCTCAAACTCTTGGCCTCAAGTAATCCTCCCACCTCGGCCTCCCCCAGAGTGCTGGGATTACAGACATGAGCCACCACCCCCAGCCCAAGTTCTTTCTGTTAAGAATATTATAATGTCACTTGAAGTGAACTTCTCTGGTGGGACATTTATTCACTAAAATGTTTCTAGTCCTATATTATTGATATTGCAGCCTGGTGTCAGTCACATGTTTCAGTGCAATCTAGAAAGTTGTTTTTTTTTTTTTTTGAGACAGGATCTTGCTCTGTCACCCAGGCTGGAGTGCAGTGGCACGATAATGGCTCACTGTAGCCTCGACCTCCTGGGCTCAAGGGATCCTCCTACCTCAGCCTCCTGAGTAGCTGGGACTACAGGTGTGCGCCACCATGCTCGGCTCATTTTTTATTGTTTGTAGAAATAGGGTCTTGTTATGCTGCCCAGACTGGTCTCAAACTTCTGGGCTCAAGCAGTCCTCCCACCTCCCAAAGTGCTAGGATTATAGGCATAAGCCACCATGCCTGGCCTAGAAAGTTTTGTTTTAATTAAAAATGATTTTACTAAAAAATTTGTCATTTCCTGCTTGGTTATACCTGTAAACAGGGCTTTCTACGGATGAAAAGCAGGCTGGATGGTGACACACCTTTGGGGACTGCTGGGGAATTTAAGGCATTTAGAATTAGTCAGCTCTTTGGAAATGTAGTGATGAGGGTCACCTGGAAGGCCCTGAAGATCAGGAGAGATTCTATTTATGTAATAATAATAAGAGTGGCCTGCAATACCTGATGAGTTTAGGGTATGCCAGTCAGACTTTTGAGTTCCCTCTTGTTTAGTGTGTGTTGCTTGGTTCTGGGACTGTGAGTGTACCAGCCACAGCAACGGTAAAATCCCAGATCTCTGGATCACCTTAAAATCCACATTGCAGATCAACTGCAGCATCTAAACAGCACATCCAAGGAACATTAGTTAGCCCTTGCCTGAATTGGGGAACATGATAGTAGGTCTCTGTTGTGGTTGTGTTAAAGAGACAAAGACAACCTGAATACTTCTGTTTCTTTGAGGTTAGAGATTTGTATTAATGTGGAGGATAGCTTTGTCACACGGGGCACATTCATGGGACTTTTACATGTGCGCTCCAGGATACGTAATCTAGCAGAAGCCCTCTGCGTATTTTTCTTCCTTCTTTTTCCTAGCTCACTAGGTTATCTATGTCTTGCTTCCTTTATGTGTTTTTTGTTGTTGGTGTTGGTGTTGCTGTTAAAATTTTCCCTTCATGTCTCAGCCTAGAATCAGGTATTACAGATGGACCACTCAGGCTTCAGGGGCAAATTGTAATTGTTAATCATATGGCATTGCCAGTCAGCCTTTAAATGAAGAGTCCCCTGACTGACCTAGGACAGGGCTGATGGAGGTTTGGCTTTTGTTTCTCTTGCTTCTACATCTTGCCTAAATAAAGGAATCATGGTATAGCAGCCAGAACCAATATAAGAAGGGATGGATTAACTTTGCTTTACCGATTTTCCCGATGCTATGTTTTCACGCCAGCTCATTAATTCACAAAATGCACAGAAGATTCTACAAAAGTCTAATGTATTTTTATGTATTAGCAATGCACAATTGGATATTGAACCTAAAAAAAAAAAGAGACCTAAGTAAATGGAGAGATAAATCATGCATGTGGTACAGAAGATTCAATATTGTTAAGATGTTAGATTGTCACAAATTTCAACTTTGAGGAATAAATGACTTTTAAAGACAGAAGTAATGTAACTTATCATATTAACAGACTAAAAATAAGAAAAACCCACAACATCATATCAGTAGATGCAGAAAAAGATTTAGTAGAATTCAATACTTATTCATGATAAAACTCCCAGCAGATAACTTTCTCAGCCTGATAAAGGACATCTACAAAGAATCTACAATTATCATACTTAATAGTGAAAGACTAAATGCTTACCCTAAGATTGGTGTACACTGCAGGGATTTCTGCTGTTACCACCTCTATTCAGCATTGTACTGGACGTTCTAGCCAGTGCAATAAAGCAAGAAAAAAGACACGCATATTGGAGAGAAATAAGTTTTTATTCTTGGATAACATGATTATCTGCTGAGACCAGCTTGCTCGGGGAGACCCTAGCCCAGTGGCACTAGAGGAATTAAAAGACACACATACAGAAATATAGAGGTGTGGAGTGGGAAATCAGGGTTCTCACAGCCTTCAGAGCTGAGAGCCACACACAGAAATATAGAGGTGTGGAGTCTCAGCCTTCAGAGCTGAGAGCCGCTTATTGATAGCAAGCCAGTGATAAGCATTGTTCCCATAGATTATAGATTAACTAAAAGTATTCCTTATGGGAAATAAAGGGATGAGCCGAAGTAAAGGGATGTGTTCTGGCTAGTTATCTGCAGCAGGAGCATGTCCTTAAGGCACAGATCGCTCTTGCTATTGTTTGTGGCTTAGGAACGCCTTTAAGCAGTTTTCCACCCTGGGTGGGCCACATGTTCCTTGCTCTCATTCGGTAAACCCACAACCTTCCAGCGTGGGCATCATGGCCATCACGAACATGTCACAGTGCTGCAGAGATTTTGTTTATGGCCAGTTCTGGGGCCAGTTTATGGCCAGATTCTGGGGGGCCTATTCCCAACAGTTATCTACATATAAAATCCTAAGGAATCTACAAAAAAAGAGCTAATCAGTGAGTTTAGCAAGGTTGTAGGATACAAGACCAGATATACAAATGTCTAGTGTATTTCTTTATATTAGCAATGCACAATTGGATATTGAACCTAAAAAAAAAAAATAGAGACCTAAATAAATGGAGAGAGAAATCATGCATGTGGAACAGAAGACTCAATATTGTTAAGATGTTAGATTTTCCCAGATTGATCTGTGGGTCCAACCCCAATCAAAATCCAGACAGATGGTATTTGTGAAAATGAATAAGCTCTTCTAAAATTTATGTGGAAATACAAATGACCTAGAATAGGTAAACAGTTTTGAAAAAGAACATAGCCGGAAGATTGGAGGACTCTTACTACCCGATTTCAAGACTTACTACAAAGCTGCAGTTCATCAAGACAGTATGTATTGGATAGGGATAACATACAGAATAGAAAGTTCAGAAGTTGACCTACACATATCTGGGCAATTACTTTTTTTTTTTTTTTGAGATGGAGTCTCACCCTGTTGCCTAGGCTGGAGTGCAGTGGCGCAATCTCAGCTCACTGCAAGCTCCGCCCGCTGGGTTCACACCATTCTCCTGCCTCAGCCTCCCGAGTAGCTGGGAATACAGGTGTCTGCCACTACGCCTGGGTAATTTTTTGTATATTTAGTAGAGACGGGGTTTCACCGTGTTAGCCAGGATGGTCTCGATCTCCTGACCTCATGATCCACCCGCCTCGGCCTCCCAAAGTGCTGGGATTACAGGCGTGAGCCACTGCGCCCAGGGGGCAATTACTTTTTAATGAAGATACTAAAATAATTCAGTGGGGAAGGGATATTCTTTTCAACAAATAGCGCTGGAACAGATGCAAAGAAAAAAAACTTGACTCTATCTGTACAACATATGCAAAAAATAGCTTGAAATGAATCATAAGCTAAGACTAAAAAAGCTTCCAGAAGAAAAAAAAAACAGGAAAATATCTTACTGACCTTGGCTTAGGCAGTAATTTCCTAAATAGGATACAAAACCTTTTATAAACTATAAAAGAAAAATTTGATAAATTGAATTTCATCAAAAATTTAAAAATATGCTCTTCAACAGATATTAAGAAAATAAATATCCAAACCAGAAGCTGCGACAAAATATTTGCAAAAGCTTGTATCTGATAAAGGACTTGATTTTTTTTTTTAAAGTTTACAGTTTAATAAGAAAACAACCAATTTTTAAAAGGCAAAAATTTGAACAAATACTTTACCAAAGATCATATATAGATGACAAGCACATGCAAAGACTCTCACCATCATTAGTCATTAAGGAAATACAGATTAAAAGTACTCTGAGATAACAGTATACATCAACTAGAATAGGTTGCTCTTGGTAATGCAAAATGGTGTAGCCATTTTGAAAAACAGCTTGGCAGTTTCTTATAAAGCTAAACATGCGGTTACTTACCATAGCACCCAGCCTTCCCACTCCTAGGTATTTATCTAAGAGAAGAAAGCATTTGCCCTCACAAAGCATGTGCGAAATGTTCCTAACAGCTCTAGTTATAATAGCTTACAACTAGAAGGAACCCCAATGTCCATCAGTTGGTGAATGGATAAACAAATTGGGGTACATTTATTCCATGGCATGTTGCTCAGCAACTACTGATACAGACAACCAAGTAGATGAATCTTAAAAGCATTGTGCTAAGTGGAAGAAGCCAGATAATCACACTACTTACTGATTGATTTAGTTATGAAACTCAAGGAAAGGAAAAACTGCAGCGATGGAGACCAGGACAGGGGTTGCTAGATGCCGGCAGATGGTGGAGGACCCCAAGGGCACTTTGTGTGGCAATGGAAACATTCTAGAGCATGATGGTGGTGCCGGTTACTTGACTTTATGTTTGTGAACACTAAATTCTGTGCTCAAGATTTACACTCCTGACCACACCCTCCCTAAGTATTACAATAGGTAATTTCTGTGGAAGGGTACCAGAAATGGCAAGTACATTCACCAGAATTGAGTATTTTTCACAGTGCAGGCACAGACTCAGATCTCCATGTTATATTCCAAGCCCAGTTACCAAATGCCCATCCAGCTAGATGGTTCATCTGACTGTTATTGTTTCAATTCTAGGAAATGAGAAGGAAACGTGTAGATTGGTGGTGGTGTGATATGTTGAATATGTGTTACATATAGGCTGACTAGTTCTTTTTTATTTGTCTTATTTGACAGGAGTGTGAAACCAAGATTGCACAAGAGATAGCCAGTCTTTCAAAAGAGGATGTTTCCAAAGAAGAGATGAATGAAAATGAAGAAGTTATAAATATTCTCCTTGCTCAGGTAACCTAAAATCTTTTTCTCTCTTTTGCAAGACTCTTTTTTTTGTTTTTGAGACAAAGTCTCGCTCTTGTCCCCCAGGCTGGAGTGCGTCGAAGCGATCTCAGCTCACTGCAACCTGCAACCTCCGCCTCCCAGGCTCAAGCAATTCTCCTGCCTCGGCCCCCCGAGTAGCTGGGATTACAGGCACCTGCCACCACGCCCAGCTAATTTTTGTGTTTTTAATAGAGACGGGGTTTCACCATGTTGGCCAGGCTGGTCTAGAACTCCTGACCTCAGGTGATCCGCCTGCCTCAGCCTCCCAAAGTGCTGGGATTAACAGGCGTGAGCCACTGCACCCGGCCTGCAAGGCTCTTAATGGTCATTTAAAAATAGTAACTTGAGAAGCTCTACTACAGATGTGAATATTTTAACCAAAATTATAAAGTGATTTTGAGGGCCTGTGTCTGTTTTATTTGTCCCTTCCTTTATGTTGTGTTTGTTAAAATGTTCAGTTATGGCGAAAGAAACTACCTTATATTCAGTAATGACTCTTTACTGGGCATTGTTCTAGACGTTTAATCTCATTTAGTGTGCACACAGGTCCGAATTATAGGTCTTTTCCCTAATTTACAGATTAGTGGTACTTGTTCCATATTAATGAGATCAGACTTTTAAAAATATTTTAAAAACCGTTGTACCTGGCATTACAAAGTCTGGAATCCTTGAAATGTAAGATACAGATTTTATCTAATAGTTGTTGCTAATAACACCTTTTAGATATTTTGATTTTATTCTTTACAGGTGAAAGTCAATTGTTGGAGGCAAATTGTCTTATTAGTCCTTCATTGATTTAACAGATATCCCTTTCGTGCCTACTGTATTCCAGGCATAGAGCTGAAGATGAGCTCATTTCTTTCTGAAGTTCTCAAGTCAGCCTCACTTTGTTCTGGAAATTGCCAGAGTTTAACCAGAAAGGAATGAAGTTCTAGGCTCTGACCACAGTGTGTCTAGGGTTCCAGAAACTCGTGTGGTTTCCCTGAAGCCCAATAGGTTTCAGTCCTTCTGTGTCGCCTCTGAAACATGCGTTGTTTTGCCTCTCAGGAGCACATAGTTTTCCTTGAGAGGATGAGTCCCAGATTATATCTTTGTTTCAGGGTTTTTCAGTCTGGTGTTTGTTGGAATGTCAGCTTTAGTAGGTATGCAGAGGTACAGGAAAGACATCTGTGTTCAAAAACATTTGGGCAGTACTGTGTCCTTCATCTCCTGGAGAGACGTTCTCAGCGCTGTTGGTGTTTGTGGGTAGTTCATTTTGGCATGTGACCATGGTAAATAATTACCTTCTCAGTACCTGCTCATTTGGAAAGAACGTCTGCACCCAGCTCCTCATCCCCACAGCCACCTTCTATTACTCTCTTAAGCTTTGTCTGCCTTGCTTCTTTTCTCTAAGTCAGAGGGGCTCTCTAGATCTTGGGCAGATAGGGATTTTTTCCCCATTCTTTTAATAAGACTGATGATCTTATCAATCTTAGAAATGCATATTGTGGTAAAGCAGAATATTGACTATTTAAATACCTTTGGGCCAGGCATGGTGGCTCACGTCTGTAATCCCAGCACTTTGGGAGGCTGAGGCGGGCGGATCACCTGAGGTCAAGAGTTTGAGACCAGCCTGGCCAACATAGTGAAACCCTGTCTCTACTAAAAATACAAAAATTAGCCAGGCATGATGGCAGGCGCCTGTACTCCCAGCTACTCAGCGGCTGAGGCAGGAGAATCACTTGCACCCGGGAGGCGGAAGTTGGAGTGAGCGAGATTGTGCCACTGCACTCCAGCCTGGGTGACAGAGTGAGACTCTGTCTCAAAAAAAAAAAAAAACAACCCTGAGGACTTTAAAGAGGATGGTGGCTTATGGAAAGGTGAAAAAATTTCTGTAATATCTTTCCTTCCCACTGATCTGCCTTAAAGGTGACGCTGACACCAGCCAGACATCTCTTGGATCCTTCTTTTCCTAGTGACCCCATCAAAGGTCACCATGGCCCTGTATATGCCTACTTTCCTGAGAGATGGGGAGGCATTAAGAGTGGGAAGCCGAAGCCAGTTTCATCCCTCAAGTCCTGGCTTTTCCCTGTGGGGGCCTCACAGGGGCCTTTGCAGTAGGAGGATATGGGGTTCCTGTGTGGCATTTTGTTATTGAGAAAAATCTAGTCATTCCCCCAAAATAACTTTACCTTTTCTCAAAGAAGCCTTTTCTTGACCCTAATGAAATAGGATGTTTTTGGTTGTGCAGTACATAACTCGTGTTCAGCACTCAATGGGGCTCAAGAATTCAGGGCAACATGGGAGACCCCAAACAAGTGACATTTCCTGGACTAAAACTCTCAGAGCTGTTCACCAGTGATCATTATTTCAGGAGAATGAGATCCTGACTGAACAGGAGGAGCTCCTGGCCATGGAGCAGTTTCTGCGCCGGCAGATTGCCTCAGAAAAAGAAGAGATTGAACGCCTCAGAGCTGAGATTGCTGAAATTCAGAGGTAAAGGAAAGCCGAGGGTTTTGAAGCTTCTGAGAATGTTTCTTTAAATATAACCATAATTGTTTTAGCTCTCAGACTTTCCTACAAAAGAATTAGGCATGTGAAATTCATCATCTTTAAGTTTCTTATTTATCAGGTCCTAAGAATGGTGTTATATTGAGTAGAGTCCTGAAAACATGGTAAATATAAAAGGAGGTCACAGACAAGCACATCCAGTACCATCTTCCTTTGTCTCTCATCTTGCAGTCGCCAGCAGCACGGCCGAAGTGAGACTGAGGAGTACTCCTCTGAGAGCGAGAGCGAGAGTGAGGATGAGGAGGAGCTGCAGATCATTCTGGAAGACTTACAGAGACAGAACGAAGAGCTGGAAGTGAGTTTTGGGGGGAAATAGCCAAAACGCATACTAACTTTTAGAAAGTTGTAGAGACCACATATTTCCCCTCAGAATTGTCCTTCTTTTTCTTGGTCACCAGCTGGGAGGCTGAGTAGAGAGGAATTTAGGGGGACATCTCACCGAGAGTCTGTGGGACTTGAGCTAAGTGCGGGCCAAGCAGATGGCACCTGTGTGTCTTCCTCAGGCTGTGAACTGGCGTTCTGTGACTTTAGTGTGACACGTAGACCTTTCTCCACCCGATGTAAAGGCAAGCCTCACCTGACTGTGTCAGCTTGAGCAGCTTTGAATGACCTAGTCTCTGTTCCCAGAGAAGGTGAACAGAAAAATCAGCGCTAGTGATGGAAGAACAGTCTCCCGAGTCTCCCTGTGGGTGAAGCAAGAGACAGAGTTTCTCTTGGCCTCAGCCCGAGAAGCAGCAGGTGAGAGGGAATCGGCGCTAAGAAACTAGGAGAGGCTGCACAGTGAAGAGAAGGCGGCAGAGATAAAGGTCTAGATCACAGTTTCCCTTCTTACCCCAAATAAAATACTGTGTCCAGATATTTTGCCTAAGGATTGAGTGAGAGAACATACCCTCTTCACAGAAAGGAATCTAAGGATAGAGGGACAGCTCTGCATCCCTCATTTGGGTTCGCTCAGTGGCTGGTGCGAACCAGAACTACACCCTGCATAGAAAAGCAGAATGCCACACACAGCCACCCTGCTCAGGAGTCCTCTCTGCCGAGCCTGCGGGCAGAGCTCAGAGGCAACCACAAAGGTTCAAGGCAGAGACCCTTGCTGCAGCAGGAATGTGCTGTGGGAGGAAGCCCTGCAGGTGCTGGGACCAGGGTTGCTGGAGCTCCTGTTCAGAAAGGCCTCACATTGGCACCTGATGTTCTTTTCTTAACATTTTAAGATCGTATTAAAACTCGGAGTAGGAAAACAGAATCCAGAAGTATTGTACTTGGGGTGTAGGCTGAATTGCTGTAATAAAGAGAATAACATAGTGGTTTAAACAAGATGGTGTCTCTTGTGTGGCAGGCGGTCCAGCCCATCATCCTCCACACCACTTTTTTCCATGTAGGGTCCAATGTGGCTGCTCTGTCTTGCCACTCTTAGCAGGACTAAGTCAGCAGGGAAGGGATCAAGGCATGCCCAGTCGCCAAGGGCAGGGTGCATGCGTGGCACTCGGCGCTTGCGCTTACACCTATGCCCCCTTCGCAGAGCCTAGTCCATGCCACACCCATGCAGGGGAGGCTGGCACCTGCCACAGAGCGGAGGCCACGGCAGCAGGGCCGCTGCTATTCCTCAGGACCTAAACTTTGCCGAGTACGTCCAGATGATTTAGAATTGATAGTAATTTTCTGAAGTTTGATTGAGTAGGACATTTCAGAATTACCGTAATACTATTCACAAAAGACAAAGGATATTCACCTTTGAAACAAATCTAGTTTTTTATCTGATCTCTAACTCCCCTTTCTAATTGCTGCTAAAATTACTTTTATTTTCTCCTTGTTTAAGGGCTGTTGAGAAGCCAGTTCAAAGTTATAAGTTGTCTATTTTAAACACTAGGATACTGAATTATTAAAATAACGGTTTTCTGTTGGCACATGGATGTGTTTCTCTCTAGTAACCAGGAGCAGGGTTTCCAGCCTCACATTCTCAGGAGTCACGTGGCTCACTGTGCACTGTGCATTCCTGCTGGGTTTGTCTTCTGTTTCACAACCCATTGACTTAAACAAAACCAGATTCCTCTGTAGGATGCCCTTGCTAACCGCGCTCTGCTCCTGAGAAATCGTCCTCTGACTTCCTTAAGTGATAACTGCCCTTTCTGTCATTCCCCAAGATAAAGAACAATCATTTGAATCAAGCAATTCATGAGGAGCGCGAGGCCATCATCGAGCTGCGCGTGCAGCTGCGGCTGCTCCAGATGCAGCGAGCCAAGGCCGAGCAGCAGGCGCAGGAGGACGAGGAGCCTGAGTGGCGCGGGGGTGCCGTCCAGCCGCCCAGAGATGGCGTCCTTGAGCCAAAAGCAGCTAAAGAGCAGCCAAAGGCAGGCAAGGAGCCGGCAAAGCCATCGCCCAGCAGGGATAGGAAGGAGACGTCCATCTGAGCAGCCTGCGTGGCCGTCTGGAGTCCGTGAGACTGAAAGGACCCGTGCATCTTACTGTAACCCGGGGGCCAGGCCGGCTCTCTCGCTGTACATTCTGTAAAGGTGTCTTCTCTTCTCAGACTCTTCCTCTGTCACACGTCTGACTCTTTCGCGTCAGGCTCAGGTTCCATAAGAGAACGAAGCAGTGGATGCATTGTGGGCTTTAGGGACAGATGAGTTTTCCAGATAGTGTCAGCTTATTTGAAGATTAATTTTCTTTGTTAACTTAAAATAACTATTTTAACCCTTGAGTGGCTTCTTTTTAAACCAAAAATCGTCTTTCTTTGCTTTTTTATCACAGCAGAATCAGGATCTCTTTCTCATTCAAGGGGGGAACCACACCAGGTCAGCGCTGCGCCTGCTGTGGCCGCCGCGAGCCACGCCCTCTGGGATCTCTGGTACCGTCACTCTTGCTTGTGCCTTCCACACCTTCTCGGTGCAGATCCCTATGGGGGAGCTGCCTCACGTTCTCTGACTGGTCAGAGCAGCGCCTGGTGGGTGTTCCCTGGCCCACTCTCCTCTCTCCTTCTGCAGTTCTAAACCACAGTCCATAAGCCCGAGTCACCAGGACGGCCTATCTGGCCACAGACGGGCTGCCTGTGGAGCCTGCCCACCGGCCCCCGGCAGTGCAGGCCAGCGGGGAGGAGGCTGCCCGTTCCTGCCAGTTCCTCACTGCGGGGACCAGCAAAGGCCTTCTCACTGGGTTGGTCAAAGGTAGTCACCTTGGCCTGGTGCATCCACAGAGGATGTTGTTCAAACCAGAAATCTTTTAAACGACTGACCTTCCTTAAAAACAGAATGACTCCGGTTGCTTGCTTGGGCTAGAATGTACACGTCTCCTTGCCTGAATAAGCCATATATATGCTCTTAAACAAAAGTTTGAAATTATCCATATCATCTCAGTGAACCTACTGGTGGACTCCCAATTGACAAGATTGAGCAATAGAAAAAAATTCCTTTCCTTTGAATGATAGCTGTGATTCACCCCACCCCATTTTCTTGTTTCTGGTCCATCCAATGAGACGGATGCTCTGATGCTCTGAGGCTTCTGGGAGGCTGGGCCCTGGAGGCAACGTGCTGCAGGCGCACTCTGTCAGAGTGAACAGCACCGCAAGACAGGCCAGGCTCGTGGCTCGGAAGACAAACCCCACACACACTCAAGGGGTCGAAAACAAACCCCACACGAGGGCTCTCACCTCCTTCTCCTAGGTAGTATTTATTTTCAGCACCTGTTTGATGCAGTTTTTAATCCTCTACCTATTGCACTGTTGTGACTCGTTGGCCATTATTTGATTTTTGTACGAAAAAAAGCTTTGTTATAGAAATCAGCATACTATTTTTTTAAATCTGGAGAGAAGATATTCTGGTGACTGAAAGTATGGTCGGGTGTCAGATATAAATGTGCAAATGCCTTCTTGCTGTCCTGTCGGTCTCAGTACATTCACTTTATAGCTGCTGGCAATATCGAAGGTTCCTTTTTTGTTTGTGTAAACTCTAATTTCTATCAAGGTGTCATGGATTTTTAAAATTAGTATTTCATTACAAATGTCTCAGCATTGGTTAACTAATTTTTGCCAGGACCATTATTGATCAAGCAAATAAATTCAACAGCCATTTGGGAAAAAGAAAAGCTTCTAGTTTTTTTGTACACATTCTTTCTGTGAGGAGATTGAGTACTCTGCAGCTGGCGAGGAGTTGGTTGAGGCACTTCTTCAAGGCCAAGGGGGAACACAGTGTTTTGTTTCCAGCTCACTTTGTATCCCTCACCTCTGCAGACACGGGGAGAACCCCGGACCCCTGGCATGCATGCTGGCAGTGGCATGCCTCCCTTCCACAAGCCCATGCTGCTGCAGAGGGAGCCTGTGTTTGCAAAACCCAGTGGACTGGGCTGGGGTCTGCTGTCTGAGCAGCTCCTGGCTCCGGTGGGAACTGCACACAAGTCCACTGGCCTGGCTTGGCCCCAGGCATTGCAATTTACAGACATTTGCATTTCATACGGTAAATGAGGACTCAGCACAGCCAACCATAATTAGCATGTCTGGGATAGACTGGTCTAGAATAAAAATGAAGTTTCCATTGCTTTTTTTGCTTTAAAAATTCCACAATTAAAATATCTGTCATTGAAAGCTTAGACAAACAGCTGACTTCTCTGTTTTGTGTAGTTAAATCTATAATGTTAAATTTATATAGCTAAATTCTCCTTGATGGAAAGTCTCAAACGCCCTGATGGGGTACATTTAGCATTGGGGATCTGGAGATATTGAGGTGTGAGACCTGAGGTCACCTCCCAAGATGGGCTCTAGTGCTGTGTGATCTTTTTTTTTTTCACTGCAGCTGTTTCTGTGAAGAGCACATTGCTTGTTATGTATTAGGATATCTTAAGAACAAACACACCTTCTGGGTCCAGCCAGGCTGAGCAAGATGCAGCCTGGGCTTTCTGGAGCTCTCCACGGGGACGCGTGCCCAATTCCATGTTTTCAGCCTCAGCCCTGGCCCATGGTTCTCACGAGGGATAGAAGGAAAAGCCGGAGTCAATTAGCAGGCAGAGGCTTCAGCGTAAGATCCCACAGCTTTTAGGGAAGGTGGGCAGTGCCCCTGGAATGTTCTAGACTAGATCCCAGGAGACCCAGAAGACGTGATAGCAAGCCTGGGCAGAGGAGGGGGCAGAAAGCCCTTAAATGCCACATGTAGGGGCTCTTTTGCAGAGCAGGAAGAGTACTGCTGCCTGTCACATGCCGGGTCCTCCGAATCTGCAAAGTGATGGATGCTCATTCTCTGCATTCTGGTGACTTTGCTGTTACTAGACAAGCATGATTCAACAGGTGTTCAGTTCAGCCCCAGCAGATCTCGGACATCCGACCTCTGCTCCCACCGCCTAGCTCAAGTGTCTGGAGTGCTGTGACCGGACATCGTGCTGAGCTGTTCCCAGGTCTCATGCTAGAAACTGGCTTCTAGACAAACAGTGCGGGTACTGGAAGCAACGTGGACTTTAGGCAGGAAAGGCTTTTTTTATTTGTTTGTTTTTGGAGACAGAGTCTCACTCTGTTGCCCAGGTTGGAGTGCAGTGGTTTGATCTCGGCTCACTGCAACCTCTGCCTCCCAGTTCAAGCAGTTCTCCTGCCTCAGCCTCCCAAGTAGCTGGGACTACAGGTGCACACCACTACCAACCATGCCTGGCTAATTTTTTGTATTTTAGTAGAGACGGGGTTTTACCATATTGCTCAGGCTGGTCTTGAACTCCTGAGCTCAGGCAATCCACCCACCTCGGCCTCCCAAAGTGCTGGGATTATAGGCGTGAGCCACTGCACCCAGTGTAGGCAGGAAAGTCTTAAGTCTGGGTTTTCTTCATAACCTTCAAAAGCAGTCTTGTTAAACTTCAGTTTTTTCATTGGCAAAATGGTGGAGATAATCTTGATTTCCAAAGGCTGCTTAGATAAATAATGGCTAGTAAGTACCTGGCATAGGGCTTTTGGCGTCATACTCCAATTCATTTTCCCTACAGGACATGATCTGTGACTTAGTCATCATGTTATTAACATTAAACTTTATAGTGCAGAGATGAGTCGGGGAAGAAAGAACATAGCGTTCTTTAAGCTGCAGGTTTCATTTCTCAGCCTCAAGGCTCAGCTACAGAATAAGCTGTGGCTCGACTGCCTGCCTACCATTTTACAGACGGGAGACTGAGGCTCAGAGCAGTGACATGGCCTGCATGGGTCACTATTGCCCCCACTGTCGCGCACATCCCTGAGCCTGAGGGAATGAAGCGTTTGTGGGGGTACCCTGGGCTCAGAGGTTCCTGCAGGATCAAAATTGCTGCATCTGGGAGGGAAAGCAGGTGTGATCTGTGTGTGATATGGAGGTACCAGCGGGGCCCCTGCCTGTGGGGCCAGAGCCTGGGTACCAGAAGGCGATGCTGAACGCTGCAGCTACAATTAGAGCAAGAAGCTCCCCTTTGGAAGGGCAGCTCTAGCCTTCTGAAAAGGGTCACACCAGCAGTTCTTGAGTTTCTCATGTGGGGATAAAAACCCTCATATCTCATTACTACTGTTAAGACTGTTCCAATGACAGAGAGCAGTCGGAGAGAAGGAATGGGAAGTTCTCTCGAGGAGGGTTGAGTTCTGCCTCACACATACTGCACCACAGGCTGGCGAGGCCAGGAAGGAACTCCCTGAAGAGGGAGCCATGGTGGAGAGCTCGGCAGGCTCACACCTGCCCACTTAGGCTGACCTTGCTGTAGGGAGGCCACGGAAGGTACAGGACTCTCCCTTACATCAGAATTTCAGATCAACGATGGATGTTTTCTTAGTGTAACTGTTAAGTATGTCCCACGCAGCTGCAGTTGAATTGAGTGTCCTGTATTTTGACTCGCGAACTCTGTCCACGCTGTGAAAGGTGACTGTGATCTTGAGTGCTGCACAGATAAGGAGTCCTTGTTATTTGAGGGAAACAGAACACCCAAAGCAGGTGAATGTCGGGCAGAATCCAAGAAACTGAAGGGATCGAGTAGGTCCAGCTGGGGAGGGGAAGGAAGGACTCAGCATTGACAAAGTTTGGCTCTTTGCCTCAAATTAAAATTGTGGGGAGATTCACCAAGCAAGTGTACAGCCTGATACTGACCCCTGCAGGCCGCCTACCACTCGCAAAGGGACACAGCTTGCTAGTAAAAGACTGAGCCAAGCGGATGGGTCTGGGGCAGCTGTGCCCTGTCCATGACTGACCCTGGCTGCCCCCAGGGTGGCAGTGATGCCGCAGCAGCCACTACAGCCACAAGCTGTGACCCCCACAAGCCGTGACCACCACAAGCCGTGACCACAAGCCATGACGACCACTAGTGGTCATGTGGGCTTTGACATGTAGAGTTTGAAAGTGCTGATTTGCAGCCAAGGAAGTAAAATATAAATATTAAATGTTTAAAATCTCTGATCATTGTGGGTTAAGATACCAAATTATGCAAAGAGTTTAACGTGGCAAAGATAAAATCCTACACCAACAGATTGCATTATGGCTTCAGTCTCAGGAAGGCCAGGTCTCTTGGCCCCACCCCAGACCTATGGAATCTGAATCTGCATTTGAACAAAGTCCCCAGGTGACTTAGCCGCATGTTAACTTTTGGAAAACAGGCACCAGGCCGGGTGCGGTGGCTCATGCCTGTAATCCCAGCACTTATGGGAGGCTGAGGCGGGTGGATCACGAGGTCCAGAGATTGAGACCAACCTGGCCAACATGGTGAAACCCTGTCTCTACTGAAAGTACAAAAATTAGCCAGGCGTGGCACTGTGCACCTCTAATCCTAGCTACTCAGGAGGCTGAGGCAGGAGAATTGCTTGAACCCGGGAGGCAGAGGTTGCAGTGAGCCGAGATTGTGCCTCTGCACTCCCACCTGGGCAACAGAGTGAGACTCCATCTCAAAAAAAAAAAAAAAAAAAGGAAACTTTCTAAATGTCCAACATTTCACTAGATACTTAAAAGCTACAACAGAAAAACCAGGAAAATCTCAGTAAATGACCATCCAGGAAAGTCGGCCAGCAGTCTTACAGTGTCCACCCGTTATCCCTTGGCCTTTTGCCCAGCCAGTGGGACAAGCCCCTATTCTAGCATGAGCTTGCTAGGGCTCCCCTTTCCTTGTGGATGCCCTCCTGGCTCCCTCTCCCTCCCCTCAGCATCTGCCTGTGGGATGTTCCCTGCGGAACTTCCTCTTGTCCACGCTGAATTCCTCGGTGCTGGAGGACCAGCTTGCGCTCTCCTGTCCACGGCCGGGCATCTCCTGGGGATTGGGAACAGCAGGACAATGTGGGCCCGCACCCAAACGCGGCTCAGGAGCCTCTGGCGAGGTGGTGGCTCTTCCCATGGAACTACTGAATATACTACTCAGTAGCTGTCTTGTATCCAACTAGCAACAATTATTGGTAATATTAACACTAAAAAGCAGATGGGGTGAAATAATCATGGTAAAATTACTAAAAACTGCAAGTAATCTTGTCAACTCTAAATCAGCAAAATTTGCCCTAAAAGAAAGACATGGTAGAAATTAAACTCATAGCCATGCTGCAAAACATCACATGGACTGAAAGTGGATTATTGATCATTTGTCAAGTTTTCTAGGAAAAGAACTAAAGAATTATTTTTTTGAGACGGAGTCTCACTCTGTCGCCCAGGCTGGAGTGCAGTGGCGCGATCTCAGCTCACTGCAAGCTCCGCCTCCCGTGTTCATGCCATTCTCCTGCCACAGCCTCCTGCGTAGCTGGGACTACAGGTGCCTGCCACCACGCCCGGCTAATTGTTTTTGTATTTTTTAGTAGAGACGGGGTTTCACCGTGTTAGCCAGGATGATCTCAATCTCCTGACCTCGTGATCCACCCGCCTCGGCCTCCCAAAGTGCTGGGATTACAGGCGTGAGCCACTGCGCCCAGCCAAATTCAAGTTCTTTACCCCCAAATATACCATGTTAGCATAGCCACTGCTTTAAAAAAATGCTACTAGTGTATGATTCTAATGCAATTTTCAGAACTGAAATACTGGGGGCCAAAAATATATGATAATAGCAGACAATCTGCAGCTCACACACGAGGCTAAATCAAGCGGCCAGGTCCTCCTCCGATCTCTGCTCTGATGCTGCTTTCAGAGGCCTTCGGAGACCACCCCACACCCTCCACGGCTACTCCCCAGCCCTACTCCCATTACCCACTTCACATATTACCTATGCATTTATCTATTCATTTGAACATCCTTCCCAGTGGAATCCGTTTACACTTATATTTGCAGTGTGTAAATATCTGGGTTATAATACGAGAAGCAGCAGCCAAAGGATTATTTGTAATAGTGTAGACAGGAAGCAGCCCACATATTCTCAAATCCCACACTGAAGTTCAAAGGAACTTATTTTGACTTACTGAGGAGTCCCTGCTGGCTAACTAAATAAAACCAAAACTCACAGAAGCACCAAGGGACTCCGATAGGCCAAGGTTTTCAAACCAGGCTTACAGGAACATCAAACATTTATACACGCAGCACTTTACAAAAGCACCTTCATACAGGAACTCATTTGCCTGCAAAACAACCCTGTGAGAAACAGCGCAGGTTTTACTAATTCCCATTTTACTGACGAAGAAATCGAGGCTCAGAGATGCTTGACTGTGTCTCAGGAGCTTCAAGACAACCCCCCTCTGCTGTCTTCAGTGGGGGGCATCCAAGCTGTGCCAGACACTCGGCACCCACCTGCTCTTAGGGCTGCAGGCAGGAGCAGGAGGAGCACCCAAGAGGCACCTGCTGCTGCCAAGAGCAAAACCCAAACCCGGGGACACAGGCAGATTCCAGAGAAACTAATTAACTAGTTAAAAGACAAATATTTTAATCTAGTTTCCCCACTTTAAACTAAATCATTAATACAGGTCACAAATTGCATTTATTGGTAGACATCTAGAAAACAATCAAAAGTGTATATATCTCTCTCTATAGATCTTATTAATAAATTTTATTTGGACAAGAGAACTTGTGCCACAACAGTTTAAACAGCATGATTAAAGACTGCAGCACTCCCAAGAGTGGTCACAGGTATGTACAGTATGTGAAGAAGTTGCACCTCAGAGCTGATCATGATCAAGTTAAAAACACCAGACATACATTATACGTCTAATAAATTTCCTTCAGGTCATGACCAGCATGAAAAAATCAGACAAAGACACTCAGCAACCATTCTGTAAATGTGTACAGCAATATGCTGCGCTTAAGAGTTAAAGTCAATCCTACTTGTGTTAGCATCAGGCCCTTTAGGAGATGTAAAAAACCCCTCCTTTCCCATTTGCACACGTCACAAACGATTCACACACAGGGCTGGGCTGGATAGCTGGCCACAGAGCCCAGCAAGTCCTTCCTGGGAGAGAAGAGTTAGGGCTGATACTGAATGAAGGTCTCTTTCACATCTGGGCACACGTCTGCCTTCAGGCTGTAAGAATTTCATTTGTCGATTGTTAAATAAAACCAGGAGAAAGCAATGCAGGTCTCTGGGAATCTCATCCCTTCCATAAGGAAAATGCTCTGCCAATTCAAGTTTCATTCAGTCAGGAAGACAGAAGGATTTAAGGCTTCGGTGACAATTATAATCCTCTGAGAAATTATTTCCCCTTAAAGTCAAGATAAGATAATAGTGTTTACTGTACTTTCTCTTGACTCTTAAAATCCCTGGTATTGGGTGTAGGCAACTTGCACCTGCAATGATGTCCGCAGGAGAGGAAGGTCTCTCCTCCCCCGAAAGCTATCCCAGGTCACATGCGTGGGGAATGCCCACTGAACCTCAGCTCTCATGGAAGCAGGAAAGACACCGAGATTCAAGCCTTCTAGTAGGTTGAGGACGCTGTGCTCATGGCATCTTCAGAGATTTTGGTACTGGCAGGGTGGATGCTTGCAAAATACTTGACATCGCTGTCACGGTCCATCTGAAGAGCCATGATGGTCTGCTCCACAGCCTCCTGGTGGCAGCTGGCAGAGGCCAAGAAATAGTCTGGAAATGACACGTGCATAGGACAGATGAAACCAGTCCAACGGAACATTTCAGAGTTCCGTCAAGTACGAGTGTAAACAGTTAAACTGGGTATTTCTACAAGTACAAACAAGCCACACTGAAACATAAACAGCAATCCAAACTGATTTGTTATAGGAAGAAAAAGTGCCAGAATAAAAAGAGTTATGAGATTTATCTTGTTTTTATAAGACTAAATCTCATGATATTCAATGACAGCTAAGGAATATTAAATTAATAAATAGATGAAAACATCACACTTCTTAGCTATTAAGTAGCAGTGAAAGAAAAACACTTCCAAACACCAACTACAAAAAAAAAAAAAAGGAGAAAAAAAAATTCATTTATCCTTATTCTTTGACATCTACTACAAACTTCTTTCTGTGCTTCATTCATCCGTGCAGCTATATTTATGAGGCGTTTTGGGCGGCAGGCGGCGGGGGGGTCGATTAAAATAAATAAACCAACTTTAATCTTGAAGAGATTATAATTTCCAACAAAACAAATACTATGGGGCATCTGTCTCTTGCCTAATGAAGAGAAAGCAGGAGGGAGAGCAAACATAGGTACCAGCCCCCATACTGCAGATTGCAAGTGGCACGCTGCCAGGCAATGGTTTGCACATAAAAACAACACCCAAGTTTAAAAACTAAGTTTTAGGTCAGGCACGGTGGGTCATGCCTGTAATCCCAGCACTTTGGGAGGCTGAGGCAGGCAGATCACATGAGGTCAGGAGTTCGAGACCGGCCTGGCCAACATGGTGAAACCCTGTCTCTACTAAAAATACAAAAAATTAGCCGGGCATGGTGGCAGGCACCTATAATCCCAGCTACTGGGGAGGCTGAGGCAGAAGAGTTGCTTGAACCCGGGAGGCAGAGGTTACAGTGAGCTGAGATCGCACCATTGCACTCCAGCCTGGGTGACAGGGCGAGACTCCGTCTCAAAATATCAAGCAAACAAAAAACCTAAGTTTTAAATGATAAAAATGATACATGCTTACGATAAATAAACTCCAACTAGAACAGTAGAGGGCTAATTAAAAAATCCCTTTCATCTTCCATGCCCTCTTGGGAGAATCACCGGAACAACTAAAGTATTTCCTTCCACCAGATTATTTTCTCTGAGCAGACAATACTTCTGCTTTGATATCTGTTGATCCAGCGCAGTCCACAGACCTCCTTCTCTACTCACACGCTTCTTCTAGTAGAGTCACTACCTACCTTTTTCTAGTAGAGTTTGTCTTAATGTCTTTGCAAGCAGCACTCGCACGTTAGGAACCCTGTCGTTTGCTAAGGTTAGCAGATGCGGCATGAGATGCACAGCAAACTGGTCCATGGGAAGGCAGTCGTCCTCGATGACAGTCTGGGGAAGAGAAACAGCTGCTCTAGGCTTCTCTGTCAATGTAGCCAAAAACTCAACTACTGGCTAACAAAATCTCTGAGTGACCACAGGTACAAATTTTAGTTATTGCTTTTTAACCAAAATTCCACGTACTTGGGAACTCAAATCAAAAATTACATAATTAACTGCCCACATGGACAGACACAGTTTTTAAACTGCTCTACGGAGACCCAGAGTGTTCATTCACAGGTGTTTCATTTTCACACCTGCACTCTGGGTCCCAGACATGAGCACCCTCTAGTGGGAACCATGGTATGGTATATGTGTGCACAGTATGTGTGTGGTGTGGTACATGTATGTATGCCTGTATAATACGCAGTGAGGAACAGTGAGGAACATGCATGTATGTGCACTGTGAAATGTACATATACACACGTCTGAATGTGTGCAGAGCAGAACACGCACATACCAGGCATGTGGTGTGGAACAAGCACATACAGCAGGCACGTGGGGTGTGTGTGGTGCATGCCAGTGTAAGGAGGGGCTTGGCTAGCTGGGAGAGAGGGGCCACCAGATGCCCAACAACGGGGGCAGATGATCCTATAAACAGCCAGGCTACTATAAGGTTCTGTTCCTTAAGAATAAGGAAGTGGGTGAGAGAGAGGTAGGAAGTTAAAGAAGACATTCTTCTAGGAGAAAAACTCACAAACAGGTAAGCCCAGGGCCTCGCTTACCTGGCAGACAAAGACAAAGGCTTGCCGACCAGACCACTTGGGACATCTGCCAAAGTTCTCCACAAGCTCATTGATGAGGTCCACTCCGAACGTTGGTGGTGTTGCCGCGTGCAGCTTCTTCACCATCTCGCTGACCTGGGAGGGTGAGCATGGAGAAGTGAGGAACAGCTTCCATTCTAGGATCTTAGAGTTTGCTGATCTAAAATTTTAAAAGTTCAATACATACCAACTTGTAGGAAATCCAACGAACAGAAGAAACTTTGTCTGCACACAGATTCAGAGCAATGGGACGTAAATAGTCATAAACATCTCTGGGACTATATAACTCTAGAAGTAAAATCAGCTGTCTACAAAAAGGAATTACAAAAAGACAATGTTTAAAAATCAGCGAGACAAATGAAAACAGGTTACCCATTTAAATCATCCGTAATACTGGATTACTGAGCACCCGTCTCAAACATATGCAAAGAGGAGCGATTAAGCAGACCTCTCCTGTACAGTTACCTCCAGTCTCTGTGTATCTGGAAATGCACTTACATGCTATTCAAGTTCCTTAGAGTGTAATGAAAACAAAAGCTGTAGAGTTCTGCATCCATGGGGACTGAGACAGAGCAAAGCACTTCCTAGTATGTTCAACTGGAACATGGCCCACACTGATCCATGGTCACAGTTTGGAATGTGCTGAGAAGCTTCCATCTACAATCAAGTTTCTCAGTAAGAAGTCCCCGCAGACGGAGGGAGTCCACTGTGTACCTGTCGAGGCTCTGAGGAGCCTTCCTGGAAGGGATTTGCTAGGGATAACAGAGGGAGGGTGTCCTCCAGTAACCTTCCCATCACATCTGAGGGGCCCTGAGACTTTCATGACATCTACCAAGCTAACCTGAAAGCTTCAATGATGGCCTTGAAGAAATACCTTGGATGTGAGACTTTTGCCTTTCAGATTTTATGTTCAAGAGGATTTACATTTCTAATAAGCAGGAAGTCAACTGTAACATGAATATAGATTATGCAGCAATGATAAATGCACCTGTGTATACAAATATGCATCCTCAAAGAGACACACTTATTTTCTGACAAAATTCAAAATAAAAATTCCAAATAGGACCAGTTTCTGCTTAGAATACAGAAAACTGCAAAGAACGTCACTGACCCTACAGTAGAAAAAGCTACATAAACTTCAAGATCTTTTCTTGAGCCCATCAGAGAGCTGGGGTTGCAAAGCACACAAATAACCTAACTTCCCAAGATGGGAAAGAGAACTGCCCCTCAGGAGAGCCCGGATGGACAGGACACCTGCTAGCACATAACAGGGCAGGGAGAAATCAGCTCGAATTGCAGTCAGCTGCCCAGGGCCAGATGGTGGCTGGCACGAGCATGGGGTGGCTCAAACAAAGCCAGATGTGCCCGACACAGGGAGCTCACATTCCCAGACAACCTTCTGACTTCCACAAGGTACCTGCCTCCCATGGGTGCTTCAAGAAAGATGGTCAGGAAAAACAGGAGAGATGTCTCATAGCAGGCAGAAGCAACTGACGGACAGCCATGAATCATCAAGCACTCTGCTGGGCCCTTTTCTCGTGCAAAGCAAAAGGCTTAACCTGCTGGTGGAGGGGCCCCAAAGCCTGTCCACCCTGTGGGCCCAGCAAAAAGACTGCAACTGTGGGAGAGGAGAACTAATGCTCCTTATTCCAGGAGGAGATGTAGGAAGTCCTGCCCGAGACCAAGCACAGATAGGAGGTCCCACCCATTACACAGGGGCGCAGGTACCGCTAAACGCCGGGTGGAATACTCACACTAGAAGACCACTGGTACCCCAGCTCCCTCAGCAAACGGCAATGGTAGTGGCAGCCCACAGCGAGAAAAACTGAAGCCCCAAGTACACTGAAGGTAACCACAGCAATGACAAAACGCAAACCCAGCTTGACCCTGACTAGATGGACTCACACCCCGGCACTACATGGCAGAAGAGGAGGTGTGTGTTTTGAGTCAGAAGTGGGCAAGCCAGAACTCATTGGAGTGGCATCTTTAATATACTGAAAGACAAACTGTCAGCCCCACATTCCATACTCAGCAAAGACATCATTTGAAAATGCAGGTGAGGTCTATAATCCAGAATATATAAAGAACTCTTACAACTCAACAACACAACTTAAGATAAACAACCCAATTTAAAAATGTGCAACAGACTTGGATAGACATTTCTCCACAAAATATATATAAATGGTTGACAGGCTTATGGAAAAGTGTTCAACATCATTAGTCATTAGGGAAATGCAAATCATACCACAATGAAGTGCTGTTCCAAGCCCATCAGAACAGCTGTAAATGATAAGCGAGTGATGGATATGTTAACTGCCCTTATCTGACCACTATCCGATATGTATTGCAACATCATTACATACCTCGTAAATATGCACAATTATTATTTGGCCAATTTAGAAATATTTTTAAAATTTAGTAGAAAAATAGGTGTTAGTGAGGACACAGAGAAACTGGAACTCCCATACATTGCTGATGGGAATGTAAAATGGTATAGCTGTTGTGGAAAAGTTTTGGCAGTTCCTCAAGAAATTAAACACAGAATTACCATACGGCCTTGCAAATTCACCTCAAAAGAACTGAAAACAGATTTCAAATATTAAATCTTGTACATAAACGTTCCTAGCAGCACTATTCACAAAAGACCACATCCCCAACCCAAATGTTCCTCAACAGATGAATGCACTAAACGAATGTGGTATATCCATACAACGGAATATTACTCAACCACAAAAAGGAAGGCAGGTTCAGCTAGAGGATACAATATGGAGGACAACTGAAAACATTGTTAAATGAAGAAACCAAGCACAAAAGGCCATGTGTTATATGACTCCACTTGCATGAAATGTCCACAACAGGCAAATCCATAGATAGTAGATGCTTATTGGGCATGGGTTTTTCTTTTCGGGAGGTTAACATTTCAGAACTAGATAGAGAGAATGGTTCCACAACACTGTGAATGTACTAAATGTCATCAACAGCAAATTTGGCTATGTGTATTTAACCATGATAAAAATAATATAAAGATGAACTAAAGACATTTTCAAGAAAAAATAAAAAAGCTGAGGAAATTCACTGACAGTAAGACACATATTACAGGAAGCGTTAAAGGGCTAGAATACCACATAGAAACTTGGATCTACACAAAGTAATGAAGAAACTGAGAAAATGTAAAAATGAAGTAAATATATACCCCTCCAAAACATAATCTAATAAACTGTTAGAACTTACTCAGCCAGTTCAGCTCGAAACCGCCAATTTCTACTATTATCTGTCACCAAAAACTCCTGAAGTTGATAAAGATATTCTCTTCTTTTGTCAATATGAAGAAGCTAAAGTAACAAAATAAAAATATTTACCAGGACAAGGTACAGACAGTATTTCTTTTACTAGAGTGCTTAAAAACAGACTGTAAGCAATATGGTTAATTCTTCTGAAGAGGAAATGTAGTAGCTGTATTTAAGTGTTTTAAAATTTGGTATTAAGTTTATTTTTCCCTGAATAATTCCATTTGCATTCAGGAATCACCATCTTGTCTGGAAATCTTTGTTCCTTGTGCCTATCAATGAGCCACACTAAACCCCACAGTACCCCGGGCGCAGCCTGATTACAGGGCTTGCCCCCTTTATTCATATGACATCCTTGTTGCCATGGCCCCGCTTAAGGCAGTAATTATGCTCTTAACCACGCGTGTAAGCCCTGCATGTGGCGCTGTGACAGCACAGAGTAGGCATTCAGTATTTGTTGAGAGAAAAAAAAATAAAAGTATCCCAATAGCTGCTCTATAAATATTTAAAGGTAAGTTTATAAACGGAAGCAAACCAACCTAACTGTGCATCAGATGGAAAACAATCACACAGGGAAAAAAGCCAAAGTGTGAACTGACTACTTTGACCATACATCTTCAAGGGACGTTCTAAGGACAGAATGTGCTAGGAAGTCCTGAATATTATGTAGTTGATTTGATGTGGGAATTATTATTGGTGGAGTAATTCTGAAACTATTTCATTTATGTTGTGGAACTCAGCAAACAACTAATTTTTTTTTTTTTTTTTTTTTTGAGACAGTGTCTCACTCTGTGGTCCAGGCGGGAGTGCAGTGGCGGGATCTCGGCTCACTGCAACCTCCGCCTCCCAGGTTCAAGCGATTCTCCTGCCTCAGCCTCCCGAGTAGCTGGGACTACAGGCGCCCGCCACCACGCCCGGCTAATTTTTTGTATCTTTAGTAGAGACGGGGATTCACCGTGTTAGCCAGGATGGTCTCGATCTCCTGACCTCAGGTGATCCGCTCGCCTTGGCCTCCCAAAGTGCTGGGATTACACGTGTGAGCCACTGTGCGCAGCCACAACTAAATATTACACATTAATGTTACTAAGAACAGACTTTTTACCAGGAGTAAAAAGAAAAAAATATATAAAGTGAAGAGAGAAAACGGTATTGAATTGGAAGCAGTTCATAACAATATGAAGTTAGTAATTTAATTTAAAAAAAAAAGCATCACACCTCCTAGCTACTATCTACACCTCCTAGCTACTATCTCCTGAAAAGACCTAAAAGAAATGACAGGCCAGGAGCAATGAGCACTTCCAGTGCCTGGATCTCAGTTTCTAAGGACCATTCTCCACTAAAAAGGACCACAGTTCCTTGGAGAAATAGCTGACTCCAGGCTGGGACAGGGAAAGGGAAAGTTGAAACTGAAAGTATTGATGCACTTAAAAATCAAAGGACAAATCAAAGAACACAAGAGGCAGCTTTAAGGGGTCTCCACTAGTCAAATTTGATGCTCAAAACAAATGACAGAAATGGATTCCATTATGTTGAATTTTTAAAATCCTAGAGTCCACACTAATACTAAAATAACTTTCGAAACCGGGGAAGGAGAGAAGGCACAGGTTATTTTTACATGGGAATGTTACTTAATAAAAACAGAAGGAATGGCCCAGCGTAGTGGCTCACATCTGTAATCCCAGAACTTTGGGAGGCTAAGGCGGGGCAGATCACTTGAGCCCAGGAGTTCAAGACCACCGTGGGCAACATAGTGAAACCCTATCCCTACAAAGAATACAAAACTCAGTTGGGCGTGGTGGTGCGCCTGTGGCCCCAGCTACTCAGGAGGCAGAGGTGGGAGGATCATCTGAGCTGGGAGAGGTGGAGGCTGCAGTGAGCCATGATTGCATCATTACACTCCAGCCTGGACAACAGAGTGAGACCCTGTCTCAAAATAAGTAAGTTAATTAATTAAAAAAAAACAGAAAGAATTATGAAAATAGAAAATCACTCTTTCACAACCAACACAGTTAACTGATTCAGGTAAGAACCATGTATAGATGCCTGGATATGAGAGCACTGGTGAAGGACTCTAGAGAAAAAGATATTCAGAATTCTAAAGTATCACCTCACCAATTCTCTATTAACTACAAAAGGTAAAAGGTCATTTTACAATGGAGTTGTCAGCCTTCTCGTCACCAATGATGGGAAGAGCCAACAACACATTAGCCCTGATGCGGCACATTCAGAAAAATACATGACAACCTACACAGGTTAACATGTCTGCAAAAAAACCCCGCTTACCCAGAATCAAATTGTGTAAATTCAAATTGAGGGTAATTCTGTAAAACAACTGGTTTAAGACTCCTCAAAAATGCCAGTGACACCTAGATTTTAAGAGGACTAAAGAAAGATAACATTTAAATTTAATATGCACTTTAAGGGATTCAAAATTGAGCGGAGAAAAACTATAAAGGACAATACTGGGACAATCAGAAAAATTTTAGGCCAGGCGTGGTGGCTCACGCCTGTAATCCCAGCACTTTGGGAGGCCGAGGTGGGCGGATCACAAGATCAGGAGATCAAGACCATCCTGGCTAACACGGTGAAACCCCATCTCTACTAAAACAAACAAACAAACAAACAAACAAACAAAAAAAACACAAAAAAAATCAGCCGGGCGTAGTGGCACGCACCTGTAGTCCCAGCTACTCAGGAGGCTGAGGCAGGAGAATTGCTTGAACCTGGGAGGCGGAGGTTGCAGTGAGCCAAGATCCTGCCACTGCACTCCAGCCTTGTGACAGAGCGAGACTCCGAATATGATCTACATAAAATATAAAATGGTCTCAATGTTTTTGTTTTTTACTTTTTTGAGATGGAGTCTTGCTCTGTCCCCCAGCTGGAGTGCACTGGCATGATCTTGGCTCACTGCAACCTCCACCTCCTGGGCTCAAGCGATTCTCCTGCCTCAGCCTCCTGAGTGGCTGAGACTACAGGTGCCTACCACCACGCCCAGCTAATTTTTTGTATTTTAGTAAAGACAAGGTTTCACCATGTTGGCCAGGCTGGTCTCGACCTCCTGACCTCAAGTGATCTGCCCGCCTCAGCCTCCCAAAGTGCTGGGATTACAGGCGTGAGCCACTGTGCCCAGCCTCAATGTTTTTTAAAAGGGAGGACTACAATTACTTCTATCACTCAAGCCTTAGAATTATCAGAGTCAATTTCAAGGCTAAAGTCTAAAAACAACAACAGTACTCCAGGAGTAAACAATTTGTAAAAAATCAGGGCTATTCACTTTGGAGACCACAGCTCCTCTATCAAAGTAGTGAGGGCTAAACGTAAATTCTCAAGACACCTGAAATACCACACAAAGCCTCCAAACTTAATACACAGTTGACTTTCAACAACAGGGGTTTGAACTGCATGGGTCCACTTATACTTGAATTGTTTGTCCCAACCAAATGAGGATTGAAAATACAGTATTCCTGGATGTGAAACCGGAGTACACGGAGGGCAGACTTTTCCTATACGCAGGTTCCACAGGACTGGAGTACTCCATGGATTTGGGTGTGCATGGGGGACCTGGAACCAATCCTCCTGCATGTACTGAGGGATGACTGCAGCTAATGATTTTTTTTAACATACATTTCATTCAATAATTTTGAAAAAGAAAAAGATACAAATGTCTGTAAACTATCATCTAATACTGTTTTAAAAGTGAGAGTATAATTATGGGACCATTTCTTTTTTAAGTTGCATCTTAACATCAACTTATGGCTGTGTTTTCTTACATAGAAACACAAAGAAACCTCTCTTGGTGATAGCAGAAGATAAAGATTTAGATTACAGCAGAATTTTGTTGTGTTTTTATGCAAAAGAATTTAAAAGTTACCTTCAGAAAATCATGCAAGTGTTTAAGAACACCTATCCTGACTTCATCGAGGTCTTTTAAAAATCCATTAAAAATTGGAACCAGATCTGCAGCTGTCAACTGATCTCCAAGAATAACTGCAAGCTCGTGGATGGAGAATGCTAGAGTTCGTCGAACTTTCCACTGCAGAAATGAAAACACATTAGTAAGCTAACCACAAAGTACGCAGTACTTTAACCATTAGGCAATATACAAAGGCTAATTTATATATGAATGTTACCAACCTCAAAAAATTAAATCAGAATAACAGATACTAACTTTAAATGCCTAAATTATGCATCGAAAAGTATGACAGAAAAATTTTAAATCCCTGCCTAGTACGTATTATCTTCCTTTCATTTATGAAGAAAAAATGCTTAGAAATCATTAAGTTTTCGTAGCTCTCTGAACATCGGACCCTGACTCTGACAGTGAAAAAGAACATGCTCTGTTATTACTCTTAAGCTCTTCCATACATAATTTCCTATAACACTAAGTACATGCTAGAACATGCTGATGTACTGAGGCTGCACATGGACCAAAGGCTCTCTAGCACCCTCCCTGGTTTACTGTTCCCCTTCAGATTCCTGTACAGCCAAACCTTGGATTAAGAAAAACAAAACAGAACAATAAAATTTGTTTTTAAGGAATTGGCAATTTAAGAAATATAAGACTAGGGAAATCTGCATACAGCCTTGGAAAAGAAACCTTCAACAGAAATGTGTTGCATTTATAATAATTTTAAGTTAAAAACATCCTTTTCTCCATGTTGCCTTAATCATAAAATTTTTACATAGTAACTTAAAATTTTACCTAAAGAGAAACAGTTTAGAGCAAACATTGTATTTCCTTTCCCTTCCCCCCAGAATCCACTCTTGAAATAAAATTTTACGCCCAAGTTCAACACATAAAACAGATGAAGGCAGAGATGTTCTGATGGAAGAGGGGGGCAGCAGAGAGAAGAAACTGCCCATCCAGATTCTGAGCCATCAGAGTCACCCAGGTGCCCCGAAAGATACATCCCACGGGAACCCTACAGTTCTGTAGAATAAAGACTGAAAACACGAATACACAGGACAAAGCACTCTATGGAAATTGGGACTTTGTGGTTCCATGACCAGATGCAGCACTTAAGAAGTATATGAACACAGATAAATTCATTTCTTCTGGGTCCTGGTTAAGGATAAATTCACTTCTCCTGGGCCCGGCTTTCCTAACCTCATAGGTCAAAGGAGGAACTTGACCTATCAAGATTACTTCCAACTTATAACTTGCTGAGTCAACAGCACTGATTCCTTGAAAAATACAATTACTAAGAAGTTTAAGGAAAAGTCATCACATTTCAGTACAAATTAGCCTAATCAGACTGCTTTTTTTTTTTTTTAAATAACTGAGAGATCAACTTCACTGAAAGAACAGGTGTGTTCAAAGAGGGGCAAACTTTGTTTATACAGAAATCAGCCCTGGCAGGGGAGGTCAGGTCATCAAGCCTGGGAAGAGGTCACACAAAAGTCACAGATGTCCAGACAAAATGACGTGAAGCAAGGGTTTACCTTGTGTGTTCTGTTGAAAGGGGTTGGGGGTGGTGTGTGGGGATGAGGAGAGAGCAAGAACCACGGAACTTCTCCTGTCTGTACTGCAATGCTCAAGGCATGCAGGGCCCAGAACTTCACATGTGCTAGTAATACTGGAGTTCTACTACGGTTTAAACAAATATTTTCAGATCTACTGTGCAAATCAAATAAGCATTTATAATACTATTTCTAGGTGAAAAATTAAATCCTATATTCGGAACAATTAATTTACATATAAACTCTAGATAATAATACATTTTAAGTTAGGAATGTAGGCATGTTGAATGTGATAACAATTTCTAATGCTTTAGATAAAAATGAAGAAGCCAAATTGTGGGACTCTGACACTGCAAAAAGAACATGCTCTGTTATTACTCTTAAGCTCTTCCATACATAATTTCCTATAACACTAAGAACATGCTAGAACATGAACAGAAATTCTTTAGGTTACAAAAAGCAAAGCACTGTGCCTTCCACATGCACGTTCTGCTAATTCTTTAACTGCTTTACTCACCTGCATGTCTGAGGCCAGAGTCTCATACGTCTCTCTCAGGCAGTGCCAATTCTGTCTTCCGAGTGTCAAGGCCACACCAGGGAGGCTATATGCACAGTGCTTAGCAATTTCAGTGTCAACCGTCTGTGCACGAGAAGGGTCAGTCATAGATAAATACTGATCTAACAACGCCTGAGGTACAACATCCTAATGGAGAAAGAGAAACCACAGTGACTGAGCAGCTGAGATGCATTTTGAGCAGTTTAGACATAAATTGGGCAAAATTATTTTTAAATATATAGATTTTAACATAGCATCTCAAATAGTTGAGAAAAACCAATGTCAAATTTTCAGGTATCTAATAACTAAGAGATACGAAAAACATGCTAAGGGAAACATATATGAACAAATAAAAGCAACTCTAGGAGAACAATGAATAACATCTCAGCTCAAAGGAAAATTAGAATTAATTACTAAATTGAAAAGATATATTAAAATAACACCAGCACCTTTTAAATGTAGGCAGAGATGACAATGTTTGTTATAACCCAGCAAATGCAGAATAACAGGTGCTCTGCGTGATTTGCAACATGTTCATTAAAAAAACAAAAACCAGCCAGGCACAGTGGCTCACACCTGTAGTCCCAGCACTTTGAGAAGCCAAGGAGGGTGGATCACTTGAGCCCAGCCTGGGCAACATGGTGAAACCCCGTCTCTACAAAAAATTAAAAAATCAGCCAGGTATGGTGGCTCACACGTGTAGTTCCAGATACTCGGGAGGCTGAGGTGGGATGATCACTTGAGCCCAGGGAGGTGGAAGCTGCAGTGAGCCGGGATAGCACCACTGTACTCCAGCCTGGGCGATAGAGTGAGACTCTGTCTCAAAACAAAAATAAAAACTTGTCTTCTTTAGATGAAAATTTAAGCAATTATTTCTACAAAATTGAAGTGCACATGTCTATTAGTATATATGTGAGGAAAAGAAGAACATATTTGCAATCTTGCTTAGGTGTGTATAATATAGCTGTGGAAGGATATAAAAGAAAGGTAAAACTGGTTGTATCTCAGGAAGCAAAATGGATGAGTGGAGAAGAAAAACTGAGAAGGGAACGTCACTGAATGCCTTTTGAGTATCTTGAATTTTGAGCTACATAAACGAATTATCCATATACACAAAATGAAAATGGAAATAAACTCATTAAAATGAGATTTGAAATACTGAAAATGTCTGTAAGTGGGGAAAAGCATGTTTCAAAACACTATTGTTTTGAATACTGATTTCATTTTTAATAAATAAAATAAAAATTGGCTAGATGTGGCGGTGCGCATCTGTAGTCCCAGCTACTTGGGGGGGCTGAGGCAGAAGGATCGATTGCTTGAGCCCAGGAGTTCGAGGCTGCAGTGAGCTGTGATCTCGCCACTGCACTCCAGCCTGGGTGACAGAGCGGAGACCCCATCTCTAACAACAACAACAAAATAAATATACCATTTGATCTGGGAAATCTACTTCTAACAATAATAATATAATCCTAAGTCTGGGCACGGTGGCTCATGCCTGTAATTACAGCATTTTGGGAGGCCGAGGTGGGCGGATCACTTGAGGTCAGGAGTTCATGATCAGCCTGGACAACACGGCGAAACACTGTCTCTACTAAAAACACAAAAAATTAGCTGGGCATGGTGGCTCTCAACTGTAGTCCCAGCTACTTGGGAGGCTGAGGCAGGAGAACTGCTTGAACCCAGGAGGCGGAGGCTGCAGTAAGCTGAGATGGTGCCACTGCACTCTAGCCTGGGTGACAGAGTGAGACTCCATCTCTAATAATAATAATAATAATAATAAAGTCATAGAAGCAAACAACACGTACAGACAGTCACGGTGAATGCAGCACTGCTTATAGCATCAAAGTGAAACTACAACGAGTAGCATCTCCCACAGTGCCTTCTTACGATGGAGACCACGGGTGTGGCATGGACACTGTGCTGTGCTGCTGTGAAGGTGAAGGAGTCCTGGTGTGCTCACAGGAGAGGTCACCAGGTCAGATTGTTAGAAGAGAAAAGAAAAGAGCAAGGCAAGGCACAGCTACCACATTTCAATGATTCCGTGAGCACAGTTTCCCTGCAGCTTGTTACTGATGGCACTTTCAAATTTTCGTATTTTTTCATATTTTCATCTCTGAAATCGAGCTGTATTTTATAATTATTGGCAATGTGAACAAGAGGAAATACCTAGGTAGGATGGGATGACCACAGCTGTCTTCAATGATAAAAAGAGGCACATGTGTATGTTTATGTGCCCATGAAAATACATGAAGGAAGATAACAAGGTGTGTGATCGTGGTCACTCTGAATGAAGAATGGGATCACAGAGGTAGAAAAGGGAAGATTTGTGCTTCCATGTTCCTCTCTCTACTACTTCGATTTCCTTATGGAAAATATGACACACTAGTCAATTTTTAGAACACTCATTATAAAGAAGGGGCAAATTAGGTCAGAAATGGGCTCTAAAAGAGGAATTAGGAACACACCCACAAAAGAACACATTTTTTGGTCACTTACTTGTACTTTAGTTCTCCTTTCCTCATCAGGGCTAAAACTGCTATTGTTGCTCAAGTCTGAATCGTTGTGAATATAGTGAAGACTGGAGTCCATATTCTGTTAGGAAAAAATAACTACTTAAAGAGCTGTCCTGTCTGTACGTCTTCATTTAAGCTATCTTACTAAGTTACTTACCTTTCAAGACTGCCAAAAGTAATAAACATATAAATTCCTCATGTTTTTAAAAGCTTATAAACATAACTAAGAACCTTCCCTACTTTAAATCTAACTTGCTGAATAGGTTGTCAAGTGTACGAAAACCAATTCCAGAGAAATTAGAGTAATTAAAAACAATATTTGAAAGTAATTTTGAAATGGTCCAAACAGCTCAAATTAGCTTATTTATGAAATAGTACTGAGAGGATTCTTTTGGTCCATTGTTTTAGAGACCATGGAGTGTCATATGCAGTTTTTCTTCTATTTCTATTCTTGGCTGTTAATATCTAATTTCACAAATTATATATATGTTAACAGCCAAAAACAGTAACAACAACAACAACATAAACACCTTCTAAAATGCAGATATATTAATACTATTCAAATCTCCAATAAATAGGGCTTCAATCCAAAGCAGTGGTATTATACAGATTTCTAACTATACCACATGCCATCTAACAGAAATCAAAATAGAAATGCATTAAAGCTCTAAGAACCCTCTTGCCATCCCCAGTGTGTGCAGGTACTCTTTCCTGAGCTTCTCATTCAAGCCACTATGATCTGTGACCATGCGATTCTGGCAATCGGTGGTGCATTCCTTCTCCCCATTTGTATAAACAATGGCTAAGCAGCACGGATACCAAATAATGCTGGCTTGATGGAGATGCAGCAGGAAATTAGGGAAGGATCATAGAGAACAGCTACAAGTACACAGTGAAGATGATGCTAGGATCAGTACCCACCCTCACACTCCAGAGTCCAGATAATGTCACTGGCCCTCCGCAACATGGCCTCAAGTCCCGATCTTCTGCTCAGAATACTGTGTTGCTTGCTGCAGTGAAATGGTCCGATCAGAAACAAAGCACCTCTCCAAAAAGAAAAGGGAAGAGTTAATTATTCTTGATAAAGGGCTTTGTTTCCAGTAAGACTATTTCACTGCAGTGAGCTACATTAACATTGAGTCTACTAAATGGTCATATAGACAGAAGTGGGATTTACTTTTCCAGGCATTTCATATGACACTAATGTCACGAGGACAGGATGTGATGAAAACAATTACTTTATGCAAAACGAAGAGCTAAAAAATCAGCAACAAACAGAACATACAAACTAAAAGTGATTAGCTACAACTATTCCCCAATGAAAGACTTCTGATTCAAACTACTCTCATTTGGTAAACACTTTACTGAGTTTGTTACCTCAACAGCATCGCTGATTAAAGGCACAGAATCTTCTTTATTTATTTTACAATTTGGTAGCTCATTTATATCCAGTTCATCTTGCAAATCACTTCTCTTTTCTATACTGATGGTCTCTTCATGTGCATCCAGGCTGGAAGCACGTAGTGCAGCGGACAGCACTTCCACTTGTGCTACAGGCAAAATAAGGAAATGGACAAAGTGAGAAACACAATTGCAATATTCTTACAAGGCTGTTCTCCATTTGCACTGTACGTTATCAATGAAATATATACTTTTCTGACACTGCAATCAAAAAGCTGGAAAAAAATTTCTACTGTGGTGAATCATTAGTCCTTCAAGAGAAAAAGTAGAAAACTAATATGCTTTCATGAGATTAAAAATGTTTATCTGCTACTGTACATTATTCTGCGTTAGTATGAAAAGAGAAATGCTATCTAGTTGCTGGAGCTGCCTCCGGCTTATTAAAAGGAGTCAATTTCAGTAAACGTTAACTATGTTTTGGTAGTGCATGAATCAAACTGGCAAGTCTTACTTACTAAGCTATTTTAGCAGAAGAGCAGTCACACAAACCCTGCCAACATAAAACAATGGCAATTACAAAGATTCTTGTCACAGTTACATTTAAACATCTCATATCTTATTACTGCTTATTTTTCTCTAATTCTTTTTGAAAATGAGAATTGCATCTTCTCCCAAACACAACAATCCCAAATGAGCACTGTCTTGCTTGCAGCAAACCAAAAGGACAACTTACCAGGCAGTGGTTCAAAAATCTGGCAACTAGCATTGCCTATGTTTTGGGTTGCACCTTACTTACAAAGGTGATTCAAAATTAAGATAAGGCATTCTTCCTGCTCCCCAAATAAATCAGAAATTTAGCAAAAAATATTGCTTAGCATTTATTCCAAGTAACAATCCACTTGGATGTTCAAAATGTGAACATTTTAAATTCAAACATTTTAAACAAAACAATCAGTAACTATTTTAAGATAATCTATTATGCTGCAGCATTTATAAAATTTCTCATCTAAGTATATTAAGTGCCTGACAACAGACACACAAGCAACATACAGGATGAGGTTCTAGTCTATTAGGTCATTACTTGTTAACTTAAGAAAATTGAACATATTCACTCACAAAAAGTTGTAGTGGAATATTTTCATTATCTTCAGAATTTCGGCTGCAATTTTCACCAACCCTTTTAATCACTTCAGCCACTCCCTTTTGGGATCACTCCCAAGCCAAACCAAAACAGTACTCAAAATAGACTGTACAAGAAAGAAAGGTTAAAATGTTTTGTCCCATATAAAGTGCATGGTGTGTGTGTGTGTGTGTGTATCATCCCCCATCCATTCTGTTCCCTGGAAAGTGCAGGCATACTTTGTTTTATTGCACTTTGTAGATACTACACTTTGGCTTTTTTTTTTTTCTTTAAAGAGGTGAGGTCCCACTATTTTGCCCAAGTTGGAGTTACTTGCAGAAAGCTATTCACAAGGCATGATCATAGCTCACTGAAGCACTGAACCCCTGGGCTCAAGCAATCCTTCTGCCTCAGCCTCCTGAGTGGCTGGGACTACAGGCACTGTAGTCCTGTGATAACTGTACTTTTTCTAAACTAAAGGTCTGTGGCAAGCTTACATTTAGCAAGTCTATTGGCGCTATTTTTCCAACAGCATGTGTTTACGCTGTGCCTCTGTATTGCATGTTGGTAATTCTTGTACTAGTTCAATCTTTTTCATTATTGCTATATCCGCTATGGTGATCTGTGATCAGTGATCTTTGATATTACTATTGTAATTGTTTTGGGAGCTGCTAACTAGCCATACAAGACGGCAAACTTAAATGATAAATGTGTGTGTTCCTACAGCTCTACTGACTTTCTTTACCCATCTCTCTCCTGTCTCCCTATTCCCTGAGACTCAACAATATTAAAATTGGGCCAATCAATAACCCAACAGTAGCCCCTAAGAGTTCAAGTGAAAGGAAGAATAACATGTCTCTCACTTTAAATCCAAAGCTAGAAATGATTAAGCTTAGTGGGGAAGGCATGTCAAAAGCCAAGAAAGCCCAAAAGCTAGGACACTTGTGCCAGTTAGCCAAGTTATAAATGCAGATGGAAAAGTTCTTGAAGGACATTCAAAGTGCTACTCCAGTGAACACACAAAGAAGAAGAAGGAACAACAACATTATTGCTGATATGCAGAAAGTTTGAGTGGTCTGGACAGAAATCAAACCAGCCACAACGTTCTCTTAAGCCGAAGTCTAACTCAGAGCAAGGCCCTAACTGGCTTCAATTCTGTAAAGGCTGAGAGAGGTTAGGAATCTGAGAAGAAAAGCTGAAAGCTAGCAGAGGTTGGTTCATGAGGTTTAAGGAATGGAGCCATCTCCATAACATAGAAGTGCAAGGTGCAGCAGCCAGTGCTTAGGTAAAGCTGCAGCAAGTTATTCAGAAGATCTAGCTAAGATTACTTAAGCCACTAAGGTAGCTACACCAAACAACAGATTTTTTTTTTTTTGAGATGGAGTCTTGCTCTGTCACCCAGGCTGGAATACAGTGGTGCAATCTTGGCTCACTGCAACCCCTGCCTCCCGGGTTCTAGCAATTCTCCTGCCTCAGCCTCCCTAGCAGCTAGAATTACAGGCATGGACCACCATGCCCAGCTAATTTTTGTATTATTAGTAGAGACAGGGTTTCACCATGTTGGCCAGGCTGGTCTCAAACTCCTGACCTCAGATGATCCACCCACCTCGGCCTCCCAAAGTTCTGGGATTACAGGCGTGAGCCACCTCGCCCGGCCCAGATTTTCAACATAGATAAAACAGTCTTCTATTGGAAGAAGATGCCATCTAGAACTTTCCTAGCTAAAGAGAAGTCAATGCCTGGCTTCAAAGCTCCGAAGGCCAAGGTGACTCTTGTTAGGGACTAATGTGGCTGGTGACTTTAAGTTAAAACCAGGCCAGGAGTGGTGGCTCACGCCTGTAATCCCAGCACTTTGGGAGGCTGAGGTGGGTGGATTACCTGAGGTGAAGAGTGCGAGACCAGCCTGGCCAGCATGGTGAAATCCCATTAAACAACAAAAAAAAATTAGCCAGGCATGGTGGTGCATGCCTGTAGTCCCAGCTACTCGGGAGGCTGAGGCAGGAGAATCGCTTGAACTTGGGAGACAGAGGTTGCAGCGAGTTGAGATTGCACCACTGCACTCCAGCCTGGGTGACGGAGTGAGGCGCTGTCACACACACACACACACACACACACAAAAGTTAAAACCAATGCTCATTTACTCAAAAATCCTGGGGCCCTTAAGAATTAGGCTAAATCTACTCTGCCTGTGCTCTGTCACTGGAAAAGTAAAGCCTGGATGAGAGCAGATCTATTTATAGCAAGGTTTGCCGAGTACTTTAAGCCCACTGTTGAGACCTATGGCTTAGAAAAATATTCCTTTCAAATTATTACTGCTCACTGACAATACACCTGGTCACCCAAGAGCTCTGATAGAGGCGTTATGAGGAGACAATGTTGTTTTCATGCCTGCTAACACAATACCCATTCTGCAGCCCAAGGATCAAGGGGTAATTTCAACTTTCAAGTGTTATTATTTCAGGAATACATTCTGTAAAGTTATAGCTGCCATAAATAGTGATTTCTCTGATGGATCTGGACAAAGTAAACTGAAAACCTTCTGGAAAGGATTCACCACTCTAGATGCCATTAGGAGCATTCACGATTCATGGGAGGAGGTCAAAATATCCACATTAAAGGGAGTATGGAAGAAGGTAATTTCAACCCTCATAAATGACTGAAGGATTCAAGACTTCAGTGGAGGAAGTAACTGTAGGTAGGGTAAAAATAGCAGGAGAACTAAAATTAGGAGTGGAGCTTGAAAACGTGAGTGAAATGCTACAATCTCATAATCAAACGTTTTCTGTTGTTTTAATTTTAGAGATGGGGTCTTGTTATGTTGTCCAGGCTGGAGTATAGTGGTTATTTGTAGGCACAATCATAACCACTACAGCCTTGAACTCCTGGTCTCAAGCAATCCTCCTGTCCTCAGCTGGGATTACAGGCACATGGTCACTATATCCGGCTCTCCTGACCAAACTTGAACAAATGCCTCTTAGGATGAGCAAAGAAAGTGGTTTCTCAAGATGGAATCTCCTCCTAGTGATGATGCTGTGAACACTGTTGAAATGACAACAAAAGATCTAGAATATTACATAAACCTATTGATAAAGCAGTGGTGGTGTTTGAGAAGACTGACTCTAATTTTTAAAGATGTCTCCTGCAGGTAATATGCCAACAAACACCATTGCTAGCTATGGATACATCTTTCATGAAAGGAAGAGTCAACTGACACAGCAAGCTTCCACGCTGTTTTATTTTCAGAAATTGCCACAGCCACCCCAGCCTTCAGCAACCACTGCCCTGACCAGTCAGCAGCCACCAACATTGAAGCAAGACCCTCCACCAGCAATGAGACTACAACTTGTGTAAAGCTCAGATGATCATCAGCATTTTTTAGTATTTTTTCAATGAAGGTATGTGCATTTTTTTTTAGACAAAATGCGATCACATGCTTACTACAGTATAGTATAAACACAACTTTTATAAAATTCTGAGACTGGGTCTTACTCTCTCACCCAGGCTGGAGTGTAGTAGTGCAATCATAGCTACTGAAACCTTAAACTCCTAGGCTCAATTCTCCCACCTCAGCCTTTAGAGTGGCTGGGACTACAGGAGTGTGCAATCATGCCCAGCTACTATTCAAAATCTTTTTAGAGATGGGGGTCTTGCTATGTTGCCCAAACTGGTCTCAAACTCTTGGCCTTAAGCTATCCTTCTGCCTCAGCCTCCCAGGTAGCTGGGATTACAGGTGCAAGCCACTGCACCTGTGGTTTTATGCACTGGAAAACCACAAATTTGTGTGACTCTATTGCAATATTTGCTCTTTTGCAGTGGTTTGGAACTGAACCAGCAGTATCTCCAAGGTATGCCTGTTATTTGTATTGAAGTCTCTCAATTGCAGCTAGTAAATTTACAGTACAAAGAGTATTAGATATCTTCTGAAACACAAAGTCACATCAAGAAACTTGTATGTATGTACATGTAAGTCTTTTTAGAAAGCAATCTATGCATATTTCTTTGCATTTATTTGCTGAAAGAAAAACTTAGAGCAGTTCTTTCAATATTTCAATTAATATTTAAGTGACTAGTCTATGTCAGAGAACTAGCAGGTACTATAATACAATGAGAGCTCCCAGAACCGGCTTAAGTACAACTGGTAATCTTTTTTTCATAAAAATATAGTTTAAGAAAAATAAAATAAGCTGAGCGCAGTGGTTCACACCTGTAATCCCAGCATGGTGGGAGGCCAAGGCAGGCAGATCACCTGAGGTCAGGAGTTCAAGATCAGCCTGGCCAATATGGTGAAACCTGTCTCTACTAAAAATACAAAAATTAGCTGGGCATGGTGGCGCACGCCTGTAGTCCCAGCTACTTGAGAGGTTGAGGCCAAAGAATCGCTTGAACCCAGGAGGCAGTGGTTGCAGTGAGCTGAGATGGCACTACTACACTCCAGCCTGGTGACAGAGTGAGACTGTCTCAAAAAAAAAAAAAAAAAGTAGCTGGGTGCAGTGGCACATGCCTGTAATCCCAGCTACTCAGGAAGCTGAGGCAGGAGAATTGCTTGAACCAGAGGTTGTTGTGAGCCAAGATTGAGCACCACTGAACTCCAGCCTGGGCAACAAAGCGAGACTCCGTCTCAAAAAAAAAAAAAAAAAGAAAATCGGAGTCATTGAAGTTGGATAAACTTAATAAACTTAAGTTGGTAAATAATAAAATTTAAACAGAAAGCTGGAAGCTGTAAAGACATTAAACATTTATCAAAAGTTGACTATGCTTGCTGTGAACATTCTATAGTCTTTTCCTCCCCCACCCCCGAGACAGAGTCTTGCTGTCGCCCAGGCTGCAGTGCAGTAGTGCGACGAACATTCTATAGTCTTTCCATAAAAGAATGACTGCGTGTACTGCTATCTTATAAAAAGGTAATGAGTCTCTGTGCAAAATAGTTAAGGCAGAGCCCAAACTTTAAAACTGTAAAGCATTGTTTGAATGACTGAAACTTTCAAAGACAGTGATTTGTCAATCAACAAATCTGTATAAATTACAGTAAGGAATGCAACAATGAGCCTATTTTAAATAAAAAATTTCCTGAAAATCAGATTAATTGTATTTATCAAGAGAATTTAGAAATACATGATAATGATGGTTATACTACCTTTTTCTTTTTTTAATAGACAGGGTCTTACTCTGTTGCCCAGGCTGGAGAACTATCAGAGCAAGCTGCTGCATGATCCTTTGACACCATTTGAACTTAGGCACAATTACAGCTCAGTGCAGCCTCAACCTCCTAAGCTCAAACGATCTCCCACCTCAGTTTCCCAAGTTGCTAGGACTACAGGCATGTGCCACCATGCCTGGCTAATTTTTTATTTTTTGTAGAGATGGGGTCTTACTATGTTGCCCAGACTGGTCTCAACCTCCTGGTCTCAAGTGATCCTCCTGTCTCAACCTCTCAAAGTGCTGGTATTATAGGTATGAGTCACTGTGCCCAGTCCATAATACATTATTAAATGACAATTTTTTCTGAAATGAAATTTTTTTAAGATAGACACTAGTATTTTTAATCAATTTCAGAATAAATAACTTGATTGACTTCCATACCTTTAACATCTGGATCATCAATGTGGGGCTCTAGATTTTCTATCATTTCTTCCAGTTCCTTTCTGGTGGCCATGGTGATGTTTGGAGAACTGGGCACAGGGCCCTCAGATTCTTCCTCTGGTCCCTCTGGGCTGGGTTTTCCCCCAGAGTTCTGTTCAAGCTCTATGTCTAGATCTATTTCAGGAAGAGGAGTCCTCCAGAAATGGAAGGAGTTATACAATTCCTGATCTAAGAGAGCTGACTCTTGTGAAGTGGTGCCAACCTCTGGTCGTAACATAGATTTGTAGTTACCAGGTTTTTTATCATTCTCATTACTAGCTGCTTCCTGGTGAGATTCTGAGGACAAAGTACAAAGTAAAGAGCTGTCCAGTGGAACACTAATTTCACCTAGAGGCTTCCCGGATGCCTCAGCAGCATGGTCTTCCATCGTGTTTTCCAGTATGACACTGGAATTACTAACACTGAGATCTGAAGGAGTATCCTCTGGCCTGACTTGTACATCCTCTGGGGCTTCTTGATCTCTGGTCCTTTTATTGTTTTATTTGGTGGGAAAAAAACAATATGAAAGGATAATTACTTTAAAAAAACTGATGAAAGATATTACATATAGCATTTAGACAAGTTAAACATTAAAAATTATGGATTATCTGTACAAACTGGGTTTATGTATATTATTTATAATGCTTCTTTCTCCATCAGCTGTTCTGTCTTCAAAGATGTAAATACCTGTTAAGTATAAGTCTAGATAGTCAAGCAATATATATTAGTTAGAGAAGGTAACATTTAAGAATCCTGGGATTCTATAACACCATGCTAATTTCAATAATAAATAACTAAAGAAAAGTAGTGGAAACAGAAATTCCTACAATCATTTTAAGATACATAACAACATTTAAATTATTTTATTTTTAGGGTTATTTGTATTACCTCTCTACTGCAATACGACATATTGCAAAGCTGAGACCTAAAGCCTATTTGCTTACATTACACAAGGAAAATAAAATAAAAACAATTTTAAGATAGTAGTAGGAAAGATACTTATTTGCTATCTCACAAAATATATTAAAATCTGCTTGAGTGTAAATATTACTTCTGTTTCTTCTAAAATATTCATCTCTACTCCCCAAGGTTTTCCTAAAATGAGGACATAATTTAATTGATAAGGACAGATGGTACAAATTCATTAAAGTCCACTGATAACTGCCATCTATTATCTGAAGTATGACTGTAAGTGTTATTATTTGATTCAATTAAATTTAACAGGCATTTATTGAGCACCTACTAAGAGCCAGGAAATGAAATCAGTATTGAGGATTCAAATGTGAATGAGATGCAGCTCTTGATCTTGAGATTACAATTACAGGCAAACAGAAAAAGTGAAGATATATCAGCAAATTGCTGCTAGACAGGGTGGTAAGCACAGATGCAAGCACACTGAACACAGGAGGAGATGGGAGTGAAGATTAAAAGGCCTTCAAGGAAATGACATGAGTTGTGCTTAGAAGAACCAATACATGTTTATGGGGCTAAGGGGAAGAAAAAAGCATCTAAAGGAGAAACAGGACATGCAAAGGCCGGAGTGGCAGAAAAGGTGTGACGCATTCAGGAATCAGCAATGAGGAAATGATGGATGACAAGGATGAAAGATATCACAGGAACCACCGTATTCCAGACCAGCAGACCTCCGGAGTTCATCCTGGACTACAGGAAATCATGTAGTAAGGAAATTGTTAATAGATCTGTTGGTTTAGAAAGACCATTCTGGAGGAAGTGTAGAAAATGAGTTGAGAGGTAAGATAGGAGGCAGGAATTACAGACATGCAGGTAAGAAGTGATGATGTTCTGATGGAGGCAGTGTCTCCAGGACTACAGAAGAACACATTCAAACAGCAGCAAAAATCAACAGGACTTTTCCACTTATTGCATGCTGCAGCTAACAAAAATAGTTTCACAAGAAAGCTAACAGGTTCAGGTTGAGAGAGGTTGAGTTAGCTATCCACGTTGGGTTCTACGTGGTGATTATCTATGAGAAAGAGGTAAAGACTGAGACAGAGGTGGAGGTCATCAACTCAGAAAGATGTGTGGGGCTGACATATGCGGAGGCAACAAATATTAATAAAGAATAACACAATTGCATAGAATAACAAAGAGTGAAGGCATTTTTCCCGTATAAAAGAATAATGAGCATATTTTTAGGCTGAGGAAAATAGGTTAGAAGAGATGAAAGAACTGGAGACACAGAGATTGATGAAATAACTGATAAAGCAATGTCTTTCTGAGAAGAGGAAAGAATATGGGCTTCAAAAACACAGCAAAACAGATTAAACAGTGAAGAGACTTGCTTCCCAAGAAACATGAAAGGGAAATAAGGATGGCTGAATATGTAGGTAAATTTGTAAGATGAATACAGGAAAAAGCATCTGTGTGCCTTTAAATACACACAATAAAAGATGTTTAACAGGAGACTTAAAAGGACTGTGCAAAAGAAGGGTGATGTTAATGCCTATGTGAGCTCCCACTTAAACAGTCACCATCTACATTCTCATGAAATTACGAAGTTCCCTCTCATCATAATGCTGTTTTCAAAACCATTATTTTCACAAACAGGTGATTATTTTCTAAAATACTGATGAACAAAAACATATGTAAGTCATCTGAAAACATAACGCATTGTGACTGCATTTTAAATTCTGGTATTTTTCTTCTTATAACTACAAAATATACAGTATGCATATATAATACAATTGTTTACAAGTGTGAAGAAATCAGACTTTAACGTTCTTACTCTTGCACTGGCACTACGTTAATATAAAATTCTGAACCTTTTAAGGACTTCTAGGATTCCTCACTTATGCCTTATTCATAAAAATGAGGAGTTGACCTAGATAACCTGTAAGATGTTTTCCCACTCCAAAGGAGCTCCTGAAGCTAGTGCTGTTATGCAAAATAAATGTGTCTTCTACATGTTTATGAATTATGTATTTCCCATTTTGTCCATATTAAAAAATATATATTTTTCCCTTGTTATAAAGAACATTAGTGGGCCAACTGGTAAAATTCAATAAAGGCTAGATTAGCTAACAGTATTGTATCAATGTTAATTTCCTAATTTTGGTAACTGGACTACAGTTATATATTAACATCTGTGTTTTAAAGAAATATATAGTATTTTAAAAAGGTAAAAAGAATACCATGTCTAAAACTTATTCTCAAAGAGTTCAGAAAAAAAGAATAAAGCAAATATGGTAAAACAGTATTTGGAAAATCTACATGGACATATGAAATTCTTTGTGATATCCTTGCAAAATTTCTGAAATCATTCAAACTAAAATTTTAAAAGTATAATAAGATATTGTTCAGAAAGGGGGAAGAGAAGAGCAAATGGGTAAAACTTGTAAGACCTCGTATGTACTATCTAATAAATATAATGAACTTCTGTTTTGTTTATTGTTTTTTTAAGAGACAGGGTCTCGCTCTGTAGCCCAGGCTGGTGTAAAGTGGTATGATCATAGCTCACTGCAGCCTCAAACTCCTGGGCTGAAGTGATCCTCCTGCCTCAGCCTCCTAAAGTGATGGAATTACAGGGCCTTGAAGTTCCTTGATCACTATCTCACCTTGGTGTTAAAATTAAATTTTAATATTCTCAGCTGCAAAAATGAACGGAGAATGACTGGTCAAATAACTGTTTGTCTGATAAATGTAAACTTGTTAGTTTGTCCAAACTTAAAACTCTTAGAATGATTTTTTTAAAAGGAAACTAGAAGACAAAGTTTCCCTAGTACAGTATTAAATTGTGGATAGAACTACAGCATGCACGGCTTCAAAAATGTCGAAAGTATAAATTCTCTAAATTCTAATTTTTCCTGGTAAAATATAATAGTCAATACAAAATCAAGCTGTTCAATGCTAAAATTCTGATATTCCTAATTGTCAGACTTTGAAATGCTATTGTACAAGACAAATTTTTTTTTTGAAAATTGAGGCCCTTTGTGACTCTGTATAATGGGAATTATCCTGTCTCCTAAGAGACGTAGGTATCAAGAGCACCAGAGGACAGTCCAGAAACTACCTACTTAAGGAGGAATCTTAAGTGTCTTTTTGTGCCTACATAAGTTTATAATTAATATCTTCAGAGTTCCTTAGTAGAGACTATGGGCCTAGAAAATTAATTACAGGTATTTCAAGGAGAAAATGACTTGTAGAACATCTGGCTAAAGAGGCATTGTATCCTGAGATAAAAGCAAACACGCTCCAGGATACCTTCCAAGTACTGTGAATGAACTCAACGAAGTTTTAGCATTCATGAAATATTTCCAAATTTGTGCTAATAATTTTTTTTCATATAGTTAGCATTAAGCTAAACTGGAAAAATCCAGCAAAAGTGGTTTAGTTACTTCAGATTTTTGAGGTCAAATCCATATTTCCCTAGAATAATTCATTCAGGATTAATATGTACACCAACGGGCCAGGCCCAGCGGAGACAAAGGGAGGAGCTGGACGCCACACTACATGGCCGGGAGGCTACTGGATGATAGATGCCAATATGTAGCCAAAAGGATAGGATTAAAATAGTGCTCTCATTACAGCACTACTGATGATGAAGACAAAAGCTCTGTACTTCCTGGACAACTCAGTGCATCTAAGACAGCACTTTGTTAAACGAGGGTATGGATGGAACAAGAAGCTTCCCAGAGAGCAGCAAGTACAAAAACAGGGAGAATTAAGAGAACATGGTGCATTCAGAGAACAATGTGATAACGAATGCTTATTTTACATACTTTTAAAATGCAGATTTGAGTATTTCAACTCTGCTTCTGAGAACTAGGCTTTATCAGCACTTTCAAAGAAGCATTAACAGCCTGATCCAGGGTGAGTGAAAGATCTGATGTGTAAGTCAGATGTTTGGAATCAATAAATGCTTCAAAGAGTAATAAAGTGATAGTAAATGTTTCTAGGGTCAGATGAAACACTATACAATAAACAGTGGTGGAAATATGTTGCCAAAAACTTGCTTACTTTGTAAGACATTTGTTTGAAAAACCTGAATCTAAGAAACTGAGAGAACTTTGAGAACAGGAACTAAGTTCTATCTTTCCATTTACAGTTTCTGGTTCACAGGAGGTGCTCAGTTAACTTTTGCATAATCAATCAATCAATCTTAATACCACAACAGTTTAAGACAGCTTAAAACAAATGCCACTGTGCTATTTAAGGGAGGGCAAACAAACTAATGGTTCTGAGATTTAATAATATATAGGACTACTTCTTTATAGTTTGTCAAACTATGCAAAAGCTTTTACAATATTTAACATAACTCCTTCCTTAGCCAGGAATGCTCTCTTTCCCCTACCATATCATTAACATAATTTAATAAGCTCTAATATTACTGAAGATCAGCAATACAAGTAGTATTGCCTGGACATTAAGACATACCTCATTACAATGGAAGAAGAATCAAGGAATTGAACTACCTTTAAATAGCTACTGCAGCAATGCTACACACCGGTAGGCGGCAAACATGGCCTTGATAGGCACACTGTTGAGGTCAGTGAAGTTTTACTGGAACACAGCCAAGCTTGTCCATTTATGTAATGTCTATGGCTGCTTATACACTGCAAAGGCCGAGTGAGTAGTTGTGAAACAGAAGAAAGTTTACCAGCTCGTCCTATACAGTTCTCTGTAAATTTACAGTTTCTTACTAGACCCATTTCAGATTTTAAAACAGAAGTTATGTAAGTCTTCAGCATAAACAGGTAATTTTTTAAGTATGCTGATTTCAAAAATGAAAAATAGATAACATTCCCCACCCGCCATCATCACTTTTGTCAAAGTCCTTGCAGCACCTGTTTTCAAAAAAACTGACAGACTTTGCTTGCTAGGAAGACAGGTTTGAGTGATTTTCTTCCTTTACAAAAAACAGTACCTCAGGTTTGTTTGGCTATTCAGCAGGACAGTAGGAGAACGGGCAAAAAGGTAAAACAAGGCAGCAGAGAAGAAAGAAGAACTGCCAAATCAAAACACCAAGAAAGCAAATAGCACAGTATCAAGACCTATAGAAGAAAATGTCCATTAGCATCATGACAAGGGAGGGAAAAGACACTAAGGTAACTCAAGCATTATAGCAGGGACTGTTTCAAAAATTTGTACTAAAATTACTTGAAGTGCATAACTGTAAAAGTTTGTGTACATTTCCCGCATACTAGTAAGTTAGGCTTGAATTAGTTTTTCCCCTAAATATATATTATAATAAATTTTTAAAATTTAAATTTAATAGAAAATTTTCAATGCAAAAACATTTAAAAATAAAAATCACAGCCGACTCTTTATTTAAAACTTTGGTTTCCTTATCAGACTGATATACTTAAAACTGATATACTGGCTAATATACTGGCTTTCTCCTTTAACTGACAGATTACAATCACCATTGACAAAGAATCCAAGATGCGCAACTAAATTATTTGACAGAAAAGGATAATAAAACATATTCCTAAATTAAGTTTTACTCCTTAAGAACAAATTAAAAAAAACCCAAATACTACACAGTGTGTAACAATTACCCTGTATATTGTAGATATCAATGAATGATTGACTAGATAAATAATGTACTAAATAAACATTTTTTAAAAGTCATAATCTACCATTTAGAGTTTCCTATGTGCGAGGCATCTAGCTAATTGTGTTACATGCATCTACTCATTCAATATGTAACCAACCAAAGAGATACTTAACAAACAAATGCACTTAAAGTAAAGCTCTATAAAAATATTCAGCAATTTTTATATTCAAGAGAAATAGCAAACTATCAAAAAATAACATTTGTTGCAGAATACTGGAAATAATGTTTAAAAGCAGTAAAATTAGAAAACAAGGTTTTAAAATTAGAAAATGGTTTCAAAATTATACCTATTTTTGTTTTCTACTGACATCTCTTCTGAACTTTTGCTTTCTTCTTTAAAATACTGGCCTGAGCTAGATGGATTAGCAAAAGTAGATATGAAAGGTCCCAGAGACTGAAAAGCTGCTTGGCGAACCTAGGAAGATAAAAAGGACAATAATAAAGGAATCATTTTGAAAAAGAATTATATACGCACACATTATGTATATTTAATAATCTACTTTCAAATGCCGAAGTATGTTTAGGATAATAATGAAGCTTTTCTAAAGGAAGCCCAGATTCAGAACTTTAGCTAGGATTGAAAAATTCTTACAAGCTATTTTCTCTGGCTGGGCGCAGTGGCTCATGCCTGTAATCCCAGCACTCTGGGAGGCTGAGCTGCGCAGATCGCTTGAGTCCAGCAGTTTGAGACCAGCCTGGGCAACATGGCGAAATCCAGTCTCTACAAAAAATACCAAAGTTAGCAGGGCGTGGTGGCGCATGCCTGTGGTCCCAGCTACTCGGCAGGGCCTGAGGTGGAAGAAGCGCGTGAACCCGTGAGGCTAAGTCTGTAGTGAGCCGTGATCACACCACTGTACTCCAGCCTGGGTGACAGAGCAAGACTGTCTAAAAAAAAAACCCCAAACAAACCCCTATTTGTTCTTTTTTACTTTCAATTGTTTTTATCCTCTCTTGAATGTTTGAACCATGATAATCTAAGTATGAGATACTATGAAACATTTGCATAGAACAAAACTAAAGAAAGTCCTGCTGTGTTCTCAAGAACAAAAAGAATAAGGAAAACCAAGAGTGCCACAAAGAACATAAAAATCAATAAAGCCAACAAAATGTGATAAATACATTTAATGTTTTCAGGTAGGAAAGACTTTAATTTGTTCACTAGAAGGAAGCAAGACAGACGTACCAGAAACATAATATTAACTTAAAATATGTCACAAAGATCTTGAAGCATATACTATTGTTCTTGATGACTGTCTCATGTAGGAGGGGTGATAAAGAAGTTATAGAATTCCACTTCATGTCGTATTTCTGTATTATTTTTAAAATCAGGAATTTTTAAAACATTTGAAAATGAGAGGTTTTATGGAAGGATGGACACAATTGGACAAAGGCAACAACAATGGGAAAACTGGTATGTTACTAAAACCTTGACTTTGCCACACACCAATTTCCCTGAAGTTTAGCATTCCTTTTCCTTTTGAGACAGCTCTTGCTCTGCTGTGGAGGCTGAAATCCTTGGCTTAAGTGATCTTCCAACCTCAGCCTCATGAATAGTTGGGGTCTATAGGCATGTGCCACCACATCCAGTTAATTTTTCTATTTTTTTTGCAGAGACAAGTCCTTGCTATGTTGCCCAGACTGGTCTTGAACTCCTAGCCTCAAGCAATCCTCCCACCTCCTCCTCCCAAAGTGTTAGGATTATAGGCGTGAGTCACTGCTCCTGGCTAGCATTTCTTTTCTTTAAAAAAAAAAAAAAAAAGCATAATAATACCTTTTTCAAGTTTAAGATAATAATTATACAGTAAGCATGATTTTTACAAAAGCAAATAAATGTAGAGATATCTATTATTAGTATTTACCTACTCTTGGAGAAGCATATATAAAAAATGACTCAATTGATTTTTTAAAAAGGCTAGAATTATATGCATGAGAGGGAAAAGAATAGCTTGTATGTGTGTAAACTAAGGGTTTTTCTCCCCTTCGTAAGTCACTTACTTACGAAACATTATGGAAACATTACTTCCATAAAAGGATAAAAGGTCACTTTTAACGCTGTATGCACGAATTTAATCTTCTCTGAATAATGTTAAATCTCTGAGCTTGTTCCCAATAAAGGACATAGAAAACTTAATTTATCTAAATCATTAGTTTAGCTTCTTGTTAGATTAGAATGAAAAAAGTTTAATGTGGAGGAGAGAGATCACAGTGTCTAATAAGTTAATTAAATCCTACTATTAATCTACCTCCTTGATTTCACAAAAACAGAAACTGAAATCCAAATAAAATGACTTCTTCAGTGTTACCCTATAGTTACAATGAAATCAGGACTGAAGTCCAATTTTAACTCTCCAACACATCCCACTGCCTGTAATTGAGTAATTTTCCAACACTATAAAAATATTTCTACTTTGAGCTATTCCTCAAAATAAAGTGATTTTAAGCTATTATTTTTACTAGTTTCAATGACTTTAAGAAATAAACAACTAATGATTTTAAACAAAGGTTCTGGAAACCACTAAAAAACCCACAAGTCACTCAAAGAATAAATATTAAAGAATTTCAGAAATAAAATTAACTTTTAATTCAATTTTAACTTTTGAGAAGGGACAATAGAGTAGATTATAACCTTCCCCAAATGGCTTAATATTGTTCAGACAAAAGACTATCTTGTCTTTTTTTTGCACCTAAATAGGCATAGGATTTACGTGTGTGTGTGTGTGTATGTAAAATAGGCATAAGATACACATTTTTCTCAGACAGGTGCAGCATATATAGCCTGCCCTCTGTATCCACAGGTTCTGTGGATTCAACCAACTACACATTGAAAACATTGTTAGACCCACGATGGTTGTGTCTGTATTGAACAAGTACAGACTTTTTTCCTTGTCATTATTCCCTAAATAATAGAGTAACAATTACTTACATAGCATTTATGCTGTATTAGATGTAAGTAATCTAGAGATGATTTACAGTGTACAGGAGGATGTGCATAGGTTATATGCAAATACTATGCCATTTTGTATCAGAGACTTCTGAGTATCCTCAGATTTTGGTATCCACAAGGGGTCCTGGAACCAATCCTCCATGGATACCAAGGAACAGCTGTATATCTCTAAAATGACTGACATATCCATATTCTCAAATTAACAGGAACTAATGCATGTTACCAATCCAAAACAACGACCAAATACATAGCTTCACAAAGAAAATTGAGTAAGCTATGTTAATCTTTTCTAACAAGCTGATACAGGATATAACAAAAACATTAATATAATATCAAGGCTTAAGAGTCTTGCCCTCTATGTCAATTTTGTTTTGGGAATGAATATGCAAAAGTCCTGAGATTGATCTCTGCCATGACGGTGTGAGGAGCTCAGCTGACCCACTTCTCAGTGAAGTAAGTGAAAATTATAAAACAATAATTCAAAGCCCCTGGAAATGGCCCTAGGAGCAAGCAGCAATTGAAGGGATAACAATTCAAGAAAACTGACAAAATGTAGTATACATCATAAAAAAGCTGAGAGTCTAATTTTTTTTTTTTTTTTTTTTTTTTGAGACAGAGTCTCGCTCTGTTGCCCAGGCTGGAGTGCAATGGCGCGATCTCGGCTCACTGCAAGCTCCGCCTCCCAGGTTCACGCCATTCTCCTGCCTCAGCCTCCTGAGTAGCTGGGACTACAGGTGCCCGCCACCACACCCGGCTAATTTTTTGTATTTGTTAGTAGAGACGGGGTTTCACCATGTTAGCCAGGATGGTCTTGATCTCCTGACCTCGTGATCCACCCGTCTCGGCCTCCCAAAGTGCTAGGATTACAGGTGTGAGCCACCGCGCCCACCTGACCATTCCCTCCTTGTAACGCCTCCAGTGAGGTGAGGTGGAGACAGCAGTGTGCTGTAGCCAAGCACACTGGGGTCTGCTCTCCCGCAGCTCCCGGGCACAGGCTGCATCGCTCCAGCTACCTGATGCTGAGGTCCAGTCCTGAGTGAGAGCAGCTGAGGGGTGAGGCTCCTTTCTTCCACCCTCCTTTGGGTGTGGCACACTGAAAAGGCTGGGGCCCCAAAAGCCACTGGTCTACCTCACAGGGTGGTGATTCCTCACCAGGAGAAAGAAGCCAAGGGAACCTCAGGCTGCTGCCCTTCCATACCCACTAAGCCCCTGTCATACCAGGGTGGCTGTGGGCAGACCCAAAGCTGTACCTCCTGGAGTGGGGAAATAGTCTTCACTCAAGCATTCCAGCCAGTCACTAAACAAGCAAATAACAGTAACAAGCCCCCATGGGGGAGCGAGGACAACCAGTATCAAACTACACATATTATCTAAAATGTTCAACTCTCAACAAAACACTACAAGGCAGGCAAAAAAAAAAAAAAAAATCCATACATTAGGGGGATAAAAGAGACAGGCAACAGAAACTGATTGTGAGAGCAATCAGATTTCAGACTTAAAAAAAGACTTCAAAGTAGCTATTATAAACATGTTCACAGAACCAAAGGAAATGATGATTACAGAAGTAATGGGAGTTATGGGGACGGTGCTGCATCAACTAGAGTGTAACATCAATAAAGAGAAATTATAAAAAAGAACCAGATGGAAATTCTACAGCTGAAAAGTGCAATGACTAAAATAAAGTCAGTACATGAGCTCAACAGTAGATCTGAACTGGCAGAACAAATAATTGTTCTATTGAAGATAGATCAATAGAGATTATGCAAGCCAAAGAATAGAGAGGGGGAAAAAATGAGGAAAAATGAAAAGGGCCTCAAAGAAATGTGGGCCATCATTAAGCACATTTAACATATACATAATGGGAATATTAGAGGGAGAGAAGAGAGAAGGAAAAATATTTGAAGAAACATTGGCTCAAAACTTTTCAAACGTATTGAAAAACGTAACTTACATAACTAGGAAGTTCAATCAACTCAACTCCAAGTAGTATAAACTAAAAGAGGTGCACATACGGATACATCACAGTAAAAATTCTGAAAGTCAAAGGCAAGGAGAAAAATCTAGAAAGCAACAAGAGAAAAATGACACATCACTTACAAGGGAACCCCAATATGATTAACAGCTGACTTCGCAGCAGAAACAGAAGAGGTCCGAGGCAGTGGCATAACACACTCAATCTCACATTAAGTAAAGCTGTCTTTCAAAACTGAAGGTGAAATAAAGACATTCACAGATAAATGAAAACAGAATTTGTTGTTCGCAGAACCACATTAACAAGAAATACTAAATAAAGTTTTTCGGGTTGAAAGCCATTTACCCCAGATGATAATTCAAAGAAGGAAGGAAGACCTCTAATCCACAACCTAACCTTCTGCCTAAAGACACTGGAAAAAGAAGCAAAATAAACTAAACGCAAGCAGAAGGGAGAATAAAGATTAAAATGGAAATTAATGAATAATAGAAAAATAGAGAAAACCAATGAAACCAAAAGTTGGTTCTGTAAAAAGATCAACGAAGCTGACAAGCCTTTAGCAGACTGGCCAAGAAACAGAGACAAGACTCAAATTACTCAAATAGGAAATGAAAGAAGAGGCATTACTACTGACATTACAGAAATTAAAAGATTATAAAGGAATCCTATGTATAATCATATACCAACAAATTAAGTAACTTAGATGAAATGTACAAATTCCTAGAAAGATACAAACTATGAAAACTGACTCAAGAAAAAAACACACAACAGACCTATAACAAGTGAAGAGACTGAATTAGGAATTTTACAACTATCTACAAAGAAAAGCCCAGGCCCAGACGGCTTCACCACTGAACTCAACCAAACATTTAAGAGATAATCAATAACAATTCTTCAAAAACTCTCCCCAAAAATAGTAGAGGAGGGAACATTTCCTAACTCATTTTATGAGGCCATTATTACTCTGACAACAAACCAGACAAAGGCACCATAAGAAAACTACAGACTATTATCTCTCATGATATGGACACAAAAACCCTCAACAAAATACTGACAAACTGAATCCAGCGACACATAAAAAGAATTATACAACTATGACCAAGTGGGACTTATTCCAAAGATGCAAGTGGTTTCACATCTAAAAATTAACATAATACATCATGCCAATTAAATAAAAATCAACAGGACTTAAATGTGTAAAGAAATTTTTGTCCTGTTACAAAAAAACACACAAACTATTAATATAGTAGTCTTTCTACTGTCTATTCCTAAAAGTATAAAAAATAATATATCTTAAATTATAAGTTATTTCTTATGAGGTCAAAATTATGTTTGCTTTAAAACGGACACAAATGTATTATTTTACAAAAGTGATAATCAAAACCCTACCCAACGTGAAGGATCACTGATCAAATTAATAAAAAGTGCTGATAATTTGGTCCGTCGGATTTCTTGACATGTTGCACATGAAACCGCCATGAAGCATTCAGCACAAGCCTTTCGGACTCCCCATACATTATCAGAACAAAGCTGGAAAAATCTGGGCAGCTATGTGAAAAGGAAAGAGTCTTGTTAGTTGGATAAAGATAGCAGATTTCATCAGTTACTTCGCTTTCATTTTCTGCTTTCACGCTTCTTTTGTTTGTTTGTTTGTTTTGAGACAGAGTCTCACTCTTTTGCCCAGGCTGGAGTGAGGTGGTGCAATCTTGGCTCACTGCAAACTCCACCTCCTGGGTTCCAGCAATTCTCCTGCCTCAGCCTCCCAAGTAGCTGGGATTACAGACGTGTGCCACCACGCCCAGCTAATTTTTGTATTTTTAGTAGAAATGAGGGTTCACCATGTTGGCCAGGCTGGTCTCGAACTCCTGACCTCAGGTGATCCACCTGCCTTGGCCTCCCAAAGTGCTAGGATTACAGGTGTGAGCTACCACGCCCAGCCTCAGTGTTTTAAATGTTGGATTGTCTTAAAAAGTAGGATCTATTAGTATTTATACTCAACAATTTTCAATAAATCACATCTAATTTACTGTCTATTCCTAAAAGTATAAAAAATAATGTATCTTAAATTATAAATATATAACATATAATAATATATCTTAAATTTTAAGTTATTTCTTATGAGTCAAAATTATGTTTGCTTTAAAACGGACACAAATGTATTATTTTACAAAAGTGATAATCAAAACCCTACCCAACATGAAAGATCACTGATAAATTAATAAAAAGTGCTGATAATTTGGTCCGTCGGATTTCTGGCTATGCAAAAGCATACTGGATTGTCTTATGCAATATTTCTGGCTATGCAAAAGCACTCCCAACAATCATAGCTTAAATGTTATACAAGAGCTTGCCCCTGAACTTAATTATTTTGCATAAGAGATGGCTTCAGAAACTCTTTAGGTATGGTGACTTATACATCAAGTATAGGCATCTTGTGTACTATTTAAAACTAACTTGCTATAGATTTAATATGTCATCAACATTCTTGAGGGTTGCAATAAAATTAAAGGTTCAATTGAATAAGTAAGAATTGATTTGCTTAACAGAAATGGAAGAGGTAAAAACAGATCAATGGTTCTGAAACATATCTATATTTTTAATAAATATCAAAAAGATAATTCAAACGCCCAGATTACAGATATTTAAACTCCTAAATTCAAAATTATCTTTCTGGTTTATATTCATGGAATTGTGTTAATAAAACTTTGGAGTAAACGTGTGCATTTCAAACTTTATGTACTACTTTGTAACACACACTGTTTACTCCTTTATATCTGCAATACTTACCAACATTTCTTCAGTAGCTTGCTGGCCAACTACACTGCAAATATCTCCAAAATTGGCAGCACAGACCTGACAACAAAAGCATCATTGACATTTCAAAATATTACACATAAGGTTCTTCTAAGATAATCTTTTAAATATCATGTATCAGTACATTAACCACTAGAACTATGTTCTTAAACAGAAGAAAAAAAACGACAAAAAAATACCTTTCGAACGTGAAACATTCTGCAATCGCAGCACATCTCACAAAACCTAGGGAGGATAAGACGCTCTGTAATATCCTTCCCAACCATGGGAGCCATTTTGCACATTATCTAAAATAAGTAAGAACAAACACACACTGAAAATATCAAGTAAGCCTCTTTCAGTTAAATTAAATAACTTAATAAAAGTATATAATTTGAGGAAACATAAAATATGATATGGCATCATTACACTATATACATGACAGAAAACATTCATAGCCAATTATTAATTTCATCTTATTTATCTAAGTAGGAAACAAAGACAGATATTAACCACAATCAATAAAAACAACCAATAAATACTGCATGCCCAGTAAACCCACAGAAAATCCTAACAATTTCATTTTTGTCCACAGTTTCCATCTTACTACTACTTCATCATTTTGCCTGGTAATTTTAAAAGCAAAACAAACAAACAAAAACCTACATTTTCCCAATTTAAAAAATTGGTGACTGTTCAAAGGGAAAATTATCCCCAGGAAAGATCTAGATTTAGCATATCTGTATTGCTAAGAAAAAATTCAGTCCTCGCCTTGCAAAGCACCCTGTGAACTAAAGCTCATACATATCAGAACCATGTCCTGGTTTTGCAAAGCTTCAGTTCCAGGGAAAGCATGAACACAGTTCTGATACAGGCATGTTTCAGTTAACACAATAGCAGGCAAAGTGAGGATTAACTTTATTTGAAAACTGGCCCTCTATTTAGATACATTGTTCCCACAGTTAATACAGAAAGAAATGGGATAGCCTGTCGTCATTTATCAATTGTATCAATTGCTAGACTGTACAAACAGGACAAAATAAAGAAGTAAAAGAGATACAGATTGCAAAGAAAGAAAATTCTCTCTATTCAAATATGACATGGTTGTCTACACAGAAAATCAGAAGGAATCTACAAAGAAGCCACCAGAATAAGTATGTTTAGGAAGGTTGTAGGCTATAAATTAGAATATAAAAATCTATTGTATTTCTACAAATTAGCAATGAACAATGAACTGGAAACATTTAAAAACAGTATCACTCACAGAAGTACTTTTAAAAAATATGAAATCGAACAAAATACACACAAGAACTTTCTGCTGAAAACTACAAAAGATTAAAGATATAAATCAAAGACCTAAATAAATAGATCTACCATGTTCATAGACTGTGAAACTGGCAATTGTCTCCAAATTGATCTACAGATTCAACACTATCCCCATGAAAATCCCACCATCATCAGAACTAGAGATAACGCCTACATCTCCTAAATCCCAAAACCAGTTTTGTTTTTTGAATAAGCATCTCCATGCTCTAGTTAACAATCCAAAGTTATGCTGTATATCACTGATGTAGCATAACTAAATTTATTTAAAAATGAATTATTTTTATTAAGAAATTAATTTTTATTAAGAAATAATTATTATTTCTCTATCTATTAAGATAGAGAAAATATGGGAGCCATGGAATATAAAACATGACCAAAAAACAAACACAACTGTAAGAGAATCATAAGACTCCTACTAGCACTGGATATAGTTTTTAAATTTTTTATTGTAATGTTTTACTAATTTTACATTGCATCGAGAATTATAATACAGCAAGTTAAACGGCTCAATATAAACCAAAAATTAGGCCAAGACCAAAACTGATTTCCTTCATTGCAAAAATCCTAAAGTGAAAAAAGAAATAATGATGTTTTGGAACTAGGAAGAAGTGGTGGTTATACAACTTTGTGAACATATTAAATGCCACTAACACTAAAATGATTTTATGTCATGTAAGGTTCACTTCAGTAAAAACATTACTGAAAAAGTAAATTTATTATTAACTGGTAACTGAGTATCTAAAAATAATAGATTCAAGAAATTTTTCAAGGGAAAGAGACTAGAGAGATCATCTAATTCATCCCATTACTGATGATCCAGAAGCACTATATATAGTGTGATTATTAAAAAATATCAACAAAGACGGAACCATATTATTTTAGGCTTAAGGAGTGAACTCTTACTATCCAAATAGATATGAATAAATTTCCAGACGAATTTATCACTTTTCTAATTTACCATGAGAATTACTACTATCCAAACTCAGGAACCAGATGTGAATCACAACAGATACTACTCTATTCTAATTCATGCCCTATCATGGGCCTTCAAGTAATCAGAATATTTGCAAACCATGTCAAAAAAAAACCCAGAAACTTCCTATTACATTTGACTTTATGATGTGCGTAATGACTTAACAATCTGTATATTCTTCTGATAACCATCACTGATGTCATATATCCTGGGAAATGTACTTGCCTGACCATCCTTCCCACAAAGACCATACCTGTCAGAGCAGGAGCAAAGTATTATTTTATTTCCACTGTGCTTACACAGTGCCTAGAAAAGTGTTCAATACCTACTGAAGGGGTTCAAGTGTTTCTTCGTTCAGTACAGGGTTTTTAAAATTTTAACTGCACTGTTAAAATAACCATTTCAGTTTTCCATTTTGACATAATAATTTACAATTATGTATTTTTTCGTATTGTGTGCAGAAGGTACACTTTCCTTTGTAAGCCTTTATGTCCCTTTCTAGCCCTGATTGTATTTCAAATTTAATGATTTGTGACAACTTTAACAGAAAGCAGCCTTTTCTTTCTTTCTTTCTTTTTTTGTTTTTTTAAGACAGAGTCTTGTTCTGTCAACCAGGCTGGAATGCAGTGGAATGACCTCGGCTCACTGTAACCTCTGTCTCCCAGGTTCAAATGATTCTCGTGCCTCAGCCTCCAGAGTAGCTGGGATTACAGGCATGTGCCACCACACCTGGCTAGTTTTTTTTGTATTTTTAGTAGAGATGGGGTTTTGCCATGTTGGCCAGGCTGATCTCAAACCCCTGGTCTCAAGTGATCCTCCCACCTTGGCCTCCCAAAGTGCTGGGATTACAGGCATGAGCCACTGCACCCAGCCCAGCCTAATTTTTTTTTTTTTCCTTGAGGCGGAGTCTTGCTCTGTCGCCCAGGCTGGAGTGCAGTGGCCTGATCTTGGCTCACTACAACCTCCACCTCCTCCCAGGTTCAAGTGATTCTCCTGCCTCAGCCTCCCAAGTAACAGGGACTACAGGCGCACACCACCATGCCTGGCTAATTTTTGTATTTTTTTGGCAGAGCCAGGTGTCACCATATTGCCCAGGCTGGTCTCCAACTCCTGACCTCAAGTGATCCACCCACCTCGGCCTCCCAAAGTGCTGGAATTACAGGCATGAGCCACCGTGCCTAACCCCGGCCTGACTTTTAATAAGCACCTCTTATCAGCCACATTTTGCATAAGTGGAAAAATGGCATTTGACTTACAGCCACAGCTTCTGTTTTCACATCATCATTGCTATCTGGGGCTGTCAGCTCTATGAGGACAGGGCACACTTTGGTCTCCACATCAAATCGTTCAATGAGCTCCTGCTCCAACAGAGCCAGCAAAGCTGCCTGACTTGTTTTCCTCACCTAGGAGAAAAATAACAACACAAAGAAAGTACATATGCAACATGACAAAATTCTATCACTTGATTTTTATAAACAAAGATTTCTCATCTCAAAGGGACCCATAACTGGCAAAACTCCGCAAATAAATATTTGTGTTTATTTTCTTCAACTATTACAAAGACTACAGAACTTCGTAGATTGTGTTGTAACAGAGGAAGTGGACAGAGCCATCCTGGTAAAAGATGCCTCACAAAGTAACAAACCTTTTAAGGGACCGCTAGGAGGTTACCAAGTGAGAGTGCAGTTACTAGGCATTGTCCATAATGGCATTAAAGGGATCTACTAGATTTGTCAGACTCTAAACACATCTTGTCTAAGATAAATATTCATTTTTGAAAAACAGTAAAACATTCCAAAGAGAACACTTAGGCTAGGCTATTCTCCATATATTACACTACGTAAATTTCTTTTAAGAACATATAAATGGCACTCTTACCTGATTATTCTGATCTGCAAGGTATCTAACCACAATAGGTAGTAAGAATTTTGAAAAAGCATATGGTATTGAAGGCCGGTTTTCTTGACAAAACAGTGCGATGTGAGGCACCTGTTCCATCAGCTCCGCTCTCACAGTTGGTTCTATTGAAATAACGGCAATGTGAGCAAACATGTTCTCCTGCAGCAACAAAACCTTTATCTGTTCTTGAGGGTACTTAGGAAGGCTATGGACTTTCATCTTCAAAATATAAAGGAGTTGAGACAACATCCTTTAATTCTGCATTCCTTTTCAGAATCATACACAGATCAATCCCATGAGTGAAAGGAAGACCTTATCTTCAATCCAAGCTTCTGTTGTTCACAGTATGCACTGAGTATCTAACCATTTCTTAACAATAAATAAATTTATTCATCACCTACACTGTGCCACACTGTGCTAGGGGTTAAATATCCTATGTGATATTTACATCAATACTCTGACACATACACAGTATTATCCATAAATTCCACTATTTAAGAACCTACTAGGACAAGTCATAAAAACTAGTTCCTAATCTCAACTTAGTCAATAAATGAAAGATAATTAGACTTAACTAAGACTAAAAATGGGTAAATGAAAATTAAAGATGACAATTATTTTTTAAACACCTGAAAAGACCCAAGTGCATATGGCAAATTTAAATGTGAGAAATATGGCATTTCAAATTTCTGGGCTTCAAAAAGATGAAATGTCTAAGAAGCAACAGTAGGAAAATCAGCTAGTTAGCATGGAACAAAAGTTCCTACTGCACATCATAAAGATCAAAAGTACTAAAAGATAATATTAAATGTTCAATCTTGAGGTGGGAAGACAAAATCCAAAAATCAACCGTAAGACCAACTAATTACACTTTATAAAAACTTTATTATAGGCTGGGTGTGCCTGTAATCCCAGCACTTTGAGAGGCCAAGGCGGGCAGATCACTTGAGGTCAGGAGTTCCAGACCAGCCTGGCCAACATGGTGAACCCTGTCTCTACTAAAAATACAAAAATGAGCCAGGTGTGGTGGTGCATGCCTGTAATCCCAGCTACTCCAGAGGCTGAGACAGTAGAATCACTTGAACACGGGAGGTGGAGGTTGCAGTGAGCCAAGATCGCGCCACTGCACTCCACCCTGGGCAACAGAGCAAGACTCTGTCTCAAAAACAAACAAACAAAAAAACTTTATTATAGATAACAGATACCAATACTCAGTTAAAAGGGAAAACAGCCTGGGAGCAAATTCATGTATAACACAGTATTAGGAAGTGAACACACTGTTCAATAAATAATAAGAAAGAAAATAAGGATACAAGTAGGCAATTCATAGAAGACATGCAAGTGACTGAAATACAGACAGACATGATGGATTATCAGTAACAAGTCATTGTATCGGACCTAACTAGAACTCTGGTACCCATTATTATTATGCATTAATAAAGCTACATTAAAGTAAATATGTATGAATGTGTCTACTAGGATTTCAGATATCAACAGAGAAATTAACATACCTTTAAGTAGATAATACTGTATTTTACAAAGCTCAGAATCTTATCAACAAACCAATATCTGGAATTTCTATTATACTGCTGTACCATGTGAAGTTGGCCAGATATGAACAAAATAGAGTGTTTCTGTTTTGAAGAAAAACCTAATTTTTAAAAAAGTAAACATACAGGCCTCTGCTTTTCTCACGGATCCTGAATTTTCTAAGTTAACACTGACAATTGCTTATATTTTTGAAGCAAAAGGAGGACACAAGTTATGGTTTCAGTTAAAAATGAAATCAGCAACTTTTCTTTCTTCAAAGCCCCGCTTAGGCAAATAGACTAATGGGGCGGGGCGGGGGAATAAAGCCCAGAAACAGACGCATGCATGTACAGACAACCGATTTATTAAAAGGTGAACTGGGAAAGATGGTCTTCCCAGTTGTGTCAACTGGCTACTCACATTAAAAAAAAAAAATGAAACTTGTCCTCCACTTTGTATCACGCACATGAATAAATTCCAGGTGGAATACAGATCTGAATGTCAAGGCAAAAAACAATAAGGCTTCTCTGTGTTAGAGAATACAGGAAAAGATATTTATGACTTTGAGATTGGAAAAAATCTCAAAGAAGACACAAACGGCATGACCCATAAAGGAAAAACACTTCTCTTCTTTAAGAAGCATCACGGAGTGCAAAGAGAAGCCACAGAGTGAAAAAGATATCTTTAATACACATAAATGACATACGGCTCATATGCAGAATGAATTCCTGTAAATCTGTAAGAAAATGACTACCAATTTTTTAAAGGGGGAAGAGACTTAGACATTTCAAAAAAGAAGAAGCCCGGCATGGTGGCTCATGTCTGTAATACCAGCACTTTGGGAGGCTGAGTCAGGTGGATCACTTGAGGTCAGAAGTTCAAGACCAGCCTGGCCAACACGGAGAAATCCCATCTCTACTAAAAATACAAAAATTAGGCAGGCATGGTGGCGCATGCCTGTAATCCCAGCCACTCGAGAGGCTGAGGCAGAAGAATCACTTGAACCCAGGAGAAGAAGGTTGTAGTGAGCCAAGGTCATGCCACCACACTCCAGCCTGGGTGACAGAGTGAGACTCCATCTCAAAAAAAAAAAAAGATACCCAAATAGCCAGTAAGTGTATAACCAGGTATGAACTTCACTGGTTACTGAGGAAATGCAAATTACAACCACAATGAGATACCACTATACATCCATCCCATTCCGGGGGAAAATAAAAGCAGATGGTAAATTTTGGGGAATAAAAAAATCAAGATAAAAGCTAATGAAAGGTAAGGCAGAAGACTGAAAGGTTCTCAGCTGCTTATTTGTCTAAACTAAGGATACATATTTCATTCACTTCAGAGCTATGTTATTATTCAATAGTCTTTATCTTACCCAGCTATCACAATAAGCCCAGTCCTAAAAATTAGAAACCTCAGGGTCAAATCCTCTCTCTTCCTCACTCTATCCAGAGGTTAGCCTTGGAATCCCTCCTAGTACTTCAATTTCTATCCAACAATTCATCCTTATAACAATTAACTGGCTGGTCACGGTGGCTCATGCCTGTAATCTCAGCACTTTGGGAGGTTGAGGCAGGTGGATCACTTGAGGTCAGAAGTTCCAGACCAGCCTGGCCAACATGGTGAAACCCCTTCTCTACTAAAAATACAAAAATTAACTGGGTGTAGTGGCGCATGCCTGTAATCCCAGTTATTCGAGAGGCTGAGGCAGGAGAATTGCTTGAACCTGGGAGGCAGGGGTGGTTGCAATGAGTGGATATCACGCCACTCTGCTCTAGCTTGGGCAACAGAGCGAGACTCTGTCTCAAAAACAAAAACACCCAATTAATTGGTATAGTCTTCCAATCAAGTCTTCTTGTCACCCATCTTTTTCACCATATCAGTTCATACTGCTACACTACACTGTTCTAAATCACAAAAAGGTAAAGTCATCAGCATGGTTTATTATAAACCTTTACAATCTAGCCCTCACCTAACTTACTTAACAGCCTAATTTTTCTAACCTGGAAACTCAGCAGGTTAGTCTCATTGTCAGGTTGGCCTCATTGTTGACCAAAGGGGCCACCATCTTGAACTCCTCTCTCTATCTTTTCCCCTCCTGGGTATGCCCTTTTCCCTCTCTATACCTCATCTATCAAATCCAACTTAAATGTCACTAACTTTCTGAAGCCTGCCCCGATCCTTCCCATTATAATTTATTGTTTATATGTTGGCTGCATTCACTAAACTGTTAACTTGATGACACAAATCCTTGTTCACCTTAATAACTGCTCTAGCATTTAATCTAGAACCTGGTATAGAGTATGTACTGTTTGATATATACTGAATGAATGGAATTATGTCAATAGAGACATTTACTATGAATTTACCAACGTGAGAACATATTTTAAAATACGCACACACACACTTACAAAAAAAAAAAAACTCTGGAGTTGGTAAACAGGTAAAGGAAAACACAAATCTATCCTTAAAGAGTATCTGTCTCTACTAAAGAACATAACCATAATAGGCTATAACAGTGCCATGAATTTATGTTAAATTGTTATTTAACTTAAATCAAATTAAAAAAATAAGTAAAAATTATGCTTGATGAGACCCCTCCTAAAACCATTCTAGAACAAGCATATACATAAGCAATTATGTACACAAAGGTAGATTATTGCTCAGTTAAGCCTACAAATGTTCTGCCCACCCTGTAAGAATATTAGAAACATTTAAGGCTTATGTAAACATTTAACACATTCCCATTAAAATGAACTGTTCATCAAAAGATGAGCTTGTCTAAAAATTAAAAAATAGGGCTTGCTGAGATGCCAAAAAGTCTGTCAGAGGTAGAAAATATACTTTAATAAAGGTAATAGATTTAAGGAAAAAAGTTTTAAGATTTTTGGATGGTTTCTAAAATCAAGTATAAAAATATGTTTAATATTACCTTAAAATAGTTTTATGTGTTAAGTATTCAGTATATTTTACTACAACAAAAGATATATTTATAAAAACTTTAACATCACCATTTTCTAAGCCTTAAATCAAGTTTACCTCTTTCTTAAGCAGACTTTCTTATCTTCACTTTGGAGATAAACCAGCTTTAGTTTTACAAATGGTTAATCAACATTTTTTTGCAAGTGAGAAACCACACAGAAAGCAAGCTTTCTATAGTTGCCTAAAATAATTTACAGCCTCCTCCATCTCTTTTAATGTATTCAAAATTATTCTATATATTTTTATTAATCCTAAAATATTAATATACATGATGCAAAACAATGTTTTTAGATTTGTTTTGATGAGAAATTTCTAAAATTAAACTAAATGAGCCCACTGTAAAATGTCCAGGTCTCAGTAACAAATTTTACTTTTGTTGTCACTGATGGGTTTGATAATTACTTAGGAAATATTTTAAAGCTATCTCATATCACATTAACTTCTTCATTAGTTTTTAGAAACACAAATTTGGTCAAAGAAACCTTTCTAGAACAGAGTAAATTCACTTTCTCCACATATACCTGAATCATCGGCCAATCTGCTAATTCTTTCCAAAACAGCAATACAATCTCTTTCATCATCGCAGACTTCCCTCAAGGTATCGAGCAAACTCCGGGCCACCATTTGTCTACACAGAAAAACAAAATTATGTATGTTCAATGGCATCAATAGCTAATATCCAGAATTTTAATTTTTTGAGACAGGGCCTCATTCCTGTTGCCCAGGCCGGAGTGTAATGGTGTGATCACGGCTAACTGCAGCATTGACTTCCCTGGCTCAGGTAATCCTCCCACCTCAGCCTCCTGAGTAGCTGAGACTACAGGCATGCACCACCACACCTGGCTAATTTTTAAATATCTTTAGTAGAGATGCTGTTTCACCATGTTGCCCAGGCTGGTCTCAAACTCCCGGGCTCAAGCAATCCACCTGCCTTGGCCTCCCAAAGTGCTGGGATTACAGGCATGAGTCACTGCACCTGGCCGATATCTAGAATTTTAAAAGACAAAATCTGTATATTTTTTAAGAAAATTTTTTCTTATTACATTATTAAAACATATATTAGGTCTATAATTTCCTAAGTGGCAAATGGCAATATTGATTTTATTTTAACAAGATGAGACTGAATATTTACAACATTTTTTTTTAATCTTTATCTAACTGATTTGGTAAAAAGTCACCAAAAATTCATTTCAGTTGTCCTTCAATTATTACAATGAAAAAACACACTCATTCATTATACAAAATGTTACCCTTACATATTTTTAGTAGTATGAGTTTTGCATAGCTATACCCAAAAAATCTGAACCAAGACTTTTTGATTTCCCAGAAAAGTGTGATATAGGTGGTCTGGGATCATGGCTGGACAAACACAATGCAGTAGGAAGAGTGCTGGCTCTTGGTCACTGCTGTGTGACCCAATGATCTTGAGCATCACCCGTCATACAGCAGGTATACAACATCATGTGTTGAAGGAATAATGTACTTCCCAATAAGCAATTTATATGAATACCAAAATTATGTCCAGTGGCAGAAAAGCAATGGTAATTAATGGTAATTTTTTTTTGCAAAGAAAGCATGTTGTATGCTTACTAGGATCAAAGAATAAACAAGTACAAAACTGCTCATGCTATGATTATGAATAAAACTTGGTGACTCAGATTGTGCCTGTTAATAATACCTCCTTTAAAGTGGATACTTTCATTTTCCCTACTGAAGTTAATAAAACCACCCTTCCACTTCCACTTTAACAAAAAGAATATGCACATACCTGTTAAATATGTTCTCACTTGCAGCATACTTGTCCAATCTCCCCAGGGGCGTCAACATTTCATCTTGTGAGACAAAGTCCAGGGCTGAAGGTATAATAATCACATCAGACTCTGAGCTGTAGTCATCCACACCAACTATCAGAGACATCAGAAATACTCCTTATAACACTTTGAAACTAAAATGTACCCCTTGCCTGTCTGAAGCAGTAAAAATCTGTTTCTGGAATGGTACCAAAAAAAATCACAAGAGACTCTCAGAATCAATCCAGAAGCCACAAATAACTAAAAGATACCTCCTCTCCTTTTTCTACAGATATGTTCTACTTGGCTCTATAAGCACAAAGTTCTACTTGGCTCTAAAAGCACAAAGGTCAGAGGCTACAGAAACTCAGTATGCAGGAAACAGTGATCAGTCTTGAGAACATGTTCAATCAAGACACTAACAACTTGTGAAAAGGCACACAAAAAGTCAAGCACCAATATAGTTAGTCCTGCAATGTGGAAGATAAAGCTAATGAAACTGGTATCTAACTTCACTTAATAGAAGAAAGCTAAAAACATTAATATATTTATATTCATTAAACAAATATTTATTAAATACACTTGTGCCAAGTACTAGAGTAGATGCTGGAGAAACAACAATGAAAATACTGTTTCTGACTTCAAAGAGCTAATATTCTACAGAAAACAATCTACTTTAAAATGATCATTGTAATAAAAGTATGTATTAATACAAACTAAAAGGCCAGACACCCATTCAAGCTGCAGGAGAAGGAAGAGAAGACCAAGAAAGAATGGCTAAAAACTAACCAAAAGGTAATTATTTCAAAGGAACCAAGCAATGAGTGAAGGTATGATTAAACAGCATCTACTACCAAAGGAGTCAAGGAAGAACTGAAAGGTGCCCACTGAATTTGGTACTTTTGTGCCATGCTGTGTGACAAGGGCGATTTTCCATTGCATGAAAGCCGAGAAGCCAAACCTGACTGAAGAGGTAAAGGAAAATATAATAAAGTGAAGACAATGAATACAAAATATACTTTCCAGAACTGTGGCTGTGATATAGTAAACTGGATTAGATTACTAGCCAGGGCATTCAAGCAAAATAAAGATTATTTATTTTGTTCTGTTCCTAATGTTTAAAAGAAGACAGATTTGCACATGGTTATATAATGAAAGTAAACAGTCAACAAATAAATATAAATTGAAGTTTTAGCAATAAGAAAATATTACTGATGGAAACACCATGGGGTTGGAAAGGATGCGATCCAGAGCTAAATCAGGGCCTTTCCCAAAGCCCTAAGAGCTTTCCAAGAAATTTTTATTATTATTTCCTGGCACTTCCTATTCTATCCCCTGCATTACTTGATTTACTTTCTCAATAGTGCCTGTCAACATCTGGTACGTATTAGTTGTTTTACTTATAGTCTGTCTCTCTAGAGTAAGTTATTGGCTCCATGAGGACAGAAATTTTTATCCCATACACTGCTTCATCTCCAGGATATTTCCAGGCACAAAGTAAGCATTTAAGTATTTCTGAAACAAATAAATCTGTTCATCACTCACAATGAGATTTTGTCGTTGTTCCTTTAGCTCTTTTCTTAGGAGAGAAAAAGAAAACCACCTAAGAAACTCCTCCCAAATGTTGCTATATGAGACACAGAAAAGATTCATCATTTCCTGATGAACTGTTATTGCTATTAGGGCATTTTAAAATGCTTGTTTTTAAAGTAAATGTGTATATACCATGGGCCCATCTTACAGAACTGACTACTTTAAACAGATAACATTTTTACTCCCAACAGAACATTATCAAAAAGAGAACACAACAGTTCCTTTTGTTAAAATAAAAATAACTTCTGTACTTAAAGAATACTTAAACATGATCTTCCACTTTTGACAAAGGATGGATTAACAGGAACCAACTTAACCCTCACACCTTAAATGGTAAATAAATAAATAAAATGACAGAGCCAGGCATGCTGATAGTGTCTGTAGTCCCAGCTACTTAGGAGGCTGAAGCAGGAGGACTGCTTGAGCACGGGAGGTCGAGGCTGTACTCTTCTATAACTGCATTTGTGAATAGCCACTGCACTCTAGCCCCTGAGAAACACAGTGAGACCCCCATCTCTTACAAAAAAGGTAAAACATATGAAGCCATGGTTTCAGACACTGGACAAAAGACAGTACTGGACAGTGATCTCTGAGAAAGAGAGGACAAATGAAATGAGCCCTATATTCCTCCAGCTAACTTCCTGGAAATAATTTCCAGAGCACTAGGAGGGTCCAAATATAATCCCAGCAGACTCCTCGAGTTTAGGAGACAGAGTTGAGAATTCAGGGAGGCCAAGGCAGCTAGAATTGGCAGAGGGAGAGTATCAGAGAGGAGGGACCTTCACAGAGAAAGAACTTTAGAAAGCTACAGAAAGTCCCTTTGAGTCTTTAGGTGAGTATTGAAACAGTTTATGTGTGTGAGGAAACTAGTCAGTATTCTGGGAAAAATAACTACCTGAAACGATCAAGTGAACGAATCCTCGATTATCACAAAGGACAAGGACTAGTTTATGTCTCCAACAACAAAAATTTTAAAAATTCTAAAATAAATGAGGCAAAACGCCTAAGAAGTGGCAAATAATTCTCCTGGTTTTGCCTAACAAAGCTTAACAGGCTTCAAAAGAAACAAACTATCTCCAAGAAACTGTGTCACAGAACAAAACTCGAGTATGTAAATGAATATAAAAATAGCTAGCACTCAACAAGGTAAACTCTACAATGTCTAGCATCCAATAAAAAATTACTAGGCACACAAAAGGCAGGAAAATACAAACCATGAGGCAAAAAATTCTACAACAGAAACAGACCCAGGACAAAAAATATAGAATTAGCAGATAAGAACATTGAAAGTTATTTTAACTATATTCCATACATTTAAGAAGGCAGAAAAAAAGAGCATGTTAAGAAGAGAGATAGAAGATGATACGAAAGACCTAAATTGATCTTTTAGAGATGAAAAAAAGATATGAAAAATACATGGGATGGGATCAAGAGCAGATTAAACATTATAGAGGAAAAAATGTGTTACCTTGAAGAAAAAGGGTAAGAAAAATATCCTAAATGAAACAGAAAAAATATGGGGGGGAAGAGAATTAAGCATCAATCAATTGTAGGAAAACTCCAAGCATCCAAATATATGTGCAAATGGAGTCCCCAAAGAAGAATGGGAGGTATAAAATATATTTGAAGAAATAATGGACAAAATTTCCCCAAATTTGGTAAAAACTATCAGTCTACAGACAGATTCAAGGGGTTCAATGAAACCCATGAGCAAGAAACATGAAGAAAAGTATACCAAGGCACAATATAATCAAATTGCTTAAAGCTAGTGATAAAAACTTTCAGGCAGGCGGAGAAAAACTCATGTAACATACAGAAAAACAAAAGAATGATAGGAGACTTTTCCATCTAAAATACAAGCCAGAAGACATTAACATCTTTCAAGTACATAAAGAAAAATACCTACAACTCCATACCTAAGAAACAAGAAATCTTTCAAATATGAAGCTGAAATAAAGATTTTTTCAGCCACACAAAAACTGACATCATCAACAGCAGACATGCACTATAGGAAATAATAAAGCAAACCATTCAAGCAAAAGGAAAATTACACCAGATGAGAATCTGGATCTATACAAAAGAATAAAGGACATCAGAAACAATTAATATGGGGCCGGGCACAGTGGCTCACGCCTGTAATCTTATCACTTTGAGAGGCCGAGGCGGATGGATCACTTGAGCTCAGGAGTTCAAGATCAGCCTGGGCAATATGGTAAAACCTTGCCTCTAAAAAAAATACAAAAATTAGCTGGGCATGGTGGCGTGCACCTGCAGTCCCAGCTACTTAAGGGGCTGAGGCAGGAAGACTGCTTGAACCTGGGAGGCCAAAGCTGCAGTGACCTGAGATGGCACCACTGCACCCCAGTCTGGAGGACAAAGCCAGACCCTGTCTCCAGAAAAAAAAAGAAAGAAAAAAAAAAAGGTTAATATGGGATAAATAAAAAATTTCTTATTTTTCAAATCTTTAAGATAACTGCTTAAATAAAAATATGTACTAAGAAATAAATGGATAAATATATATTGTGGGGTTCACAACATATGTAGAAGTATAATGTATGACTATAATAGCACAAAGGCAGGAAAAGGGTAAAGTATACTGTTATAAAGCTCTTACGCTGTGTGTGAAGAGATACATATTACTTGAAGTTAGACTGTGGAAAGGTAAAAATGCATATTAATTATAAACTCTAAAGCAATCATTATTTAAAAAGAAACACACATACACCAAAGACATATAACTACTAAGCCAGTACACCACCTAAGTAATCTAAAAGAAGGCAGAAAAAGAGAATAAAGGGAACAAGGAAGAGATGGGACAACAAATGAGAAACAAGATAAAGAGATTTAAACACAACCATATCAGTAATTACATTAACTGCAAATGGTCTAAATAGCCCAACTAAAGGCAGAGACTGTCAAATTGGATTACAAACAACACCTAACCATGAACATAATTATACACTGCAGCTTATTCTGTCTACAATTCATAGCAAAATACCTTATTAATTATAAATCAGAGCTGTAAAAGCCACTCAGCCACTCTCATCTGGCCTCAGTTTTCTCCTTTATAAGACTGTTAAGCTAGCATAACCTTGAAGCACCTTTATAAAGGCTCTAGAATTCTATGACTATGACCAAACTGTTTCATCAGTCTCATACTTGTTAATCTTAAAGATAAACAATAAAATTGATTCTGGCCCATAAAAAGCAAAGGGCAGTGGGAAAAAACTCCTACAGCTGTGCCTGTCAAACATAATTATGTTCAAGACAAGCTTGCGGCACTTACCTAAAATGCAGATACCTAGATCCCACACTCAGATACTGATTATGTTAGTCTGGAGTAAGGCTCAGGAGCATTTATTTTTAAATGAATAACCCCACTAATTTAAATGCAGACTGTTAAACAACCATACTTAAGAAGCCTACTCCTAGAAGGTAACAAAATCATATTCTGCTTCACATGTTTTGCTATCACTCTATCATGATTGATAATCACTTCCATACAAAGGGAGTGTTCCACTCTGGTACACAGTGTTCCACACTGGTGACAAACGTTCACTTCTATTTCCCAAAAAAAAAAAAAAAAAAAAATTACAATCCTAGGAGTAATCTCTGAAACACACTAGAAGGTATAGCTAGAAAGATAATGGAGAAACTAAAATTGAGTACTAAAAATATTCAGCTAACCCAAAATAAAGTCTGGAAAGGAGTAACAGAGGAAAAAACCGTAAGTCAAACAGAAAATAAATAGCAGAATCACAGACTTAAATGCAACTAGATCAATAATTACATTAAATATAAATGGACTAAAATATTTCATTTAAAAGGCAAAGATTATCAGACTATCAGAAATATAGTCTGACTACCAGAGATACATTTTTAAAGACAAAATTTCAACCATTAGGTTGAAAATAGTTTTTTAAAAAGATATAACACAAAATAGTAAGCATAAGAAAGCTGGAGGCCGGGTGTGGTGGCTCACGCCAATAATCCCAGCACTTTGGGAGGCTGAGGTAGGTGGATTGCTGGAGCTCAGAAGTTTGAGACGAGACCAGCCTGGGCAACATGGTGAAACCCCATCTCTATAAAAGACACAAAAATATTAGCTGGGGGTGGTGGTGCACACCTGTGATCCCTGCTACTTGGGAGCCTGAGGTGGGGGGATCACTTGAGTAAGGGAGGCAGACGTTTCAGTAAGCTGATATAGCTCCACTGCACTCCAGCCTGGGTGACAGAGTGAGAATGTCTCAAAAAAAGAAAAAAGAAAAAAAGCTGGAGTGGCTATATTATTATGAGACAAAATAGATCAAAGACGAGGAGTATTACTAGAAATGGAGACATTAGTACTTCAAGACTCTTGAATTCTTATGTAGCTCTGCATAACTAAAGTTTACAGATTCTTGAACACTGTAATAGCAGCAATAGCCCTATACTGTTTCATGGCTTTTAAAATCCAGCCTCTTTCACTGATGAAGTAAAAAAACCATACATCATCTTTTAATGTTATCTGAATTTTTTAAATGACCAAAAAGCATGCAATACAGTGTTCAAACCAGGTTGTTACTGTTACTGTTGGTTTTTTTTTTGGGGGGGGGGGGGAAGCGTATACTGGCCGGGCACGGTGGCTCATGCCTGTAATCCCAGCACTGTGGGAGGCTGAGGCAGGTAGATCACTTAAAGGTTAGGAGTTCGAGACCAGCCTGGCCAACATGGTAAAACCCCTTCTCTACTAAAAATACAAAGAAATTAGTCAGGCATGGTGGTACGTGCCTGAAATTCCAGCTACTTGGGAGGCTGAATCACAAGAATCACTTGAACCTGGGAAGTAGAGGTTGCAGTGAGCCAAGATGGCGCTGCTGCACTCCAGCCTGGGTGACAGAGTGAGACTCTGTCTCCAAAATAAATAAATAATTTTTTAAAAAAGTGATCTCAGCTCACTGCAACCTCCGCCTCCCAGGTTCAAGCAATTCTCATGCCTCAGCCTCTTGAGCAGCTGGAATTACAGGCAGGCGCCACAACACCTGGCTAATTTTTGTATTTTTAGAAGAGACGGGGTTTCACCATGTTGCCCAGGTTGGTCTTGAACTCCTGACCTCAAGTGATCCGCCTGCCTTGGCCTCCCAAAGTGCTGGGATTACCGGCGTGAGCCACCGTGCCTGGCCAAAAGAATAGAATTCTTAATAGGAAGAGAAAACCTAGGATATAAACTAAGGCCCTATACTTAAAGCTTTAGTTCATCTTATCTCTAAGACCCTTTGAAAACTGCTGCTAAACATAAACTAGGCTCAATATAACCTTCTAGTTCCAAATTATGAAAGGAATCAAATATGTTACAATACAAATAAAGAGAACATCAGGAAGGAAGATGACAAGGGAAAGAAACAACAAAACAATGACATTAATCCTTGTTACCTATAGAACTGAATGACTTTTTGTATAGACATGAGATTATGTAACAGCACAAAACAACTGTCATAGCTCCAGAAGTATCCTCTCTCTATACTACTTGCAGTTCCCTGAATCTAACATAGAAATCCAAAGTAGCAGAAGAGAAATTCCAATTTTTCCTTTTTTAAATTTAAGAAAAAGTGCCTAAAATGTAATAGTTTAAAAGTTGTGGCCAGGCGCGGTGGCTCACGCCTGTAATCCCAACACTTTGGGAGGCCAAGGCGGGCGAATCATGAGGTCAGGAGATTGAGACCATCCTGGTTAACATGGTGAAACCCCATCTCTACTAAAAAAAAAAAAAAAAAAAAAAAAAAAATTAGCCGGGTGTGGTGGCGGGTGCCTGTAGTCCCAGCTACTTGGGAGGCTGAGGCAGGAGAATGGCATGAACCCAGGAGGCGGAGCTTGCAGTGAGCCGAGATTGCGCCACTGCACTCCAGCCTGGGCGACAGAGCAAGACTCTGTCTCAAAAAAAAAAAAAGTTGCACCTTTCCTTTAGCCATGCGCGGTGACTCACACCTTTAATCCCAGCACTTTGGGAGGCCAAGGTGGGCTGATCATCTGAGGTCAGAAGTTTGACACCATCCTGGCCAACATGGTGAAATCCCATCTCTACTAAAAATACAAAAATTAGCTGGGCTAAAACAGGAGAATCGCTTCAAACCAGGAGAAGGAAGTTGCAGCGAGCTGAAATCGCGCCACTGCACTCCAACCTGGGCGACGTACTGAGACACTCTCTCAAAAAACAAAAAAAAACAAAAAAAAACAAAAAGTTGGGCCCACCATAAAATTGTACATAGTCATAGCAAAACCGCGTGAAAAGAACAGAAGATTTTTAAGGTAAGAGAGATCTGGATTCAAATCCCATTTTGTCACTTATTATATTCATCTATAAAATAATGGTTAAGACTTTTAAGACACAGTGATAATGTCTGCAAATGTCTGCAACAGTGTTAGGCAAATAAGCAAATGTTCCCTCCCACTTTGCATTTCAGTTTGTTTCTAGATACAGAATATCTGTGTGTGGTTTCCAACTGTTTTTGTTTTCATTCATTTCATTCAACCAGTAAGTAGGGAAACCATGTGTTTTTAATAGTTTTCATTCAACCAATTAGTAGTCTTAATATAAATAGGACAGCACATACACTATCTAATGTCAGGCACCGAACAAGGAATATACTATAAAAACTAGAAAAAAAATGTGCATGTATGTACGTATATGGGTATACATTGTATGTATGTGTGTGCACAGACATACATACTCTACTAAGAAAAGATACATGGTATACGAGTGTATACAAACAAAATATGCTGTTAACTATTATACTTCTAAGTCTACCCTGATACGTAAGAGAAGGCTTCGAAGTCAAGCCAATTCTTGGAAAACACACTGGAATTTGCCAAGCAGGACAGAGGAGGAAGGCATTCTAAGCAGAAAATTCCAAAGGTAGGGAGTCAAAGAAAACTATTTCATGTCTCCAAAATTACAAGTAATTTGGTATAGCTGGGGCATAAGGTTGATACAGAAGCAAGGCAAAAGGAGTAGGGAAATACGACCAACCAAAATCGACTGTGCCTTCTAATTTTTAAAGAGTAACATTAATACATTTTGCAAAATCATCTTACCTGGCTAGAGAAATCATATTACTACTCTGTAATTCAGAATGACATTTGAGATTTTTCCAAGCAACAACTTGACTCATTTCAACAGTTATCTCGGAACAACAGACAACTCCAGGCAACGTGTATACTTACTCAACTATGCTACAATAAAATCTGACTAAAATTATCAATTATTAAGATTTTTTTTTAATTAAGAAGCAAAGATCATGTTATCACTTCCAAGCAAGATGACCTCTGTTTTTACACAGCATTCTAACGGAACTTCAGACTTCATTTCCTAGCACTCCTCTTCCAATGATCCTACCACTCTTAGTTGTCAAAGAGCAAGAGGGGGAAGGAAGGAATACACAGAAGCCCTAACTTTCTCAAGGGTACAATACAGTCATCTCTCGGTATTTGCAGGGAATTGGTTCCAGGACCAACCCCCAGTGAATACCAAAATCCAGGGATGCTCAAGCCCTGATATAAGATGGTGTAGTATTTGCTTATAATCTATACACAGGTTCCTCTGTACCTTAAACCATCTCTAGATTACTTAACAATGTAAATGCTATGTAAATAGTTGGTTATACAGTATTTTATTTGTATTTTTTAAATTGTTCTGTTTTCTATTTTTAAAAATATTTCAATTCATAGTTGGTTGAATCCCCAGATGTGGAATCTTGAGTGTGGAAGACCAACGGTATTCTCCACCTGCATCAATACTGTAAGTACGCCTCTTTTCTATTCCTTGTTAAACATGCTCAGATATACTACAAATTCAAGCTAATTTCACGGTCATTCAATAAGAATTTTGAATCTACAATTCTTATCAAATCTTACAATCCCTGGAAGATGCCCCAAATCTCTATTTATTAAAAGTCCCTGAAACCATCTTCAAAAAACCCAACTTCCATTCCTACCTTATTATCATCACACATGCATTTACTCTATTCTGCCAAGTTGGGGCGGGGGCGGGGGGGGAGGGGGGAGAAGTGCCAGCAACCAAGAGAACAAAAGCAAGAAATAGTCTGAATAGTGCACTTGACCACCATACATCCAATTCAGTGAGCATACACACACTTCAGAGTGTGAGAGAGAGATGGAGAAGTGCTATTCCCTCAGCTTGTCTCACTCCCTACAGGATTCTCAAAAAGTCATGCTGCTATGGTCTGAAGACACATATTTTTCCAACAACATGGCTCTTAAACTCCAACCACCTCACCCAGGACTCAGCCATAGAAACAATAATGTTACAATGGTGAAAGTGAATGTCGCCATGGAAACTGTACTTTATGATCCATAGAAAGGTATTTAAGGATCAGTCTCACTATGTGGGGTTTTTCCTTTCACGGTGAATCTAGAACCTAAGCTTGCTATTCCCTAAAATGGCTTTTTCTCATCAAACTTCTTAAAGGTACAGTCCCCCCTTGGCAGCCTTCACCAAGACAAACAAAATGTCTTCTCTTTCACTCTGTGACTCTTCTCAAAGATCAGCAATCCTTCTCAGACCAATTGGTTTTACTTCTCTACAGCTTTTCATAATGCTGACACCTGCCATCCCAACGCCGTCTTCTTAAAATTCTCTTACGTCTCTGGAAGTGCACAATCCTGAGTATTTTTCTACTCTTCTGGCCTATTCTTGCTTACTTCTCTTTTACGTAGCAGTTTTCCCTATACTTTTGTCCTCATACATATACGTTACACATATACCCTCTTCCCCTCCTTGGTAAACCCAGTCATTTGCAGCTATCACATATTGTGCAGATGACCCATGAAGTCATCTTGTCCTGATCCCCAGAGCCATATTTGCAAGCACACTGTAAAATCTCCACCTCCATGTCATATTTATTCTGAAAACTAAACTGTCCAAACTACTCTTATAAAATCAGCTCATCCTCATGACTTTCCAATCACCATCATTTTCCCCACTCAACTTCAGATACCAAACATGAGGTCTTCATTTATTGTTTAAAACACTATCTTTCTTGCCCCCATATCTAATCAGTTCCTAAGAGCCATAAATTCTACTTTTATAAAGTATTCTGTATCTATTCCCTCCTTTTAAGTTCCCAACACTCTAACTCAGAGGCTCTGATATATTTTGCCTAGAGCAAACTGGGGTATTCAAACCCCATGAAGGTACATGAACATTTATAACTTAATAATTACAACTTTATCAGACTGGATAACTCTAAGGGATTTTCCAGACCCCAGCTTCCAGGGGTTTCTATCCCAAAAATGTGCCTGAGGGTTTTGGATCCAAGCCTTTTCCCTTCACGTTCTTGAATCTGAGAAAGGCATTATCTCTAAGCTAACTATCTCAAAGCTACTAGGATGCACTGCTCCAAGATAGAAAAAAACCTTCCACACTAAACAATGGAACCTTTTGAAATATTGATGAAAATGTTAAGTGATCAATTCTCTAAATTCTGTAATGAATACTTTTACAAGTCAGATGGTTTTCAACCCTTTGTCGAAATATTTCAACAAATTTCAACAAAATTTCAAAAATATTGAAAGACTGAAAGCGCATTAAAAATAATTTTTGTAATTTTTTTGCACGAGTTGGAAGCAGTTCAAGAAAATGAGTGGCACTGCCAACAAAACCATTTCCATTCCCGTTGACTTATTTATGCAACAAAATTTCTCAGCGCTTATAGCTCTTAAAATGAAAAGTAGAAATGATGTTAAGTATTATCTCATTCTAAGCAATAAATTCTATTTATCCATGAATACATAATTATTTTGTAAAATTCCCATCCATTTCATTAAGAGATGCCTTTTTGATAAAATGTTATTTACTAGGTTTTTTCAATCTGTAATATATTCTGGTTGATCAACCAAGTATTAATAATGGAAACTCAATAAAACTTTAAGTTTTATATTAATGGGAAATTCAAATTTTTAATTTCTTTTTATTTTTTAATTTTTGAGAGAGAGTCTCATGTGATTATGGATCACTGCAGCCTTGACCTCCCAGGATCACACAGTCCTCCCAACTCAGCCTCCCTAGTTGGGACTACAAGTGCATGTGCCACCCAGCATGCCCAGGTAATTTTCTTTATTTTTTGTAGAGCTGGTGGTCTATGTTGCCAGGGCTGGTCTCAAACTCCTAGGCTCAAGTGATCCTCCTGCCTCAACCTCCCAAAGTGCTGGGATTACAGGTGTGAGCCACCTTGCCTGACATAAAATTTAAATTTCTCTTTACCTATTTTTGGTGCAAAGAAATGTGACTGGGCAATCAACTCTCAAGCATGAAAATATGAAAATACATCAAGGTAAATTTCTGTGTGGAAAATGAAAAGAGATAAAGAAAAAAATGCAAGAGTCTCAATTTAAAGAATTTATTCACAATTTTTTTGTTTTATTTGTCTCTCACGGTCTTGCCTGAATATTTGTGAGTTTTAAAAAATGAATAGTGGGTATCCAAGTGCTATAGTATTTAGTCCATTTTAAAAAGTGATACAACTCTGTGTTTAAAACACTGATATTTATAATACATTAGAAATATATCCTTTGCAAATATGGAAATTTTATGGGGAAAATTTTGAATGTCAACTTTAAAATACATGATACAGAGTTTTCAAAATTATTTTAGTAGGTATGCAGTAATAAAGTTTAAAGACCACGGTCCTAGACTGTTATTAACATAATTGCCTGGATCCATCTACTCCCAGCCTCCCCTCATTCGAATCCAGTTTATATATCAGCACCACTTCAATCTTCCCACTCTGTTCAATAGATGCCCTTGCACGCCCTCCCTCCCAATCCCTACCATTCCACCCCCTGATAAGCCTCCCAGGCAGTCTGAATTAAGGTACAACTTTCTTTCTCATGCTGTAATTCAAGGGTGTCCAGGATCTGGCCCCAACCTAGTTTCCTCCTCTGTACACAGCCCATGTGGAGTCAATTTGCTGCAACATGCCCCACTACTTTTCTGTCTTATGTGGTTTCATCTGTTCCATTTCTGTCCTCTCTAACCTCATCTCAGCTTAAATTTACCTATTACTAACACCATCCAGGAGGCATTTTCTATTTTCTAATTAAGAGTTCTTCCTTTTAATTCCCTGCCGTCTTGGGTGCCCTTGCTTTTACTCCACCAATAATTGCAAAGTTTTTTTCCTTTTTTTCATATTCTCCTACCTTCCCTTCTCCTCTCCCTCCCCAACATATATAAATTCCCTAAAGATTGTCTTGCTAAACTTTTCATTATCTAAAAAACAGAGTCCAATGCTTCTCATGGAGGCACATTAATATTTGTTAATGAAAATGTAGTCCATAGGGATAATTGATAAGTCAAGAGTTTACTATACTTTATCCTTCTCCAAGATATTCACAAGCACATTAGCATATTAATACCTTGAGAAGTATCACACCAAAGAGAACTTTTTAATTCGTACAAACTTTTATCAAATTTGATCAAAACACCCTTCTATTCTCTACATAATCTCTAATAATCCTACGTAAAACATAAAAAAGCTCATAGTCTATCCTTCCCTTCAGTTTTTCCCTAGATACTGCTCAGGCCACAATAAATCGGCCAAATTTTGTTTCCCATCTTTACATTTTAGAAAACGAAAGACAATGAGATACACCACAGAATGAGTTACCTTATAAAGATTTGGGGCTTTAAAATTATATTTTAACAAATAAATATACCAACAAATGAATAGGGAGGAAGATTAGGCTCTTCTATAAAGCAGAATGTCAGCTAGTAAATGCAATTAATTCAGGCAAGAATCATCAACACATTCTAACACTAAATGGGTAAATGTTTGGAAACAGGGTATTTCCCTATTGTCAAATTATTTCCTTACTAATTACAATAGGAAAAACAGAATCTTTACAGTGGAGCAATTTGATAGACATCACCTCCACACTACCAGTAATGGACACTGCTATCAGGTGCTCCTTAATCTGAAGCACTGAGAAAACTACACTATCACTTATGTAGCAGTCCTGTCAAAAAAAAAAAAAAAAAAAAAAAGGAAAGAATAACCTGAATCAAATCATGAGGAAACAGATAAAACCAAATGGACTCTTCAAAAATGTCAATTTCATGAATGGTAAAGGCTGAGAAATTGTTCCAAACTAGTAAGTTTGTAAGTAATGTCCTTACAGCAAAAGACAGTTGCCATAAGGACATTACTGGGGATATTTCAATATGTACTACATACTATATAACAGAATTGTAGCAATGTTAAATTTCCCAAATTTCATTACTATGATTGTAAAAGTGCCCTTGTTCTTAGGAGACACAGGCTAAAGGTCCCAATGACCACAACCTATTTTCAAAGGTACACCAAAAAATTACATTACATTGTGTGTGTGTACATAACTGTATAGAGAAGTAACGAGCAAACTGGCAAAATGTTAACAGCTTAATTCAGGTGAAGAGTTGGGAATTCATTACAATATCTGTGCAGCTTTTGTATAGGTCTGAAAGTTTTCAAAATAACAAGTTTAATTAAAAATATTTCATTATTTGACCCCAAATTAGGTTTACGGTCTTATTTAGCTTGGTGTGAAACATCAAGATTCATTCAATACTTATTCTACATTAAGCATTGATGAGATGTATTGCTGAACACTCTGTGATGAGTCAAGAATAAAAATGTTACAGATCTTGGATTTTATAGCACAGTGAAGGGGTTGGCCAACTACAGCCAGCGAGCCAAACTGGCCCACCTTCTGTTTTCGTAAATAAAATTTTATTGGATGACACTTACTTTCATTCATTTCTGTATTGTCATGGCTGCTTTTACCTTACAACAGCAGATCTGAGTAGCTGCAACAAAGATCATATGGTCCACAAAACCTAAACTATTTAATATTTGGCCTTTTACAGGGACCATACAACATAATCTTTATAGTCTCCAGCAACAGGTATGTCAAGCTTTAATTTTGTACTTTGCAATAATATAAATAATGTTTATCAGAAACCCTTCCTTCAAATATCAATACTAAAAGCTTACTAAATCCTTAGAAATGCAAAATTGTCCTATAGCACAACTGAATTTAAGGCAAGAATAATTTGCTGAAGTATACTATATGTATATTCATATATGTATTTATATTTATATATATACACCATATGTATAATGTATTTCTATTTATATAATACAGTAGTGGCATGTTTATCTAGTTTCAAGTTAGTTACCAAGATTATGTATACAAACAGTATTTAACAGAAAGGTAGTGTAACAAAGCACTTGCTCTGACATACACTTGTGGATCTCCCAAATATTATAGATATTTATTCCCTTCAGTGAGTAAAAATTTTCTTTGCACTCTTAACGCAATTACTTTGGTAGTAACCTTTTTTCCCACAGGTAATCCAAATACAAAATTTGAACTAACTCAGGTCCAAATTGCCACCAATCTTAAACAAATGAAGTATTTAATAAATGAGTTATTTCTATCAAAAATGAATTTCATAGATTTAAATATAAAAGTGATCTACATCAGGCTGGGTGCAGTGGCTCACACCTGTAATTCCAGCACTTTGGGAGGCCAAGACAGGTGGATTGCTTGAGCTCAGGAGCTCAAGGCCAGCCTAGACAACATGGCAAAACCCCATCTCTACCAAAAATACAAAAAAATTAGCCAGGCGTGGTGGTGCAGGCCTGTGGTCCCAGCTACTTGGTAAGCTGAGGTGGGAGGATTACTTGAGTCCGGGAAGCAGACGTTGCAGTGAGCCAAGATAGTGCCATTACACTCCAGCCTGGGCAACAGAGCCAGACCCTGTCTCAAAAAAAAAAAACAAAAACAGAAACATGGATAAATGAAAGTCAAAACCGAGTAGTAGAGACATGATGGTCCATCTGCCTTTGTATATGTCCTAAGTATCTGTAATATATAACAAACATTCAAAATTTAATAAGAAAATGTCCCAATGAAAAGATGAGCAAAAGATGTGAAAAGGCACTTCACCAAAGGAGATAAGTTAGATGGCAAATGAGCGCATAAAAAGAGTAACATAATTAGCCATTAATGCAAATTCAAGCCACAAATTAATACTATTATACATTGAATAGAGTGGCTAAAATTAAGACTGCTCACACTAAGTGTTGACAATGATGACGAGGACCTGGAACTCTCATACACTTTTGGTGGGAATGGAAAATGATATAACCACTTTGGAAAACAGTTTGGCAGTTTTTCTTTCTTTTTTTTTTTTTTTTTTTGGATGGAGTTTCGCTCATTGCCCAGGCTGGAGTGCAATGATGCAATCTCGGCTCACTGCAACCTCTGCCTCCCAGGTTCAAGTGATTCTCCTGCCTCAGCCTCCTGAGTAGCTGGGATTACAGGCGTGCACCACCACGCCCCGCTAATTCTTTGTATTTTTAATAGAGACGGGGTTTCACCATGTTGGCCAGGCTGGTCTTGAACTCCTGATCTCGGGTGATCCACCCGCCTCGTTCTCCCAAAGTGCTGGGATTACAGGCATAAGCCACCGTGCCGGGCTGGCAGTTTCTTAAAAAGTTAAACAGCCATTCTACTTCTAGATGTATACCCAAGAGAAAGAACGTATATATTCACACAGACTTGTGTGTGAATGTTCATAGCAGCTTTATTTGTAACAGCAAAAAACTGCAGATGATCCAAAAATCCATCAACATTTTAAAGGTAGAAAGCTGAGAAAAAGTTAACTTGCTCAGATTATAAAGAGAATAAATGGCAGGGCCAGAATATTAACTCAGGTCTAAAGGCTTACCAAGCCCAGTGTTCTTTCCCCTACACAAAACTATACTGAGGTATCTTCCAGAATGACTGCATGATAGATGCTCAAATACCAACCACATTCATATCAATAAGGCCAGAAAGTAAGTTAAGTTTGCTCCTTAGTCTAGGGAGGTAAGAAGCTAAGATGACTTAAAAGTTAGGAGAGTTAAGAAATGAATGTGGAGGAAGAAGCATTGGTGATGTCACCAGCTCAAAGATCTGTGCTAAAAGCAGAGCAAGTTCCAGACCCTCTTATAGAAATTAGAGGGAATACCTCCTCAGCCAAAATTCCATAGGTGTGCCATCCAGACTTCTGCCCAAAACACTAAGTTAGGTTTATTCTCAGCTCCAATTTAAAAACAACAACAAAACTCTAATTCAAATTTAGGAACTTTCAAATTCTTTTACTCCAAAATATAAAAAAAAGATGTAATACAAACATAGGAGCAAGGTAACAATAGTTTAATAAACATACATTCATTGTTTTGAGGAGACTGAGGGAAAAGGACCAGAAATAATAAACCAGAGATCAAACAAATGTGGCAGCAGACTTCTGAACTTTACCTCCTGAGGTCTATTTATCTTTCACAGGCAGGAACAAACAAAAAGTATGCATTTAGGTGTCTTGGTTTTTTATTTTTTTGGAGGGGGGAGGGCAGTGGATCGTGTAGCTACAGGCCCAAGCATATTTACAAAGGGGTTTTTCTCTCTGTCTCTCTCTCTCTTTCAATTTTATGTGGGAAGTTGTTAGCAGAGGTATCATTAATTGATCCTACACACATGTGGGTACCACTGAAACCATTTTAAAAGCACTCTTTTCTAAGATATCAATGATATTATCTCTAAATAAAGATTTCTCCATCCAGGCTTGTTGGCAGCAGTCAAAACAGGCTACCAGGTCTCACGACTCACCCTCCCAAATCCCTATTTAACAATACTCCTAAATATGATTCATGTTCAAGGGCACCTTCCAAAGGTTTCTGAATGATTCCCTGGCCACTACCAGATACAGCCCCAATATTTTGCTCCTCACCTCCCCCAGCAGCAAGGACTCTAAGCTTATCAGAACTGGTTTTGAAACATGGTAGGAAGGCCTGGAGATTCTGCAGAGTGCGGTCTAGGCGGTTACCCTCAGTTAGTTCTGGACCCATCCTTCACTCTACTTCAACACAGCCCTTAAACCCGAAAAACAGCATAATGTAAAAGGATTCCAAAACTTCAATATGAAAAAAGTTTGTTGTATGGCATACTCAATAACATAGCTTCAAAAACTTTTCAACGTCATACTTAGTTACAGCTGAGATAAAAGTTAACGACTAAATAAGCTGTCTTATACCCAAGCTCCATCCTCTCTATCACTCTCCAGGTGTAAACTAAACCACATGCAGCATCCCAGATTAATTTTCAAGGGTACTTTAAGAACGAATTCAAAGAAATTGCCTGTACAAGTTTGGGTTGATCAATATTTTAAACTGGGCCATTTAAGAAAATATTCAAAATATGATATTTAGAATCAGAAGGCCTAGCTTAAAATTCCGTCTAAACTTAGGAGTTTTGTTTCTTTAGTCCCTTTGGGCATTAGTCAACTTACTTATTAGTATTAGAATACCATAGCCTACACATCACAGGACTGCTGTGAAGAATAACCTGTGTATGAAAGGCACTGTAAACTAAGCGTTACATAGCCATTCTTTAAAAATAACATTCTTCAACATATTACTTTGATAAAAGCTTAAGTTCTAATGAAACTCCTTCAATGAAATTATTTTTACAAGCATTGGCTCATCAAATCTTAACCGTATCTTAGTCTCATTTCATTTTAGGAATCTACCAACTTAAATGTGAATCAAAACTGCATCTTTGGAAACTAAAACAGAAATCTGAAATAATTTTTTCTAAACATCTACAATTTTGTATTGTCTCCCATTATTTAAGGAACATAATTAAATATAAAAAGTTAAAAAGGGTTTACCCAACTCTGAAATCTGCTGAGATAACCTATGTTCAAATGGAGTCACTGGTTTGCTTTCAATTTGAAATTCAAAGTATTTCATGATACAGTACTGAAAGTTTCACTTTTAAACTTAAATACATATGGTTTTTATTGCATTATTCTCCTAAACATTTTTTTTTTTGAGACGGAGTCTTGCTCTGTCGCCAGGCTGGAGTGCAGTAGCACAATCTTGGCTCACTGCAACCTCTACCTCCTGGGTTCAAGCAACTCCCCTGCCTCAGCCTCCTGAGCAGCTGCGACTACAGGTGCACGCCACCAGGCCCAGTTAATTTTTTTTTGTATTTTAGTAGACATTTCACCATGTTGGCCAGGATGGTCTCGATCTCCTGACCTCGTGATCCGCCCACCTCGGCCTCCCAAAGTGCTGGGATTACAGGCATGAGCCACTGCACCCAGCCTATTCTCCTAAATTTAAGAGTACCTGATAATGATTTCATTTACTTACCTTTATAAGTTACTTGATAAAAGTGTAAGTTCTAATGAAACTCCTTCAATGAAATTATGTGTATACACACACACACACACACACACACACACACACACACACACAAATACCATCCATTTTTCCCTCATTAGGATTTTTTTTCCTCCAAAGGTTATCAGTCAAGTCAGTCTTTGACCAACCTTTTCCCCGACTCTGTGCCTCTGTACAGAGACGGGATTAAAACAAATCAAATCGAAAGACCTGAGACTCTTAGCAATGTCTGGCAATGCCCCTCTTTCAAGTCCTAGACTCCAGCTAGGTCCTTTCCTAGATCATCTGCACAACAGAACTTACTGTCTCTTCCCTCATAGTCCAGCTTCTGCATTTAGGAAGGTCAACCAAGATTCTAGAGCTTGACCAGAAAATAATTTCTTCCCATCCCAAGGGCCAACTTACACCTAGCTTGGCTGAAGTAGTAGGACTTGTTTACAACTACTCTGGAGGTTGGGCTCCATACTCTGGAGTTTTGCCATAGACAGAGAAACTCAGGCTCACGAGATAACAACCGTGTTATAAGGGCAGCCCAAGCTCCGTTCCTCTACCTTTGGGTCCTCTACCTTCTCCAGCTTCTCCAGGAGGTGACAGCTTTCTCAGTCCTTTACCAACCATCTTGCTCTCTAAGGAGGCACCATGGCCCAGTGTTCCCCCTCATTCTTTCTCCCTTCACAAAAGATGGGAAGTGGTCCTTCAACTGGCCATATGTCCAAAAGTCCTTTGTTCCTGAATATTCTGGGTAAAGGTATCACCTGTAAAAACTTTAGTAACTGAGAAAAATAAGCAATTACTCTAACAAAGCCTTCAACCAAATTATGAATATGCAAATAACTATTGTGCCTTCAATGTCTGTTTTATCCTAAATTAAAATGCACAGGAAACAGAATCTTTAAAAAGTTAGTTGCAGCCGGGCGCAGTGGCTCACGCCTGTAATCCCAGCACTTTGGGAGGCCAAGGCAGGTGGATCACCTGAGGTCGGGAGTTCGAGACCAGCCTGATCAACATGGAGAAACCCCATCTCTACTAAAAGTACAAAATTAGCCAGGCGTGGTGGCACATGCCTGTAATCCCAGTTACTCGGGAGGCTGAGGCAGGAGAATCACTTGAACCCGGGAGGCAGAGGTTGCGGTGAGCCGAGATCGCGCCATTGCACTCCAGCCTGGGCAACAAGAGTGAAACTCCATCTCAAAAAAAAAAAAAAAATTTAGTTGCGAGCATTGGCAGCATCTTTAAGTACCTTCATTCTGTAAGGTTCAACATCAGTGTTTCCTTCTCTGCTCTTCTTTTAAGCTTCCCTTGCTCTTTTCTCATAACAGCAAACATAATCATAATCATCGCTGTTTACCAGGAATTGTTCCAAGTGCTTCAGAGGCACTAACTTAGGTACAGCCTTGAACAACTCTATGAAGTAGGTAATATTTCTTATGCCTACTTACAAATGACAAAACTGAGGCATAGGGAGGTTAAGTGAGTTGCCCAAGTCTGCCCAAAAAGACACTGCTAAGACGAACAGAGCAGCCTGGCTCCAGTGGTAACTGTAATACTGTACTGTACACCTAGATTCAAAACTGCTTGTAAACCACTAGAGGGCATGGGTTGTGCCCATCTTTCTCAAAGCTCCATCCCCAGTACCTGGCAGAGTGTTGAAACTCATGGTTGAATTTTTCACAGGTATGCCTTCCCCTGTACACTGTGCTTCTTGGGGGCTAAGGAAGAAACTGACACTGCATTTCATCCTTCAGGAGTGAGAAGTTTTTGCTCCAGTCATAAATACTTGCTGAATAAATGAATCTTCTATTTACGAAGCCGAACATAAATATAAAAAGCCCTCCTCGAGGTAACATAATCAGGGCCATTTCTCCAATCCTAACCTGGCAAGAGATCTGAAATCAACAGCTGCCTTAAATAATATCTCAAACTTACTATTAGGCAGATAAGTGGCTTAAAGTAAACATTAAATAAAATGTTAAAGCTGCCCTTCACTACATGAGTACTGCTCCCTTTAAGAGAGCTGTTTTGAGCCACCTCACTAAAAACACAGACTTAGCAAAAGTTTGGATGTGGTTCATTTACTTTAAAGATAAATTACTCGTTTCAGATAATCCATCTAAATAGTAAATCCCCCTTACTTTACTCAAAACAACCAGGAATCTAAAAATTAAGTTTACTCTGAGTAAGGGAACCACATTAGACAATGCTAAGGATTAACTACAGAGTATTTAAAAGAGTAATTTCAAACTGCAGCCATCTCTGAAATTACTTATACAGGTATTAGACAGTCAATCTCAGCATCCAGTAGGCTTTCCACTAAACAGACCACAATCCTACTATGGTTATCATCTCAACTCAGAACAATTTCTTGGTCCCTTATGTATCCCATGATCTTCGCTTATATATTTGGCACACTCTTCATTTTTAAAATGCATCTCAAAACCTATTGATTTTTTGATGGGTCACTATTTTGGAAGATTAGCGTGAATAGAAACTATTTTAAGTTAACTGCAATTTGTCACTTCTTTCAATACAAACCTGCTTAACTCTTTTGTCTTTTCTATCGTGACCCAAATTATTTTCTGAGGCTTAGAAAAGTACACATAAGACGAAAAATTCCTTTCTAAATATCAATTCCGTCGCCATCAGGAAACGTCAGAAACTTTGTCTTTTTAAAAATAAAAGCGTCAACTCTTTAAAAACTTCAGTACCTCAAAGGAAAGCTGCACTGTTAACACTGAAGGAGGGCTGGGTGATTTCTGAACATCCGCATTAAAGAAATATGCTCTCCAAACCTAGTAATTCCTGAGGAGGCCACACCTTCTAACCTTCTCGTAATCCACTAATCAAATCGGGAGCAATCTAAAAACTGCTACCAGCCAAAGTAAAATGACAGGTATGTCATCCTCAAACAATCCAAAACCGGGTCGGGGAGCCCAGACGGCTAGCCGGGGCCCAGGCTGCCCCCCGGGCGCTCCTGGAAGGGCGACTCTTAAGGAAACACACCTCCCGCGCGAGCCTCTTCCTTCCTAGAGTGACGGGGGAAGGGGACACCAGGGGCAGAAACACACCCAAACCCCACTTCAAATCCTGCCCCACCGCTTCTTCCAAAACAGCCGCGCCACTGCTGAGCCCGCAGGCGATTCGGGGGCGCCGGGAGAAGAGAGCGAAGGGCGGAAAGCGAACTTGGGCGTTACTCCGGGCGTCTCCCTCCCCCAGCGGAACCTGGGCTCGCCGTTTCCTCACGGACGCGAGATTTTCCCTCCAGATCGCCACCCCAGCCCGCCTGGGGCCGCCCTCGCCCACCGTCCCCTCAGCCAGCCAGGGCCCGGCCCAGGCCTCGCCGCCGCCCGCCCTCCCCGGCCGCTCCCCGCGGAGTGCCAGGCCACCGCGAGGCCGGGCCACTCACATCCGTCTGCGTCCTCCTGCAGGTCCTCCTGAAGCAGCGAGAGGTCTGCGCCGAGGGGAGAGAAGAAAGGCCCGGTCAGCGCCCCGGGGCCCGGCGCGACGCCCCCCCCGCCCGCCCCCCCCGCCCCGGGGGCGCCTTCCCGCGCCGGGACCCCACGCCGGCCCCGGCCCGGCAGCCACTCAGGGCTGCGGCGGAGGGCGGGTGGGCTCGAGGAGCCGCCGCCGCCCGGAGAACAGGGGGCCACGTACCCGCCATCTTGTGGTCGCCCCCTCCTCCGCGGCCGCCCGGGGATCCGGGGCTACATGGAGCGGCGCGAGCCGGGGAGCCGGTGGACGCGCGCGGGAGGGGCGGCGGGGAGGAGGAGGGCCGGGCTGGCGGGGGCGCGCGCGCGGGGCGGGCCGAGGGCCCGGGCCTGCCGCGGGCGGCGCGGCTCCCGGCCGCCCGGGCCCCCGGCCGCGCCCCGCCCCGCCTGCCCCTCCGCGCGGCTCCCGGGCGACCGGCGCTCCCGCCTCCCGCCTTTCCCGCTCCTTGCCGGGCCCCGGCCCGGCGACGCGCGCTCACACCCTCCTCCCGAGCCGCCCTCACGCCGAGCGCTGCGGACGGGGACGCGCAACCTGCCGCCGGCCGGGACCCTGCGGCGAGTGCCGGAACCCGGCCGGGCGGGGCCTCCCGCGGCCCGGCCGCTTTATTGGGTCACCGGCCTCGCCCACCGCCCTGCCAGCCGCAGCCATCTCAGCGGGCGCGCCGCTCGCAGCCAGCGCCCCATCCCCAGGCCTGCACGTACGTCGTCGGCGATCCGGGGCCGGGGGCGGCTCCGAGGTCGTCGGGGCCGGGGTCCCACCTCCTCTTGGAGGAAGCGCCGCCTCCCCACCCGCCCGGGGCCCTCGCCAAGTGGCTGCTAACAAAGCCCAGGGCCCGGCTGCGGGATGGTTGACTGACAAAGTCATGCCTGCCTAGCCAGCTTCCTCGTGCAGCACGGTGAAGGCTGGGGCGCCGGGTTTTTACTCCCACGTCCTGCCAACTCGAGCTGACAAGGCGGGCAATCCACCAGCGGGAGCGTTGGCAGGCCCGGGGTCAGATCCTGATTCAGCCAGTTAATTGGTAGGAGTGGGGCCCATTTGTAGAATGAAGGTGATAACTGCCTCGTGGGGTTATTGGCATTAAATGAAGAATGTAGGGAACCTAGCATGGTTCTTGATGTCTAGGAGGTGCTCGGTGAAGGGTGCCTATGATTCGCTTTGTCTTCTAAATACTTTTGGCAGCACTTGAGGTGTTAAAGTCTGTATCCCAGACTTTATTAGTCTTGTTGTTTTACGTGACTTAAGCGATTAGCTCAAACGCCCAAGTACAAAATGGGGCTAAACCCAGGTTTTCCGACACGGTTCTACCTCCATGGCTCTATCTCCAGCTCCACCCAAGGCCTCCAAAATGGTGGTCTCCTAAAGTGACCAACAAAACACCAAGCTGTGTCATGGTGCCACTTTGGCGATGTGGTCTCTTAGGAGAGGGAATTCTAAGTAGTTAATTAGCTTGTTCCTTTCTACGTTGTAGTCTTGACCAAGGACAATGTGTTGGCATTTAATGCCACTGAAGATTTAAGAGACTAAGGAATCAGATCCTCTGAGATTCCTAAATCTGTGTAATAAAATGGGTTCTACACATAGCTATTCCAAAAAAATCAGTCAGATATTACTAACAAGATAGACAGATTATAATCTGTATGAAATTTCTAGGAGTAATAAAAATCAGAATAGACCCCGTAACCCCGAGTATGTGTCTAATTTTCTCAACTATAAAATAATTAAAACTAAAGGCCTTTCTCTTCCTCCCTTGGTGAATGCCCTTATGTGAATTCAGCTGACACACTCAGAATGACAAAGGAGTTAGAAATTCACATCAACAGCAATTGGTCCCAACTGACTCAAACCATGAGACTTCTGCCCTGCTAAGATACCTTGTCAGTATCTACCACTTTAGCAATTCTGGGTAAATGGGGGAAGAAAGAGCCAAATCAGCTCTTTTTTTTTTTTTCATTAAAAAGCAAATTTTTTTTAGAGCCAGAGTCTTGCCTTACGTAGCCCAGGCTGGAGTGCAGTGGCACAATCATGACTCACTGTAACCTCGAACTCCTGGCCTCAAGAGATCCTCCCATCTCAGCCTCCCAAGTAACTGGAACTAAAGGCACAGGCCACTCCACCTGGCCAATTTATTTTTAAAATTTTTTAGGGACGTGGTTCTACTGTGTTGCCCAGGTGGGTCTTGAACTCCTGCCCTCAAGCAATCCTCTGGCCTTGGTCTCCCAAAGCGCCAGGATTACAGGTGTGAGCCACCAAACCCGGCCCAAATCAGCTCTTTATTCTAACTGGTGGTCTCACCGCAACAACACAAAATCTACAGCGTGCCAACTGTGCTTCAGCCGCTGGATGCACTAAGACAAAACTGTCTTGATCTACACAGTTGAGTTAGACTTAACAGTTCTCAGTAATCATGATAAAATAGGGACTATGTACCAAATGCTAGCCTAGGATATGGAACAACTAATTCTGCCTTTGGTAGCTAGGCCTCAGTAAGTTTTATCTCAGTATTCTGTGGGAAGGGCAGCAAAGGAGGAGGATCTGTATCATTTTTCTGTATTCAAGAGCTATGCATTTGATTATCATCTTAGCTGAATTACACATTGCAAGAAGTGCCTTTAAGCAATATGGTTTTTAGATATTTCAGTGACGGTATCATTCATGGTTCAGCACAAGTATGTGTTTTTTACATTTCACTTTCTCTCACTCTCCTTTCTGAAAGAAAGGAGTTTTTAAACCAGTGTTTACAAACTGCACTCTGTCCCCTTCTTCTAAGAAATAATATTTAAACAAATAATAGCAATCATTATTCTACATACCTTTAACCCAGCTTCACTTACAATGCAGCTCGTGGATGGCAGAGCTGTGTGTTGTCCGTGGTCAGACACACAGGAAGTCTGAATTGTTATCCTGCTCTGCCACGGAAATGTGTAAAATATAGGGGGAGTGTCCCAAGTCATTTTTCTAAAAGCATCATCCAACTATGTAAGTACTAAGGCCTGCATTTTTAAGAATAAGTCCTCTTCCAAATGATAATGAAAGGGTTTTTGTTTGTTTGTTTTTGAGACAGGCTCTTGCTCTGTCACCCAGGCTGGAGTGCAGTGGTGCAGTCTCAGCTCACTGCAACCTCCACCTCCTAGGCTCTGGCAGTCCTCCCACCTTAGCCCCCTAAGTAGTTGGGACTACAGGTGGGCGCCACCACACCCAGCTAATTTTGGTATTTTTTCGTAGAGACGGGGTTTTGCCATGTTGCCCAGGCTGATCTCAAACTCCTGGGCTCAGGTGATCTGCCCGCCTTGGCCTCCCAAAGTGCTGGGGTTATAGGCATGAGCCACTGTGCCTGGCCACAGTGACAATTTTTCTTAGCAGCCAATGAGCCTTGGAAATTAATGTGTCTGGCTTTTCAACCACAAACAAACATAAAAAAAAACATGGCGAAAACATTGCTAATAAACAAAACCCACCTGATGTTGCTTGCCACTATCATGTTTGTTAATTTTTGTATCGGTGATTGAACCATTCACTTTTTTCTTCAGAATTATCATTCCTGAAACTGAAAGTATATAAAGACAGCCCTATTATTTATTGTTTTAAATGATGAAAAGAGAAACAGTCTGAAAAATGGAGAAATACTTACATGATTAAAAATGATTTTTAAACAAATATTTATTTGCTTTTTTAAAATGAAATTTGCGTGTCATCTTTGCGCAGGGGCCATGCTAATCTTCTCTGTATCAGTCTAATTTTAGTGTATGTGCTGCTGAAACGAGCACGTTAAACAAATTTTTACCATTCATTTCATTCATCTTTTTTGAAGCCAGATTGACAAAATGTCCCTCATAGACTCATTTTCAAATAAGAAGAACAATTTTTAGGCCATGTGTGGTGGCTCACGCCTGTAATCCCAGCACTTTGGGTGGCTGAGGTGGGCAGATCACCTGGGGTTGGGAGTTCGAGACCAGCCTGGCTAACATGACGAAACCCTGTCTCTACTAAAAATACAAAAAATTAGCTGGGCATGGTGGCACATGCCTGTAATACCAGCTACTAGGGAGGCTGAGGCAGGAGAATCACTTGAACCTGGGAGGCAGAGGTTGCAGTGAGCCGAGATCATGCCACTGCACTCCAGTCTGGGACACAGAGTGAGACTCTATCTCAAAAAAAAAAAAAAAAAAAAAAGGAACAATTTAAAAAAACTAATTGCCAGTCTCTTACCTAAAGCCTCCTATACATTTCTATACATTGTATAAAGGTAAGGACAGACGCAGTGGCTCATGCCTGTAATCCCACCACTTTGGGAGGCTGAGGCGGGCAGATCACAAGGTCAGGGGATCGAGACTATCCTGGCTAACAGTGAAACCCAGTCTCACTAAAAATACAAAAAAATTAGCCAGGCATGGTGGCGGGCACCTGTAGTCCCAGCTACTCGGGAGGCTGAGCCAGGAGAATGGCGTGAACCCAGGAGGCAGAGCTTGCAGTGAGCTGAGATCGCGCCACTGCACTCCAGCCTGGGTGACAGAGCGAGACTGTCTCAAAAAAAAAAAAGTTGTATATTTGTGAAATTTTACTTGTCCTCCTCTCTATGCTTCTTCTATCTCCCTTTAAAGCTCCCTGTCAAGGTGACATTCTGAATGTGAAGCCTTAGCCTTTCCTAGAGCTTTCATAGTTTTTCAAAGATATTTGATCTCTTTACTCACATCAGCTAAAGAGACATTTTCTCACACTGTGCTTAAGAAAGAAGAGAGAAAGAAAGAAGGGGAGGGAGGGAGGGAAGGAGGGAGGGAAAGAAAGGAAAAGAAAAGAAAAGAGAAGAAAAGAAAAGAAAAAAGAGAAGAAAAATACCTACAGAACTGAGCTCTATACAGAGTTACCCTGATTCAGGCTGTTCTTTCTACATTTACAGGAGCTGAACACTGCCCCGAGAATGCAACAGAACTTCAGCTCTGTCCCAAGGTCGTCAGCCACAGCTCCAAGTTTCTTAGCATCAGCTTTTTCTGAACAAAATAGTGCATCCTGCTGGAATCACTACTGTAAACTGAGTATAAAGGAAAATAAACCCTCTTTTTCTTATGCCCTATATTCCCTACTCCCGTGCTTTTCCCAGTGCTCCAGGTTAGTAGAGGCAAAAGAATTCCCACTGATGAGGTACTACGTCCTACACAATTTGTTCCACACATTTTAATTTCATTAAGAGAAAACAAAGATATTTAAACAGTGAGCACTAAATGGATTAGAGTGGCAGTAGTAAATTTCCTTTGTGCCTTTCTCTTAGAATTTAGAAAGCTTTAGTTGCAATCCCATTCAAAGCAATATGGGAGAGGCTTCCACAATGCCTGGCACAGAGTACGTGTGGAGGAAATGCTTATCATTTTAGATGCTTATTATTTTAAATGTTTAAATGTTTATTATTCTGAATCTGAATGGATGAGTCAAGTTGAACCAGGAAATAAACCATAGCAAACCACATATTCAAACCCAGATAAGTTCAGTGGTTAACTGCCCTGACTCTAAGCTCCCTTCACACTAAGGCTGCTCTATGGTAATATGATTCAGAAGAAATTACTTCCATTCTCATTTCACTTCTCTGTAACTGTTTGTAACAAATTGCTTGTGTCTCTGGTCCTTGGTTCCTTCCTTTGGTGGGAAAAATATTAGCACAATGACACAATACAATTCCCAGACTAGATAGCTATTACATTTTCTAACTTTTTATTTAGAAACAATTATAGATTTACATGAAGTTTCAAATGATGTGCCAGGATGTCCTATGTCCCTTTCACATCAGTTCCCCCAATGGTAATATTACTGTATATATGAAACATTTTTCAGAGCGTGTGCCAGGCATTATGTTAAGCGCTTTTTCTTTTCTTTTCTTTTCTTTCTTTTTTTTTTTTTTTTCTGAGATGGAATCTCGCTCCATCACCCAGGCTGGAGTGCAGTTGCACAATCTCAGCTTGCTGCAATCTCAGCTTGCTGCAACCTCCGCCTCCTGGGTACAAGCGATTCTCCTGTCTCAGCCTCCTGAGTAGCTGGGACTACAGGTGCCCACCACCATACTCAGCTAATTTTTGTATATATATATATATGTATTTTTTTGTACAGACGGGGTTTCACCATGTTGGCCAGGCTGGTCTCAAACTCCTGACCTCAAGTGGTCCACCTGCCTCGGCCCCCCAAAGTGGTGGGATTACAGGTGTGAGCCACCGCGCCCAGCCTGTTAAGCGCTTTTATGTGCTTTCTGATTTATTTAAAACAGCCCTGTGAAGTAGAAATTGATATTACCATTTTAAAAATAAAGGAAATCGAAGCTCAGAAAGGTTGGGTATTTTGACAAAGATCAAAAAGCAAATGGGGGCCTGGCACAATGGCTCACACCTGTAATCCCAGCACTTTGGGAGGCCGAGGTGGGTGGATCATTTGAGGCCAGGAGTTCGAGACCAGCCTGGCCAACATGGTGAAACCCTGTCTCTACTAAAAATACAAAAGTTAGCTGGGTGTGGTGGCACATGCCTGTAATCCCAGCTACTCGGGAGGCTGAGGCACTAGAATCTCTTGAACCCAGGAGGTGGAGTTTGCAGTGAGCCGAGATCACGCCGCTGCACTCTGGCCTGGGTGACAGAGTGAGACTGTCTCAAAAAAAAAAAAAAAAAAAAAAGCAAGCAAGCAAGCAAGCAAATAGGGGCATTAGGATTCAAACACTGGAATCCTGATTCTAAATAATGGCAATAGCGTTTGCATATCCTCACATTCATTGCTTTTCTGTCAAAATGGTCCTTCGTCAACTTCTTTCGCGTTAAGAGAACTTCTAGTCTTTCAACATGTATGGTCTTGGTATAATCTCTAATTCCATCTAAGTTATCACTGTTCCCTGAGGATTTTGTCACTGAAACATTTTAGGAGTCACCTCTTCACTCCGTTTCTCACTCAATATCCTGACCAAGATATTAACCACTTCAAAACCATACTAATAACTTTTTAACTAGCCTGTTTCAATTATTCTGGCCAAGGATAACAAAAATTATCTTTCTCATATAATATTTTGTTCATCACAATTTTGTGAAATTCCCAAGCAAGTGCCTTAACAGTGTCCTCTCACCAGCTGCCCTTGGCTTGAATGGCTGCAGTTTACCACCATTTCATTATTCGGACAAGTCATCCAGGTAGACAATCTTGAACTCAGGTGCCAACTCACTTCTCCCTCAAACGATGTTCTTGGTTTTTTAGGAGGTTTTGTTGTTGCTGCTGCTTGTAGGTATGTGGCAGGTGTTGGGAGGGGTGGAATTCTACTTTTTTTTTTTTTTTTGAGATGGGGTCTCACTTTGTTGCCCAGGCTAGTCTTGAACTGCTGGGTTCAAGCAATCCTCCCACTTTGGCCTCCCAAAGAGCTGGGATTACAGGTGTGAACCACCATGGCCGGCCGGAATTCTACATCTTTGTAACATTTATTCTTTTCTGAATTTTCCAATTACAAAAATACATGTTCTTGGAGTGCCCAGAAAAGTATAAAGAAAAAATTAAAATCTCCAAAAATGTAGAGATAATACCCCCAAACAGTGTATGTTTACCTATTTTTTAAAGCTTTCAAAGTCCTATATTTAAAAAAGTTTAGCCTAGGCCGGGCGCGGTGGCTCACTCCTGTAATCCCAGCACTTTGGGAGGCCGAGGTGGGCGGATCACGAGGTCAGGAGATTGAAACCACCCTGGCTAACACGGTGAAACCCCGTCTCTACTAAAAATGCAAAAAATTAGCCGGGCGTGGTGGCAGGCGCCTGTAGTCCCAGCTACTCGGGAGGCTGAGGCATGAGAATGGCATTAATCTGGGAGGCGAAGCTTGCAGTGAGCCAAGATCGCGCCACTGCACTCCAGCCTGGGCGACAGTGGGAGACTCCATCTTGGGGGGAAAAAAGAAAAAAAAGTTTAGCCGGGTGTGGTGGCTCATGCCTGTAATCCCAGCGCTTTGGGAGGCTGAGGAGGGTGGATCACCTAAGGTCAGGAGCTTGAGACCATCCTGACCAACATGGTGAAACCCTGTCTCTACTAAATAATAATAAAAAATTAGCCAGGTGTGGTGGCACATGCCTGTAATCTCAGCTACTTGGGAGGCTGAGGCAGGAGAATCTCTTGAACCTGGGAGTCAGAGGTTGCAGTGAGCCGAGATTGTGCCATTGCACTCCAGCCTGGGCAAAAAGAGCAAAACTCCATTTAAAACAACAACAACAACAAAAAACAAAAAACCCCAAAACTTTAAATAGCTTTATTGAGATATAAATTATAGACTATAAAATTTACCCATTTAGCTGGGCGAGGTGGCCAATACCTGTAATCCCAACACTTTGGGAGACCAAGGCAGGCGGATTGCTTGAGCCCAAGAGTTCAAGACCAGCCTAGGCAACATGGTGAGGACCCATCTCTACAAAAAATACAAAAATTAGCTGGGTGTGGTGATGCACGCCTGTAGTCCCAGCTGCTCAGGAGGCTGAGGTGGGAGGATGGATTGAACCCAGGAGGTGGAGGCTGTAGTGAGTTGTGCTCGTGCCACTGCACTCCAGCCTGGGTGGCAGAATAAGATCCTGCCTCAAAAAATAATAATAATAAATAAAATAAAATGTACCTATTTAAAATGTACAATTCTTTAGTTTTTAGAATATTCAGTTATGTGACCATCACATCTAATTTGAGAACATTTTCATAACCCCAGAAAGAAACATGTGTCATTAACAGTCACTCCTGATTGCCACTACAACAACCCTGGTTCTGCGTAACCAGTAATGTATTTTCTGTCCCTATGGATTTCTCTATTCTGGACATTTCACATAAATGGATTTGTATAATACGTGGTCTTTTGTGACTGGCTTCTTTCACTTAGCTGAATGTGTTTAATATTCATCTATGTTTTAGCATGTATCGGTATTTCATTCTTTTTTAAAAAATTCTTTTTATTAATGTCTATTGTCCATTGTATGGATATATCACATTTTATTTATCCCTTCACCAGCTGATGGACATTTGGATTGTTTCCTTGTTTTAGTTATTATGAATAAGGCTGCTATAAACATTCATCTACAAGTTTTTGTGTGGATATATGCTTTCAATTCTCTTGGGTATATCCCGAGAAGTGGAATTGCTGGGTTGTGTGTTTTTTTTTCATTTGTTTGTTGTGTTTTGTTTGAAACAGGGTCTCACTCTGTTGCCTAAGTTGAAGTGCAGTGGCACAATCAAGGCTCACTGCAGCCTTGGCTGGGTTATCTGTTAACTCCATCTTTTTTTTTTTTTTTTTTGAGATGGAGTCTTGCACTGTCGCCCAGGCTGGAGTGCAGTGGCGTGATCTTGGCTCACTGCAACCTCCACCTCCCAGGTTCACGTCATTCTCCTGCCTCAGCCTCCCAAGTAGCTGGGACTACAGGCGCCCGCCACCACGCCCAGCTAATTTTTTGTAGTTTTAGTAGATACACGGTTTCACCGTGTTAGCCAGGATGGTCTCGATCTCCTGACCTCGTGATCCGCCCGCCTCGGCCTCCCAAAGTGCTAGGATTACAGGTGTGAGCCACCGCGCCCGGCTGTTAACTCCGTCTTTACTACTTTGAGGAACTGGCAATTGTTGTCCAATGCATCCACGCTATTTTGCATTTTCATTAGCAATGTATGAGGGTTCTAATTTCTCCACATCTTCCTACGTAAAATGTGTCTCATCCAAAGTTAAGCTGTCAGTATTCACAAATGACATGATTATATATGTGGAAGATACAAGAATCTACAAATAAACTATAAGAAGTGAAAATAGGTATCCTAGCACTTTGGGATGAGGAGGCGGGCGGATCACGTGGTCAGGAGATTGAGACCATCCTGGCTAACACAGTGAAACCTCATCTCTACTAAAAATACAAAAAATTAGCCGGGCATGGTGGCGGGCGCCTGTGGTTCCAGCTATTCAGGAGGCTGAGGCAGGAGAATGGCGTGAACCCGGGAGGCGGAGCTTGCAGTGAGTCGAGATCGCGCCACTGCACTCCAGCCTGGGCGACAGAGTGAGACTCCGTCTCCCAAAAAAAAAAAAAAAAAAAGTGAAAATAGGCTGAGTGTGGTGGCTCACGCCTATAATCCCAGCACTTTGGGAGGCCAAGGCAGTAGAACCACTTGAGGTCAGGAGTTCAAGACCAGCCTAAACAATATAGCAAGACCCATTTCTAAAAAAATGTAAAAAATAGCCATGTGTGGCAGCACATGCCTGTAGTACTAGCTACTCAGGAAACTGAGGTGGGAGGATTACTTGAAGCCCAGGAGTTCGACGCTGCAGTGAGCTATGATCATGCCACTGCACTCCAGCCTGAGTGACAGAGCAAGACTTTATCTCAAAATAATAATAATAAACTTAAAGTTTAAAAGTAAATTTAGCAGTCATTAGACACAAGATCAGTTCTATATCTATTATATAACTACTCAATAATTATAAATAGAATTAAAAATTTTAATGTTACTTGCAATAGCATTAAGAAGGTTGAATCCTTAAAATGAATCCTAATGAAAGATGTGCAGGACCATTACATAGAAAACTATAAAACATCATCAAAGAATTTAACTTGATGAATTCTTAAGAAAATGATAGCCTGGCTGGTCGTGGTGGCTCACACATGTAATCCCAGCACTTTGGGAGGCCGAGGTGGGCAGATCACCTGAGGTCAGGAGTTCGAGACCAGCCTGGCCAACATGGTGAAACCCCTGTCTCTACTAAAAATACAAAAATTAGCTGGGCGTGGTGGTGGGTGCCTGTAATCCCAGCTACTCTGGAGGCTGAGACAGGAGAATCTCTTGAACCCAGGAGGCGGAGGTTGCAGTGAGCCGAGATTGCACCACTGCACTCCAGCCTGAGCGACAGAGCGAGACTCCATCTAAAAAACAAAAAAAGAAAATGATAGGCTACGTCAAGACCACAGATTAGAAAGCTCAATTTTATGAAAGGTCAATTGTCTTTCAAACTGATTTATAGATTCAATTCATTCCTGATTAAAATCTGAGCCAATTTTGTTGTTGTTATTGTTGTTGTTGTTTTGAGATGGAGTCTTGCTCTGTCTCCTAGGCTGGAATGCAGTGGTGCGATCTTGGCTCACTGCAACCCCCGCCTCCCAGCTTCAAGCAATTCTCCTACCTCAGCCTCCCGAGTAGCTGGGATTATAGGCTTGTGCCACCATACCCATCTAATATTTGTATTTTTAGTAGAGACGGGGTTTCACAATGTTGGCCAGGCTGGTCTTGAACTCCTGATCTCAGGTGATCCACCACCTTGGCCTCCCAAAGTGCTGGGATTACAGGTGTGAGCCACTGTGCCCGGCCTAGATTTTTTTTATGGGTGGCCGGAAGTCTGACACGGATCTCACTGAGTTAAAGTCAGGGTGTCAGCAGGGCTGCATTCCTTTCTGGAAGCCCTAGGGTAGAATGCATTTCCTTTCCTTTTCCAGCTTCTAGATACCTCAACTTTCAGTGACTCATGGCCTCCTTTCTTCATCTTCAGCAACGTTGCATCTCTCTGACCCTTTCTCCAAAGTCACGTCACCCTCTGTCTCTTTTTCTTTCTTCCACTTTTAAGGACTTTATTTATTTATTTATTTATTTATGAGACAGTGTCTCACTCTGTCACCCAGGCTGGAGTGCAGTGGCACAATCACTGTAACCTCTGCCTTCTGGGTTCAAGTGATTCTCCTGCCTCAGCCTCTCAAGTAGCTGGAATTACAGGCGCATGCCACCACACCCGGCTAATTTTTATTTTTGTATTTTCAGCAGAGATGGGATTTCACCATGTTGGCCAGGCTGGTCTCAAACTCCTGACCTCAAGTGATCCATCTGCCTTGGCCTCCCAGAGTGTTGGGATTACAGGCGTGAGCCACTGCGCCTGGCACTTTTAAGGACTTTATGATGACATAAAGTTGATAGTGGATATTGACTACCTGATTCTAAAGGTATATGCAGAAATGCAAAGGGTCAAGCCAAGAATAACCAATTTCAAAGAACAGCCACCAATGGGAGAAACTTACCCTGCTGGACATCTAGACTTACATTAAAGCTGCAATAACTAAGACAGTGCAGTGTTGGAGTGAACATAAACAAATAGACCAATAAAGCAAAATGAAGAGTACAGAAACAGGCTCACACATATATCAATACCTGATTTTTGACAATAGTAGGTATGTAGAGAACTAAAAGACAAAAGTAGCACCATAAAGCTGTGGGAGAAAGCTGAGGCTGGGAGGGTTGGAGTGCCATATGAGACAAAAAAAAAAAAAAGCAAACTGGTCGCTACCTTGCTTCATACACAAAAACCATTTCCAGATGAATTTAGTTACAAATAAGGTAAAAAAAAAAGGTTTGCAAGATAACATAGGCTGGGCATGGTGGCTCATGCCTGTAATCCCAGCACTTTGGGAGGCCGAGGTGGGCAGATCACTTGAGGTCAGGAGTTCAAAACCAGCTTGGCCAACATGGTGGAACCCTGTCTCTACTAAAAATACAAAAAAAATTAGCTGGGCATGGTGGTGGGCATCTGTAATCTCAGCTACTTGGGAAGCTGAGGCATGAGAATCACTTGAACCTGGGAGGCGGAGGTTGCAGTGAGCCGAGATCGTGCCACTGCACTCCAGCCTGGGCAACAAAGCGATGCTCTGTCTCAAAAAAAAAAAAAAAAGAAAAGAAAAGAAAGAAAGAAAAATGACAAAAGAAAAAGATAACATAGGGGAATATCTTCTTGGTCTTGGGGTATGGAATGATTTCTTTCTTTCTTTTCTCTTTTTTTTTTTTTAATTACTAGAGGCAGGGTCTCACTATGTTTCTCAGATTGGTCTCGAACTCCTGGGCTCAAGCAATCCTCCTGCCTCAGCCTCCCACAGTGCTGGGATTACAGGCATTAGCCACCACACCCAGCAGAGAATGATTCCTTAAACAGACACATAACACTGACCATGAAGGAAAAGATAAGTTGAATGATGTTAAAATTAAGAAGTTATGTTAGACAAAGACACTATTAACAGAATGAAAACACAAGCTATAAAGTGGAATATATCTACAATACACATAACTGAAAAAAGGTTTATATTCAGAATATACAAAGACCTATAAACCAATGAGAAAAAGACGGACAACCTGGTAGGCAAATTGGTAGTATGTATGAACAGGTACTTTATAAAAGAGAATATCTACGTGGCTAAAAACCATATGAAAAGGTGCTCAAGCTCATTTCTCATCAGGGAAACATAAACACCGTAATGAGATACCATAACACATCCACCAGAATAGCAAAAAACTCAAAACACAGGCAATGTGTTGAGAATGTGGAGTCTTTTAGTTTTCTGTTGATGCTGTAACAAACTACCACAAACTTAGGGGCTTAAAACAACTCAAATATGTTATCTTACAGTTCTGTAGGTCAGAAGTCTGACACGGATCTCACTGAGTTAAAGTCAGAGTGTCAGCAGGGCTGCATTCTTTTCTGGAAGCCCTAGGGGAGAACGCATTTCCTTTCCTTTTCCAGCTTCTAGATACCTCCACTTTCTGTGACTCATGGCCTCCTTTCTTCATCTTCAGCATTGTTGCATCTCTCTGTCCCTTTCTCCACAGTTATGTCACCCTCTAACTCTCTTCCTCTCTCTTTTACCTTAAGAAATTTATGATGGCATTAGGTTCACCTGTCTAAACAAGGATCATCTCCCCTTGTCAATAGCTTTAATTTAATCACAGCTGCAAAGACCCGTTTGCCAGGGGAGGTAACATATTCACAGGTTCTTGGGTTGAGAATATGGACGTTATTCTGCCTACCACATGGAACAACACAGCTTTCTTTTTTTCTTTCTTTTCTTTTTTCTTTTTTTTTTTGAGACAGAATCTCACTCTGTCACCCAGGCTGGAGTGCAGTGGCGCAATCTTGGCTCACTGCAACCTCAGCCACCCAGGTTCAAGCAATTCTCCTGCCTCAGCCTCCCAAGTAGCTGGGACTACAGGCATGCACCACTATGCTCAGCTAATTTTTGTATTTATAGTAGAGATGGGGTTTCACCATATGGGCCAGGCTGGTCTCGAACTCCTGACTTCAGATGATCCACCCACCTTGGCCTCCCAGAGTGCTGGGATTACAGGTGTGAGCCACCACGCCCGGCCTAACACAGCTATCATACAGTCCTCTTTGGAATGTAAATTGGTACAACCGTTTTAGAAAATATTTGGCAATATCTACCAAAGCTGAACACATGCAGAACCTATGATCTAACAATTCCACTCCAAAAAATGTGTGCACATCACCATTATTTGTTAAAAAAACACCCAGACTAGAAGAAATCCTAGTGTCCATCAACATTTAGAATGGATGAATAAAATTGTGGTATATTCATATTGTGGAAACTATATAAAAATGAAAGTGAATAAACAACTGCCACACTTCATGAAATGAACAAATATCACCAACATAATGTTAACTGAAGCCGGACACTGAAGAATACATTCTGTGTGATTCCATTTGTTCAAATTTTTAAAACTGGCAAAACTAACCTTGGTGTTATTAGTCAGTTTAGAGGTGACCTTGCCGATGGGATGGAAAATGACTCCAGGCCTGGAGCAGGGCTTCTGGGTCTTGGGGATGTTCCAGTTGTTTTTTTGTTTGTTTTTTGCTTTTTTAGACGGAGTCTCATTTTGTCACCCAGGCTGGAGTGCAGTGGCACAATCTTTGCTCACTGTAGCCTCCGCCTCCTGGGTTCAAGCAATTCTCCCACCTCAGCCACCTGAGTAGCTGAGACTACAGGCATGTGCCACCACACCTGGCTAATTTTTGTATTTTTCATAGAGATAGGGTTTGGTCGTATTTTCCAGGCTGGTCTCCAACTCCTGACCTCAGTGATCCGCACGCCTCGGCCTCCCAAAGTGCTGGTTTACAGGAGTGAGCCACTGTGCCCAGCTAGGAAAGTTCCAGTTCTTAATCTGCATATGTGTGAACCGCTGTGATAATTTTTCATGCTGTATCATATGATTTGGGGATTACTTTTTCTTATAAAAGTTGCAGATACCAAGATGAAATTGCTTTAGTCAGACCCAGACAAAATAGGGCTGAGAAGACAAAGGGGCTCAGGCTTGCATCTCAAATAAGAACTGTTTCCCAGCACTTTCTAAAAACACACAAGAAATCCCTCCACATCCTACATGCATCTCCTGCTTTGCATGGCTTGCATATTTGGCGCATATACATGTTATTTCTTTCTCTTTTTTTTTTTGAGATAGGGTCTCGCTGTGTCACCCAGGCTGGAATGCAGTGGCACAATGATAGCTCACTGCAGCCTCAAACTTCTGGGCTCAAGGGATCCTCCCACCTGAGCTTTCTGAGTAGCTGGGACTACAGGCGCGTACCACCACACGCTGCCAATTTTTAAAAATTTTTGTAGAGACAGGGTCTGGCTGTATTGCCCAGCCTGATCTCAAACTCATGGCCTCAAGCGATCCTCCTGCCTCGGCCTCCCAAAGTGCTGAGATTACAACCGTGAACCACCACGCCTAGCCTAAACATGTATTTTTATGACAAAGTTTATCACTAGACATTCTTTAGGACTGCAGTAATTGAGATAAGATGCTCTCAAAAGAACAGTTGTTCAATAACACCATCTTCACCAATGAACTGACGACAACTCACTTTGAGCCTCTGGAACCAATTAGCTCAGTTTCTAAGCAGCTTATGTAAACTTCTCCCTTTCAGCCAATAGAACTTCCCTTTGCCCTTCCCCAGCTGGCTGCATTTGTGGCTTGCTGTTTTGTGCATCCAGATTATAATCCTCTTTTCTCATTCCCAGATAAACTCAACATATTTGGAGACATTTTTCTGTAATGTCTTTTTTTAGAGTGATATTCTGTATGCATATTTTACTTTTGATTTATAAAAGTGTGTTAAGAAACAAAAAAAATTGCCTCATCCAGAAAGACTTGTGTGACAATATATAGCCCGGCACCAACACCTAAGAATTTCAAACACTGAGTTTTTCTCTGTATCATCTTTAGGAAAAAAAATGAAGAAGAAGAGGAGAAAGAATAAGAGGATGAAGAGGGGAGGAATAGAAAAAGAAAATGTTTACCTGATTTACTATGATTATTTAATACTAATTATTTTGCTTTTTGCAGTAAAGTCTTGCAAAACTTTGCCTTTCCCCAGGCAAATGGGAGAAATAAGTGTGCACCTTATCTTTTTTTTCCTATCCACCGTTTCTCTCTCGCCCTTCACTTTTTCCATCCCCTTTAAGTCTTCAACCTACCTTCCCTCAGCTGCGAGTTTAGAATTCTCTGTCTCTCCCTGCACCTCCAGCCCCTTGGGTAGATACCACTAGTGAACTGGGACTACAGTAGCGTCCTGATTAAATCAAAGATACTTAGTCCTCTAACCTGAAAGTTGAGAGAAAAGGAAATCCTTAATGCTAGCTGTGTGACAACCACTCATCTCCGTGTGACCCGCACCTGGGCAGTGTGGGGAGGTAAGTGGGGTCTCTGCAGCCAGGCAACTGCCACGGACACTGGCTTTGCCACTTTCAGATGTGTGGTCTTTGAGCAACTACTTCACGTCTTTCTTTTCTTTATTTCCACCATTTACTCTTTTATTAGTCCTTCATTCAACACTTTTGGGGGATAAAGTGATGAACAAACCACACATAATTCCTGCACTCAGAAATTTAAAATTCTAGTTCAACCTTTCTCTTAATTTACATGACAAGGAAACCAAGGTGCAGAGAGCCATTTGTTCAAGGTAGCAACAGGAGTCAGGAGCAGGGTTGGGGGTGGGAGCCATGGCTTTTGACTTCTTATCTAGACAGAACTCATGATCTCTTTTTTCCCTGTGCCATTTTAGCAGTTGTAACTTTTGCTTGGTAATTAAAATACAATATTTATTTTGAATAGGATAAACACGTACAGTTGTTCCTTGGTATCTGGAGGGGATTGGTGCCAGGACCCCCATCAAATACCAAAATCCTGCAATGCTCACGTTTGTTATATGAAATGTTACCGTATTTGCATGTAAACTACGCACATCCTCTTGTACACTTTAAATCGTCTCGAGATTACTTATAATAACTAATACAATATAAATGCTAGGCAAACAGTTAAAATTTGTTTTTAAAATTATCGTTATTATTATTATTTTGAAACAGAGTCTCGCTCTGTTGCCTGGGCTGGAGTGCATTGGAGCGATCTCGGCTCACTGCAACCTTTGCTCCCCAGATTCTCCTGTCTCAGCCCCCCGAGTAGCTGGGACTACAGGCGTGCGCCACTACGCCCAGCTAATTTTTGTATTTTTAGCAGAGGTGAGTTTTCACTGTGTTGGCCAGGCTGGTCTTGAGCTCCTGGCCTCAAGTGATCTGCCTGCCTTGGCCTCCCAAAGTGCTGGGATTACTGACATGAGCCACCATGCCCAAACTGTTTTTAAAATTATATAGTTAGGTTTTTCGTTTTTTTCCCAAATACTTTTGATCTGCAGTTGGGTGAATTGCTTCACCTCTTTCTGATTTGGTTTCTGCATTTGTAAAATGAATATAATAAAAGTGCCTTTCTCATTGGGCCATTGTGAGGATTGAAGGGAGTAATACCTGTAAAGTGCTGAGACAGTGGCTGGTACATGGTATAAACTCAGTAAGTAAACCAATAGAGAACTTATTAAACAATCACTCATTCTGAGCAACCAAAGTTAGTGACGTAGGCAGCAATGTTAGTAGATCAAGCTGAATTCCTATTAACTTTGTCACCGATGGCTTTCTATTTTTAGCCGTCACTGCTTTTATGAAATGGAAATGCCATCCCCCACATTTAATGGCACTTAAGATGGGCTGGGATTCACAGGTTCACAAAGCTCTCATTCCTATCTTTCCACCATTTAAAAAATAAAATAATGCATATATTAGGAAAGTGATGGCATCTGACTTCAGTGGTTTAATCTCAGCTTTAATTTCACAGCCTTGGGAAGGCTAAGCAGCCCTGTGCTGCTTCAACATCATTTCTAGCATGTGGGATTCTGCTGCTTGGTGATCAGGTAAGTACGCAGGTTATCATCATATTTAGTCGCAGTGAAATCTCATAGGAATAACCATGGCGTGGATTTGTTATTAGTATTTGAATATAACCTTTAAAATATAATTAAGCATTCTAAATATAACGCAGAGTGAAATCTCCTTATGTGCTTCCTATGTTGAAATTCTGTCAATTAAAGTTCAACATAAGTTTATAATTGCGTGGGAAACTGCTGCAATATTAATACATATTTAGAAAGCTGTTATTTAAAAGAGTGTCTTAGGTAGTCAGTTTTAGAATCAATGCTATATAGTAGTGAAGCCAATACATATTTATAAAAATTTAATTAATCACATAAGGTAACATAATCATGATTATATCATGATTCCAATCTTCTCAGAATTGTTATACTTGCATTTTTTTTTTTTTTTTGAGACAACGTCTTGTTCTGTTGCCCAGGCTGGAGTGCAGTGGCACGATTACAGCTCACTGTGGCCTTGACCTCCCAGGCCCAGGTGATCCTCTCACCTCAGCCTCTTGAGTAGCTGGGACTACAGGTGTGTACCACCATGCCTGGCTAATTTTTTGTACTTTTGTAGAGACAGGCTCTCCCAATGTTGCCCAGGCTGGTCTTTAACTCCTGGGCTCAAGCAATCTGCCTGCCTTGGCCTCCCAAAGTGCTGGGATTACAGACATGAGCCACCGCGCCTGGCCCTATACTTGCAATTTTGTCATTAAACAAAATAATCTGTAAGAACTGTATTTTAAATTTTTAAAAATGTCTTTTAGACCAAAAGTCTTTTTTCTTAAGTTCTATTTGAAAAATTCTTTACATATCATGAGAATGAGATATTAAAAGCATAATGTCAATTTTGCCATCTCAGTTTTACAGGGAGAAAAAAAGTACAAAACAACATACATTAAATCCATAATGAACATTTTTTATTCTAGATACATACACTAAAAAGCTTGAACAATAGGGAAAAAAGGAAGTGTTAGAGAAAAATTAGGTAGCCCACATTTTGTTCCTTCTAATAAACTTAAAAAAACAGATGTCATAAGAATGTTTTCTCATAGATTTGAGTTCATCAAACTAAACATTAAACATAAAAACTAAACATTAAAAGGCTTGCCTAAGTGTTTGCTGTGTTCTCCCAACTATTTTTTGGTAGTTGAAGTTAAAAAGTACTTTTGAGATTTTCCCAGTCTTGGTACATAGCTCCTTTGAGAAAATACAGCACTGAAGTCCCTTTCTTGAGTTATATTCAATTGTGGATGAAGGATTAGTGCCATCGTCCAATGTGCTGGTGACAATCTTGTCTCATAAAGGTGCACTTGAGTGACTACAGAAGCGAATTCACAGCTGACAGCTTTGACAAATTTTGTTCCTACACAATAATGTCAAACTTTAAAACATTGGTTATTAAAATATGTAAGGGTAAAATTATAATCTTAATTAAATTTTTTGATAACATGCCATTTATCTTTGTACTTGAGAAGCTTAATCTGTGACGGTGGTATTCAACTTCTGCTTCTGCTTTGACAGAACCTGGATCTCTCTTAGCTTTGGCTGAATATTGTTTTTAAGATTTGGTAATTTGGGCCAGGCACGGTGGCTCATGCCTGTAATCCGTGCACTTTGGGAGGCCGAAGCTGGCGGATCACCTGAGGTCAGGAGTTCGAGACCAGCCTAGCCAACATGATGAAACCCTGTCTCTATTAAAAATACAAAAACTTAGCCGGACGTGGTGGCAGACACCTGTAATCCCAGCTTCTCAGGAGGCTGAGGCAGGAGAATCGCTTGAACCTGGGAGGTGGAGGTTGCAGTGAGCCGAGATTGTGCCACTGCACTCCAGCCTGGATGACAAGAGCAAAACTCCGTCTGGAAAAAAAAAATTTGGTCATTTGGCATTTGGCCATGATATATATTCAGTGTACTGTTCAAATCATATATATATGATTTATATATATTCAATATATTAAATATATTCATTTATATATTCAATCTATGTACAATATAAATGAATATATTGGATATATAAATATGTATAATATATAATATATGATTTATATTTATGTATAGTACTTTATGTGCATTTATATATTTCTTAAATAACTTAGCTACAGTTTCTTTACATTTTTCCTCAACATCTGCAAAATCAATGTGGGTTGATAAAGATCTAGTCTGTATTAAGACAGAAATATTGGCTGGGTGCGGTGGCTCATGCCTGTAATCCCAGCACTTTGGGAGGCTGAGGTGGGCAGATCACCTGAGGCCAGTAGTTCCAGACCAGCCTGGCCAACATGGCGAAACCCCGTCTCTACTAAAAATATAAAAATTAGCCGGGCATTGTGGAGCACGCCTGTAGTCCCAGCTACTCTGGGGGCTGAGGCAGAAGAATCACTTGAACCCGGGAGGCAGAGGTTGTAGTGAGCTGAGATCACACCACGGCACTCTAGCCTGGGCGACAGAGCGAGATTCCGTCTCAAAAAAAAAAACAAAAAACAAGAAAACCCTAGAATATTTTATGATTATATTAAGAACTATAAGAAGTGCGTTTCCTTGAATGACTAAAAATTATTTTATATTTTTAATGGACAACAGGCTCAAATAGACATTTCTTCAAAGAGGATATATGAATGGCCAATAAGCACATGAGAAGATGCTCAATACTGCGATAAGGGAAATGCAAATCAAAAGCACAAGGAGCTATCACTTCATACCCGTTAGGATGCTGTATTAGTCCGTTTTTATGCTGCTAATTACCCAAGACTGGGTAATTTATAAAGGAAGGAAATTTGATTGACTTGGTTCAGCATGGCTGGGAAGGCCTCAGAAAACTTACAATCATGGTGGAAGGGGAAGCAAACACGTCCTTCTTCACATGGCAGTGGCAAAGATAATTGCTGAGCAAATTAGAGAAAAGCCCCTTATAAAACCATCACATCTTGTGAGAACTCACTCACTATCACGAGGACAGGATAGGGGAAATGACCCCCATGATTCAATTATCTTCTACCATGTCCCTCCCATGACATGTGGGGATTATGGGAACTACAAGATGAGATTTGGGTGGGGACACAGCCAAACCATATCAAATGGCTATTATAAATAACAAATGAACAGAAAATAAAAAGTGCTGGTGAAGATGTGGAAAAATTGGAACCTTTTTGCATTGCTGGTAGAAATATAAGATGGCACAGCTGCTGTGGAAGACAGGATGGTGGCTCCTCAAAAGATTCAACATAGAAATAACCATATGATCCAGCAATTCCACTTCTAGGTATCTACTCAAAATAACTAAAAGCCGGGACCCTAAAAAATATGTGTACATCCATTGTATTAGGCCATTCTTGCATTGCTATAAAGAAATACCTGAGGCTGGATGATGTAAAAAGAAAAGAGGTTAAATTGTCTCAAGGTTCTGCAGACTGTACAGGAAGTATGGTGCCAGCATCTACTTGGTTTCTGGGGAGGCCTCAGGGAGCTTTTACTCATGGTGAAAGGTGAAGTGGGAGCAGGCACTTCACATGGTGAAAACAGGAGCAAGTGAGCGAGAGAGAGAGACAGAGAGTTGTGGGGGAGGTGCCACACACTATAAAATGACCAGATCTTCTGAGAACTCACTCACTGTCAACAAGACAGTACCAAGCCATGAGGAATCCACCCCCACGAGCCAAACATCTCCTACCAGGCCCCACCTCCAGGACTGGGGAATACAATTTAACATGAGATTTGGGTGGGGACAAATATTCAGACTATGTCACCTATATGCTCATAGCAGTATTATTCACAACAGCCAAGAGGTGGAAACAGCCAAGTGTTCATTGATAGACGAATGAATAAACAAAATGTGGCATATCTATACAATGGAATGAGACTCAGCTTTTAAGAGGAAGGAAATTCTCACACAGGCTACATCATGGATGAAACTTGAGGACATAATGGTAAGTGAAATAAACCAGTTACAAAAGGACAGATACTGTATGATGCCACTCAGATGAGGTGCCTATAGTAGTCAAATTGATGGAGAAAGGAAGAATGGGGCCGAGCACAGTGACTCACACCTATAATCCCAGCACTTTGGGGAGGCCGAGGTGGGTGGATCACATGAAGTCAGGAGTTCAAGATCAGTCTGGCTAACATGGTGAAACCCCATCTCTACTAAAAATACAAAAATTAGCCAGGACTGGTGTTGTACACCTGTAATCCCAGCTACTCAGGAGGCTGAGACAGGAGAATTGCTTGAAACGGGAAGCAGAGGTTGTAGTGAGCCAAGATCATGCCACTGCACTCCAGCCTGGGTGACAGAGCAAGACTCCATCTCAAAAAAAAAAATAAAGAAAGAAAGAAGAAAGAGAGAGAGAGGAAGGAAGGAAGGAAGGGAAGGAAGGAAAGAAGGAAGGAAGGGAAGGAAGGAAAGAAGGAAGGAAGGAAGGAAGAGAGAGAGAGAAAGAAAGAAAAAGAAAGACAGAAAGAAAAGAAAAGAAAGAAAGAAAGAAAAGAAAGAAAGAAAGAAAGAAAGGAAAGAAAGAAAGAAAGAAAGAAAGAAAGAAAGAAAGAAAGAAAGAAAGAAAGAAAGAAAGAAAGAAAGAATAGTGGATGCCCGGGGTAGGGGGTCAGGCGGAGCAAGTAATGGGAGTTTGACGGGTACAGAGCTTCAGTTGGGGAAGATGAAAAAGTTCCATCCAAGACAAGTACACTCCTTTAGGTCCAGGGCTAGGACGTCTAAAAGGATGAAGGATGTATCCACACCAGAGACTTCAAGGGGGATCCCAAGGTCAAAAACTGAGTTACATGAAAGCTTAAGGCCGCAGCACCCCCAGATACCTGAGTTCCTCCTGGAGCAGGCTCCCATCCTCTGCTTGAAGCTTCTTTGCCACCTGACCACCCTAGTCTTCACCCCGTAGCCTGTGCCTGGGGTGTTTCTCTCTGACGTAGCCCTGGGTGTCTGACCCATTGGTCAATCTCCATGACTGCAGATCAGCTCTCAAGAATGCTGTGCCTTGGGGTCTATGCAGGCCTCTGGACTCAAGCTCTGAAACGCTGTAAACCAATCCTGTCCAGCAAGCCCTGGCCCCACTCATTCTTTTAGGATGGGTTTAGCATCATTCTTGTTAAACAGTATCAATGCTCACTAGAGACACTGAAGGTTCACGTGGGAAACATATATTATTTGAAAAAAAGGGCAAATAAGTTTTCACTTTTATCTCAACTCTCAGGAAGTCCTGGTCTCAAAGCAGGCAAATGCCCAAGAAACCAGGCTTATGACACAAGTGTTATTCACGCAGAAAACGATTTACGGAGTGCCTTTGCTCCAGTATTAGTGTTCTGTAAGGGTAAAAAGCGTTCAAGGAGTTCACAGTCTAGGCCAGAAGAAGCGGCTTGCGAAAGTAGTGGTTTGCTGCTGTAATCTTATCACTTTGGGTTCAGGAGGCCAAGGCAGGAGGATGACTTGAGGCTAGGAGTCTGGGACCAGCCTGGGCAACATAGCGAGACTCTGTCTCTACAAAAATTAAAAAATTAGGCCGGGCGTGGTGGCTTACACCTGTAATCCCAGCACTTTGGGAGGCCAAGGCAGGTGGATCACAAGGTCAGGAGTTTGAGACCAGCCTGGCCAACATAGTGAAACCCCATCTCTACTTAAAATACAAAAAATTAGCCAGGCATGGTGGTGGGCACCTGTAATCCCATCTACTCTGCAGGCTGAGGCAGGAGAATTGGTTGAACCTAGGAGGCGGAGGTTGCAGTGAGCCAAGATCACGCCATTGTACTTCAGCCCAGGTGATAGTGCAAGACTCCGTCTCAAATAAAATAAAATAAAATAAAATAAGCCAGGCCTGGTGGCATACCTGTAGTTCCAGCTACTTAGGAGGCTAAGGCAGGAGGATCACTTGAGGCAACAAATTTGAGGCTGCAGTGAGCCTTGATTGTGTCGTTGCTCGCCAGCCTGGGCAACACAGAGAGACCTTGTCTCTAAAAATATAAAAAAGGAGCTCACAGTCTAGAGACAACAAAGTAAAAGAATTGTAACAAAATGCACTAAGG